>NC_090939.1:756388469-757013469 GCF_040938575.1 Ambystoma mexicanum
GCGCCTCGGATAGAGTCTCAAACAGAACCTACAAAAATGATCCAGTATTGTGGGCAGACATCTCGTTTCAACTTTATTTGCACATTTCTGTAGGGGATTCGATTCCTAGCTCTTGGCAAAAGTCCTTGCTAGTTCCCATATTCAAAAGAGGTGACAGAGCTATTCCATCGAGCTAATGTCAAGTTGCCTTGATTGATTCATCCTCCAAAATATTCGCCAAACTAGTTCTGAAGGACTTAACTAATTGGGTTGAGTCCACCAGGAAACTGAGCCCGCTACACACCAGATTTAGGAAAGGTGTAGGGACTCTAATGAGTGCCTTAGCACTCTGTGCATACACCTCTAATTTAGGTGGGTGTTCGACAAATTCTTATATGTGGCTGTGATCGACTTAACAGTCGCATTCGATAACATCAACATGACAACCTATGCTGTAAATTAACCAAATGGGGCATCAATCTGGGTCTCTTGCATACGATTCAGTATTATAGTCCGATAATTCAATCAAAGTTAGACTGAAGGGGAGACCGGTCCAGATTTATACCAGTAACAAAAGGAGTACGCCGGGGGGTGGGTGTTCTAGCCCCCACCCTCTTCAACCTCTTTCTAGCTGATTTATGGGAAGAAAGTAAATCATGGAAAGGTTATGTCCCGGGATGGCTAGATTTGAGGATGAACATGATTGCGTACACTGATGATCTCGTACTGCTTGACTACACCCCTGCAGGACTGCAAGGGCTCCTACAGGGAACAGAAAATTATCAAGGAGCAAATCAACTGTCGATAAAACCCCTGAAATCTTTTTTGTAATGACATTTACTACTAGTCAAAAAAAGAAATCATATACATGGGCTCTGAGTAAAATACTGATTACCAGGGTAACTACCATAAGCTATCTGGGTTTCTCCATATCTTCTAAAAGCCAATTTAAAAATCAATGAGAAAAAATGGAGAGGAAAATTCAATCCTCGAGTTCACTCATGAAAGTGTTGAAACGCAAGCTGTGCGCCTATTCCCTGGTACCGCTAATAGAGCTTTACAAATTAAAGGTAACAGCAATGATCTTATATGGTTGTGAGCTGATTTCATTAAAGAACAGGACATTTTTGGACTGGTTTGAAGAGAAAATTTGGAAGACCGTGTTGGGCCTTCCAAGGACAGCCCCAATAAGCCGGATCTGACTCGAATTGGGATTAACTTCATGGTGGGCACAATATATAAAAATAAGTCTGTCCCTTCTACACACATTAATACAATCTGAAAACCCCTCGTTGGGCTCCTATTTGCATGATTGTATAAAAGAAAGACCAGAGTCAAGCCTGTTTCCGAGTATATTTCAGAAGCAATGTTCAGCCTTCCAAGACATGATTAATCTTCATCCCTTGGACTCTGAATATTCAAAGAAAAAGAAAATAATGCGTTGGGACAAGAGGATGGAATGGGAAGATCTAGGAAGGTTAAAGTTATTTAAAGAAAAAATGAATGACCTCCTTTCATTAGATAAACCCAGATCGTACCTCCTCAAATTTCGCCTAAGTGCCCTCCTGACACTAGAAGTTATTGGCCCGAATAATTGGCTTGCCGAACGAACTTTGAGGCTGCCGCTCGTACTGTCTGGCACCGCTGGAATCCCTCTTCCACTTATCAATGGAATGTCCAGCTTTCATGAAAGACAGTATCAGTCATTTAGGTCCGTTTGTTCACTCAACAGCACAGGTCCTGACAAACTGTTTATGGGGGAGGCTGATAACCTCAAATCAGGCCCTGATTCTAGCTTTGACAAAACTACTGGAAAGCATTTTCCTGGCACTTAATACGCTAATGCTACAGGGAGAGCGGGAGTGGGACACGATCTGGGATGGCCAAGCCTAGATAGAGTTACGCAGGAGGGCCTTAGAATGCATTTAACTCTGTAATTCAGTAGATTCAATGAGGTAACAAGTACTCCTAATTGGACACAAAGCTGAAGCAGAAGGTTGAGCCGTAATGTTAAGTTTGTCCAGTTGTATATAGTCGTCTGTTTCTCTGTCAAGATGTCTTTCTTTCTCTTCTTCTCCTTTGCTGCTTTTGTATATAGTTTTAGTAATGAATGAAATTGGTGTGAAATGTTTCAATGTAAACTCGTAACCACTAATCTTCTTTAAAAAAAAAATGTATTAAAAGAAATAAAGATTTTCTTTTTTATTTTTTTTACTAACCAATGGCATGTGGCTATATGCATGCGCAGCCTAGTACAAACACTGGGGCAACATTGTTATCTTGACCAGTTTGTAGAATTCATCAATCAAGAGTGGAAGGGATTTCAACTGCACAATTACCTTCAGCCCCTCAACAGATTGCCATAATCTAGATAGAAAATGGCATCCATATCATTAGTAAAGCAAATCCAGAAGCACGTTCCCCGTGTTTTGATAAAGGCAGGGGCAGGTTGTACCATACTTCCACACTTAGAAAGTGTTTGTGAAAGTTTCAATTTACATGTAGGACGTCTAATTCCAGAGCATTTCAGAAAATATGTGTTATTTCTGGGTGTACATCATCGTTAATGATGGTAACATTATAGACCTATGCTAAAATTATAGGTGATTCATTTCCTACATTGATGGGTTGAAACAGGGTCGCACTGGGTCATAAAAGTGTCTCGGCACCAATGAAAAAGTGGCCCACAGTTGTAGATGGCTATTCATTCCTTATGTGACACACCTTTGAATAGTAACCAAGGGGAGGTTTTCTGATAAAGTTTTATGCAAATTGTGCATTTTAAAGAATATTTATTCAGCAACACTGGTCAAAACCACTAGCCACAGAGTGAATTAACTCATCAAACTGGGCCAAATTGGTCAGACCTATAGGGCAATAGCATTTTGTGCTATTGCCTTATAGGCCTGTCCGAGCCTTGCTTTAAGGCTGGATACCTTTTCCAAAGGGGCAGGCAATGGCTTATGATATGGGGAAAATGGTAAGCCAGTCTTGACGAGTGTCCTGCTCAATCATAACACCATTTAACACTAGCCCTTGTGCTCCTTTGCAGATGTAAGGCCTCAATACAATAAAGATAGTTAAAAAAAAATCCCATTAGCTACAACACTTCTCACAAAAATATCTTGTTAACCCAACCCAATGTGTTCTCAGTGTCCAAAAGGTTTGCAGAGAATGGTTCCTTATATGTCCTTCTCGCAGGTCTGCTGGATGCATGCCAGGAGGCCCCCCTACGTGCATACCTCCCCAACACAGCTCATCACGTGGCCCTACGCTGGATCCTTGGAGAAGATGCATCGAGGGACTCTCTTCGGGAGGTGTGGGCGCATGAGCGCTGTTTTTAGGGTTCGTATGCCTAATTTTGTGGGTCCCCTAAACATTTTGTTAGCTTCTATGGTTTTTCAGCTAGCCTTAGGCCCATTTTGAGTTGCGGCTTTCCGTTACTTGAGCGGAGCATAAGGCAGGCATAAAACGGCCATGCTGCTGGTATGGGCTCACCCTAAATCCACCCCTGCATCTTAGGTTGTAGTTTAAACTGGTAGAGGCTGGTTTAAGGGGCTTCAGACATGCCAATCTGCATCCTTTGTGGTAGTGCCTGCGTGTTTGGCTGTTTCAAGGGCCATCCTAATTGGCTAGCTGCCAACACATTTCTGTGCTGCCTGGAATGTGATCTTGGGCTCACTTGGCCAGACCCTGGAAGAAAGAGACTATCTGTGGGGGACCTTGGGGATTCTCACATATTTACCTAAAACTCTGGAAGACTGCTGCCGAGATGGACTGCTGTTGAGGATCCTGGCTGGGCCATATTGGCTGAATTCTAGCTTCTTCACTCATATTTCCTTGCTTCTCTTGGCTTTAGGAATCCCAAAGCTGGGCTTTTCTTCAACTTCCTCCAGTCTTCCATGCTAGTTGGATTGGATAGCCTATCACCTGCAGTGTTGATTCCAGATAACATCCTTCTGGCCATGCGCCTAAAAGGTACACAGTCTTTCTGGCCTGCAAAACTGATCGGCTTGCTGTTGCTCTGTCTCAGCTCCAGCGCAGGACATCTTGGGTTTAGCCATTGCCTCCATCATATCACCATTTTCTTTATGGCTGGCTGTGCCCTCCCGTTTACCTGAGCTGACCTATGAGACTTGCTAGGTCAGGCATAGTGCTTCGGCAGGTGCTGCATTGTTCGCAGCCTCGTACGTTATCACTCCTGGTGTCTTATTTGTTGGGCTTATCTCCTCTGGGACCTTGCTGGATCGTGTGTTCAAGTTACACCAATTGGAGCACCGACAGTTGTTACCAGATCTAATCCTGACACCCAAAGTCACTTATGTACCAGCTGTTCCTGGGCCGAATTCAAAGCAAAGAAACCAGCAACGTTCAACCCCGATCTTGTAGTGGGTTCTAATCGCAGAGGTCCCATTGGACCTTTCGCAGTGGAATTTAGAGCCCATCCATCGATTCTTGGGGAGTAAGCAGAAAGGGTTTGACCTCGGTTTTCCTTGGCATGGTTTCAACACGCCCAGGCTCAAAATGGCACCCTGTCCCTGCAGAAGAAGTATAGGTCTGGCCACTGCTGAGCCATATTTACACAGCCAAGTGTTCCCATTGGATGTGTTCTAAGACAATCCATATTTCATCTTTGTAATACAATTTAATGGCACGTTTTGTGTAACAGCAGAAACAAGCTACACGTGTGAATTATGTAAAAGTAAAATAGTGGGGGGGCGTGGCCTGGAGCGCGGACTATGCAGTCGCCTCCTTGATGGCCTCCGTGGGAAGCCCGCTGCATCCCAGCTTATGAAGGTTCCCAGGCAGCGTTTTGGATCCCAACTCGATGAGGGGACGTGGGAGGGTCCGGAGCCCCGCCGCTGAGCTGCCGGAGCCCAGATTTACCGAGACAACGAAGATCGGACCGCCTGCATTTCGCGGCCCCTCCGCCGCGTAATCCAAGATGGCGGACGGGACCCAGCGACGACGGCCGAGACGCGGCCTCATCATCGGAGCTCTTCAGATGGACCCCTGAGCGCACCGGCGACCCGGCTGACTTCCCAGGCGGCGGGAGACGAGGTAGGAGCCTCGGGCCCCGGGCCCCCCCCCCCCCCCTTTTGCATCCGCCTCTGTCCCGGGAGAGGAAGACCTGCAGCCACCTCAAACACACCGGGGGCGCACCTCACCGCGCAGCGGCGGTCCCCCGGCTCTCGCCCTCCGCTACGCCCCGCCGTCACTCTGGAGGAGGGGGCTGGGACCGAAGAGTTCGGAGGCGAGCAACCCTGCACTGCCAGCACGACCACCAGGAATCCGGCGGGCGCCCGTGGCGATCTGGACCCGCGCCCTCCTTCATGAGAGCTAGGCCCGAACTAGCGGGCCCCGGCACCTGATCTGCTCCCGCTCGTCCCTTTGTTTGCTTCCTGGGGCGCCCCGGCCCACACCCACCATTCCAGTGAGACCGGGACGACATCTTAATGCACCAGAAGCCCCTACGTGCAACCAGGACATCGGAACACCCATTCTAGCCCCTAGAGGGACTCAGGCTACCCTTAAGCCATCGCCACTACTGCGGACAGACTACCTGTGGTCCCTGACCCACGCTTGCTGGACCACGCCATGTCTAGGCAACCGAAATCCGCCAAGTCCTCGGACATAGCGACAATGCTAATGTCATCCGACAGAGCAAAGAAACTGGACACCCCTCCCCCCGCCTCACAAGAATCTCAGGACAACAGGGGACCGTTAGCAACTAAAGAGGACATTCGAGATTTCATGGCTGACATTAAAACCGAATTCCGATCATGTATGTCGGAACTTACGGCCAAGTTGGAGACCACCGACAAAAGGGTCTCGGAGATAGAACAAAGAGTGGGGGAGATTGAGGACCGAGCCCAAGACCACGCCTCTTCCCTGTCGGAGATTCAGCGCTCCGTCGGGCTTTTGCAAGACAAATGCGAAATCCTGGAGTATAAGCAGGAAAACTTGGAGAACAGAGCCCGGCGCAATAACCTTCGCATTCGAGGGGTCCCTATGTCGGTTCCAGACCAAGAGCTTGCCGGATACGTGGGCCTCTTCTTTCAGTCTCTCCTCCCAGATATGGCGGATTCACTGTTGCTACTGGATCGCACTCACAGACTAAACCCTCGCCGTGGAGTTGAGTCAGACGGACCTCCTGATGTGATCACCAGGGTGCACTTCTATACAACTAAGGAAGCCATATCAGCAATAAGTCGCTCTGAGAATGAAATCACCTTCCAAGGGACTCCCCTTCAAATTTACCAAGACCTATCTCCGCTGACCCTTCAAAAAAGGCGAGCCCTTCGCCCACTAACCACCTTCCTTCAAGCCCAAAAGGTTCGCTATAAATGGCTCTTTCCTACAGCCTTGCAATTCTCCTACAAGGGCACCATACGCAGGATCAGTCACCTAGATGACGCTGGAAGTATATTGCAGCCGGCCCCCACTGACTCCTCGCCCGCACAGGCCACTGAAGCGGCAATTGACTCGGACCTCATAGCCTCCCCTAGGTCCAAACAAAATACATGGTCGAGGGTTCCGAGATTTAGGAGGAAAAGATAACCTGGAACGACCCCGCAAGGGACCCCTCCGACCCCTGTGACCCAGCTCAGCGATCCTGGCGCAGCGGAACCAATCGCTTCTCTTGAAAACACGGATGGATTTCATCCCCGATGCAGCGGGCCTCTTCCCCACGGCCCATGCCCAGCTTCAAGGTACATTCCACCTATGAGTCCTTGGAGCAAACCACTTACGTTTCCAGCCATGTTGGCTATTCCTTGGTTTACGGCCCCGTTGGCCAGGGGAGGACCCAACCCCATAATGGGTCCCCTACCCCCAGTTAAAACTTGGACCTCCCGTTGGTGGTCTGAGCAAAAATTTCAGAAGCAGGTTAACAGATGGTCACATCTCCCACGACATAATGGCTGATCCTCCAGTGGCTCCCCCCCTCCCACAAGCTTCATCAGCGACCCCAGGTCCCGCTCCGGAACAGCAATCCTGGAAGTTCGTCTCTCTAAACGTCAGGGGCCTGAACTCACCGGCCAAACGCAAATCAATTCTACAAAAACTCCAGAATGAGGCCGCCGCCGTGGCCATGCTACAGGAAACTCACCTGCTACCGGCAGACTTCAGCCGCCTACACTCTCGTGACTTTCCAAAGCAACTCTTCGCATCCGGCAACTCCAAGCGAGGTGGCACTGCAATCCTGTTCCGGAGAGGGCTGAATCCCCAGATTCTAGACACCATAAGCTGCCCAGAGGGACGCTACATAGCGGTGAAATGCCTGCTGGCAGGACAGCTGTTCTCCCTGGTCTCCGTATACGCGCCGAACCTAGGCCAAGCACCCTTCTATGATTCGCTCACCACAACTCTCTCTCCCTTTCTGGAGGGCCAGATAGTGATCGGTGGGGACTTTAATGGGGTCCCGGACCCCGTAAAGGACAAATCGCACCCACCCTCCCCCGGAGACTTCGCCACGGCCTTAGCCCTTCTGCGCTTGTTCAGGACTTTGGGGGTGGTGGACTCATGGAGAGTGCTCCACCCATCTGAAAAAGACTTCTCCTTCTATTCTTATGTTCACCGGACATTCTCCAGGATAGATCTCTTGCTAATTTCCCCGCAAATCTTCGCCTTTACTGAAGAGGTGACCATAGGCTCCAGAATCCTATCCGATCACGCACCGGTCACCTTGGAACTCCGAGTTCAGGGTCCCCCGGATCCCCAGAGACGTAGATGGACACTATACGACCCCATCCTTAATGAGATGCCACTCAGAGACGCTATCGCAACCACAATCGTCAATTTCTTCAAGGAAAACCCCAGCGGAGATACCTCCTTAGCTAACACCTGGGATGCAATGAAGGCAGTGCTGCGGGGAGAACTGATTGCCAAAGGGGCAGCCTATCATAGACATAAACAACGAACTCGTCAGGCCCTGGAAGAAGAACTGGAGAGGGCAGAAAAAACCCACAAGGAAAAAGGCTGGACCCCTAAAACGCAGCGAGCTCTCCGGACAGCAAAACAGAAAATTGAAGCCCACTATGCGGAACACACCGCCCATCAAATGACGAAAGCCAAACAGTTCTATTATGCCAAAAATAATAAAGCAAACAAACTACTGGTGGCTAAACTCGCTAAGATAAGAAGAAATAACACAATCGTGGGCCTACGGGACCTGCAGGGCAAGACGCAATACTTAGATCACGACAAGCTTCGAATTGCATCGGCCCACCTGACCCAGGTAATGGCCGCCCCGCCTCGGAAGGCCGAAGAACAGAGGGAATACCTGCAAAGCGCGGCGCTCCCCCGACTGGAGGACGCAGCCCGGGACTCGCTGGAAGCCCCGATCACCGGCGAAGAAGTCGATGAGGCGATAAAATCCCTCAAGTCTCGAGCCCCCGGCCCGGATGGCTACACGACAAGATTTTATAAAATTTTCAAACCACAACTCCTCCCACCCCTGGTACAGCTCTTTAATTCATTTAGAACCACGGGCACTATAACCCCGTCAATGCAAGAATCAATCACCGTCCTGCTGCCTAAACCTGGCGGCGACCCAAAGAATCCTGCGTCCTACAGACCGATTGCTCTGCTCAATATAGACGCCAACATATACTCCAAAATCCTAGCAACCCGCCTGTCCCGGATCCTACCAGAGATAATCGACGCCGACCAGAGTGGCTTCATCACACACCGTTCTACAGCTGATAATATTCGCAGAGCTTTAAACCTGGTGGAGCTGGCCTCCCGAGACTCCCGGGAACTGGTACTCCTGGCCCTGGACGCAGTTAAGGCCTTTGACAAAGTGGACTGGAACTTCATGAGGCTTACTCTCGAGGCCTTTGGCTTTGGCCCAGAGTTCTGCGCCATGACTCTGGCTAACTATTCTGCGCCCAAAACCTTTCTCAGAGTCAATGGCATCCTTTCTTCCCCTATTGGCCTGACCTGTGGAACCAGACAGGGCTGCCCGTTGTCGCCACTGCTTTTTGCACTAATCATGGAACCATTCGCCCAACGGATCAGGCGAAACCCGGAAATCAAGGGCTTCCAATCGAACACATCACACCATAAACTGGCCCTATATGCAGACGACGTCTTACTAACCATCACAGAACCTCGCACTTCCTTCCCTCAGGTCCTAGCTGAGATAGAGAGCTATGGAAAGGTCACCGGCTTTGCCATCAACTTTCAGAAATCAGCTGCCATGGGGGTGGCCCTTTCCCGGGAGATGCGGGAGGCCCTGGTCCCACTATGCCCGATACAATGGTCAACTAAGAGCATCAGCTATCTAGGGGTCCAGATCCCAGCTGACCCGGGGGAAGTCTACCGGGCAAACTTTCCCCCACTGTTCACGGAACTCGTGGCGGACTTAAAACGGTGGACGGCGCAAGAAATCTCACTGATGGGTCGTATCACGGCCTGTAAAATGAACTTGCTGCCGAGGTTTCTATATGCTTGCTCTTCGCTCCCAGTACCAATCCCGGCACCGGCCCTTCAGAATCTGCAGAAGGAAATGTCACGGTTCATTTGGAAAGGGAGAAAGCCCAGAATCCCTAGGACCACGATGCTGGGCAATACTAAACTAGGTGGCCTCGGAGTCCCAGACCTACAAAAATATCAGTTGGCGGCCCAACTAGCCTGTATTCGAACATGGCAGATACTTACCAACCGCCCGAGATGGGTGGATCTTGAACAGGCGCAACTGCCGCTCCCGCTACGTTTTCTCCCACATATCAATCCCTCCGAGCGCCGCCAGTGGCAGAACCTCCTGAGGTCCACCAAACACACGGTGGCTACCTGGGACAAAGCGCTGAAACAAAAGAAAACCCCAGTGGGACTTAGCCCCTCCTCACCGGTGTTCCTGAACCCGGCCTTTGCGCCTGGCTGGGCCACCCGAAACTTCAGATCCTGGATAGCGGGAGGCCTGGTGACCCTGGGCCAACTTTTCGAAAGAGGACAGCCCTGCACCTTTAGGCGATGTAAGGAACTCTTCCAACTTCGTGAGCAGGACAGATTTACATACATTCAGCTGCGCCACTGGTGCTCCCATCCACAGACCCGCCAAGCTGCCACCCGCCCCCCCACAGCCATGGAACTGACTCTAATTGACCTCCCAACTAGGGGGAGCATCTCCACCCTATACAAACGCCTCCAAACTGACTTCCTAGTCTCTAAAACCCGGTATATGGCCCAATGGGAAGCAGACCTGGGCCGCCCAGTCGAAGACCAGCTGTGGGTTGACATTTGGTCGCGGGCTCATACTTCTTCATCTTGCATTACGAACAGGGAAGGCGCCTATAAAATCCTCCTCCGCTGGTATTATCCTCCCCTAAGGCTACACCATATGAACCCCACACTCAACCCGAATTGCTGGAGGCAATGTGGCCAAGTAGGGACTTTCCTTCATATGTGGTGGTCATGCCCGAAGGCCCAGGCTTTCTGGAAACAATGCCTAGCAACAATCACAGACATCACTCAGGTGCGACTTCCCCTGGAGCCCGAGCCCATCCTCCTGGGAGCCCCAGTCCCCGGAATCTACCCCAGATCTGGCCATATGGCCAAACTGCTATCCCAATGCCTATTGGCGGGCAGAAACGTAATAGCTCGCACTTGGAAAACAGTAGAAGGACCGCTAATGCCCTTCTGGTGGGTTAAAATCTGGGACATCTTAATCGCAGAGAAGGTGACGGCTGCCGGGGCAGGCCGCCTACATCGCTTCGAAAACATTTGGGGCCCACTCCTAGACTTTGATCGGAATTATCCAGCCCTGACATACAAGCCCCAAATAGCCAGGAGGACTCTACAGGAAGATAACTCCCAGTGGCAACGGGAAGAAGAGGAATGTTAAGATACGAGGGTGGGAGGGGGTGAACAATCTACTGTATCTTCTTTATGCCATTTGTCGGAATTGATCGTTTTGTATTGCTTAAACCTGCCTGTTTAAAATAAATATTTTAAAAAAAAAAAGTAAAATAGTGAGAAAAAGGGGGTGAGTAGGTCACAAAAGTTATAAGTTCAGAAAAGCCACGAGAAATTTGTTATGATTTATTGGGCAGAATAAACGTAATGGAGTAGAGAGTATTTACAAAACCGTAGTTATAGGTGCTGACAAGCACATTTAGTATATTCGTAAGTAAAAGAAGAGATAATGGACACAAAAGGTTGTGGAGAGAATAACAATATGGTGTAAACCAACAAATGACATCATATTAGTGGTTTTAAATCAAATTGCTAAAACTTAATTGGTCATTTATTAAGTTGTCAATCATCATTCATCAAATGGCCTCAAGGGGTCGACAAGACAACCAATGAATGACGTCGAGACGTTTTTGCCATGATGATTTGAATGCCAACATTGGAATTATCAGAAAACGAATTTACCGTTGCCACCACTGGGGCCAGAAGATTTACCATGGGGTTACTCATGGGTTAATGGCGGAGTTGGTTCCCATTTTTTGAATCCTTTGGACTCCATGAGTATTCTGGAAAATTAACCACACGTGGTAATTCTGCCCCGATAAATGGAGGCTTAGTCTCGAGCTTTTTGCTGAAGGTGGTTCCTCCTCTTCACCTTCCATCTCATAATACGGTGGTGCAGGAAACTGGCAATGAAGTAGCAGTATTTCCGTTACGCCATTTTACCATTGTTTTCCATTTTTTCTTGTACCACTTAACTTGTTACTAGGCCAAATGTGTTGGTTGGGAGAAGTGATTAGGTAGCCAAATTCAAGACAGCTGAGCCAAAGTGTCGAGGCTTTGCCACCGGACAATGCTGTGATCCTGGAGGGGTCATCCTACCTTACTGTAGATTACCATGTTGTCGTTGGTAAAAAGGTTTGTTTTCTCACATTATAATGGCATTTTAACCAATTGCTTGCTCTTTCTATTCTAGTGGGTAATAGGTCCCAGACAGGTGAAAGCCAAATACATTTCACAAGCCTTTGCCTCCCAAAACTGCATCCTTCGACTGTAACCCATTGCATCACCTCTCCGCATGTCCTTATAAGTCTTCCTTGATAGTATATTCTTAGAATCCAAGTGCATCCATATTATTGTGCCCCTCACTGTATCCTTTAGCATATCACTTCGTCACTTCACAGCTAGATTTGTGCTACATAAACATTGCCTCATAACAGGCATATTTCAGGTCTGTTTATTTGACACAAAAACCAGAGGGCATTTTTCTACAATTTCAAATGGTCTTCAAATCATTAATAACAATCTGCAAGCATGTGTTAAAAACTAAGAGGGTGTACTTATCAGATAGGCCTCATTACGACTATGGCGGTAGCCGTGCCAGCAATTACTGCCACGGCTGCTGCCGGAGTAGTTTCTTTTTCCGGAACCTGGCAATGTGCACCAATTACCGGGGCAATCCGGCCCCGCCAGACCCGGGAATTACAAATTGCCAGTCCCCATTCCCATTTGAGCCCCATAGGGATCAATGGGAATGGGGAGCATGGTAGTGCCGGCACCATTAACAATGCCAGCACTACCGCCAAGTTCTGCTCGCGGGTGCTGGTACGGCACCAGGACAGACCTGGCGGCCGTAATGGCACCTGCAAGCAGAACGCATAGTTTGCTGGTTCGGGAACTACGGTACCGGCAAGCTTACCAGTAACGTAGCTCCTGGACCGGCAAACTTGTAATGACCCCCTTATTAAAATAATAAAAGTAAAACCCGGATTTATTTTTGGCTCACATAATTTGGTACTTGCAGGCTACCAACTTTAATTATTCTGCGATTGCATATTATTATCCAATACAGATCTATTTTTAACATTGCGTATTGTGTTATCATAAACTACAAGTACTTTCCAAGTCAGGCCTACAGAACAGATTATTCATTTTAGTTTACAAAAGCCAAATATTCACAAATAATTGCAACTGGCTGTATTACAAGAATCGTGACACAATGTGATCAAATGCAGAAATTGCAGACTGGGATCAAATCCCAAAATCACCGCTTGACCAACGTGTTTTATCCTGGGCAACTGATTTAGGGCCTCATTACACGGTAGGCGGTGGACCAAGGTGCTACTAGCACCTTGGTCCATGCCGGTAAATTACCGGCACCGCCTTGGCGGAAAGGGGAATTACCGCCCTACTCCAAGGTTGGTGGGGCGGTAATTCCCCCTTCCACCATTGCCCGTCCCCATTCCCATTTTTGCCCCATAGGGGAAACCATGGCTCTCTACTAATCTAAGTCTATGTTTAGACATGTGCACCTTTTGGTAACTTCTAATCTATAGTCTCTCTATGCTAAATCAGCATTTACATTGGCCTTAGATGTGACAGTCAGTAAGACAGGATAAACATGCCTGCACAAAATGATCGACCACCAAGATCCTTCAATAGCCCGTTGGTCTTCTACAACCCTTACTGCATTCATTATCTCCCTGGCAATATACAAGCAGGGGCGTCATGGTAGACCTCCCTCTTTCCAAAGGTTTTAACACCTGCATGGTGTTTGTCAACATACTAACTAAACTAGCTCACTTTGTGCCCTGCAAGAAATTAACCAACGCACCAAGCTTGCCATCACCTTTTCTGGATAATATTTTCAAAGTGCAGAGGTTGCCTAACAGCGTTGATGAGGTCCCTGCCTTTAAAGGGGTAGTAGATGGGTAGTTCAAGGGGGCCAGGTACACCACTCATGGTGGTGATGCTAGGCCTGGGAGGACCCCCTGACCACTCCACCTTGCTTCAAATCTGCAGCAGTTAACTGTCACTTGTGCCATATGTGAGAAATCAGAAGGTATCTCACCCACTAGTCCCCGGGGATCTGTCATCCAGGAGGCCAGGAGACGGCCATCACTTTTGGATCCAGTTCCTGGGGGTGGATCAGTGCGGGAAGATCACCGTGGTGAGGGGTCTTCAGGGAGTGGGGTACCAGAGGGTGAGACGCGGTATCCCCTTCCCTTTAACTCATTTACCTCATCCTATCAGGTAGTATATTTAGCAACTCAGCTCCCCTGCCTCCTTTTACAACACAAACACTTTCTCACGGACAGCCTGCTATGAGAGAAAACAGACAAACAGCCAAGCAGTAAACCTGACGTGTCACAATACAATGGTCAGGCAATTACTATCACACACACCTGACTTCCATTACATTTTCCCAAACAGATAAAAGGCGCAGTATGAGAGCACACTCTGGGTGAGGCAAAGCACATGAGAAAACAGCAGTTCCAAGATGGCAGTTTAAGAAGAGGAGAAAGACAGCGAAACAGAAGGGGAATGCAAGGAGGAAGTTCTCTTGACATTTTCGACAAGGGACCCTTACTTTTATGAAACGTCGAAAAAAGAAAACATAAGACCAGGAAACACAGCTGAAGAATCCGGTATTGTGTGTCGGAGGTAGCCGGGGCTCTCCTGCGTCGATAATCAAGGCAGGGAGAATCGCCAGTTACTTTCCTTGGCTCCAACAATAAAGCACCATCAGTGAAACCAACACAGCCGGTGAGTTAGTAGGCGCCATACAAATATCAAATAACATAACAGTGGCAGTATGCGCTATACAAATATATCAAATAACATAACTTCTCGATGAACTGGAGTTCTTGAGTAGGGGTCATCTGCAACTTCTTGAAATTCAAGAAGTTCAGACGGTGTAGCAGGTGTGGTGAAGAGAGACTACCACCTGCTTCCAAGACCATCCAGATAGGGGTAGACTTGAATGTTCTCCCTCCTGAGATGACCTATGGGCCATAATTGTAGAAGGTGTAGAGAGGAGGCATGATGGAAGTAAATACAACATAAAAAATGCCATTTTCCATTTCCCCACAACAATCCAAAAAAAGGAAAACGTGCCTTGAAAATGCAGTACCCCCCCTGCTGAGATGTTGCAGCAGTTGACTATGAATTCCACAGTCCTCTCTAATGTCACAGTAGGAGTATACAGGATTCAGAAAGGTAAACAGTTGCCAATGGCTTACTATGGAAACCATACCCAACAATGGGCCTCATTCTGAGTGTGGCAGCAACCCTGCCAGTGCTACCAGTGGGTTGCCGCTAGACTCAGAATAATTTACCGGAGCCTGACCTCCCGGTGCCACCGGCTCATTCCGAGTCTGGGGGCCCGGAAAGTCAGGCACCGGTATATTTGTAAATACCCATTCCCATAGAGTCCTGTGGGGCTCTATAGGAGTGGGGACACGGGAGCACCGGCACTGTTGCTAACGGTGCTGGTGCTTCCGTGATGGCTCTGCCTACTGGGGTCGATGCACACGGCAGGGTCAGACCTGTCGGGCGCAGCGGCCCTGGCAGGCAGATTTGTAGTTTGCTGGTGATGCTTACCGGCACCCTCGTTTCCGGACCGGCAAACTTATAATGAGGCTCATTGTCTCCAGTTAAGGCTGAGACACACACAGTAGCGTCATTCTACTGCTCCAAAAGAGTCCAAAATGTAATTTGTTTGCTGCCTTTTTGAGGAAAAAGAAAGGCTAACAACAAAGACACACATTCTTTTTTAACCATGGAAATGGAGCGTGGTAATTAATTGTTCCTACACAGATTCCCCAATTCAGGTGCACCATAGGCCCAGAAGCTACAGAATGCCTGAATACTGGCTGACCTCACTGGGCCTCATTACGAGGTCTGCAGTTAGACTCGCCGTTAGGTGGCGGGCTACGGCCGACCCCGTGACACCATTTCCACCGCCCGTCATCCCGGTGCTACCAGGATATCATAAGCGGCAGTGGAAGGGTAAATTCCCGTTGAGTCCCATAGGACTCCACAGGAATGGAGCACCATTGCGAACGGTGCTTCAGTGAAAACACTGCCGGTAGGGGGCTTGAACACCCAGCAGCTCAGGTCTGCTGGGAGTACTGTGCCCCTGCCGTCAGACTCGTAGTTTGGAGGTCTGGAAAGGGTGCCGGTACGTGGCTATCGGCACCCTTATTTACGGACCGCCAAAATTATAATGAAGCCCATTGGTCAAGTTTTGGAATGCTAATTCAGGCCGCCTGTTTTGACAGGACGTCTGGCGCCAAGAAGTGCAGGCTGCAAGAGTCAGAAGCTTGCCATTATTGGTTAAACACCAGGGGTGGTGTGCCCGATTGACAGTGCCTTGTAAACTTCCCAAAAAACCTCTCTCTACGATAAGCTATAGTTTTCCCAAGTCTTCTATGACGAGATCATCTCTGCAAACCGTTACCTCACAGAGTTTTCATTTGGACCACTTCACAGCAATAAGATAGCAAGAACTCAGGATAGAGCCAAGCCACACAGAAACCTCTATCATTAGTAAAGATCTATTATGCGAACGATCTTCAAGGCTGCCTGGGCACATCTAGGGACTGGAGTAGGTTGGTGCTGTGGCCCATGCCTTCGAGTTTGTGGTGATGGAAGACATCAGCCAGAATGATGGAAGCTGATATTTGCAATAGTGCCTTTGATCGGTGTCTTGATTTAGGATAAGATTTGTTCCTTTTCTAAGATGTCTGCCATACTATTTGCTAGTGCCTTCTTTATTGTATTTGGGCAGGGAGGTTCTCAAGTCATTCGGATGGATGCATAAAGCATGACCCTTCACTTGCGCACAATACATAACGAGACACAGCAAGGAAGGAAGGGTTGTCACAACTTTCTGTAGGTGGCCTCCATTCTTGCCCTGGTAGTGCTGTTGGTAACTCTGTCTTCCCCTCATTGATTCCCCAAAGTTCAATCGTCTGCCTGCGGGAGGATTTTATTTTCCTGCCTGGGGCTTTTTCTCCTGTCCTTGTCTCACCACTGGGTCACACTGTTTTCCTTCTTTCTTTCTTTCTTTCTTTCTTTCTTTCTTTCTTTCTTTCTTTCTTTCTTTCTTTCTTTCTTTCTTTATTCGGGTAGTCATAAATCAGTTTATCGAAGAAAATACAAACTGAAAATAAATACAAATTATAGAGAAGAATGAAAAATAAAAAATAAAATAGCTGGTTCTCTTTCATAAACTTAGTGAAATCCGTATCTTAAGGCAGTTCTTATCGTAATACCACAGTACAAATGCCATGCATGTTTGCACATGTGCCTCTGTCAGTGACAGCACAGTGTCCTAAGGAAAGGGGCGACTATTTATTTGCATGAAGGCAAGAGATGCTGCCCAGTAACACATGTGACATGATTACGCTTAAAAAGAACCACTTAACTCCTTAAGTAAGAAACCACAGTCCATCAAGGGGGCCAACGAAGAAATAACCATTCAAGCAGTTTACAAAGGTAATGCGGTTTTGACTTCCGAAAACCAATTTTGCACTTATGGAATGGTGGAGCATCATGCAAAGTGTACACATATCTATTAATATCTGATGGTCTGAAAAAAGACACAATTCAAGAAGTTGGTATTTTATTAAACATTATTACTTTGCGCTGAAATTTCATCAAATACTCTGTAAGTAATATAAACCAGTTAGGGATTCATTTTATATCACAGAGTAAATATCATAAACACAACCTGTATGGTTTTATTATCTCAAGCTATGTTTCTGTGAAATGGGAGCAAATTATTCATTAGATAACCCTCAAATACATTGCCCTTTTAGTTTTTTTTCTTCAATTTTGTCTATAGCCTTGTATTTGCCACATCGCTCTTTGCACCGCGATATGCTTCTCCACTGTCAGATTTTTAAGATGAGCATGTAACTACATAAATAAACAATAAAGTTAGCCTTTTAAAAAAAAGAAAATGTAGCATGCGTAATCCCCTGCGATAAAGGAAAGAGTAAACATCTGTATACTATTTCAATATAAAATCTATAATTGCAACAAATGGTGATTTGAAACTACACTGATGACAGATTTCTAAATTGTACACATATGAATAGTATATGAGAAGTCTTTCCTTCGACCCAAAAAGTATTTGTTTCTTTATAAGAAGATGTGCAAACTGCTTCCTTTCTGGCGGGGAGGGCTGTTCCACAGAAAGGAGAAGCATTTTCTTGCTGGTAAAAGAAACATAAGTGTATCTGGCCACGCTTTGCATAGAAACAAGAATGGAAGGTCTTGGTAGGACTGCATCCAGCCTCCTAGCTCTATTTTGGAGGGCCTATTGTGGATGAACTCTTAAGATTGCACATTGAATGCATATTCTTACTTATGTTGTAACGACTCCGAGCACAGCAGCAATCTAAATACTAAAAAGGTTAACTAAAAAAAGACACCAAAACGTACTTTATGAAAAAGAATATCCAATTGATTGTGCTTTTCATACCCTTACTACTTACTTCATATCCAAATACATGTGAGATACACATTTTCCAGTTCCAAATGTAGCTCCCGTTTCTTCTGCCGCAAATAGTGTGCGTGTCCGCTCTTCATTTCCACTAACGCATATCTACCCCTCCAACCCAACGCACAAACGACTCTAGCTTAAAATAAAATGGGCCTCATTCCGACTGTGGCGGCCAAGGTATGAACGGTGCCGGTAATAGGCACGTTGTTAGCATCCTCCCCATTCCAATTGAGCCCTATGGGGGCTCAAATGGGAATGGGTGTACGTACCAGTCCGGCTCCCGCAAAACGGAATTACCGGGCCCTCCTAGGTTGGAATGGCCCAGTAAGTCCCCTTTTGTGGGACCGCTAAAAACGGCATGGCTACCTCCAAACTCGTAATGAGGCCCAATGATTGAATTGTGTGCACTGTCCGATGGTTATAGCGTGTGTAAAGCTTTGGAAGAGACACATACTCCAAGAAGATCAAGCCATGCAAAAAGGAATTTAAGAGTGCACTGCATAAACATGTCACGCAAAATACTGTACGTATGGGATGACCTTAAAAGGCAGGAAAAGCAGTCTGCTTCCATATGTAAAGCAATGACCTCATGTATTTCCCCTTCAGTCATTTAAATAGCCTCCCTCGCCACACTCATCATTGTTAAAGCAGATGTGCACATTTTGTATAAAAAGAGGTTGCTCTGAATAACTTCATATGCTGTTTTTGTTAAAATTCATAAGGGTGCTTCATTGCTTCAAAAAGGAGAGCAAAAGCTTCATTTTGTAGATGACAGGCTTTTACATAATTCTCCTATTAAACATGCCAAACAGAGCACAGAAAAGGGGGCGTGGGCCAGGGCCTAGAGAGTTTTCATTCTACTGAACTACAAGGAAAGATTTCCCTTGCTGTGAAAGTCTCTTGAGCCAAGTTCACTCAGCTGCCAATTGTCTCCTCTGTCTTTATTGAGTAAACTTATCAGGAACGTCAACGCTGCTTACACGTAAACTATCAGGCAGAAAGGATAGCGCTTATTCTCCCTTAACTGGTTTCAAATATATGGGACCAACAACATTTTGAGAAAGATGCAGAAGTGAATCATAATTTTTTATCAGTGATAGAAGTAAAAACTGGAGTGCAAAGTCCACCAATATTTCATAAAAGATTTATTGACAATGTTGATTGTTTTACGTGTCCTACATTTTAAAATTCAGAACAAATCTCCACACAGAAACATGCTAAAACAAGGCTCCTAAGGGCTCCTAAGTACAAGAACCGGGCACTCAACACCTGGGGCCTGCTCCAACTTCACAAAGCATTGTAAACTTTCATTGCGAAAATGTGCACATTGTACAAAATAGCAAAAGATTTCAACTTTCATCCCGTATGTGAAGTAAATCATGAAAGCATATGAAAGGGTCCTTCACCTCGAGTTATTACCCAGCATGTAAGAAATCGTTTCAGGAGAGCTTAAAGTGTTTGAATGAGGACCATAATGGGAAATACAATAGTTCACACTGCCGGGTCTACTTCCAAGTCCCTTGGGTGGGAATTACACTGAGCCACGCACATAACTGTACCCGATACTGGGGTTGAGGCTCAGTCGCACCAGAAACGAGTGGTCAGATCTGTGGCAGTATCGCACATCAAATGAGGAGACCGCAAACTCTCCACGCATGCACAAGGCTCGCAGATGATTCAATATAGCGGTCCTGCTTCATGTAGCCTCAGTCTCCGTGGCTCAGGAGAGCTCTGATGAGTTTACCTCAAATAGAAATGCATATTTAAATGTAGCCAATCGCGTACCAGTAAAACAGAGTACTCACTTGTGCAAGGGCATCTTGTTAAATCGCGTGCCATGAAAGGCTTGCAACTCTATCCCAGTCTAAGGCACTTCCATTGGTTTTAAGAAAACAGTCAGAAATTGTGCAGCAGCTGCACTCTTCCATCAAATTTCACAGTGAATTTCCTTATCACCAACACTGAACCTACCCCCTTCGTTGCCTTTCTCCTGTACAACAACGGAACTAGACTTTCAAGTGAAAGGGCTGATGATTGACATATCACTTACAGTCAATCACGGCATCCCAGCCTCAGTGGGACATCTCAAGCAATCGTGGGAGCGCATGAACATATCTTGTCCAGGATGCACCACATAAACAACGGCCCTACGATTTTCTGAGCAACCGATACAATCACTGGTGGGCACAGAGAATTTCCCAAGTGCCACCCATAAAGTCTATGACTATTCATAAGCCATCAGCACTACAGCATACGGAGGGTTTTTGGTCACATTGAAGCCATGAGGGCGTGGGGGGGGTTGCAACTAGCGCATAGCCTCTCCGTATGCCACTACAGCAATTAGCATAGGTGGCCCAGCCCACAGACAGTCATATTTTGCAATTTTTCCATATGGCCCATTACTTTTGTAACTGATAATGTGCCTTTGTGCTATTGCAAAACCATTACATCATGCTCTTAATTTCTGGAGCGTGACTACTTGGTTGGGTCTCTATGTAGGTCAGGGTACTGACATACAACAGAAACAGACAATGGATGTGACAGAAACAGTGTGATCACAAAACATGCATAAGAACCCAGAGGAGGAACGCATTGCAAACATAAAACTGAAATGTCAGTGCCAAATGTCCATCTTTACTATGATCCTTTACACAAATGTTTTCCACTTCTGAAGACTGCACGCCGGTTTAGCAATAATTCCTCAAACGATTCATAATATTTTCTGAAAAAACATTACACAACTTAGTCTTCTCATTTCCAACACCAAGATTTGGTACAGCCTTTCCGATGCTACAATCAAATCAAAGTTGAACCTAGTTCATGCGTGAATTAAAATGTGCTCACATTTTAGGGAGAAACATATACAGTCTTTAAAGAAAGTGCATTTTACTCGACTAAAATAATTAAATAATGACTATACAACGTAAAATGTCAGCATAATAAAATAGCGTATTTAGATGTCTGTCTATAAACAAAATAAAATAAAAAAGGACCATCGCCAACGTACAGAAAAACACCGATAAAACATTCTAAATTGAAAACACAAAGAAACACTAAGCAGTGCACGACTAGGATGCCCAATACCGAGGCATCAGGATTCAAGGCAAAGATATTCAAGAGATCCGGATGGAATACAGAGTAGACGCATCGAATATTTATAATTATGGAAATCATTCTTGGATACAGCAATAAATGACCATGTTAACATCAAAATGCAGAAACCATAAATATTGGCAGGGTGAAAAAAAGGCAGCTACTGTAAAAGCAGCAAGGTGGATGGACGGGCCAGAGGTGTGTCCCTGCGGTTTTCAATGCAAAGAATCAAATAGCCGAAAGGCAAAGGTTTGCCAACAGGGTTGCAGCATAAGATAGAACATATGACACGCTTCCCCTATCCCTTCTCTTTGCACCAGAGGTCGATCACTAGGTTTTGCTACATTGTAATCTTTCTTTCACTCTATGAACACTGGTGGTATTTGCATTTCGATGCGAATACTGGCACTATTGCATTTCAAACAATTCATTTTCAGGCGGAGAGCTCCTTCCAGACCTAGAGCACCTGCTAGGTGTCTATGAGTCCTCTTGAAGTAGAACACTGTCGGGGTTCTGAAGGATAATTTGATGGTTTTCTGAAACACTTAACAGTATGTAGTGCAATAAGCATTAAAGCATAAAAAAGAACAATTAAAAAGGTTAAGTATTGCATTGACTGCACCTCTTGATTTCATCTTTAGATTCGAAGACATATATACCCATTACACACTTCATAAACGGACAAAGGGTTCTCTTAGGTTTTAGGTGATTTCTTATCAGCAACACTGGTATGATCAATTATTTACAAATGGAGATGAAGAAACTTGTAAACAGACTCCTGAGCTGTGAAGAGATGCTTCCTCTCGCCATCTAATATTGCCAAAGGTCACTGAAGCCACGCTGCAGGATAGGGCTGAGGGATGACTCGGGGGATTTCAAAGTTAAGGAGTTGCATCGGAATGTGATGTGGTGGGGCATGCACTTTTCATTATGCTATCGCAGTCCTGACCAGCTGTGAAGGTAGGAAGCCCACCCTGCGGGTCGTCCTGCAGCCTCTTCTTCACCTAGGCAAGAAAAACAAACACAATTCATACATTTCACATTTGATTTGATACGATAAAGCTAACCGAACAAAAATCCACAGATAAGGTATTAATGCTGTGTACGAATTAGCTTCTTTCTTGTAACTGCAGTCCTCCAGCATTGGTATGTTTCATAGATTCCCATGAATTACTCTGTCCAACTGGCATTCCCTGGTACATAATATTTGTTAAAGCAATACATTTCATAGCTACACAAGGGCAGGTTTTAACCTATGAACGTCCCTGATTTCACCGAATCCACTTCACCTAAAGGAGAAATCTTTGGGGATTTTTCTTCAAATTTATTTTTCTTATGTGGGGGGAGGCCCCCGCCCCCTCCCCACTTACCCCTACCTTATCCTATCCCCTTATCCTACCCCATCTATGTTTTAAAATGTACCCACATACCTAACCAATTTGAAGAAAAAAAATGCAAAGATTTCTGAGTAGGTGAATAGGGATTCAGTGAAATCTACAATATGGTTAAGCTATAGCCTAGCCACCTCGTTTTGGTCCTTTTTGCCTCAGTCAATGAGAAGGAAAGGCTTTAGCTCCATCCCAGGCAGCCATCTTCAGTAGTAGTAGTTTGTCATTTATAAAGCACCTTCATCCCATTAGTATGGCCTCAAAGCGCTTGTGGGGGGAACACCCTCAGAGGACCGAAGTCCAAGGTATGCGAAAATTGTGAGAAAGGATTAGAATGCATGTGTGCAATTTGCCAGAAGGAAGTTGGGTGGGATGGCTGGGCCTCAGTAAACTAGCCATGTTGATCAGGCATGTGGATGGGTGCTGAGGGTTGTCAGGAGAGTGTGCGAGTGTAGGAGGCTCATTATGTGTCCAGCTAGACCGAATCTTGGTCGTGGGACTTAGCTGCGTTCTGATGGTAGAGATGTTGTGCATTGTGTTTTAGACTGGTGTATGGAGGTGAATGTGTGCGGTGGGCGGCCGTGGCTGCGGCTAGAGTCCACTGAAGTGGTGCGTAAATACGTAGCCTTGAGTACCGGTTGGCACTTTGCTTTTGATGTGGCCGGTTTGCTCCGAAATTATACTTTACCTTGCTCTGGTGATATCCTGGGGAGGCAAACAGTGTCACAATCTAGGTGTCACGTAGCTAAGCATGAAGTGGGGAAGGTTGGTCAGGTTGCGGGAGGGAAGAGTCAGGTTTTGAGGACCTACCTGAAGGAGAAGCGGTCCTCTATGCAGCAGATGTTGAGTGGAAGGGAGTTCCAGAGAGTGGGAGCTTAGACATAGAATGAGGATCCTCCAATTCTGGTGAAGTTGAAAGGGGGGGATCACAAGTAGGAATTCAGAGCCAGATATAAGGTTTCTGATGGGTTGTAGCAAGTAAGTTTTATTGGAGGAATTCAGGGCCTGTGTTGTGGAGGGTGTAGTGGGTAGTGCACAGGGCCTTGAAAGTTGGCCGATAGGAAACCAGTGGAGCACCCTGAGGGCAGGAGTGATGTGCTCTCTGGGTGAGAGGGCAAGGAGGAGCATAGCTGCAGAGTTTTGAATCCCTTACGTTTTCTGCGCTGATAGGCAGGGGTGTATAAGGGAGGATGGGTCTCGCAGACCCCCTTCATTCCTAATGACGCACATGATATGCTCATTCCGCGGTTGACAGCACACCTCTGGCCAAGGTATGAGGTAGCCATTGAATGACACAACTGTGCATGGCCTATGAGCCGTGAGACTCAATTTTTGTTTTAACTACCAACTCAATTTTCTAGTAGGCTGCATGTAAATGGTGAATGTCAGCCTGCACCTCTCCCCTTCATTCTCCACGCACAGACAGCATGCCAACCCCCCTCCGCCGGCTGCACAGCTGTCCGGTTCTCACAGAAGCTTGGACGCAAGGTGTAGCGAGCTAAACAATGTATCTCTTCTCTTCCTTTTACATCATTGCCCTGTGTGTGACCGGGCCGGAGCCTGGTCCTGGAAAAAATCATCTGTCTCCACAAACCTGGCTCTGCACCAGCAGACCCCTTATTAAGAAATATAGAGCACAAGCCCTCTAACCCCACACCTCTTTGATGTAACAGTTGCAAGCCTTGTGCCCATGTACCACTCCAGTTCACCCCATACCACTAATCCCGTGGCCATATATTCTTCTTGTACTAACAAAGAGTAAAACACCCACGTTAGATTCAAAGAGATGCTCGATTAATGTGTTTTTGAAATAATGTGTTAGATAAGCCACCTGGGCCAACATACCCTCACTCTTGGTGGCTCAGGTTAGATGCTTAGAAGATATGTATATTGTGTATTGAAATGTATGTACAATACTAAAATGTGTGTGGCCAAAAGGGCAAAGGGTTAGGTCGAATGAATTACAGCAACCTGGACATCGCCTGACCCTGCACCCCTCCCAGATGAGCCCAGTTGACCCGTGTGCTCCATGAAGGTCCAGAGCCAACCAATCTGGGAGCAACAACCCTACAGAAATAATACTGTCCAGTCCCCTTTGCCCAATGAGCACAACTTACTGTATCCCCTTATAGTACACGTCATAGATGACGTGTTTTTGTAATATAATGTGTATTTTCTGTTGTTTGGGCAGAGCGCTCTCGGAGTAGCAGAGTCCTCTGCGTGCCCCATTTTGACTTTATATAAAGGCTTGTCTTTTACCTCACTCGCAATTGGTCCTGGTCTCATTCCCTACTGAGGTGGGTCCATTAGTGTCTCTTGGTTGTTTCCTTGTATTTGTGGGGAATGCCAGATTTCAGGTGCCCAGATTAAGGGAGTTGGTGTAGGCTAGGCGGGAGAGGATGGTAGCCAAGATTGCTGTGACTCTGTGAGGCTAGTAGAGATAAGAGAAGATTTGTCTGAGGATGCAGAGATGAAAGTGACATGATCTAGATATGGCGTTGATGTGGTGAGAGTGTGTTTGATTCGACTCCAGGTTGCATCCCAGGTTCTTTACTGAGTTGATGGCTGCGTGCGGGGGGTATAAGGAGGAAGGCCAGCGGTTCGGTTGGAAGAAGAGTAGAGTGCTGTCTTGCCACAGATCAGGATTTCGGTTTTTACCAGGATTAAGGAGGAGGTGGGTTAGCCGTCATCCAATGGTCGATTCCTGTGAGACAGGAGGTGAGGTCAGGATGGGGGGAGGCCTGGGTTTTGGGAATCTTGAAAATGATCTGTGTGTCATTGGAGTAGTTGTAGCAGGTTACGTCATGTGAGCGCATTAGCACGGGCAGGGAGTTTAGGTAGAGGTTGAAGAGGAGGGGCGACAGGGATTTACCGTTTTTGGAATTGGAACTCTGTGGATGCATTGACCATTTGGCTGTTTGTTTTTTCTTGGACTTTGGAACTTTCCTCTTCCTGGATTTGGTGTCTGGTACTCTGAACGTGGATGCAGGGCTTTTGGATTTCCTTATTTCTTGGATTACCTTACAGATTATTCTACTTTTGTTTTGCACCCTTGTGCTGCCCGGGTCAGGTCCCTTGCACATTTGTTCTCTCCACTCTGCGTCATGGCAACTACTGGTGGCCGGTATTCTGGCATATGGACTGCAGCTTGGTGGTAGAAGATATTTATGTTCCCCACTTCTGTTCATCTCACCACAGGTAGGATCTAAAATTGTAAGGAAACAGAAGATGGGGTGGTGGCACAGGTACTGTGTATTGTCTTTTCTTTCCCATTCTTCTCTAACTTACCGTCTGAGTTTCTTGCCTCTGTGTGCGCACATAAGTACAGAGGCAATTATTTCAGTAGGAAGGTCACCCTCTTGTGAGGAGACCACAGTCACTTCAGAGCACCCCTGACAGACCCTCAGCATGGAACGCCACTTTTGCAGCTTTCTCTATGGTCGAGTGCGGTTTCACTCGATCTGAGATGGTACAGGCCAGCATGATATGACAATGGATAATGGGACTAGGCCCTAAGTTTCTCGAGTATTTGGCTTTGTTATACAATTCTCCAACACGGCAAGGATAGCTCTCAATGGCAGAATCTCTGATACCTTAGTGATGGTGAGGGGAAGACAACATGGTTTGCCCTCTCTACCAGTTACTATTCGCACATCACTATGGAGCCTCTCGTGGCATTACTGTGAGATCAACACCTGCACAGAGGAATCCAGTTGTACTCCTACAAGCTGATTATCTTGCTATATCTTCGAATGACATTGCGCTATTCTTAAAGGAACCAGAGGAGAACCTTAACCCACTAATGAGGCAAGTGATAAGATTCGGGGAAATGTTGACATTGAAAATCAATCACAGTAAATCTGTGATTTTCCCACTCACCAAGGGTACGAAGGCCTTTGCTGATGAATTCGGGTTCAAATGGGAACCGGCTAATGCCACATATCTGAGCATTGAAAAGGTGCGAGACCCGGACATTCTCTTTCAGGAAAATTATGGCAAAGCAGTCGATGCCCTGCAGGATCAAGTCTGGAGTGTGCACAGCAGGTCTGGAGACGGCACAGTCTTCCCTATCCTCCCTCATGCAGCAGTAACAAAAATAGTTGTTCTGCCAAAACTGGTCGACTTTTTCTTAAACCTCCCGATCTGTCTTCCGGGCTTCTTCTTCCGGTGGCTCGTGGAATTATGTTGGAATTCTTTTATGCAGGGAAATTATCTAGAGTTAAATGGGACATTTTAATACAGCCATATACAAAATGGGGGCTGGCGCTTTCAGATTCCAAATGGTACTACTGGCAGCTCAAGCCCATTTCCTATCATTTTGGTATGAAATGATGCCCTGCAGATCTCATGTGCAGATTGAAAGGGCCATCACGGCTCCTGCCCTACTCCGCAGAACAATACTGGGAAGAAGCGTAAACCAAAGGGGGCAAATATCATGTCCTGCACCTGTGCAGGTTGGTGCAGAATAGCGGACAAAGTGGGAATTGGGATGTTTCCCTGCCCTCTTCTCCCTGCTAAATAAATCCAGGGGATAAAGATCACGCATGAAAAAGTCTGAGTCCACCTAATTGGTAAACTCAGCATCAGTACACTGGGGGACTACTTTAGGGACACTGTGTTTATATCTCTGCAAATGTTCAAAGAAAAAGGGGGGAAACCCTCCCTTGACATATTTATGTATTTTCGTATCGAAAACGAGTTCAAGACATTCTTTCCCACATTCCCATAGCAACCTTTGTCTTGCCCGCTGTTACATTAGGTTATGAAGGCCCAGGGGCAGGGCAGCTGGTCTCGCAAATATACACCAGACTAATGTCTGAGATTTCACCAGAAAGGGACACTTCAAAACAAAAGTGGGAAAATAAGTTGGAGTGGCCTGGTATTTTCCCTAGGTCGCTACGTTCTGGGGGGGAAGTTTTTAAATGCTTTCCACAATCAGAGCGGGTGGTGGCGGATCCAGTAATAGCACTGCTAGGTCTGACAATGGGTCAATCAAAACAGCTTAGAAGGCTGGCTGGGCTTCTATTAGTGCTGGCCCGCAGGAGAGTGGTCGGGGGGAAAGGACCAGCTCCAACAGTGTCTCAATGGCTGGAGGACATTTGATATTTTCATGACTTGGATATTGCATTTATCTGCATACTGCCACTGCATGCTTATCCTCTGGATATATGGGGTCCTTATGTGTAATTCCTGTTGTCAAACCCTAATTCAGTATCCTCGACTGAACAATGACTGGTTGTATATATGTTATGTAAGTGCCATTGGATCTGTAGCATGGTGTAAAGTACTCATGTGTTGTCAATGCACATTTAGACACTCAGGGCCTCATCACGAGTTGGGCGGTAACCCTTAAATCCGGCGGAAACTGTATTAGCACCGCAAATACCTCTCTGCCAGATCACAACTGCAAATCCCGGCAGCGCAATCACAGCCGGCGCTAGCACAGCTGGCTGTAATAGCACCGGCTGTAATAGCGCCGGCAACCAAACGCACTATCATAGAGCAATCACAAGTACAGTGTTGGTGCTCTTAGCATCAGAAAACCAAAATGCTGGAGGTAAAAGAACACATGAGACAGCAATAAGGCCCCAGGTGAAAGCAATGCACAACGGAGGCCTACAAAAGACCCACCCATGCTCAACACACCCTCCCCAACACCATTTCACCATCAGGAGCAGGGAGGAGACAGCAATAAGGCCCCAGGTGAAAATAATGCACACCAGAGGCCTACAAAAGACCCACCCATGCACAACACACCCTCCCCAAAATCATGTTGCCATTTTGAGCCGGGAGCCTCGATGTGGACATGGACCTGCTGCGCCTGGAGCTAAAGAGGCCCGCCAACCAACCGAGGGCCCTGGGAGCACAGGGGTTGGTGGGGATGAGGGGAAGGAGGAAGAGGAGGAGACCAGCACCAGCAAGTCAGCCAGCCATCCCCAGGGTCAGGCCAACACCCTGGGCCCTGACTGATGGGCACTTGGTGACCGAGTACAGGCTGGATAGGGCAACCATCACCCAGTTGCTGGACACAATACAGGCTGACAAAGGCAGCAGTATAGCCATCAGCACTGCTGTGCCCCCACTTGTGAAGCTTGTGTCCATCTTACAGTACATCTGGACTGGCAGCTTCCACCACACCGTTGCCATGATGCATGGTATGGCCCAGTCCACCTTCAGTGCCGTGCTGGGACAGGTGCTGGATGCACTGCTGCTCCCTGTCAATGAGCACATTGCATTTCCAGCCACACAGGCACAGGTCAACCAGCTCAAGGCACAGTTCCATGCCATTGCCCAACCCCCGAACGTCATAGTAGCCCTAGACTACATACATGTTGCACTAATAGCATCCCGGGATCACGAGGCAGCGTGACACACATAACCATTAATATATTAATTGATAGACTGCTGCATGAATACCTCAGCCCGTGCATGTCCCGGAAGGCGAAGGATGTATGAAAACATTGTAGTGAGATAGCACATACCTTTTCTACGCATACATTACTTTGATGTTTATGTCATTGATGTCTGAGCCTTGTACATCCACTGAACCTACCTATGCCTAATGTACGCATTCTATCCCCTGCAGGTGATTCTAGCTACCCACAGTACACATGGCTCATGACCCCTGTGCGTAATCCACACACTCCAGCTGAGCTGGCATATAACATTGCCCATGGGCGTACAGACAGCTTTGTGGAAATGGCTTGCTAAAGACACGCTTCCGGTGCATAGACCGTCAGGGAGTTTTCATTTATGTACGCATCAGAGAAAGTAGGCAAAATTGTACTCACCTGTGCCATGCTGCACAAAATTGGCTGTCGCAGGCATGTGCCACTGCCCCCCGATGCTGATGGCCAACCACCTGGGGATGTGAGTGACAATGAGCATGTGCCCGTAGCCGGGGCAAATGTACACAGGGATAGGGTGAGGGAGGGGAGGGTGGCCAGACAGGCCTTGATTGACAATTATTTTTGATCTGGTGGATGGGTACATGTAACACATATCACTTGTAAAATAAAGAGCACTTTTACACAATTATGAATGTCCATGCTTTGTATACATTATGAACGTGATTTATTAATTGTGGAACAATCCCCCCTCCCCCTGCTGTGAACACGCCAGCACACAATCCCCACTCGCCCATGTAAACACCCCAGCACACAATTCTCCCACCCCCATGAGAACACCCCAAGACAGTGAAAGTGGGTCCATGTGCCCGGGGCTCGGCACAACTGTGCCATGTCCATCTATGATGGTCGTGGACGCTTCCCACGTCCAGGTCTCTCTGGTGAGTGGCGTTGGAGATTGCGCAGAGAACGGCCCCTGGGCGAAGCCTCCAGGGATCCCTCTGTGGGTGTGGTTAAGGTAGATGGAATTGCACCTGCTAACTGCAGCTGCTGGAGGAGCAGATTGTTTGCCTCCCCCATCTGCTCAGCATGTGCAGATTGCCGCTCACACAGTTCACGAACTCTCTGTCCAAAACCTGTCAGGGCAGCTTTACAGCCCTCCACCACTCTATGGGTGCGGGCATTGTCACGCGCCATGGTCTTGGCTGCATTACGTATGGCGCGGCTTATTGCCTTGATGTGGTTGCTGTGGTCAGCCGCCATGACCTCAATTTTCCGCTGTTGTTCCTCTATCACGACCAGCCATACCATTACAGCAGCTCTTGTGACTATGGGCCTGTCTGGTGTGCTGTTGATTGGACCTACAGCTCTGCGCCGGGTGGCAGGGGAACTGCAGGGGAACATTGCGGCCTCTATGATGGGGCTGCTGCGGTTGGAGGGGCTGCCTTCAGGGGAACCATAAGAAGGTGTGTCCACATCAGGCTGGGGTGTGCGGGCACGGCATACACGCATAGGGAAATGGGGAGTGTGTGCTTCCGCTGGCACCTGCTCTGGGATCCCTTCGGGTGTATCCATCTCCTGAGTGGCAACCTGGCTGGGTGAGCACACCAGTGCACTGTGTCCTTTCTCAGTGGATGTTTGGCCCACATCCATGTTTGACCCACTAGTGGCTGCCTGTACATCCTGCAGACTCCTGGTTGCTCCCGGCGTTTGAGGCGTTGACACCCTGCGGCCTTATGGACGTTGAGTCAGTCCAACTGGGCTCCAGTGGGGTGACCTGGGATGTGTCCTGCGCCTTGCGTTCTCATGCCGGTCCCTTTGCGGGGTGGTGGTGCTGGTTGATGTGCTTCGGGGCATGTGGCTGGATGTGGATGCTGCTTCCGTATCAACATTGCCATGCAATGATCACTGCGTGCCTGAAGGGTACATAGGGTGTTGCATGAGTTGAGGGCAGCTTACATTTGTATCATGCATTTCATGCCTTACAGTGGTTTAGGCCACAGTTTGTATCATGCGTGGCCATTGCATATTTGTCCTTCCCCATCTTGTGATTGCTGGAAAGTCCTACAGGGGAGGGACTCTGCTCGGGCATGTTGGAGTGACATCTTCAGATGTCTGCTGTGAATGCACAGCTCCTATGTCACTGTGCGTGAGGGGGGCTTTGATACGCATGCACGCATCATGTTGCTTTGGCATGGCCATGGTTTTGTTTCCCTTGGGGCTTAAAGTGGTACATTGTAGCTAATTAGTCATGGTACCAGGGGGCGCTAGGGTACAGTGGTATAAGGGAGCACTAAGGGGTGGCTGCAGTGCATCACACACATTGCAAACACATACATTCACACAGGGATTGGAGGGGTGGGCCTAACAAGATTATTCATTTTCAAAGTGGGGATGGGGGTTCTCATCTGCAACCTCCTGGGTACCGGTGCCCGCCTCCGCTCCACTGACTCCCTCAATTGTGCCCATGTCTATCAGGGTGGTCATCTGCTCCTGCCAAGGTGTCAAGTCTGGTGGTGTTGGCCATCCTACAGTCGCCATGCTCTTGCTCCTGTGCTGGGCCAGGATACCACAGACCTGGAAGTCGTATAGCTGCTTCCGGCAATCCTCCCCAGCCCTGGGCACACAGCCCACTGCTGACACCTTCTGGCTCACTTGTCTCCAGATCTCTGCTCGCCGCTGTGCACTCGTCTTGCGCTATTGTGGCCCATGCAGCACTTCTTGGTACACTGTTGTGGCCCATGAAGCTCTTCTTGGTAGCCTATCACCTCCTCCACAAGTACAGCAAGCTCCTGATCTGTGAACTTGGGTTTTCGGACCCTGTCCAGGGCAGACTTGCCCCTGCTACGTTCCTGGGACATTTTTCAGGCTTTGCAAGAGTGAATGGCTGACAGGGGCTCGCTATTAGCGCAGTCACTCAGCAGTAGCGCAATGCGCACTGGATTTACGGGTTCACAGCCACTTTTCCCGCCAGACGCTATTTGCGTTACCACCAAGACCATGTGCACGCCAACTCATGATCTGGCGTTGTTTCCGCCAAACATTGTGGCGTTATCTCAAATAGCACTCGACAGAAGATACATCTGAAATCCTGCCCAACTCGTGATGAGGCCGTCAGTGTTGTTGTTTTGTTATTCTGGATATTAGTTGTATGTAAAATCAATAAAAACTATTTTTTTAAACAGACATATGACACAGCTAGGATTTAAGCTCTCTGGTTCTCTATCCTCAACTCAAAATGTTCCGATCCCATCAACCAATGGGTGTATTTAAAACTGAATCCTTCAGATATTCTAGTAATTGCACCTATCACACTCAAACTTCTGGCAAAAGGAACTGGGCTAATGCCCTCTTCCAAGAAAGGAAGCTCACCTAATCTATCATGTCTTGTCTTTAAATTCACAAGTGGCCTCTGTAATCCAGACAGGCTCCATCCACCTACGGTCACTGTAACATATTTATCCCCATCTAGATCAGCAGAATAAAACCTCTGTGATAGTACTGGTTTTACCTCGAAAGAACTATGATAACAGTTTTAATTTGGGACTCCCTGCCTATCTTCCAAGAAGACTTAAACACCTCCAAAATACAGCAGCCAAGCACGTTTGACAAATAAAACAAAGTGTACAAATTATGCCCGTCCTACCTACACTACATTGGCTTCTGGTATCCTTTAGAGCTATATTTGAAGCCCTTTGGGTAGTCTTTAGAGTGCTCATCTTTCGTTCACAACAAAGGGTCTCATCACGAGTTGGGCGGTATCCCAGCAGTATTCCTAAGGGATACCACCTGCATTAATAGCGTTACCGCCAACCTGCCCTGCTCTATCAGCGCTGGATCAAGGGTTGGGCGGTTACTAACTGGACCCAATGGGGGATTTTCAGTGCAATTAGCGTGGTGCTAATTGCGCCCAAAATGGGAATTTTTTCAGCACGTTTACTCCCGGTTTGGAGCTGGGGGTAAACACGCCAGACTCTACATTGGGTGGACCCTTAAATACGGCGGTAATTACGTTACCGCCACATTTAAGGGCTACCGCCCAACTCTTGATGAGGCCAAAAATTCAAGCATGTGTGCTACCTAGAGAGCCTAAATCAACAGGTCACCCCCTGGTACAAACCCATAGCTGCAAAAAGGCAAGGCCTTAAACTAACTTAAGGCAAAGCCTTTAACTAACTTTCCCCTATAGCTATGGATTTTTCGGCCTCTTGCTCTTTGAGGAATTTACCATTTTTGTTACAACCATTTTTGCAACATCAAAGTGGAAACTGAAGACGCATCGTCAACTGTGTTCTTTAATTAGGATTCTATTAATCACACGCCCTTAACTTCGCTTAACACTAAGAGGCCACATGTTGCATTTGTACGTTCCTTAAATTCAAACATAACTATCGCTTCGAAAGTGGGAAAGGTGGAGATGTGACTGAAAGTGTGCTAATTTCCGCCACCTCCTGATTTCTGAATATTTGCCATCAAATTTATTAAGTTTTCAATCAGTATCCGTGGGACATTTTTTATTTCCTATTGCGGAAACAGAGTCCTGACTTGCGCCTACGATGAAATTCTGATTTGACACTGAAGTATCAACAACTCAACAATATCCTCTGAAGGGATACTGGCTGCAGCTCAGTAGATAACTGCTGTCTCTTCACAATGATAGTGTTCAAGAAGGAATATGCGGAGTCGAAGGCTGACAGTGGGCCTTGTCAGTGATGCACAGCAAGTTAGTGGTGGCAACAGTAGAGTTTATGATGGTGGGCGTCCATCTTCTCTGGTACAGCAAATATCCTTAATTCAGGCACTGATGGTACTGATGGCATCCATTTTTAGTCTTTGATGGCTTCTCTGGTAATGGAGTGGTCACTGAAGATGAAGAGTGAGTTAAATATCTAGAATGTTCTGAAACTTGTCTTGCAAAGACTTCCGCAAAATAGTAAACGGTAGGTTGCGATTTAGACCTTTTACTTTACCATGATTTTGCACCTTACCATTTACAAACACTCTGAATTTACAGGAAGTGTTATTGCATCTTGAGTGGACTGCTCAGTTGCCTAAAAACTCCTGCTTTAGGTTAATGCACGCAATGAACATCAGTAGCCCTGATAAATATGAAATCTGTAAGACCTGACTCACTACAGTTTATAGTATCTGAATTATATGAAGTTTAACAATCTCATTTATTTCGTATGCTGGTCATTGTAATTGTGTAAACAGCATGGTTGGTATGTATTACAAAATAAAATACTTAAGTGTTCTTGTGTTAAATATCTAGAGCAACATTGTCATCTAACCAGTTGCAGTTTTCCTCATGGATTGAAATACGTTTGTGCTTAATTATCGCATGTATAGTTAAACATTTTGAATTATAATTTTAAATGAGTTCCCCCTCCATTCTTTTATGATAACTATATATTCGTTACTGGGTAGGCATGAATGGTTGTTTCCCTAAGTTGTATCACCCAAACAGCTTTAAAAGGTGGTCACTTCTTCCTGATAATACAAACACAAGGAGACTTTACAGTAGCCGTAGCTTACGTGTAAATAGTATATACAGCGCTGCTGCCTCCTCGTGCATTGTAACTTGCAGTACAGCATTTTTAATGGAAACTGTAGGGGTGGTGTAGTACAAAACGACCTGCAGATAAAGATCAGCGGCATTCTCTGTTACTCACTATTATAGCTTTGCATTAATGTGCTTACTGTGGTGACATACGTACAGATACGGGTGAGTGCCGAAGAACGGTACTTCAAGAAGAGAGAAAGGGAAAGAAAGAGTGGAGGAGACCGGCGAACGTCGAGCTCCAAACAACTATCTCCCATGTTTGTGTGTACAGGATTCCGGAGAGGTCTCCCCTCTCTGTGTCAGGGGCACTGGCAGCCCTCAACTGGTGACGGTCGTAGTGCCCCGCCAGCGGCCCATCAGTTGGAGCTCCGGCGAGGATGCGGGGGAGCACTAGGTGTTTATCTGGAAGGAGGCATTGTGAGCGGCAGGGCAACGGTCCAAGGAGATACTGTGGCTTTCGCCACAAGGGGGTGCTTGTGCGAAGGGCCAGTTCCCACGGCTGTACAAGCTCGCGTGGTGGACGGGCCTGAGCTGGTTGTACTGGGCCAAACCTGTGGTTGTGCAAGATGTGGGGCAATAGTACTGAGAGAGGAGAGGATGAGGTATCCTCCTCCAGTGCGGATGGTGGCACCTGGGGACCATTGAGACAGGCCCAATTCCACAGCTGCCCAGTCCCAGAATTTGACATGACCGGTGCTACTACATCCTTCCCCAAGTGGTTGCTATGGAAGGTGCAGCTAGAGAGGTTTTTCAATGCGGCTGACATTGAGGATGAGTACAAGAAAAAAGCAATGCGGCTCTTCTATGCAGGGAGTGAGGTGCATAGGCTGACCAAGACGTTTCTAGGCAGACTAACTATACAGAAGTGAGCATGCACAGTAAACTGCAGATAAAACACACACACAAATGCATAAGTAAAACATAACACATCCCCCCCCTTATACTAATCAACCTCACCCTTCTGACAGAGCATGGTAGACCCTGAGATATCACTTATTCACCACCTTGGCAGTCCTCCCCTTTTCCCAGACTCTTCCATCTTCCAACATAACAGCATCATCTAATACCCTTCTAATCCGTCGTGGTCTCCAAATCCTACTATGCCCCTTTGGCACATGCCCATGTTTTATTTATTTATTTTCCGCTCTTCAGCCCATCATATCTTTTCGTCATCCCCTCTGACTTTCACTTAATGAAATCTCTCAAATTCTGCCAATTCCACTCCACAAATCACACACTACCCAGCCATTGCGGGCAAACCACTATGTGCAGCTTCCTCTTCCTCAAGACATCATATGGAACCAGCCCTGTAGTGGTATCAGAGGCCAACCTGTACACACATGCCCTCCTCTCAACCATCTCTTCCCATGCACACCCCACTTCTACTGACATCTGTACACCATGCATGTGCACGGTTAAACCGTTCCACAGCACCATTGGTCTCCGGGTGGTAAAGTGATGTCTTATGATGTGCCGCACCATATGATGAGCTGCACCAAAGCCGCCCAAAAACTCTTCCATCAATCTCGAGGTGAGCTGCACACCATTGTCAGTTTGAATATTTGTCAGGAAACCCTCCCACTGGAAAATGTTACCCATAAAACATATAACCGCTTGCGTGTATGCCCTCAACAAAACCTCCACCTCCACCTCACCCATTTTGTGTAGAGATCCATAATGGCAATGATATTGTTTTTCCATCCCCTCTCGCCACAATGGGACCAAGAATACCCAGAGCAATTAACTCCCATGGCAAACTAGGTAACTTCAACGGCCTGAGAGGTTGGGTATAATGTCTGAGAGACTTGTCAGCTTCACAGCACACATTGCAAGCCCTCAGCAGACTCTCCACTTCCAAATCCAAGGCTGGCCACCAATAGTCAGCCCTAAGGATCCCTTTGGCTTTCGTCCTTCCTAAACGCCCCTCAAGTCCAGGTTCAATGAATTAGTGTCGCACTCCCTCTGGGGGCCGCACAAAACAAATCTCTTTCTAAACTCAGCTTCTCTCTAACCCTGTGATAGGCTACCAAACCTGACTCACTTGACCACTCACTCCAGCCATTCATAACATTTTCCTTGATACGACTAAGCTCCAAATCACCCATGGCAGCCTCCTCCCACTCCTCCCTTTTACCCACACAGCTCCCCCAAATCAAAAAAACGTGTTCAGCTTCTTCAACTACCTCCTCTATTTCACCTGTCCCGACCAGAATAGACTGCTAGAGAAAGTCTGCTGTTGTGTTCTGCCTTCCCGGGACATGTTCGACAACAAAATGATGGCCTTGCATTGAAGTAATTCACCACACTATCCTGCGTGATACACCATCTAACCCTTTACTCATGAACACACTAACTAAAGGCTTGTGGTCGGTACGTACCACGAACGCTCTCCCCCACAAAAACGCTTTGAACTTCTTCACTACCTACAGCACACCGAGAGGATCCCTCTCTAAAACGGAATAGCATGGTTCTGCTTCTTTAGGACCCCACAATACAAATGCTCCTAACCCTGTCTCGCTGGCATTTATCATGATACAAGTATCGTAGCTAATATGAAAGTTCACCAGAGCAGGTGCTATGCCAACGGCACTTCTGATGTTTTCGAATTCTCTCCGACGGTTTTCACTCCAAACAAATTCAACACCCTTTTTGCAAAGTTCTCGAATGCTTTTGCACCTGTCTGCAAAGTCCCCCACAAATATTGAGTAGTACTCAAATAGACCAAAGAAAGACATAACTTCTTGTTTGTTTGTGAGAGGTTGTAAATCGACAATGGCCTTTACCTCCTGGGCACCAAATGCCTATCACGCACAGTGTGTCCCAGATAGTCAATCTATGGCACTCAGAATTGGCACGTTTCCTTCTGCAGGGTAAGACCTGCTTCCATCAATATTTCCAACACTCTGCTCAGCCTCAAATCATGTCCGACCACATCTCTCCCCGTAATCAAACTATCATCCTGAACGAAATTCACACCTTTGATATTCCCCAGCAAGTTATGCATCATCCTCTGCAAAAACACTGCCAACATCAATCCAAGGGGAATCTTTATAAACCAGAAGGTACCCTCATGGGTCATGAACGTGGTGAGATCCTTGGACTCGGGATGAAGCCACACCTGATAGTACACCGAGGCAAGGTCAAGAGTACTAAAGACCTTTGCCGCTGCAATCATGCTTACGATCTCCCCTATGTTTGGTAGGAGAAAACCAGTCAACAACCACCTCATGAATTCAGGCCTCAAGTCTACACACAACCTCATTTGGCCATTCGCTTTATGGACCACCAAAACAGGTGAAACCCACTTTGATGCCCCCACCGCCTCAATCAGACCTTCCTTCTCCAGCTTTCTGATCCCACTTGACACCTCCTCCCTCATGCAAATGGACACTGTCCTCACCTTCGAAACGACAGGTCTGACCCCTTTTTAAAGACAAATACAATGGTGATATACCTTTAAACACCCAACAACTTTCCTGAAGACCACTGTGAAACGCTCTTTCGGATATCCTCCTCCACACTCATCCATCATGGCAACATGCCCGAACCTTAGGATCCACTACAATACCCATCTGATACTGTTCATACCATCCCAAAAGGCTTCCACCCTTCTTAGAGACATAAACATCTGCCACTGTAGTTTTCCATTTACATTCCAACTTGGCCTTAAATACTCCCAGTATTTTGATGTGCACTCCACCATAAGCATTCGCATTAAATCTTGGGTGAGAAAGCTTCACCCCTTTCAACTTATTAGACCAGATTCAACTGCCAATAATAGTGTAGTCTGAGCCCGTATCCACCAGCATGGTCACTGCCACACCATTCAACAACACAACTGTGTGTGGTTTTTCACCTCTCTTGGGTCACAGCCCTACTTAACTCACAGACCAACACACTCCCTGACATACATCACCATCCAAATCTTCTCTCTCCTTACCTTGCTCAATATTAAACTCTTTCACCACCCCACAAGAAACATTCTCACAGCAAGGTGCAAAATGCCCCCTCTTCCCACACTTATAACAAATAACTTGAATAAAACGTGCTACCACACCAGAAATACCTTTTGACACCAGGCGTCTTTCCCTTCTTATCGTCACCACCAGTGGAAGTTCTGTTCTTGGCTAATTCTCCCTTTTGTTCTACCAATTGCTTCGTCTGTTCACCCTTCCTTTGCCCCACACGTGCACCCATGGCAGCAACGCCTTTATCCACAGGCTGCCCATTTTCCCCCCAAATAACCCCCCCAAGTTCCTTGACACATACCAGCATGTGTTCCATTTTCGTAGAAATATCGAGCACATCATCCAGACTAGGGTCACCTGTTGTGCATATTTCCTCTCTTATTTTGCTTTCCCGCACTTTCAGCATAAACTGGCCACAAAGCCGCTCAGTAGGACTGCCCAAAGTTACATTTGTTAACCAGCTCTCAAAGTCTGGTGATAAAATCTTCAACTGATTCACCCTTGCCCTGTTCCCGTACGCCAAAGTAGTACCTCTATAGCATTATGCTAGGTTATTTTTCAAAATGTAGGTGAATAGATTTTAGAATGCTCTCACACACATTCAATGATTCACCACCTGATGGTTCCTCACCTTCCCCACTGGTGAGATTCAATTCTGGCAGGGTTTTTAGGATCAAACGCTCCTCATAGCCTAGACAAAGCATCAGTGGAGCTTGACACATCTCAATACATGAGGGTCCATGTTTCACCATGACTTAGTCCTGGAAATTCTCACTCAAAGTCTCCCATTTCACAGATGGTTCAGCTGGGCTGGACTTGCCTGAAATTGAGGAGGCAAACAACTCATGGTGTCACTATGTTAGCACCTCAACACTATCTACAACCCCTTGATAATGTTACTTAAATACAGTGGTCTGGGCAATATCTGTAAAAAAATCTCTCACCCAATTTGCCCAAAGGCAGAGGTTATGTACCCTAACAGCGGGCAGTCAATCCTCCCCAATAGGGAAATCACTATACCTGGTGGGCCGCTGTGAACTTCTCAGGGGAAGCGCTCATAATTCCCCATTGGAAGCGTGTCGCACATGGGCTTCTCCTTAGGTTGCCGCGGCAACCATTAGCAGGTGCACCACACTGGCAGCGCCTCTCTTCCAGTCACGGGAACCACTGTGACCGAGGACACCGTCTTACATTGTCTAGGCAACATGTTCCCAAGCATTGCATGTCGCTTGCGGACTACGCATCCTGCGCTCTTCCTCTCGCCCTCTTATGGCCATTGCTGTGGTCAATCCTTCATCCACAGAACTGTCAGTTCTGTGGCACAGGCTTCTCCCGTGAACAGCACCGCTGGTATGGTGTGTCGCCCTCTGAGGTCACAGGCGATCAAGTGTCCTGGAGATGATCGATCAGGTCACTGCCTGGAGGGCGCACGGTCAATGAGTTGCAGGAGCAGCAATCAGCGCAGTGTCAACCATGCTGCATGTACGCCAGGGGCACAGCCAACGTCTCTGGGCAGCATAGCCCCTCTCAACATCCGGGGGACCATTGAAATAGACTAGCTCACTGTCACTGTTGAAGTCAGGGGGACAAAGGTAACTGGAACAATCAATGCTGCTTTTTGGTAAACAAGTACGTGGGTAACAGGCCCCCAGATGCACCCTGTTTCTGCTACTTTCTCCAGCTCCAACTGAAATGCAATTCAACTAACAACACTCCAAATCCCTTCTTCATTCTAACCAGAACATTCTTGATTAGAATGGAGAAGCAGACTAACTATATACAAGTGAGCATGAAGAGTATAACTGCAGATAAAATACGCAGACACATAATAATTAAAACATAACGACATGGGGAAGCGCTCACAAACTACTCTACTCCCATGGTAAATAAAGATTACGAGAAGTTTCAGCTGCAAAAGGACCCAGTGAGTCACTGGACGTCTTCCACACGCGACAGTGACATCTGGCGGCGCATGCGCTTTTCCAGACGAGGAGGGTGAGCAGAGGGTCAGGTTCTAAAGAAATGTTTCTCCAATCAGCCGAGGAAACAAATCCTAAATGACCCGGGCATCCTGTTGATGTGCATTCTCGAACTGGGCAGAGCGCGGAAATTGGCTACGGCAAGAGCAACGCATATGGAAGATGCGATGAAAGGGATGAAAGTGGGAGAGGTTCAAGCAGTATGCATTGCCCCTGAGTGCGCCTGTCCTCCCAGGAGCAGAGGACGAGGAAGGATTTCCCTGAGAGGCTACACCACGGGAAGTAATATACAACTTGTGTGAGTTCTGTGGAGATGCATTTCCGCACTCCCAGGAGTGCCCTGTCGTGGGCAGAGAGTGCAGACAATGCCATAAACTGGGACACTTTGCTAAGGCCTGCAGACCGCTGAGGCCTCCCTCACCCAGTCAGAGGCAGAGGGATGAAGGTGGCTTTGTTCACAGAAGACAAATCTGAGAGCACTGAGGTGCCCTATGAGCATGAGGCATACCACGAGGAAGACTTATTCTTTGTCTCAGCGGTGCTGTTGGCCATGCAATCAAAGCGGCATATGGTTCCTCCATTTGAGGGACAGTTGACTGTGCATCCATGCAGTAGTTTTTACCTTTTGATTCTTTAAGATCAGAAACTGTATCAACATCGGGAAGTGTATATACTGCCCACTCCATTGTGATATAAGCATACAGATGTATAGTTTACTGTTATACTGATTGTATTAATTAGGCACATCTATTGGCTGTGAACATATCATTCTGCACTACCTATATAAAGGTTTTTGTATACAATAGAATAACTATCCTGAGGAGCAGGGATAGTTCTAATATGTATAATCGAAGTATTAGACAACAAGATATGACACTAGACTCTACACCGTGTGGGGGTAGGAGTCAACAGTAAATTGATATACCCTGAGGAGAAGGGATATTTCTAATAGGGTCAGTGGATGTATTAGACAACAAGAAGAAGCGTTTGACAAGCAGAGAGTTGGAGTTAGAAGAGCGGAGGGCTCTACAAGGGAAGTATTTAGAGAGAGAGAGTTGGAGATAGCTTGGTCCCAGGCCCCAGAGAGCGTTATGGATGAAGCAGAGGGTCTTGAAATTGATCCTTGCGGCCATCGGGAGCAAGTGGAGAGATATTAGGGCTGGAAAGATATAGTCCTTGGGTTTGATGCCAAGGATAGGTCTTGCAGCCCTATTCTTGATTAGTTGAAGGGGCGCAGGGAGGAAAGGGGAAGATTTAGGAAGAGGCTGTTGCAGTAATCTAGCCTGGAGAGGACCACATTGAGCTTCTGGGGAAAGATGAAGAAAGGGAGAATTCCTCTAAGAAGGTGAAGCTGGGCCTTCGTGGTAAGGTCCATGATGTAAGGGGTGAAGGAGAGAGAGGAGTCGAAGATGACCCTAAGGTATTTGGCCTAACATGATGGTGAGAGGGTGGAGGGCCTAAGCAGCGGCCAGAGGGTAGGAGGGGAATCAGGGTGCAGGTCTCCCAATAAGAAGGATCACTGTTTTACTGACATTAAGACAGAGGTCGTTAGCCGCACGCCATTCCTGGATAGCGGCCAGAGAGTCGGAGATGAGAGAGGAGGAAGAGGAGGTAGATGAAGGAAATGTGAAGGAAAACTGTGTCATCAGCATAGCACTGGAAATGAGGAGAGAAGGAGGAGATCAGGTGAGCAAGAGGGGCGAGATAGATATTGAAAAGCCATGGCGATAGGATAGAGCCCTGGGTAACGGTGCAGGTTGAGAATGAAGTGGTGGAGGAGAAAGGGTCCAGCTGCAACTGGGAAGGGTGTTTGGTGAGGAAAGAGGTCAGCCAATCTGGTGCCCAGTCCGTGATGCGGAGGGTATCCCGGAGTCGTTTTATGCCAGAATGATTGACTGTGTCAAAGACAGAGGAGAGATTGAGGAGAATGGGAACAGCAGGAGAGTTAGAGTCAAGGTTTGTGAGCATGTTTTAAAATGTGTTTAGGAGAACAGTTTCAGTGCCTGTGGATGCCCAGAATCCAGATTGATGGGCATGGAGACAACAACAAGTTCAGTATGAAGCATCAGTTGGGAGAGGACCAACTATTCCAATAATTTACCCAGGAAGGGGGTGGTGGAGATATGGCAATAGTTAGCTGGGCAGGAGGGGTCAGACAACAGCTTGTTTAGGAGAGGGTGCACAATTGAGTGCTTGAGGGAGAGAACCAGTGGCGAAGGAGTGGTTACATAAATCGGCAAGAGCCAGGGCAAGAGAGGAGATGGTGTCCTTAATGGGTTTAGAAGAGCAGGGGAGCACCTGTTCGGATGAGACCTACATACAGCGGACAACTTTAGAGACCTCATTAGGTGCTATGGGCAGGAGGGAGGAAAGTGCTGGGGTGGAGGGAGGGGAGCCAAGGGAGGCTGGAGAGCAGGAGTGGAAGAGGAGGAGGGGGTAGTGGAGAGTGAAAACAGGTTTTAGATGTGAAATGGGAGGTCTAAGTGGCGCAGACTAGTTTCTTTGGCATTAAAGGATAAGAAGCAGCATATGGTAATATATTTATTTTGTGTACTGCTGGAAATCAACACAGGAGATCAAGAGTCTATCTGCATATTATCACTTATTTTAAACTAAAAAATTTCTTTCAAATGCATTACATGGATTAAACTATTTTTGGGAACACATTACAATCTGCATAGTGTTTTTCCCAGCGAACAGATTCTACAGTCATCATATGTAGCAACAACTGGAAGATCTATTGTATTACTGTAAGCAAAAGAACAAATACCAAAGGGGATGACTATTGGCCAATATCAAAGAATAATATACCTCCTACTGTAAGTAAAAAGGATATTGCAAATCATCTCAGAGCTCTGTGACATTAAAAGGGAACTTCTTGGCCATTGTTCTATATTCTCCATTTGTTCATGAAACATCTTGGTCACTTGTATCGTAGGGGGCACATTAGCCTATGGATTACATGATACCTGTTGAGATGAATTTCCAGAATCAACTTTGGGGGAAGATTCTGAGAGGCCACCTTACTCTAGTGAACAGAGAACAGACACTTAGGTCTATCAAGGTAGGCGACTGAGCAGCAAGGCCTAGACTCTGGAAGTTGTGGGTGTGGTGTATTGGTTCAAACAACACAAGCACAACACACAAACAATATTCAAATGAGACCGTAAAGTATAATAATACACTATTGATTGGGCCTGAACACATTATGCAATGAAAATAAGAGGCAACGACTATACCATCACTAAATCTACACTATGCACATTAATCATGGGGTGTTCTTACTAAATAACACCAACACTTTACTCTTATGATAGTTTAGGTTCAAGTAAGGAACACAAGTAAACTGTATGCAGTAAAGAAAATTAATCAGGTAGGTAACTTAGAACCAGTAAAACTACAAGAAAGGATTGTGAGAAACAGAAGGAAAACCATTATATGCCTTATAAAATAAAGCCCATAGCAATTCAAAAGTCAATTTCTGCTAAAGCCAATAAAGTCCAGTGCCCTAAAAGTTACAAGTCCCAGTGTTAACCCTTTGTACAGAGTAAGTAGTCGTTGGAAGTAGAGAAACAAGTTTTTGCAAAGCCAACTGGTGAGTGCCAGTGTTCCAAGGATGCAAGAACAAAGGTAAGTTCTTTATGGACCCTCTCCCAATGCAACCTGTGTCAAATGCCAGGATGTAGTCACTGCTTCCGAGGGGGAGCCCTTTCCCATGAGGCCAGGGTGGTGAGGCTGCTACCCGACAGCCCCCCCTGGGGTGGTACTCACTGGGTGAATCTCATGGGTGGGAATCATGGGACCTGCTTTGGGACCAGTGACAACCATATCGGGAGAACGTGGTATCCCTGCCAATCACCTGACCCTAGAACCCCTTCTTACAACAACCCCACCTCTCCACCTCTCCCCTCTCCACTCCTACCCTCATACGCCATGTATTTTGGTAGCCCAGCAAAAGCAGAATGTACTGAGACAAGGAAGATCTCTAGTGAGTTGCAACCTACTAACTCACCTAGTACTTATACGAGGAGGAGGCGCAGAGCAGTACAGAATACTTCTAAGAACCACTTTGACCATTCTAATGGTTCCCGACAGCCGACTGGAAGAAGCTACACTAAAAGTAAAGAAGCACTTGACAAACTATCAAGCCCTCCCTGGAAGAGCGGCGAGAGCAAGCACGGAGTGAAGGTGGAAGCTGACCAGGATGCTGAGAACAGAGGAAGAGAGTCTGAGGCTGGACCATGACGTGAGGACCATAAGGCCAGCAGGCGGTCTGAAACTCCAAGCATCTCTGAGCCAGGGAGTGAGTATGGAAGAAACTGTGCTGCCGGGAAGGAGGAGAAAACTGCACAGCCGCAGAGGGAGGCTGCAGAACACCACCAGAGCCCTGTGACTGAACCCCAGCTGCCTCGGGGAAGGGGGTGGCACAAACTAATAGGTTGGGAAAAAAGGGACTGGGACCCCGAAACAGCGGGAGAAATGGTTGAATGGACTTGGGCTTGTACTAAGGCTTGGAAGGAGAGTGAACCAAGCCTACGAAGTGGGAAACTAAAGTCAGAATTGCAAACCTGGGACTCACACCCACATAGAGAGAACTGTAGAGCTAATAGTCAGTCCATGCAGTACTTGGCAGGTGAGTAAACAAAGTCTGTGTGGGACACCACAGCCTCGGAGTGCATCCAGGTTGCTGTTCTTCGTCGCAGTATCCGATGGGAGGAAACCAGGTCTGCCAATCAGGGTCAGGGGCACACTACAGCTTGGGGAGTGTATCCAGGCTGATTTTCTTCTTTGCAGTCCCTTATAGAGGGAAATCAAGGTCTGTCAACTGGGATCGAGGACCCACTCCAGTTTGAAATAGATTCACACTCCTTTTGTTTTTTGCAATTGGGACTGGTGAAAAGGAACCAAGTTTGCCAATCAGGATCGGAGCCCAGGGAGAGTAAAGAAGCCTGAGAAGAGTCAACAATGGGACAGGGTTTCCCCCAACAATTGTTCAACTTTTCAAGAAGCCTGAACAAGACCGGGGAAGGGAGATAGTCTCCAATACTTCAAGGTCTGAAGATTTCAGAACTGTCTTTCATCCAGGGGAAGGGTACCACTCCCTTTGGGATAGAAAGACCCCTTTTTCAGTTTAGTTTCAAGTTAGAATGGGGGGGACAGAGTTAGGATTGGGACTTTTGCTTGGGCATTCTAACACTAGTGATTTCAGTTAAGGCAGGAAAACTCCTCTCAGAGTAAGGACGAGACAGAGGGTTCTTTTCCTTTTTATACTTCAATAAAAGTTTCTAACAATCAACATCACCCCTCTGTGTCAGAGTCTTACTTCTGCACTCTTACACGCCACTCTAGGGGAAGGATATGCGTGGAATCCTTGGTCAGAACTTCACAGATCACAATCGGGCAAAGGAGAAATAGGGTGCAGACTTTACACCAGTACAATCCTATGGTGAGCAGGAGGTGGGGGGTAGAAACAGGCATACACTTGACTCCCTTAATACGATTACTTTTGAAACCAGCCCTGGGTCCACTTACTTCAAGTATTTGTTCCTTTGCAGGGAGTACGGGGGTTACAGGTGTAGTGGTTTATTTTGGCCTGGGACTGGGTCCAGCTGGTCAAGGGTTCTGCGCTCTGGTCAGAGGGTTCCTATGGCTTGGCAGCTTGAGCCAGGCATGACGAGAGGAAGACCCCCACGATTCGCACGACGTCAGATGACCCCCAGTACACAAAGGTACCATGCTCAGGCAGAGGAAGGGAACACTTGTGGAGGAGACAAAGAAGCTCTTCCTGCCAAGCCCCCTTTTGTTCAGCAGAGCAACAACTGCAGGAGGATGGCTTCTTGTCTCACAAGCTGAGAGTCTACAGAGTCCCAATTCCGAGACTGGGATGGTGACTGGTGCAGCGAATGGGCCCAGGAGGAAGCTGTTCAGTTCACAGGGTGGTCCCAGGACACTTCCAAGGGCAGAACTCTAGAGCAGGCGTCAGGACTGGTTGTTCCTACTGGTCCAGAGGTTGATCAGCAAACATGAGCAGGGCTTTCATGGGACTTTTCTAAAAGGAATGCCAGTTGGCTCCAACGGTCATCCTCAAGTCTTCAGTGAGCTGTACCTCTTCAAAGTTTACTTGGCTCCAACAACAATCTGAAGAATGGCTGCACATGTCCTCCTTTTATCTTACATTCAATTTGGGGCTGCCCCTGCATCCTCCAATGGTAAGGATGTGCAACATTCAAATTGGCAAGGACTGTCCAGTTTTGGACAGACTCCTGCCTTCACATTTGACAGCAAAAAACAGACTTTGGCCAATATGTGGAATGGGACCAGACAGTTCCATTCCCCGCTTCTAGCCAAGAACACACAACATTGCTTAGCCAGGAAAGTGATGGCTTTGCCCGGGAAACAGTTTTGCTTATGTGGAATTTCCTGATGTGAGAGGACAGGAAGTAGGTCAAAAGGACATTTTGGCCAAAGGACAGAGGGAAAAAAATGTGGCATAGCCAATTTGAACATTTGGTACATACAATGGCATTATACATAAAATGCTAAAGTGCTTGCAAGAAAAATTAAAACCATGGTAGAAAAATATCTGCTACCAACAGCCTGCCTGTCTTGGAAACATTGTGAAAGTAACAGAAATGTTACTAAAACAAAAGAAAAAGGAATACAACATACCGATGCAAGACCTCACTGTAAGGTGATGTGTGCAGCACAAAAACATCAAGGAATTAATGATAGCCATAGGGACTGATCAGTACTCCCAAAACAGATGAGTTAAGCAAGGTAAGTAAAGCAAAAATGTTGTACTTGCCTTCGAAAGTCAATCAAACAATAGCAAAAGGTTTGGTGGGAGGAGGATTCCATATATGCCTCTGAAGGTAAAACAACAAAAAGGAAATCTTTCCTAACAATAACCAATTTAGTGACCTCAGAAAAATAAGAAGTGCTTAGCCAGCTCTGCTGGGTGTAGCAGAAAACAGATACATGACTCTAATCTCGGGTGAGGTGTTTGGAAATGCCCAAGCAATCCGAAACTGTGTTTCCATGCCCCCTTATTAGCAGATCTTGCAACATTCTCAGAGCACCGACTTCAATGCAAAAGAAGATTCTATGACCTGGCTCAAGCCTTTCCAATTAGTACAATAGTCCTCTATGAGGAACAAAGCAAACCTAGACACTCACGGCTACTTCTCCAGTCTTCAAGAGATAAACAGACGTGTACCCTTAATACCATTAAAACTCACACTCCTCTAACAGCATTTGTTTGAAGTAACTACTGTTTGTGAGACATGGATATATTTTTTGGCAGTGTAAGGACAAATTACTTCTTCTTGGTAATGTTCTTTTAATGGATTTTCCTCCCATGGATTCCTCATCTATGATATTTTATCTCCCGCACATTGGTCATTCAGAATTTCTTTTGCTACAATGGGTGCTCAGCGTGGCTCCATGTAAACACTGCTTGATGCCTCCATCCGCTGTGATAAACCGAGGGAATTTGTCCAGTCTCCCCAAGGAGAAGCCCCTTCCTGTGAGGCTAAGGAGGTGAGCACGCTCTGCAATACCCTCTCTAGAGGTACAGGCATGTAGGAGCTCACCGGGCGAGACTCCCCCTTAGGGACAAGGACTCCCATTCCCATGAAGAACTCCCTCAAGCTGGACATACCATGGTCTACATAGTATGTTTAACAAGAAAAGATGACCTATCGAGACTGGGACGAAGAAACTCCTAAGGGATTTCGTTATTTTGTGAGAAAAATGTGTTCCCCTTTAAATCAAGACATCCACCTTAGTAGGATGACTATGTTAAAGAGCGTGCATCCAAAGAGGGATGAGAGAGAGACACAGTAGTGGAGAGAGAAGATCGCCAACACAGGCTGTGGGAAGCCCCAAGTGTATAACACCGAACGAGAATCAAGAACCCAGTGAGTTTCAAACTCGCATGCAGCCATTATTCGGGATGCCAAAGTTACGGCAGACCCGACAAACCTACAGGGTGGAGCCCAAACCCAAGCAGAGGTGGTGGCGAGACCACAGAGACAAATCTGTGGTGGACCATTGGTCCGAAGAACGTTGCAGAGACCGCCAACAATGTCGAACCACAGGGTGTCCGTGAATGCAGTCGAGTACGGCAACACCACGAGGTGGCCAGCGACTGAGGATACAAACACCGGGGAGAGGACGGCGTATGCGATACAGCAAGCCGACAAGAGACCCTGAGAAATGAAACCCTCTGACAACTTTCTCCATCAAGAATAAAGGTAACCGGGAGAACGGGAAGTACGGGGAGACTCGGAATCGGTACAGCCTACAGCTAATTTGTCACAGTAGAAGACATGAAACAAAGTTAGATTTGGACCCTAGTGGATAAAAATATTGTGAATCAAGAGAAAAACATTATATCACACAGTTAACTCCTCACAATAGAAGAAATGAAACAGAGTTAGCTTTGAAAACATGGATATGAAGCTTGCGAGTTAAGAGAAAAGATGGAGGAAAAACTGGGAACATTTTCTATTTTTTTGATTTGCGTTTTTCAATAGACAAATTAGTCTATTAATCTTTTCGTTTTTTAAAAGACAAAGAAAAAGCTTTATTTTATCAAAGAAGGTACATATGACACATGTTAGGCAGAAACCTGTGCAGTTCCCTTAGGGACCACTGCAAAAGGCTTAGGGCTACAGGTGTTGGCAGTAAACCCAATTGGTAGCAGCCTGTACCACCAGGATTTATCTGGTAGCTGTGGCTGAGCAGTCAGACTTCTCTCAAAAAGAGTTAGACAGTATATAGATTATACACATTAGGTACCAAGATACAGTAGCACAAGCAAACACTTACCAGAGCTTTGGTATAAAAGTATATAATTATTTATTTAAAAACACACTTATAAAAATACAATAACACTAATATGGCAAGCAAGTTCAAACACAGTCACTATCAATATATTTACATCACTGATTACTTATTGAACAAGTCTTAGTTAAAACACCACTTATTTGCAGACAGAGGTGAGCGCTTAACCTAAGATGGCACTCCAATAAAGTTAATTAAAAAGGGAGGGAAAAGGCAGAATTAGGAAAGCACACAATACACCAACAGTTTTAAAAGAACCACAGCAAGTCAGGAAAGGCAGAGTCTACTGTAGAGCAAGAAAGTTCATAGGCCAGGCCCACTCTTGGAGAGAGCAAGGCGGAATGTGTCCAAGATCACACAGTTGAATGATACTTTAAAAGTCTTTGCAGATAGCTCAAAAAGGGTTGGATCCGTTCAGAAAAAGTTAGTTAACAGGTCCCAGGTCACCCCAGGATAGAGAGTCAAGGATTTACGGGACACCTTGAACAGTCTGTTGCAAGGGAGACCAGGCGGGACTCAGTACCTGAAATGGTGAGAGAGCTCCAGCGGGGGCAGGTGTTCCTGGCAGCGGATGCAAGTCGGTGCTTCGTCCAGGGGAAGAGAAGATCTCGACGTGGAGGAAAGCTGGAGGTTGGTGCACTGCCAGGGACGAAACCAGCCGCGGAGTTTCTAGGTAAAAAGGTACTACCCTTTTATTCGCAGTAGTGGTGAAGCGTGGCTATCCGGCCGCCGGGGTGCTTGGCACGGGCGATTCGAGCACGAGACGATCCAGGAAGGCGAAAAGAGGGCGAACTGGTTATCCCCACAAGTTCAAAGGAAGAAGACTCTCTGGGATGAAGATCTTTTCTGTCGTCTGGAAATGGTGAGGCAGTTCAGCAGGGCTCCAATGGTGGTGTCGTCGTTGCAGGTCGGTTCAGCTTCCCTCTCTTCGGATTCTTTGGTCCTGTGGCGACTTCTGAAGTTCCAGTCCCCAAAGCCCTGCTTTTATGCAGAAAACCCCCAACCCCCAGCTGTCACTCAAACATGCTAAGTGGAGAGCCGGGCGGCTCACCACTGGGCCAATCACACAAGAGTGCGACTTGAGTTGCAGAGGCAACTCAGTCCAGGGTGCCTAAACCCATCTCCCACACATCCTGTAGACCCAGACAGAGTGGCACCACTTTTGGAGGCTTCTGTGCAGAAGCCTGCCAAAAAGTGGAACAAAGGGCTCGACTTGGGTTAGAGTTACAAAAGCGAACACAGACGCCATTTTGACACCAAGTTCTGGCAAAAAATCCCAACCGGTGAATTAATATTAATTTAATAAACCAGCGGTATGTTTGAGGCTATGCTAAAAAGTGGTAGCCTCGAACAATGGGAAAATCCCATAGGAATATATTCACGGTTGAATATAAAAAGTAGTATCCACTGCCACCAGCCAAAACTCGATCAGGGGGGACTGGACAGTGCCCCCTCGAACAACAGACCCAGGGGCAATCGAATTGCCCCTACCAGTACGTCCACAATATGATGGTTTGTACTGGTTCTGTTCACAAATTAAGACTAGCAAAGTCAATGGTGACTTTACATGCCCTGGGAGACAGTAGTCAGTCCCAGGGTACGGAGTCTATGTTTGGGGGTCACTATGATACCCCTGTGTTACTGCACGGAGGGTGCTTTGCAACACACATACCAAAAACACATGAAGCCCTATGGAGTAAAAGACCCCATAGCCCATAGAACACATTACAAAGTCAAAGGTTATCTCATATCATGTCTAAGAGTGGGAGAAAAAGAGTCTCACTCTTAGCAGGAGAAAAAAATAAACCCCAAAAATCCAGCAAAGCTGCTGGGGGACTCACTAGGTTTGGGAAATTAGCCTATACAGAGAATTCTCCCTAACAACACATACAAGAGAAGGCTTAATTAATTTACCTGTAACTATTGTTCTCCAGCATGGTTCTGGCATGGATTCACATGCTCATGAATATTCCCTGTCGTCAAACTGGTAATCCTTGGTAAAAGAAAAAACAGTTTCACTTTCACTTAAAAACTGTATTCTCCTATAAACCAATCTCTGTCCTCTGGGTCATACTGCCCCCATCCAATGACAGTCCTCTCCATAAGCCCCTCCTCTGGCAGCCATCTTCAAATTTGGTAAGCACCTAAAGTGGAAGTATGACCAAGAAGAGCCACAGAGGGGATGGAGGGAGGGTTTGCATGTGAATCCATGCCAGACCCATGCGGGAGAAAAATAGTTACAGGTAAGTAACTTAAACCTGGTCTGGCATGGTTTCACATGCTCATGAATAACGAATATATAGCAGTACAATATTACACAACCACAGGAGGTGGCAAAGCTCAACAGAAGCAATTCATTCTTACACCCGGAACGTCTCACCTCAAGTGCAGGTTGCGTTGTACTGCTTGGCCGTCTCTGGACTCCTCCCTGGAATCCCCGTCGACGGAGTAGAACTTCGTGAAGGTGTGTGTGGACCTCCATGTAGCAGCCCTGCAGATGTCAAGCAGGGGCACACCAGACAGGTACACCGTCATCACAGCGATCGCTCTGGTGGAGTGGGCTCTCGTACGGCCGGGCAGCAGTCAGTTTGCCAAGCGATGACAGTGTGTGATACAACCGGAGAGCCACCTTGAAATGGAAGCCTTGGACAAGGCCTTCCCCATGGTTCACAGGACCAAATGTTCACAGCTGTTAGGTCTTGTGAAAACTCTGTGCGTGTCACGTAGAACTTAAGGGCACGAGCAACGTCCAGCGAGTGCAAGGCCCTTTCTGCCGGCGACAAAGGTTTCGGGAAAAAAACAGATAACACCAAAGGCTTGTTGAGGTGGAATTCCGAGGAACCTTTGGCACGAAAGAGGGGTGCGTACGCAGCACCACCCTCAATTCGTGGGAAGTCATGTATGGTTGCTTGCAGGATAGGACCTGGATTTCACCTACCCTCCTGGCAGAGGTGATGGCCACAAGGAAACTAATTTTCCACGAGAGAAACCTGAGAGGTGCCTGATGCATAGGCTCGAAGGGGGCCCTCGTGAGCCTCATCAGATCCACATTGAGTTCCCACGCCAGCGCAGGAGCCTTCACCGGATGGAAAGATGGAAAAGGTCCATTGATAAATTCCTTGACGAGTCGGTGGGACCAAAGCGATGATCTTCCTGGGGACCTGGTGTAGCGGGGGATGCCACCAGATGTACCTTGATAGAGGCGTGCTCAAATCTGGCATTGGCCACGGATAGCAAGTATGGAAGGATCTGTGGGGCCGTGACCATGAGAGGGGTAATCTTCTGAGACCCGGCACCACGTAGCAAAGCACTTCCACTTGTGAACATAGCACTTCAAAGTCGACGACTCCCTGGCCTTGGTGAGGTCCTCCGTAAAGTCTGCAGGCAAATCATATCCTCCAAACTCTAGGGCTGCAGGAGCCAAGCCCTCAGGTTCAGCGATCCTGGGGCATGATGAAGGATTGTGCCTCCTTCTCTGGTGAGAAGATCCGAAACCACTGGCAGCTTGACCGGAGGCAACGCTGACGGGCTGAGAAGTTCTGAATAACAAATCTGCCTCGGCCACGCTGGGGCAATGAGTATTATCTTGCATGGACAATGAGTGTGTTTATGACTCGTAGCAGGAGAGGGAACGGAGGAAACAAGTGCAGAAACAGCCCTTCCGAAGGTAAAGAGAACGCGTCCCTCAGGCTCCCCGGCTGGTGGAATCTGCTGGCAAACCTCTGGCACTTGGAGTTCACCGCTGTCGCAAACAGATCTATCTGTGGCCTGCCCCATTTCACAAATAGACAGTCCACCAGATCCTGACGAAGCTCCCACTCGTGGCAGGAGTGCAGTTCCCTGCTGAGGGATTCCACAGTGGTGTTCTTGACTCCCGCCACGTGGAGAGGGACGAGGAACATCCCCCGTCTGACGACCCACCGCCACAAGTCCTGCGCTTCTTTGGATAGCATCAGGGATCCAGTGCCCCCCTGCTTCCTGATGTAGAACATGGTGGTGGTGTTGTCTGTGAAGATCCTCACCACCTTGTCTTTAAGAGACAGTAGTAACGACTTGAGGGCATAGAACACTGCCTGTAGCTCCAGGATGTTGACATGAAGATCCTTCTCTTCCGGCAGCTACAGGCCGCTGGCGCGCAGACGTTCGGTGTGCGCTCCCCAGCATTCCAGGGAGGCGTTCTTGGTGACCGTCTCCTGGTATGAGGGGTTCTGAAATCATGTGCCTTGGGTGATGTTGAAGCGGACGACCCACCATCCTATCACCCGACAGAACTCGTCGTTGAGAGAGATCTTGTCTGTGAAGCTTCCGGACACCTGTATCTAGCAGGCATCCAGGAATTCCTGAAGTGGTCGTCTTTGCAACCTGCAGAGCCAGATGACGTAGATGAAGGACATCATGCCCAGCAAAGACTTGATGGCCTGCACCATGCCTGACTTCGTTGATGACAGTCGCTGCACCTTTTCTTGAATGGCTGCCATCCTGTCCTTTTGGGGTGATGCCAGGCAAGACACTGTATTGAGGCTGGCGCCTAGGAACAGCGCATTCTTAACGAAGCAGGACTTTGGATAGTTGATGGAGAATCCCAGATCCGTCAGTAGCTGGACGGTTGTCTCAGTGTGTCCGTCGGCCAATCCTGCGAGCGGGCGCGAATCAGCCAGTCGCCCAGGTATGGGTATACGTGTATGCACTGTAGACGCATATGGGCTGCCACTGGTGCCAGGTATTTCGTGAACACTCTGGGGCCGACTTCAAGCCGAAAGGTAGAGCCTGGAACTGGTAGTGCTGTCCCTGCACTACGAAACGTAGAAACCTCTGCTGTTTCTTGTGAATGGGGACATGGAAGTAGGCGTCCTCCAGATCCAACAACGTCAAGTCTCCTTTTTTCCAGTTGGCTGAGCACGTGTTCCAATGTGACCATCGTGAACTTTTGAGGCCTTAGGTATTTGTTCAGATGTTGTAGGTCTAGGATGGGCCTCCAGCCCCCTGTCTTCTTTCTAACCAGAAAGTATCTGGAATAGACTTCAGAGCCCTGGAGCCGTTGGGGAACTAGCTCTATCGCCCCTTTTCACAGCATGGCTGAGGGATGTGCTGCTCCTGACGGGTAACCAGAGGGATCCGCGGAAACCTGCGTTGAAACTCCAGGGTGTGTCCTTGGGCAAGACAGTCCAGCACCCAACTGTCGGTGGTGATCTTTTTCAACTCGCAGACAAACTTCGTCAGCCGGCCTGCCACCTGTGCGCACGAGTGGGGGCCCGATGTCCCAGTCAGTTCAGGCTTGCTTCGGTGCCGGCGACCTGCCCTGCAGGCGACGGCGACATTGTCCTCTGCTACCGTAGGCCTGGGAACGGCCTCTGTAGGCTTCCTGAGCTGTGGATCTGGAAGTCCGACGGTACGATATGGAGAAACCTTTTGAAGACCTGCTTGACTTTCCCCAGAAGGAATGAAAAGAAGAGCAGTGCTACTGGAGAGTGCTCAGGGAACGGGCTGTCTCCTTATCCGTTTTGATGGCCTGGAGGGACTCGTCGACGGAAATTTGTGGCCTTCATCCGGCCTTGGCGATGAAGACAGACACTGTTCCCCATTTCGCAGAACCCTGTGTCGGTGACTTACAATGCCACTGTGATGGCGTGATCAGACGATACCTCCCCTTAATGGAAAAGAGCAGCGATTGCCTCCATCATCAGGGAGGAACTCCAGAATAGGCCCCAGCTTGTACCACAACTCCCTGTCATACCGGGCTAGGATCGCCAGTGCGTTGGCCACCTCGATAGTGGACGCCGTGGGGTAAATCACCTTCTTTCCCATGGTGTCCATCCTCTTCCCCTCACTGTCTGGAGGGACCTAAAACGACGAGGACGGGTTGGCTGACTGTTTTCTCTCAGCCGCCGATACCACAGAATCCGGCAATGGCTGCGACCTCAGGCACTTGGGTGCGGAGTCTGGCATCTGATATTTCTTCTCCAGCCTTGTTTGACTAGATCCGTGCAAGTTTTCTTCATGAAGGCTAGGCCCTCTTCCCAAACGCCATCCAGAAGAGGCACCAAATAACAAGGGGGGTCCTGAGAGACTCTCTGCCAGACATGAGTCCTGGTTACAAGAGCCTTACCCAGAGTATTTAGCTCACTATCTTTCACAGAGAAGAAATATCCCAAACATATCAGACTTTGTCCTGCCCTGGGGCAGCCCAGCACCGAAATGCTAGGCAATTCTCCTCTGAACAAGAGTGCCAACAGCAACTCCAGACACGTGTTTCGGTCTGGTTGAACCTCATCAGTAGGGTGTAGCTGTGCCTCTCTAAGAATAGTGAGCAAGGGGTCCACGCCTGGATTCCCCTAGTAACTTAGGGTGAGACTCAAAGTTACTTGAAATATGCAAATAACAAGGGGGGTCCTGGGAGACTCTCTGCCAGACATGAGTCCTGGTTACAAGAGCCTTACCCAGAGTATTTAGCTCCATCATGATTGTCTTCCTCTGGGCCTTGCGCCTCTGGTACAAGAAGCACTCCTTCTTGGTTTCCTTGGGCACTACCTGGAATAGCTCGGAGGCTCTGAAGATCATGGGAGTGGAATGATCCCACCTTATCCGGTGGGGACGGCCTATGTGGAGGATCCAAATGTGGAGATTCCCTGTCCGCTGCGACGATATCCTCATCCATCGTCGTGGCCATGTCCATCCCTGTACCTGTGTCTGGGTCTGCTGGGGGAGAAAGGACCAGACGTGGTGGCGGAGGTTGAAATGGGGTCAACAGATGATGTTTCCTCTTCTTCACTGGTGGCTGATCGGGGACCTGAGGGACCCCAGGTACCGGAGCCTGAGGCATCCTCATCTGGGTCTCTGACACCAAGGTGTGCAGGGGCGACAGAATATCCAAGGAAATGTCCCTCAGCTGAGAAGGCAGAACAGGAAAACTAGGCCTTGTGCCATCGTTGCCCTCCTCTTCAACATCCTTGTAGACCGTGTGTAAGGACTCCTGGTCTTTGTCCTCCATTGACGAGACCTCCATGGTTTGGGTGCTGGCTTGGGAGGGCTGTTCTGGGGCCTCCTCGCCCCCTCAGGGCATTGAACCGGGGCCTGAGCCGGTTTCCCCCTTTCTGGCATACCTGCAGACTTTACCAAAGTCACTGCGGCGGTGTCGCGCCTTGGGGGTAGGCACACCTTCTGAGCCGTGGGGCTACCCTTGCAGGATCAGCACCCTTAGCTGTTGTGGCAGTAGCAGTCGTCATCGCCATCACTGACAAGGTTTTAACCTGTGCTGGTTGAGCCTGCTTGGGCTGTTCTGCCCTCTTCTCACCGTCCGTGGCGTCTCAGATTTCTCGCATAGTTTAGCCGGGTTACATGACTTGCTCTTCGAAGAAGAGTTTGATTGCCGGCCGGCAATGGAGGCGGAAGGTTATGTCGATCACGCCCTATTCACCTTGGGACCTGCTTCTTTGGCGAACCCGGTGGACTCAGACTTGCAGCTCTTGGCCTTATCTTGGGCCCCCACGGATGAGGCGCGCGCAAAGGACTTAGAAGACCGCTCCTCGGACCGGCCGGTCCTGTGAGAGGCATGACCCTGCTTGGAGTACGGGTCAGAGGTCTTGGTGTTAAGCCACGCCGCCAGTCTACTATGCCTGTCCTTTGTCACCTTTTGGTGAAACTGAGGCATATCTCTCACTCCAAAGTGAAACTGTTTTTTCTTTTACCAAGGATTCCCAGCCTGAAAACAGGGAATAAAACACTGACAATGACACAGAAGAGGAACTTCATGGGTCTACTAACGGCAGCCTGGCTAGCGGCACCCACAATACTTGAATGGCTACAACGGGTCTGGACACACTTAGCGATGGAACACATCACCTATAACTTTCAAGGAGACCGCCAGAAATTTAAAATGGATTGGGGAACGGTCCTGGAATATCTTCAGAGTGACTATATGGAACAATGGTACCCACATAAAATAAGAATCTTGGACATGTTCGCAGAGGCCAACGATGCACTGACGCGTATACAGACTGGAGATCTGTCACTTTCCGGGGGAGTGGGCGGGGGAGTGGGCAGGGGGGAGGGGAGGGCGGACTTGGTTTGGGGTTGGGACCGGATGTCCCTGAGTTGGTGTTTAAAGAAATGCAATAAAAACATGTTTTTAAAAAAAAGTTAATGTCCCTGGTGTTTAAATGTTCACACCCATATAGAATAATTGGTGAGACTTTGGTTTTATAGAACTCAATGAATGAAGTAGCGAAAATGCAAATAATTGCTGATGTAGTCTCACTTGTGTGTAGGGTATTAGGATGAGATCGTCTGCATAGGCTATGCAACTTAATTTTTGATTAGACAGACTTGGGACGTACCGACCCGATTCTTTACTCTTAGCCAATAGGTCTGCAGGTGTAGGTTGAAAATTGTGGGGGCAACCACGCACCCTTGGCGCACACCTCTATTTAGAGGGAGCTTACAATTTCCCCAACATATTCAGCCTAACCTTGGTCGAGTTCTCAGAGTAGAGTAGTTGGATCAGCATCAGGAGGCCCGGATATATCGCCCAATCGACTAGCTTTTGCCAAAGTATCGACATTTTCACATTGTCAAAAGCGGCTGATAGATCTATTGTGGCCACATCAAGGGATCGTCCCGTCAGAGGACCAATATCCGAGAGACACACTATTAGAGTCATCCCAGTTCCTACTGTTCCTCTTTCTCTCCTAAAGCCTGTTTGCAAAGGTTTAGGATGTTGGCCCCCTCAGCCCAATGGATGAGTTCGCCCAGAAGCAATGTCAAATAGATTTTTGATGGGTTATCAATCAGTGAGATTGGTCTGTAACATGCCGGGTTTTCTCCATCTCCTGGGAATGAGCATCGAAGAGGACCAGGAAGAAGACCAGGAGGCGGGGCAGATGAGGTCGCCGATTATGTGGGAAAATAGATGGTACAAGGGTCCATAGAGCAGGGTTACTTTTAATGATGCCATTTGGCACACAGTCTGGACCAGACACACAAGAATTATTCAATTTATTAATGATGAGGTCTACATCAGTTTTCTCAAAGAATAGTTCTATACATGGGGTACCTAGACCTTTTTTCTTTTTGGAGCCCTGCTAAGAATGGTCTTATATTTGTCAGAGTAGTATTCAAACTACGCCACTTTTGACACTCCTGCAGACTGGTGGAGGGGCTGATAATTGCCCTTGTTGTTCAAGATCCACCAGATCCCATGAGCGCCATGGGTAGCAATGTTCCTCAATATGTCTTGTTCTTTTTGTATGTATTTCTCAATGCAGTGTACTCAACACCAAATTCTGAATTGTTGCCCCAGCTTTCATCCCCCCACCCCCTTTTCCTTGTCCTCCCACCCTTTTAGAGTACATTTAATTAATTGTCTAACTTCCTTTCTCATTTGACTTTTACAGCTTTGAATTTCTCTATTGTAGTTCGATTCACGGCCGTTTACAGCAATCTTAGCTTTGACGAGGGAGTTTGCAGTCTTCCCCTTCCTTAGTCTCGAAAAGATTTCTGGAAATCTCTTTGGGTCTGAATATAGAGATTTCTTTTGCAGGTACAAATTTCCCAACCAGTCGGAGAGATCAATATTCACTGAGTTTAAATTAGCACTGTATCTGGTTACCCTATTCCCCTGTTCCTACAACACCAAAGATCCAACCTTTGAGAACTCTACAGAGTCCTGCAGGTCTGAACAGCTCAGAGCTAAATGTAACATTGCGTGGTCACTCAGAGTTGACTTTACTATCTTGAAGTCTACAGCCCTTTCCACCTCTAGATTCTAATGCAGATATAGTGAATGATAGAAATAAAATACGCATTTGACCAGATGGGAATATCTGCGCAGGCCCCCCAAAGAGTTGGTTAGATTGAATAAAGGTCCATCTAGATAGAAAACTAGACCATATGTTGCCGCAACTTGCTTTAGATGATAAACGGTAGAGTGGAGTGACCCCACATACATCGTCTAGGTCATCCCAACCTCCCTCTGTAATCAGACAATTGCAGTTAAAATCCCCTGCTCTATGGTGCTGTGCAGAGCATGCTGTTAAAATTATGTCCATAGCATGTGTAACTTTATCTGCGTCTATGCTTATAGGATTGAAATAAACGTTGATCAGCAACGTGACTATTTGTTTATGGGCATCATTTACATCACAAATCGCTGTTGCTATGAAGGACTCATATTTCACTGGAATTTGCTTAAGACAACAGAACCTTTTGGTTTTCACCGCTATCAGCAAACCACCAAAGGGTCTTTCTTTTAGACCTTTCTGTGCCAGAGATGAGTGAATTGAGAACCCGTACCACAACGGGTTTCTCCTGAGCCATGTCTCTTGCAAAAGGATAACATTATGGGTGTCAAAAAGCTGTTTCTTAACGTTGGTCATGAAGGAGTTGTAACTGTGCGAGTTCCAGCTTAGTATTTGAAGAATGTTCCTAGAAGCCTGGGCGTCTGCCGCTTGAAGTTGGAAGGGTTGCTGCAAGCCAACCCCAACTCGGATTGTCAAGGTCCTGAGACTCAGACGTCCCTTGCTCTTGATCAAAATAGCATCTTAGAAATAGTCTCGGCCTGGACCGCTTGATAGACACTCAAATCCTTTGAAAAGAAACTCCTCCTATTGTCTAAACACCAACCTCTCAATCATTTTTGATTGGAAGTGCACCACACACTTTCCCAAACACTCTGTAGAAGAAATGGACAAATTTTAGATCGGCCGAGGATATAAAGCGGAGGTCAGGAATAGTTGACAGTATGACCAAACGTCTTTGTCAGTTTAAGGGGAGATTCCTTTCCTCATCAAAAACCGATAAAAAAAATCAGGATCTGGCTCTTGTTCTTTGTTGCCAGGCCAATTTGAGCTTAGGGCAAGTATTACTGCCCAGTAGGATACTTAGAAAATCTACCCCCCCACCCCACTTTTCCAACACAAACACTTTCTCCCACCGTGAGCGACATGGACTAATACCAGAACCATTTACATGACATGTCCCAACACAAGGGCCAGGCAGAGTCAGGCAACTGCTGAATACTACACACACCTGACTGCCCTTCCCCTTCCCACTGGGATAAAAGGCAGAGCAAGAGAGCACATTTTGAGCAATGCCAAATTCACAAGGAAACCACTATTCCAGCACGGCAGTTGAAACGGAGGAGAAAGGCGGCGAGACCTGAAAAGACCTCAAGGAGGGAGTTGCCCTTGCCCTTTTCAACCCAGACCGACAAAGCCTCTGATGAAAGAAACATAAGACCGGGAATCACAGCTGGCGATTGGTGTGACGGATGTCAGCGGTACATGGAACCCTGCCGCACTGATCGCCAGGTCGGGAAGACGAGTTTGCCATCGTGGTACCGTCCTTGAATCCAACGGCAAAACAAACGCAGCCTGAGTTAGACTAAAGGTTGCAGTGGCAACATTAAGAATAATAAGAGACAGAGGTCTTGTGTGAATGAACTTGGTACACATCTCCTGAACAAAGAGCCTGTGTTGAATAAAAGGGGGTAAGAAACTCTGGATACTAAGAGGTCTTAGAGAAGGCCGTCAGGAAGGAGGAAAGGTGGTCCTACACGGGTCGAGCAAAACCCCATGTACAATTGAAAGTCCTTGACACGTTGTAAAAGTTGCGACGAGAAAGCCAATTGTGAAACTGACATTTGCACCCGGCTGAGGGGAACACTGTATGAATTGTGATTTTGTAAAGCTCACACTTGCCATAGGCTAACAGAGTGACCCAGAGAAACGAGATCGCCCTTCGGAAGTCTCTGTTTAAGTTGGCAAGTGCTTTAGGAGGTTGACGCTGACAGAAAGATCACAGCCCGGCTGAGGGGGATCCAAGGGTGAAGAGTAATCACCCTACGTGAAGGTTATCATAAGGAACCTTTGTTTTGTTGTTTTGGCATATCAGGCCTCTGAAGCAAGAGACTTTCTATGAGGAGACACTTCAGTAGAGAAGGTCCCGATATAGTGAAAACGAACTGTGAGCTCCTGCCAGAGAAGCCCAGGAGTGTGCTGTGCTCAAGGGTCCTGCCTTGTCCTGTGCTAAAAACATGGGGAAGGGAGACCCCCAGCCATAACATCCTGACTTATCATTTTGTGAACAATTCTTTCTTTTCTTGTGAACATTATCCCACACTATTTTGTAGCATATCGGTAAGGATTAGCAATAGGTTTTCTGTGCATAGGCCCTTTTTATTTGACTAGACTAGGACTGTATTCTTATTAGATGGTCGTAGCTTGCTTCCATCTTAGATTTAAGTTTAGATTAGGCGTTTATCTCACCCACTTTACAGTTTAATTAATACATCTTGAACTGTGATCACTTGCGTCTGTCTTGCTTTGATGCCATGCCTTCCTTATAACCCTTGCCACCTTTATGCTGTGTATTGGTCTTTGCTTCATTATAATTGTATACAGGGGAGTGCAACAAAGAAAAGGCGGTGGGAGGTTGAGTCTTTTGTCCTCCAACATCTTTTTTTTAACTTTTCCTTTCTTGGGGGAGGGGTGGGGGTGTCGGGGCGGGGTACTGTCTATCTAACTGTATAGCATTCGAATTGACAGAGAACTTGCCGAGGGCAACCTCTTGGATGCAGCCATGACTTTTCGCAAGAATTTGCGAGAGCCCTTACTTCTAGATTTTGAATCTGCTTTCATGTTTTTCATTTTCTTTTTCGCTATTGGCAGTGTATTTACAGCAGTGGTTATTTATTGCTCCACCTGTACTATTGGCGCTACGTAACCAACGTTGCTGTCCCTAGCCGCGTTTACTATGCTAGATGTAGGTTGGGCACTGCCTGCCGGTTTTCCACTCACTGCAGTTTCAGGAAGAGTCATCAAGTTGCTCTTCTTGTGACCAGGTACGCGCTGAAGGAGTTGAGCGTATCTCAGTTAATATGCCAGAGTTCAGTTTAACTTCATAAGCCAAGGTATCATATAGTCTAATGAAAGACTAAAGTACTACGTTTAATGGTGATGGCCTTAAGTCAGCCAGCATACCAGCGTCTCTTTCTGTCTTTCAGCATTTTAGAGCTGAAGGTTTTACATATTTCACACTCTTCAGCAGAGTGGTGTGGGTGAAGGTAATAAATACATTCTTCGTGCCTGTCTCCTAAAAACGTTTTTAAGGTCACAGTTAGAGCAGGCTCCATATTCGCTGCCCACCCTCCTTTTCACTTATCTGACAGAAAAAGGTGAAGCTCCTGAAGATAGAGTTTGATGTTTTTGAAAAGATGTGGAGATTTCTCTCCGGAGAAACACACAAGGACTCCTTCCAGCATGACATGCGGTTAGAATCTGAAGGGGGCTGCAGGGGAGGCGCTACATACTGAACGTCCGATTGGTGGGGACCAAAAGCACCCAAAAGGAGGGCAATGGGATAGAACATAAACACCTAAAGTTTTCTTTATTTACTATTGTAAAAAGTTAACTGAGGATTCCAAGCTAACTGAGGATCAGCACTGCCCCTTTCCCTACATGCACAACCGAGAATCGTGCAGGACTTGGCTTTCCCTATATATTTTTGTCTGTTGTCTTTTACCATGCCCCAAACAAACATACCCCACCTGAAAGAAAAAGAAAGATATTATCTATTCATCAAAAGAAATGTTTCATATGCCTCGTCCCCACTCAATACCACAGGTAGAATGAATGGCTTTAGCATGCTAAAGGTTTGTATTGAGCAGCACAGCAGTCAGCAGGGTGCTAATTGGTGTAACTACTCTTTTTGTGTTTCAGGGAATTGTTCATAGCATGTTAATCTATGAAAGATTCAATGCCAAAGAAACGTATAGGTTCCAATGCCACCAATTCCCAATCCAAATAATATAATTAAGTGGATTAATATAGCTGTTGCAGAAATGGCAGTAAATTACAAACCCTAAGTAAAATAGCTCAGGAGGTAGTGTGCCTGCAGCAAAGAACCTTATTCAGCCTGCAAGCTAAGGTTATAAAGCAAGTAAGACGGTTCAGTGTGAAGTGTGCATGTGGAAGAGAAGTGCTTATAATATCGAAACATAGGTTACAATTCCTGCCCTCCAACTTTCTCATGTTTCCAAAAGGAGAACCTTTGAATTGAGTAAAAGTGACAGATGTTACAAAAGAACGTGGATATATTTTTTAAACCAAAATGCACCAGTCTGTGGCAACAGAAATATTCCTCCCAACATTAGAGTAAAAAAGAGGGATATTTGTGTAATAAAGACAAGAAGATACAAGTTTAAAATTTAGAAACAATGGACCAAATGGAGGTACAAGTGAAACAAATAAGTAAAATAAACATGCATGTGCAAATTAAAGATCTGAAAATCAGCACTGCCCCTTTCCCTACATGTTCAAACGAGACCCGTGGAGGACTTGGCTTTCCCTATATATTTTTGTCTGTTGTCTTTTATCATGCCACAAACAAACATACGCCATCTGAAAAAAAAGAAAAATATTATCTATTAATCAAAAGAAATGTTTCACATGCCTCGTCCCCACTCAGTACCACAGGTAGAATGAATGGCTTTAACATGCTAAAGGTTTGTATTGAGCAGCATAGCAGTCAGCATGGTCCTAATTGATGTAACCACTCTTTGTGTTTCAGTGGCTTGTTGGAGCCAAAAGGCTAACGATGGGCAGGCCCAAAAGGAAAATGTGAAAGTACAAGCAGACACATACCCTGTCTCCCCTTAGTGATTGCATACATGCATACTATACTTTTTGGTCTAGTCTTAGTTACTTGGGGCCTGCACAACAAGCAAAACCTATGAATGCACAAAAATACAAACTGTGCTGTTATTGAGCAGTTTATTTTCTACTAATGTATTCCTTTCAGGGTTTAAACTAACATCTTCTGTGGACAACAAAGAAAAGAAATGCACTGAAGAATGGATGTACATATTTTAAACTGCATTTTTTATTTACAAAGTGTGTTTCTTGTCTACATAACTTTATTTATTAAAAAGGCAAGTATTCATCTCCATATTCATCTATGCCCGAATACTTTTCCAACAATTTGGTTTTCGGCCGACTACTTGAATCTACTATTCGGTGCGCCCCTATTTAGCACCCTCTCTTATATCACCTCCCCGGGAGATTTTCAGCTGTCTCAGACAGCAACGTCCAAGGGGTAAAGGAAAGTCTGGCCAAACTACAGGATGTGTTCACTGCCTACAAGGCCAAGGCTGCCAGAGGCAAACACCTTATGCCCCAGGTTTACAACCTTTTGCTCTCCCTATTAATGGTCAAACATTGAAATACAGAGTTTCAAGTTGGCTGTTGCGGCCTGAATCGGCAAGCTCTCAGTAGAAGCACGGTAGGAAAAAATGCCGGGTTTAAAGGAGCCACATGGACTGAGGTTGGCTTTTCCCAAGCCTCCAACACCATGGCTTCAACTTACAGGGCAGTAAGGTTTCTTTTGGGGGATCCTCGTCCAGGATAAAAGTTAGCTCACACTGGGCTTTGGGTCTGGTGGTGGTCGATAACTGCAATGTTTCCACAATCTACCCAGTCATTTTATGGAAAGAGGTGTGAGGCTTTCCCGTAGTTGGCACCATAAGGATGTCCAAGTCCAGGGAAATTTCAAGCCTGCAGGGCTCCTAGCAGGCCTCCCCCTCAGCATAGAATTCCTCTGGGAAGTCCTGCACCTCTCCGGAGTCAATTGGTTCCAACCAGAAAACAATGGGATAACCTTCCTCATGAAAGACTTCAGTCATCTTTGAAATGTAATGGAAAGCTGGGCATAGTCCTGTGATGTCCCGGATCAGACAGCTTGACGCCCTAATGCAGAGCCACTCACTGTTGTGCTGGATTTGAGAACTTCCAAGCCGGATTTGAGACCTTCCAAGCCTTTCAGCATGCCGTTGGGGTCTCTGGAGGATTCCTGCTGGCTTGTCCAAGCACTGAGCCACGGGACCGGTGACGCCATTGGCACGGAGGCTTAAGCCGTCGGTGCCGGAGCCATGGCAAAGATGTCTGGCATTTTAAGTCAGAAGTTCACCTATTCCTCAGGGTACAGTAATAGGTTGGAAACAGTATTTGTGAGGCTGAATCTGGCAAGGTAGCTCCTCCTCTTCGAAGATGAAAAAGAATGGCACTTTGAGGAATCACTAGGGGAGCTCTTTTTTCTCGCTCTTCTTTACGTGTCAGACTGTTCTTTTTTTTCTGCCCCACTCCACACCCGGCGGCTTCAAAGGATTTCTTTTGATTTTTTTATGACAAAAGATGGTATTTTTGGCAGCATTCTCCCAAAAGGCCTTAGGATGCATGGATTGGCTTCATATATAATTCTGGTTCTTGCGCAGACAGTAAAGACAAATACGTTGGGTTTGGAGACAGTCTACCGCAATCCATGCAGGTGTTGGGCACGATACAGTAGAAACATATTGAGGAAATGCTGCTCCAACAGTGTACAGAGTTCGCAGTAAAAAGGAACAGAGATCATGGGGTGCAGTGCCTAGCTATATACTAGCCCTAACAGAATGTTCAGGGGCACGTAGCAGAGATTTTGCGCCACCTCGCTGTACCCCCTGGGGGTGAAAAAAGTTCTGAATGAAAGCTGCTATGGAGACAAAATATCATAGATGAAGAATATGTGAGAAGGAGGAATCCATTAGAAAGCATATTTATAAATAACCTTGCTAAGCCAGCAGATTACAAACACATGAGCACACACACCATTAGTTGCCAAGTTTTAACTTTCCATCTGACTGCAAGCATATCATTCAACATTGATTAACTTTAAGATACATTATACTTGGTACCGGAAATAGTGGCTAAGTCTTTCTTAAAGCAGCACATGTCTTCCACTTATATTTGAAAATTCACCTACAACTATATTTTCCATCAACATTCTTTTATTCATTTGCATATATCTGCATTTTTCTTCCACACGGGATACAAAACTATGTCCTGCAGGGTGAACACGGATGTCCTAGGCCAGTGCTTAACTCGCTAAACCATATTGTTGGTTATGGTACCAGCAAATTATTCAGTATTTGTGACCATGCATGCACTGAACAATCAACACATGAATGCCTCTAGAGTACTGATGGGCAAGAAAGTTATGTTATAATTTTAAACGTTGGTTTTTGGTCTGTGTGGGAGTGAGGGGCTAGCAGGCCCCTCTCATCCTTCACTTCTCAGTACAAGACTCGGACCAAGTGCCTCCAGTAGTGGGTTCGCCCCTTTCCCTTATGCGATGCTAACTTTGGGTTACATTCGCGTAGATGGGACCACTGAGCAGGACACAGGGCATCCATTTTTGTACCCCCTTTCGACTCCATCTTGGTGACCAGGCCTAACTGCGATAGTACGAAACGCCTCTCTCCCTTTCCTCTTAGCTCCCAGGCGCAGGGCACATGGCCCCCACCATCGTTCCCACTTTGACTGGAAAACTCAGCGGCTCCATTTCACGCTGAAGCCGGAGGTATTTGCAACAACTAATAAATGTAACACATCACTCTTCCTCCGAGATCTCTGTCCTGCATGTGAACCGGCATGAACTAAGCCCATAGCTCGTTCATCTCCACAAATGTGTCCTTGCCCCCACACCTTCGCCAGTGGAAACTTACTTTCATTCTGACCCTATGTCCCTGCAAGGTATTCCTTTCATGTGCCAGACCACTGACCACGCCATGATGCCCGCCCAGGAGACCCCCAACTAACATTAGACCCCTGCTATAGTATATCGTGCCCAGTACTAACAAACGCCACATACCTGAGATTCTTGTAAGCATAAACCTACACTCTAGTCATTGTATTATAGTAGTGAAGATGCCGAACCTATGACTTGTATAATCCAAAGGTTACAGATGATATAAATACCTGTGTGACTTTTATAGGGACATGACAAATTACTGAGAGTCTTTGAATCACTATTATTTAGTGCATGCATTATAGAGAATGTATTATGTTAGCTTAGATAGTGACCACCCTGCTTCACAGCGACCTGACCTTCACCCATCCGGAGCACAGATGTCTGACGTCCATCCTCCCACCAACCGAGCAACCAACCAAGTGGACGAGATGATGCCCACACCCAAGACACCACCCTGGCTGACCAATCCGGGTCCAACATAGTATCATATGTTAGACGCATCATTGTACCTATATAAATGTACTGTAACATTAATTTTGCCAGAGCACTCTCAGAGATCTAGATAAACTTTTCCTTGAACTCTCGCAGCCCGCTCTCTTTTGCCTTATTCCCTGTCCGGGGAGCGTCTGTTTTATTTTCTTGCACGTGTGAGACAGGGAGGGCACAAACATTTGGTGACCCCCTGCGATGTAATTTGGAGAGGTGCCTCGAGGCCGCGCCGTGCGGCGAGATCCGGGACGCCCCCAGCAAAACCATTGCCTCCGCGGCCGACCAGCCTGTGCGCACTACAAGAAAGGGTCAAGGGTTCCCAGTTGACGAATACCCGACTGAAAAGCTGCTCGCCGAGGCGGGCCACGGCTTGGTTGGGGTGCGGACCTAACTGGGGTCGACCGCGAACGGTGACCCTCGGAACACCTGACTGAACACGTGAGTGCTGGTTGCGAAGGTTACCAAGGAAAGGTAAGGGGGAAATAGGACGGAACAGGGGAACAGGTGGTAATGGGTTATAGGGGAAGAGTAGGGCCTGTGTGAGTGATGATGAGGCTTTTCTGATCTGTCCTTTATATGGCCATTAGGTTTCATGAGAAATGAAAAGAAGAAGAGAAGAGGTATCATAGCCCGAACGGGGTAGAAGGCAGCGCCGCGTAGCATTGTCTTGTCCAGTGCAGATAATATAAGAGAAGATAAAGAGAAAATAGTAAGGGTCTCGTATATTGAGTAGACTCGAAGTAGTTATTTAGAATATTCTTTTTCTGTGTAAGAAAGAGTTCTTGGGGAAGAGTAAAAGGGTGTAGGAGGTGGGGAGTGAATGACAAGAGTAGGTGGAAAGGGGAAAGTTTTGGTAACGGGAACAAAGAGGAAATAAAAGCGCGCAGCTAGTGCATGTGCATATTACGTGTTATATGTTTTTCCATGTCCTGTCTATTGTTTTGGTCAAGAGTATCAAAGTATTGTAATTGATTTATTGGTAAAGTGGTACACATGTGAAAGTGAACTGTTGAATTTGGAAATGCAATAATTACAAAAGTAACAGTGAATGTTGATACATAAAAATTACTAGCCATTGTGAAACATTTGATATGGGCTAAAGGAAAGGACAAGCGGAAGCGGGTGGAACGGGTATCAGGGGAAGAAAACATCGCCATGGGGGGGGAATAACACCACTAGCTCATATTTGTCAAAACCTTCCATTATACAGTGAAAAGATACAAAAGTACCATGATCAATGGTTGACAGAGATAAAAGGAGACAGGGTAAGGCCAATCTGGCCAGAAGGAGGGTCATTTGATAAGAGGGTGTTAGATTTAGTGTCTACACACTTGCTAGCAAGATATAAGGGGAAGCAGTTACAGAATAGAAGGGAAGTGCTGGATCTATGGCGAATGTTCGAGGAAGTGACCCCCACAGCAGAGGTAGGTAAAGAAGGACCAACCGAAAAAAAAAAATCACAGGAAGAGGTAAGCGGAACGCCAAAGGGCGAGTGCACAACAACCACAGCTGAGGGTGATGCAACCAAAATATATCCGTTAATGACAAGACCAGCAGCAGGGTACAGCGAGCCCCTGTATATACCAGCGTGTCCCACCCCCACTCCCTCAAATGGAGAGGTAGCTCCAGCACCACCACCCTATGACAAAGGAGGTCTGTATGGCCCAACGAGCGCACCTCCCGTGAATTTAGCACACTTGACAGGGGAATTAGACCGCCAGTTGGCACATGTACAAATGGAGATAACACGGCTAAGAGCACTCTGCGATAGGGGCCAAATGCTGCCTGGAAGAGGGGAGGTGCCTCCATTATCCGTAGCAGATCTCTCACCCCCACCAAGCACAACAGGGGAACTAGCAGCAGCGACATCAGAGCCAGCACGATCCATATCGTCTCAAGGGGCACACATACCACAAGGGCGAGAAAAAGAGTGAAGATCGGGGGAGTTCCTGGTCCATTTCAATGACAAACCATTGATGAGTATACACTCAACCACACCAGAAAGTGAGCGAGGGGAAGGACAGAATGAGAATGACGAGCAAGAGGAGGAAATAGAGGAAGTGTGGAGCGATCTAGAAGAATACGAGGAAGGAGCGGCGGCCGTAGGGTCCCCACTACCGCACCATTTCAATGACATGGATCCACGGTCACCCCCACGATGGCAGGGTTGATTAAGACAGCGAACAGGGAATATGTTGGTGAGCAAAGTCAAGAAGGGGACAGTAAGTAAAACAGGAAAGAAACATAAGTTACAGATGCCATTAATACATAAGGGAGCAGGTAGGCCGCACTATATCCCATGGGCCTAAATGGATAAAAATAACTTGTTGAAAGTTCTCCCCCCACTATCGGGAGGGGCTGGGAAATGGATACACGCGTTCGAAAAACACACGGCAGGGGTGCCACTGGCAATAGGCGATGTAAAAAGTTTGTTAGTATCGGCAGTCGGCGATCAGGCAGACGCAGTATGGGAAAAGGCAGGATTCCCAGGAGTGACAATGAGTTGTGACCGCCACGACGGATCACCATTGAACAACGTTCGAGTGCAAGTATGGGACGCATTGCGACATATGTTTCCAGACATTCCAGATTTACATTTAGCGATGCAGTGTACAATGGAGGAAAACGAGGATCCTACTCAATTCATACTACAGGTGCAAGATTTATGGAGAAGCAAAACTGTCACGGCGTGGAATCAGTCCACCGCCTTGTTCTATTTTATCATCAAAAAGGGGCTCCCGAAGGAGGTGCAGAAGGCCTTGGATAAAATAGCTGGGATAGAAGCCAAGGGCTGGCCTGAGATTCAGAGTATAATTGTACACTACTGCAGGAGGATCAAAGAGAGGGAAAAAGAGATAGCACAGAAAAGGCTGGCAGACGAAGCGAAATTGGTGCAGAACAAATTGGTGAAGGTTACCGCTGTAAACGCCAGTGTAGCAGCAGACAGAGAAAACGAGGGGGATGAAGGAGCGGGAAGTAGGCCAGTGACAATAGCTGCATTGCGGACGGCAGGAGAACAAGGACCGTGGAATGGAGAGGAGTCGTACAGCGGACAACAGTGGCAAGAAAGAGGAAGAGGTGGGTATCGTGGCCAGGGAGGAGGATTTGGAGGTATGGGGAATAGAGGATTTGGTGGGCAGGGGATGAGAGGAGGACCACAAGGGTCTTGTTGGAACTGTGGGAGATGGGGACATTATTCAAGGGATTGCAGAATGCGGCCTTCAGGGTATTTCCAAGGACAGCAGCCCATGGAAAATGAACAAGGATGGGGATGCCCACATCCAGATAGCCCCTATGGATTACCAATGGGAGGGGGAAGACAACAAAACCAGTGCTATTACGAACCCCAAATGCAGCAAAGACAGCCACCCCCAAACCACACCACAGCGCGCAGCAACCCATGGCGAGACAAAAGGCTGTAGGCAATGTAAATAGTAACTGTTTTTGCAACGGCTGCAAATGGCGCACCTGCGCCATTTCGTGGCGTGACAGTGGTCGGAGACAATGGGCCTCATTACGAGTCCGGCGGTAACTGAGGCGGTAAAACTGCCTGGTTACCGCCAGACTCGTATTACCATTCCGCCTCCGTGACTCCCGGAAATACCAGGGCATTACAACCCTGGTGTCCCGGGAATTCCGCAGGCGGAATTCGGTAAATCCCCATTCCCATTGAGTCCTATAGGACTCAATGGGAATGGGGAAGTGGAAACACCGGCACCATCTCGTGATGGTGCTGGTGTTTCCACGTCCGCCTGCAGGCGGGCGGTGTTAAACCCACCAGGTCAGACCTGGCGGGAACATCACCTCCCGCCTGCAGGACTCGGGATCGGGCGGTCCGGAATTAACAGTGGCAGCGGGTTTACCGCCACTGTTAATTCCAGACCGCCCGACCTGTAATGAGGCCCAATGTCTTTTCAGTACCAGGGCAAGAAAGGTATGCAGACTAGGACAGCCCACAGGGAACACTTGCGTGTCCAGTCCTATCTACCACCCTACGTGCAGAAGAGGAACCACTAGTGGGGGCCGCGATAGGAAACAAGCAGTTTATCTTCATGATAGACTCGGGAGCAGAAAAATCACGTCTTATGGAAGGGCAGTTTCCGTTCTCAGGCAGGAATTTGGAAACGCAGGGGTTCTCTGGGGCTATTTTAAAAGTTCCTTACACTAAAGATCTTGATATAACGGTAGGGGGAAAAACCGTGCGCCCACCCTTACTGTACCACGAAGACGCGCCAATCAATTTACTAGGCAGAGATTTGCTAAGTAAATTGAACATGACCATTTTGTTTACTGAGCGGGGAATAGTGTGCTCCACCCCAGGAGTATGCCCAGTACGAGCGATGTTGATGATTAGTACAGTGATGAATGAAGTTGTGGTGCAAGGAATACCCATTGACATAGACATGTTTATTTATGGCATCAAAGTATTAGCCCGAGTGGTACCAGAGATAACGAAAAAGGAATGGAGAACACCATCCGATTTTATATTCCGCCCAACTGCACACACAGATGTTGTGCCAGGCCCAATCATGTCCATAGACATCGAGGCAGTTCAAGTATCAAGCAAACGCATTGTGGTCATAGGGCTGGACGCGCATGGGTGTGAGTGGAGAACTGTGTTATGCATAGACCCCAACATAATGCTAAGAGACATAACTGATGGAGGAATTATTCACTGACCTCGAAGATGACGGAGAGATAATAGAGGAAATAAGCATACCATGTGACATCATGATTCAGTACAGAGAGGTACACAACCCACTTATGGGAAGCATTAATGCCCCACCGACAATATTTGAGGAAGACATGGCAAAGGTGGCACCTGAGATTTGGACTACAGGCCCCCATGATGTAGGATTACTGCATGAGGTGAGACCAATAAAGATAAAACTAAAACCAGGTGCCATACCGCCACGAGTGAAACAATATCCATATCGAGAGAAGCAGAAGAAGGGATTAGGGAAACAATAAATGCACTCCTAAAACAAGGTATTATAGTGCCGTCAAACTCCCCCTGTAACACGGCTATCTTCCCGATCAAAAAAGCAAAGGGAGGGGCGTGGAGGATGATCGAAGATCTCAGCCCACTCAATGACGTCATTCAAAAGGAGTTCCCATTAGTGCCTAACCCGGCATCAATGCTGTGCAGCATACCCAAAGAATCAACATGTTTTACTTTGGTGGATTTGAAGAATGCTTTCTTCTCCATACCACTTGACCCAGGCTTGCAGTACCTGACAGCATTCACACTAGGAAACAACAGGTATGAACATCGCAGACTCCCACAGGGGTATTGCGAAAGCCCCAACATTTTCAACAGGGTACTGCGTGAAGATATTGGAAACATAGATGTAGAGAGCACCATAATACAATACGTAGATTATTTACTCGTCTGCAGCCCAACAGAAGAAAAGTGCAGGGAAGACTCCATAACACTATTAAATGTGTTGGCCGCAAAGGGGTATAAAGTGGACAAAGGAAAATTGCAATACTGCCTGGCCGACGTTGTATACCTCGGACAGCTAATATCAAAAGATGGGAAACGGATACTCCCAGACAGGGCAGCTGCTATACGCAACATGATCATACCTAAAACAGTTAAAGAAATGCAAACATTCCTTGGTATATGTAATTATTGCCGAGCATGGATTCTTGATTACGCAGCATACACACACCCACTGTTACAAGCATTGAAAGAAGCACAGAAGAGTAGGGCCCCAATAAAATGGACACATGACATGATGGCACAGTACTTTAGAATAAAAGACCTCATTGCAGATGCTCCAGTACTTGCGAACCCAAATTATGACAGGGAATTTTTCTTATTTTCACACTGCAATAGAACACTGATGACAGCAGTGCTTACACAGAAAACATCATTAGGGCACAAACCATTGGCCTATTACAGTGGAACATTAGATGCAGTGATGCAAGGACACTTCGCATGCGAACAGTCCCTCGCTGCAGCAGCTTTCACCATTGAAAAAAGCGCCACAATCGTGATGGGATGTTCGGTAACACTATATGCAGAACACTCATTATTTGCAATTCTGGAGAGGTCAAAATCAACATTAACAACACAGAGAGCAACAGCGTATGAGATAATAATTTCGAGCCCCAACGTGCACGTTGTCAGGTGCAAAACAGTAAACCCAGCAACATTTATCACACAACCATGCACCACAGAGGACATGTAGGAACACGACTGCGCCACCTATGAAGGGGAGGACGATGACATTCCCAAAGTGAGCGAAAACGCCCTGAAGGAAGGAGATATATTTCATAGATGGGTCAGCAACGATAATCCCTGAAACGGGGGAGAAGAATGTAGGGATGGCCGTAGTACGCATGGAGGAAGATGGCTATGAAACAATTGTCCAGAAGCGTCTCCCGTCCCATTACTCCGCACAAGCAGCAGAATGAACTGCTTTGATTGAGGCACTGCATACAGCCAGAGGATGCACAGTAACAATATACTCAGACTCAGCATACGCGACAACACCAGTCCATTCAGGGCTATCCCGCTGGCATAGGAGGGCGTTCAGAAGAGCGGATGGCTCACCGGTACAGCACGCCGCACAATTGACACTGAGCTGATAGATGCATTAGCAGAACCATCGGTGGTGGCAGTGGTGAAATGCCAAGCCCATACCAACAACAAAGACGCAGTCTCATTGGGAAATGCGGCAGCTGACGCAGCAGCGAAGGAGGCCTCGTATTTCAATACAACACCAACAATCAAATGCGTTGTAAAATCAGCCATTACAGAGCCATTGGAAGAGGCGTACAGTAACACACCAATGGCGCAGATAATAGAACTACAAAGGAGAGCACCACAGGAGGAGCAAGAATTGTGGAGCAAACGGGGGTGCAAACAATCAGCCACAGACCTAATTTGGAGACAGGAGACAACAGGAAACGTAGTAATGCCAGTAGAGTTACTAGAGGTAGCATTCCAACAGCTGCACTTCCCAGCCCACGTGGCAAAACAACATATTGCCGCAGACATCCAGGAACATTGGTTTGTCCCCAATTTACAGGAACATTTGTCAAAATTTGTAGTAGAATGCACAACATGCCAGACATACAATTCAGGAATGACATTGAGAACGAACACTGCATGGCACTCTGCCACGACCAGTAGGACCATTTAGAGAACTACACAAAGATTACGCCGACATGGTAGAGCGATGTAACGGAGCAAGGTATTTAATTGTAGTGGTATGCCCCTTTTCCAGGTGGGTGTAAACGGGTCCATGTCCCCACCCAGACGCGAAGTGTGCGGCTAAGTTCCTGGTGCGGGAGGTGTTTTCTCGATGGGGAATATGTGATGTGATAAGATCAGACAACGGCACACACTTTGTGAATGACCTTTTCAAAGAAGTGACGTCACTCTTGGGGGTGAAACACAAACTGTGTTCCATTTATCATCCGATGGCGAATGGGATGGTGGAAAAGATCAACGGATTACTCAAGAGTAAACTATCAAAATTGTGTACTACACTGAAGAAAAACTGGGTGCATTGCTTACCCCTAGCACTGTTTCAACTCAGAACTTAACCATGTAAGGATCATCATCTGAGCCCCCATGAAATTGTCACTGGGAGGCGAATACATACAGCACTCTCCCCGATTAGGAGAGCATCAGACACACACAGGGCTGCCACAGTGCTAGGGGAGGAATTTAAGTAATACCTGACCCAGTTAACGCACGCAGTACGCAGCTTAGCGTGACGGATAGCACCACCTTTTACTGAGAATGTGGCAACTGATACTACCACACCAGCCACAGACAACCCAAATGGGCTGCTAATGCCAGGAGCACAAGTGTATGTCCGAAGTTGTGAGAAGATGGAATCCACCCAGGTTTCACGGCCCTTAAGGAGTTATATATAGTACACCACTGCAGTGAAAGTCAAGGGATTGAAATATTGGTTGCACTTATCAGATGTGAGGAGGGCACACGATAGTACAATCTCCCAGGACGAACAGGAATGTGCTAGTAGCACTACAAATGAGATTGAGAAGTAATGGTAAAATTGTTTGACAAAAAGGAATATGAAAAAAAAACAAAAGCTGTAATATACGCCTTGTTTTCTCATGATCTCTCTCTCTCTCTCTTCCTTCCTTCCTTCCTTCCTCCCTCTCACTTCTTCCTTCTCTTTCTTTCTCCCTTTCTTCTCTTTCTTTCTTCTCTTTCTCTCTTCCTCTCTCTCTCTCTAGCTCTCTCTCTCCCACGAAGAACTTAATAAAAATAGATGTGTGATAAAAACAAGCAAAAGCGAATGTTGATGAAGTATGAAACTGAAATGTAAACACATATGGGATACATTACTCACCGTAATCGTATTTCTGATGCTTGTATCTGCTTAGATTCACATGCTGTGCATAGGCCGACATCTAGTGGAAGCTGCGGAGTATTACAGTTTGTTTTTCGAAACTCGAAAATGGCCGTCGACACAGGGCGTGCCAGTAATACTTTCCCTAGTGTGACGTCCACTGTACCCAAGATCCCTCACGCGTCTAGGATCCTCAGATTGTATTTTTTCTGACATGAGGTAGCATGAGGAGTAGCGCGAGTACAGATAATCCAAGCAGATAGACAGAAAGGTAAGACTACAAGCAATCATGCGCCTTCTCTCGGAGGGGAGGAAGGGTGGGTCGCATGTGAATCTAAGCAGATAAAAGCATCAGAAATACGATTACGGTGAGTAATGTATCCCTTCTGAGGCTTGTGGAATCTGCTTAGATCACATGCTGTGCATAGATTAGCGAGCAGTACCAGAAGAAGGAGGTGGGATGTGAGAAGGGTCATGAGCAAATAAGTGTCTTAGAACCGCTTGTCCCACTTGTGTATCTGCCTTGGAATGGGTGTCAATGCAGTAATGCTGAGTAAAAGTGTGAATAGAGCTCCAAGTAGCTGCTTTGCAAATGGTGTCAAGGGGTACATTTGCAATGAAAGCCAGAGTGGCCCCAATGCCTCTAGTAGAGTGGGCCCTTGGCGTAAAAGGCATAGTCTTTTCAGAGAGTGTCACACAGCTGGATACAGTTAATAATCCACTTCGAGATGGCACCTTTAGAGACGCGATCCCCCTCTCTGCCTGTAGCTACGGAGACAAACAGTTGATCTGTTTTCCTTAGCGGTCTGGTTTTATTTACATAGTAGAGGACCGCCCTACGCACATCTAGGGTGTGTAGTTTCACCTCAGCCGAGCTTTGCGGGTTCTGGAAGAAAGCCGGAAGCTCGATGGACCGGTTTACATGGAATTTTGATATAAATTTAGGCGAGAACCTAGGGTGTGTGCATAGTAAAGAAGGGATCCTGGACTGACGGAGCCTGAATTTCATTGACCCTTCTTATAGAAGTAATAGCTACTAAGAAGGCCGTTTTATAAGTCAGGTGTTTGAGACTGCTTTTATGCATGGGTTCGAAAGGGGGACCCATGAGCTTGGCTAGCACCACATTAAGGTCCCACCCTGGTGGTGCGTTTGAAATAGGAGGGTGAAGTCTCTTTACTCCTTCCATGAAGGCTTTAACTACTGGTACTTTCCACCACGAAACCTTGCTATGGGAAGTGGTGTAAGCCGAGAGGGCTGCCAGGTGTACTTTCAGCGAGTTAAAAACCAATCCTGCATCTAGCAGGTGGAGCATGTATGTAACAATAGTGGAAGGAGTGCAATCAACTGGGTTGATTTGTCTACTCTGGCACCAGATAACAAACCTCTTCAACTTGTCAAAGTAACAGTGCCTTGTGTTTGGTTTCCTAGATTCCTTTAGGATGTCCATACACCTCTGTGGTAAATTGAGGTGTCCAAACTCTATGACCTCAGGAGCCATGCTGCCAGGTTCAATGAGTTGGGTTGCTGGTGCACTGTTTGACCTTGGTGCTGGGACAGTAGGTTGTACCAGGCTGGAAGTTTGATGGGCTCGCACACCGCCATCCTGCGTAGGTGTGGGAACCACGGTTGTCTTGCCCACATGGGAGCAACTAGGACGAGCGTCATCGACTCCCTGTTCATTTTGTTCACCACTTTCCTGATGAGAGGAGTTGGTGGAAAAGCGTACGCAAACATCCCTGGCCAGTTCATCCACAGGGCGTTCCCCTGGGAGTCTGGTTGGGGGAACCTGGATGCAAATCCTGGGCATTGTCTGTTTTCGCTTGTGGCGAATAAGTCTATAGTGGGGAAACCCCACTGAGAGAAGAGATCTTCTACGACCTCTCTGTGAAGAACCCATTTGTGTTCCTCTGGAAGGGAGTCTCTGCTCAGAGCATCCGCTAGGGAATTGAGCTCCCCTGGAACATGTTGTGATGACAGGAAGAAGTTCCGTCTGAGTGCCCATAACCAGATTTTCTGGGCAAGCTTGGACAGATTTGGCGAGCGAGTCCCTCCTTGCTTGTTCAGGTAGAACATGGCTGTAGTGCTGTCCGTCTGGATTTGCACTGACAGGTTTAGTAGGTGGGGCTCGAACGCCTGAAGCGCTCTGAATACTGCCAGAAGCTCTAGCAGGTTGATGTGGTTCTTGGCCACTGAGTGAGACCAGAGACCCTGAGCTGTGGTGGAGATGGTGAGCTCCCCACCCCGTCAGACATGTATCTGTAGTGACTACTGCCTGTACTTCGGGATCGTAAAAGGGTTTCCCCTGTGCGAGATTTTCTCTTGTCCACCAGTGAAGGCTTTGAACCAGTGTTGGCGAAACGACCACTAGATCGTCCCACTGACCACTTGCCTGAAACCACTGTTTCGCCAACCATTCCTGCATGGGACGCATGCGCAGGCGCGCGTGGGGGACCAGGTAAATGCATGACGCCATCATGCCCAGTAAACGCATTGCTTTGCGTACCGTTATTTGTTGAACGGACTGATAATGCGGAATTTGCAGTAGTATATTCCGAATTCTTTCTTCTAAAGGAAAGGTCAACCCCTCCTGGGTATCCAGGATTGCTCCTAGGAATTGTTTTGAGGTGCTTGGCACCAGGCTTGACTTCTTCTCGTTGATTGAGAAGCCTAACTCTTGGAGGAGGTCAATAGTCCTTTGAATGTTTGTCCTGCAAATTCCTGGGGTTTCCCCCGTTATGAGCCAGTCGTCCAGATAAGGGTACACTGGGATTGCCTCCCTGCGTAGGTGTGCAGCCGCCACCGCCAGTACCTTGGTGAATACCCTTGGTGCTGAAGCTATCCCGAAGGGCAGTACCTTGAATTGGTAGTGCCGACTGTCCACCTTGAAGCGCAAGTACTTTCTGTGCGCTGGGAACATGTAAATATGAAAATAAGCATCTTTCATATCCAAGGTTGCCATGTAATCCCCCTTTTTTAGTAGGGGGATTACCTCTTGTAGCGTGGTCATACGAAATTTTTGGGGCTTGACATACTTGTTGGCAGGCCGTAAGTCCAATACTGGGCGCATTGTCAAGTCTTTCTTTGGCACAAGGAAGTAAGTTGAATAAATACCCTTGTTTACCTGGTGTCCAGGGACGAGTTCTATCGCGTCCTTTTGTAGAAGAATGGCGATCTCCTCGAGGAGAATCTTCTGATGTTCTAAGGAGTGTACTCTTTGTCGTGGAGGATGGTTCCGGGGACGCTGCAGTAGCTCTATACAATATCCAGTGGATACTATTGACAGCACCCATCTGTCTGATGTGATCCCTTCCCAAGCCTGGGTGAAGTTTGAAATGCGTCCCCCTACTGGGGTTGCGTGAGAAGGGACCCTGAACTGAGCGTCACTGCTTTGGTGGAGGCGTGCCGCCTCCCTTGCTGGGGCTGCCTCTGCCTTTACCACGACCTCTCCTATTACCTCTGCCGTAACCCTGGGTAGACTGTTGGTTGTTGTTCCACTGTGTACCCTGCCCCTGGGAATAGTTAGATCCTCTCTGGGAATTTTGGCCGTGTGGGCGACAAAAATTACTATTCCCTCTCTGGTTAGGGGGTTTATTGGTTAACTGGCCAAGGGATTTGAGTGTCTCGTATTTGTCCTTGGCATTTTTCAGTGCGTCTTCAACCGCCTTACCAAACAACAGATCGGCTTCCACCGGTTTGTCTAACAATGATGCCTGGGTTTCTGCCTTAAAACCAGACTGCCGTAACCACGCATGTCTCTTGATAACAGTACCTTCTGCTATCAAGCTGCCTGCGTTGTCCGCGGCGTTGAAGGTTGCTTTCAAAATGCAACCAGACACGGCTCTACCCTCTGCGGAAATCCGAGCAAATTGGCCCTTTAACGGTTCAGGAGCAGAGGCTATGAGAGCTGCGGCTTCTTCCCACTGATGGCAGTTGTAGCTGGCCAACAAACAGGGTGGTGGAGTTAGCAATCCTTGCTTGATAGGCGGACGTTGAGGCTACCTTCCTGCCGAAACCGTATAGTTTTTTGCTCTCCTTGTCGGGAGGAGCTTCTGACGAAGACAAGGGTGTCCCAGCCCTTTTACGAGTGTTGGTGACAACTGGGGAGTCTGGCTTCAGATGTCCTTTTATATAGAGAGGGTCAGACTGAGCTGCCCTGAAAAGTTTTTCAACCCTGGGATTGACTGCTCTGGTGAGGTTTGGGTTCACCAGGGACGGATCTATTCTCTGCTGAATGGATTTAAGGATAGGGATGGTCTGGGCAACAGGCCTCCTTTCTCCCACTAACTCTTCTGCGAAGTCCCTTTCCTCCTGTACACCGTGGGTGTCAATGTGGAAATGTTCTGCTGCGCGAGCGAGAACCTCATTTAGGAGGGGTTGGTTATCGACCGGGGAGTCGGTAACCGGGGCTTCGTTCTCTACCGGGGAATCTACTCTGTATGTTTCCGGGTCATCCTCTTCTTCCTCCTGGTCCTCATCATCCCCATAGTAGCCCGCCCCGGTTTGCTCTTCTATCAACCCAAATTCTTGGTCTTCACAAAAGGAAGCCTCTCTTTGATACCGTGAGTATGGTCTTGCGTAAGGTTGTACCTCGAAGGGTTCAGACCTCATTGGAGTTTCAAACCGGGCCTTCTTACTCGGGGGGATAGGATCAGTAGAGCCTGAGGGTGTGGCCCCTTGTGGATCATACGAGAGGAAATGTTCTGGATTTTTATCATAAAAATCAGCCAAAGAAGACATTCTTGACATGACCCTATCTATGTCTTCACTGGACCATTTTTTGGAACTGGGAATGACTCTCTCAGCAAGTCTATGGGATTTATCTTGAGTAGCTTTGCTGGTTGTGGACCTATCAGCAGACCTGGGCTTGTCTGTCTGTTTAGGGGGGGGTGGAGTGTTTCACAGGTGTGGAGGAATGTACAGGTAGTTTCTTCTGCTGTTTTCCTGCCTCCCCGTGCGTAGAAAAATGTTTTCCCTGTCCCTTAGTGGCTCCAGAGTTTTTCGATGCCTGGCGTCGAGGATCGGGAGAGGTGTCCCTGTCCTTCGAGCGTGGGGCCTCGCTGGCTTTAATTGCGGGCTCCGACTCCTGGAGCGCGGCCTGGGGGTGGAAGTCGTCTTCGTCTTCCGAAGATCGAACTTCTGTTAGCCTAGTGAGCGAGGCACTCTTGGCAAGAGTGGATGATTGCCTGGAGTCATGCGGCGATCTTGACCGAGAGCGCCCAGAGGACACCGAATCGGACCGTTCTGTCTGTGCCTCTTTCCGAGAACTCGACGTCGTCGAGTCTCGGTTGGACTTAGTGTGTTTAGTGTGTGTAGTATGTGAAGCACTTGTGTCACCGGGGGTCTTCCCCATAGCCACCCTGCCGGACGACCTTCCGAGGTCGGGGACCTGCGCTCGGCTGTCTTTCGACGCCGTAATGCCCTCGCCGTCCGAAAGTACGGCGTCGCTGCCATCGCTGAAGGCGCCCTCCGCTGCCATGGCCGCCTGCCTGGCGTGGTGGGCCCAACGCTTCGTCGAACGGTCCTTAAGTGTCTTAGGTTTAAACCTACTACACGCTCTGCAGTTCGCTTCGGGGTGGTCCCTCGGCAAGCAAAGATTGCACGTGGCGTGCCTGTCGACCCAAGGGTATTTGCGATTGCACTTGGGGCAGAATTGAAAAGGGGTACCCTCCATACGCACCTTGAGGCAGCGGGCTGTTAAGTGTAGGAAATGTATAAGGTGTACCTATATACCAAGAGTGTAGAGTATGTACCACCCCCCCCTCTCCCTACTTGCAGGGCCGAGGCCAGCGGCCTACCAGGCCCGGGCCGAGGCCAGCGACCTTCCGAGGTCCAAATCCGTCGTGCAGCAGCCGACGGTCGATTTCCTCTCCAGCCGGCGTCGAGTGTCGAAGTTCGACGTTGGGGTGGGAAAGGATGTCAATAGAATATTATTTTCAATTCTAGCAAAAGTATGGCTAAGGCCAGGGGACTCCGCAAAATGCTTCCGACCAGTATGGCGGAAAAAAACAATCTGAGGACCTAGACGCGTGAGGGATCTTGGGTACAGTGGACGTCACACTAGGGATAGTATTACTGGCACGCCCTGTGTCGACGCCCATTTTCGAGTTTCGAAAAACAAACTTTAATACTCCGCAGCTTCCACTAGATGTCGGCCTATGCACAGCATGTGATCTAAGCAGATTCCACAAGCCTCAGAAATATATATATATATTGTGGTGACTTCGCCCATCCAGGTGACAAATGGCCCAACGAACCACAATCACGGAGAATCAATTAATGCTAGATAGCAATAGGGATGCCATTAGGCCTAATAGATTTAGCAATGTTGAATGCATTTTAAAATGTGCTGGAGTGTTTTCAGTAATGTTTTTTATGGCCTGGTACTACACACTTCTATCTTTGGTTAATGACATGCACAAGGAGGGCAGCGGGGCTAACTTGATACGAGAAGGCTCGCACTTGATATGGACTGGGGTAAAGACCATGTGGAAAGAAACATATGACATTGATGCTAATGGTACAAATCTAATGCAACCTCCAGAACACATCACCGCAGGCCCAACAAGTGTCTCCTTGTTACTTCCAAATATAAATATGAGTAATGATTATGAACTTAATGAATATGATGGCGATTATTATTGGCCAAATGATGTGACTTACACAAGTACGCATGCACAAACAACCATACACCCTACCTCACATTACGCTGCTGCCACTGATGAGAATACACATGCCATATTGAACAACAATGACACAGCCTGGGCTGGAATGTTTCCAATACATTACAAAAAAGTGAGAAACAATAAGGAGGGAGGGAGAAGGAGAAGAAAAAGGGGGGGAGGGAAAAGATACATTTATCATGACCTAGGGTTAGATTAAATAGAAAACCCCCGCCACCCTGATCAATCAAATAAATGGTATTCAGACATGAGTGACACGACGAAGCAAGCAACAAATGAAAGGTGCTACGTCTGTTCACTCATCCCGCATGCATCAGGAACACCGAAAATGTTAGTACCCCAGGAAGTACCCTTTTCGGAGGCCCAATGTTTAATTTATTTGGTTTTGTTCAGGATAAAAAACACCTTCCAAGCGCCCACCATCACAATGGAAAAACTGGAAAATGAGAGAACATGCACAAGCAAGCGCCAAGGAGTAATTTGCCTTAAGGAACCATTTCTTGTTATCAAGGGGACGAGGTATGCAGAAAATAAATGGCACGAGGAAACTATCGGATGCAAAGCAGAAGCACTCCGAGGGCTATCCAATGACACCTTCCAATGGATAAAAGAAGTATGTGCCCCCATCTGGTCGCAACATGTCACAAAGCGAACGTGGGTCACAGCGCTGGAAAAACCTATCAAAATACAGAAAGAGGTACCACATGAACTGTGTTTCCATGGGGAAGGAAGAGTGAACATGGGGAAAACAAAGAAATGTAACAAGACGGTAATCATACCTGACATGAAGAAAGGCACCGCTGCACTAATGGACATGTACTGGATTTGCAGCAAACAAGCCTATCTACACCTCTCAATGGCATGGAGAGGTACTTGTAGAAGACCAAGTGAGATACGAGGTCACACAGCCGCTCTCACAGGAACCCCATCCGGGTTTATAAGTAGACGAAAATAATTTCAAGTTCAATTAGTTAGTAAAAATTATATATTGTTGATTGAAGAATGACAACGTTCAGTTTCAGTTGTATTTCAACATCATTTTATCAAAAAAAGGAATCTCTTATGCGAGAAGTCACTAATACACTCTTGGTGAGGAAGAAATTGCCACATCAAGTTTTTCCAAGGGGGAATTGTAACGCTTTCAATTTACATATCTAGACCCCTGCTACGGTTGGGGTCTAGATATGTAAATTGAAAGCGTTACAATATATAACCATGTGATCAGGTTTTCTTCTATGTACGACAAATGTCACTGTATCATGTTTGGACCAAAAGGGGTCCCCCTTGGACTTCCCCACCGATAACACAGTATATATATGCTTATGTGTGAACTCAAGAGTTGCCCTCTATATGTCACCAATGTTTTTACTCCACACCACTCACCAGGGGTCATCAGCCCTTGGCACGGCCAGACTGACATTTACATTCATGACTTTAGCATAGTATTTCTTTTATTTCTATCATTTCAATTTTGGTTTTCCATTTTTTAACACTCCACTATTCTTCATTATTAGCCATGAGGCCAGACAAATATTAATATTTGTCCTAAACAAACCCATGGGTTTGAATGCAGCCTCACATTTTCGACCGCGCGCCAATTTGGGCTGTCTTGCGGTCACGTGTCTTTTAAAGGAAGCGTTGCCCTAGCGACACCTCGATGCTACAGCCGCAGTGTTTCACGAGCAGGCAACGGGAGCACCACAGTTCCCCGTGTCCAGCACGGTAAGCTTGTCTTAACGCTTACATTTTGTTTCCGATACACGGATTTCACCCGCTTACAAACACACATGCTTTCTGATTACAGACATACTGCTGAAGGATGTTCTTCTGCGCTGATTTTATATCAGGCAGTTTTGAATTCTAAATAGCTGACAACGCCACACACAGCACACGCATTTTGCTATTTCAGGTAAAACATTTTCTTTTCTTTCTTTATCTCAATGTCCTCAACTCATATCGTATAGAGTCTCATCATTTTCTATTTTCTTTTTCTCAAATTTGCTTCCTCATCTTTACCATCTACTACTGTTACTTCAACCAAATGGTATGTTCTTTACATTCTCATATATATATGACACTAACATGTGTTAATGTGTTTTGTCACATGATGATGGTTAACTTTATTTGATGATTTGGTATACATTATTTATAGACCTGCCCTGATGAAGGAAATGTTATTCCGAAATGCATTGGCAATTTTTTGGTCTGATTGAAAAACTTGATGTGGCAATTTCTTCCTCACTAAGAGTGTATTAGTGACTTCTCGCATAAGAGATTCCTTTTTTTAATAAAATGATGTTGAAATACAACTGAACCTGAACGTTGTCATTCTTCAATCAACAATATATAATTTTTACTAACTAATTGAACTTGAAATTATTTTCGTCTACTTATAAACCCGGATTGGGTTCCTGTGAGAGCGGCTGTGTGACCTCGTATCTCACTTGGTCTTCTTCTGCTGCACATGTATTTTGGATTTGGGTGTCTCCGAATTCATCACAGCCAGCTCCTTTTTGAAAAATAGGATAAGAAATATTTGAACTAATCGACCATTTGGTTTACGATTTTTGAAAATTGATACTCGCTGATCTATTGTCAAGTGGTGCCCACTCATTTCTCTTCATGGAGAGGTACTTGTGCCTTAGCCAGCCTCCATACAGCCCTAATGGTAATACCAGAAAGCCATATCCAAGGAATGACGAGAGAATCGGCTGGCATATCGGCAGCAGGGCAATCGGCTGAACCATCGACAGCGCCCGAACGAATGATAACAGATGCTCCAGGTTACGAACTTTTGTCAGAATATGAACTGAAGAAAAAACTATCACCAAGTAAAAGATCCTCCAACTATATCTCATCCGAATCATCGAAACTCCTTGCTGAGATCCCGCAGAAGTACAAGCTCTTTTCATCAGTAGAGACATTTTCGCTTCACTCCTTGTCCCAGGACTGCAAGCATGAACAAACGCCAAATGGTTGCAGATAGTGCACTGGGAGCTCATCCAACTGGCTAACGACACTGAAGAAGGGTTCAACGTTATAAAAATAGAGCTCCGTGCACTACGCCTAGTGACAATGCAAAACAGATATGTCCTGGATCTCCCCACGGCAATGGACGTTAGTGTTTGCCGAAAAATTGGGGGTGCGTGTTGCACATTCGTGTCAACTGAAGATGCTGATAACGGGACACTCTCACATGTGATAACAGCAGTACACAACTTAGGAGAGAGGATGAGAACAGAAGGAGGCGCAGAAGAAAGCACAATCTGTTCGGATGGATACCATCATGGGTAAACGTGGCAATGAAAATACTCGTCCCCATCATCGTCTTTGTGCTCCTATTCTTCTGTGTGTGCCAACTGGAACTCCGGTGCTGTGAAAAGAGCATGCCTACCTCAGCTATGATGATGGTAACAATGGGCCGACCGACAACGGTAGCTACTATGATAGATGCACAAATACAAACAGGGGAATACATCACACCACAATACAGGATGACAGCCATTTACAGGCAATATGGGGACATGGTTGATAATTTGCATCATACAACGATAAAGGAACCAAGGGAGTTGCAATGGTACAGAGAGGTATGGGTGGACTTAGATGGAGATGGTGGGATCTACTTGATGTGTACACCAGACGAATATGCAAGAAGAGGGAACAGCTTGAGAAGTGTATGCAGGGCATGGATGCCAATAAAGGGTACCCCAGCGTGGGACGAAGCAGTTGCAGAGGCTGAGTACTACCGAAGGGAGAATGGAAAGAATAAAAAATAAATATTCGTTACTTTAGATGTAACGAAAGGGGGGAATGTGTGGGAGCGAGGGGCCATCAGGCCCCTCTCATCCTTCACTTCTCAGTACAAGACTCGGACCAAGTGTCTCCAGTAGTGGGTTCGCCCCTTGCCCTTATGCAATGTTAACTTTGGGTTACATTTGCATAGATGGGACCACTGAGCAGGACACAGGGCATCCATTTTTGTACCCCCTTTCGACTCCATCTTGGTGACCAGGCCTCACTGCGATAGTACGAAACACTTCTCTCCCTTTCCTCACAGCGCCCTGCTGCAGGGCACATGGCCCCCATCCTCGTTTCCACTCTGACTGGAAAACTCTGCGGCTCCATTCTCACGCTGAAGCCGGAGGTATTTCCAACAACTAATAAATGTAAACACATTACTCTTCCTCTGCGATCACTGTCCTGCATGTGAACCGGCATGAACTAAGCCCATAGCTCGTTCATCTCCACAAATGTGTCCTTGCCCCCACACCCTCGCCAATGGAAACTTACTGCCATTCTGACCCTGTGTCCCTGCAAGGTATTCCTTTCATGTGCCAGACCACTGACCACGCCATGATGCCCGCCCAGCAGAGCCCCAACTAACATTAGACCCCTACTGCAGTATATCGAGCCCAGTACTAACAAACGCCACATACCTGAGATTTTTGTAAGCATAAACCTACACTCTGGTCATTGTATTATAGTAGTGAAGATGCCTAACCTATGACTTGTATAATCCTAAGGTTACAGATGATATAAATACATGTGTGACTCTTATACAGACGTGGCAAATTACTGAGAGTCTTTGAATCACTATTATTTAGTGCATGCATTATAGAGAATGTATTATGTTGGCTTAGATAATGACCACTCTGCTTCACAGCAACCTGACCTTCACCTATCCGGAGCACAGATATCTGACGTCCATCCTCCCGCCAACCGAGCAACCAACCAAGAGGACGAGATGATGCCCACACCTAAGACACCACCCTGGCTGACCAATCCGGGTCCAACGTAGTAGCATGTGTTAGACGCATCATTGTACCTATATAACTCTCGCAGCCCGCTCTCTTTTGCCTTATTCCCTATCCGGGGAGTGTCTGTTTTATTTTCTTGCACATGTGAGACAGGGAGGGCACAAACACTAGGTAGGGCACAAGTTTTAATGATTCATAATGAGGACAATGGGCATCATACCATGTGTGGCGGTCCGGAAACATGGGTGCCAGTAAATTCAGCGGAACCCTTGTTTCCAGACTGCCACACTGCGAGTCCGCCTGCCAGGCCCACTGCGCCTGACAGGTCTGACCCTGCCGGGCACAGCGGCCCTGGCAGGCAGAGTCGCCATGCAAGCACCAGCACCATCAGCAACGGAGCCGGTGCTTCTGAGTCCCCAATCCCATGGAGTCCCATGGGACTCCATGGGAGAATGGGGACTTACAAAATCTGGCGTCTGACTTCCCGCGCCGCCTGCCTTGTAATGTCCCGGATTCACTGGGAAGTCAGGCACCGGATTCGGTGTTACAGGGTTACCACCAACCTAATAATGAGGCCCAATGATTGACTAATGTGGAGGGAGGTACAGTAGGATAGGGAACGTTTGATATATTTATTTTGCAGGTGTGCAAAATATGAGACTCACAAATCATTAACATATATATTATTTACTTAACAGAATTTCACTTTGCCTGTACTGCTGAGTTTTCTCTTGCTTTACTCACCTAGGGCAATGGCCACCAATTTTCCCTTCTCTTCAGGGCTGAGATGCAGCATTGTATCAATAACAGGAAGAAGCCGCTGTCTTTCACTGCCCGCCTTTAAAAATATGAACTGCAGTAGAACGTTCTTCAGGTATTCCAGGTTATTGACTGACTTTTCACGCTCTTGGTTTCTTTCCAGCCTTCTAACTTCATTCTTGAGGAGCTACAAAATAAGCATTTAGAAATTAGGTGATATTGTATTTATTTCTATACAAAAACAACTAAGAAGTTCCCGAAGGTTTGGGAAATGCTAATTTTGTTTCACAAGGAGTCTCTCTGTTAGGTGGATTTTTTCTCTTTTTAGCAGGAGCTTAAGATATGGAAAGAAATGTCCAAAGCATGGCAATTCTTTTATTCAAAGTGTGCGAAAAGTTCTCAGTGACTTCTGCATACCATATGAAATCGTGCAATGTAATGTATAATGTTGGAGAAAGCTAAACTTTTCATTTCATTCTTATATTTAAAACATTCTGACTTAGGGAAATAAAAACAGTATCAACATTTATGCAGACTCTGGGCTGCAAATAATGAAGCATAAGTACACTAATTCCTATATTTGAAATTCAAATTACAGGTTTGTCCTGGATTTGACTTAAACTAGAAAGCCTCTCAATCACTTTAATGCTGTTTGCAAAGCTATCACTTTCTATGGTTAGTCCCGCACCCCCTTTTACAAACTCGGGAAATCCCTTGCATGTGGCGTGGTGAATACTTTTAAATGATAATGGTTTTCTGGTAAGTACATTTTTTAACGTGATCTAATTTAGAAACTAAACCTACGCCTCTATCCTTCAAAAAGAGAATAGCCTTGTGGCTAAACATGTTTACTTTGAAGGAATGGGTGTTTGGTGCACCCCTGTTCTTCCATGCTTTTTTTAATTCCCATGGTTGATTACATCTCAGGGAATTACCAAATTCAAGGTTTGACATGAAAACTATTTAATAGTTCAAGGCACAGGGAAAATTTCATGAATCTCTGAACCCACTATGGCTTGTTCCTCCTGAAATTGTAAATGTTGGCACAGTTCTTCTGAGGAAATGGAACAGTGAAATTTAAAGTTCATAGTTCATCATGACTCTCCCTGTTTGTGATTAGATTAGAAGATCCATTAGCCATAGCCCCAACGAACAGCATTAAAAACATCTTTGCATAAGAAGGAAGGTTGTGTCCAAAGCCCTCCGCTGGTATCATGCTCGTTTTTTGTGCTAATAGTTCATTAACTTAACTGATGAGTAAGAGTGAACTATGTGTCCATGGGGAAACACGTATAGAAAGCAAGTGGGGTAGCCCAATTTGCCACTCAACAGATAACATTTTGGGTTGTATGCAGCTGAAACAAAATGTATAGTTCTTTAGATCTTAAACAATATGCACACATTCCTGTTGCAGGAGGAATCTTCTGAATGTTGCAAGTATGACGAATTCACATACTGGAGACTCATGGGTGGGATTATGGCGAGTCTGGGCACCAGACCCTGTCCGTAATATGTGCCACAGAGGGTGATCTCTCAGGTCCTCACAACCTTTCACACACCTGCAGGCCTGTCATGCAATTATTTGTCTCAGTCACTTCCTACAGCCCTATTTAAGGGAGATGCTGTAGGAGAACATTCTGGGAGTTAGGGATTGCTATGCGTCATGGCATGCACAGAGTAGAACATAGAGTGGCGTGGAGTAGAAGAGAAGCGAGAGAGAGAGGATCTGAGGAGGCAGCGAGGAGAGAAAGATCAGATTAGTTGAGGCAGAGAAAGGTGAGAGAGAAGCACAGGACAAAAAGATGCGAGAGTGGAGGTGAAAGGAGCAGAGATGCGGTGGAAAGAGGAGTGAAGGAGGCAAAGGTGGGGGTGGGTGTGGGGAAGGAAAGAGCAGATGAGGTGGAAAAGTGAAGGATGGCCTGTGCAAGATGTCAAAAGAGTGCCAAGGAGATGTAAGAGTAAAAGAGGGACAGTGGTGGAGAAGAGAGTGGAGGAGCAGAGGAATGAGCGATGCAGAACAGCTTGGAGTAGAGGAGGAAAAGAAAGCAGAGACAAAGAAGTTCATGGGAGGAGAGAGCTAGAGAAAAAGGAGAGGTAAAACAGAAAGGACGATAACAAGAAGAGAAAGAATTGAGGACAGGAATTTGGAAAAGAGAAGTGAAGGGGGTAAGTGCAGGGAGGAAGCACAGGAGGAGAAAAGGTGAGAAGGAGGAAAAAGAGAGGAATGGGAGGGAAGCAACAAACAGTCCTCTGATCTACTCAGACAGTTCATCCAGTGGCGCAGAGGCCTAAGGTTACAGCCACAGTCCTTGAAGACCCTGCCAAGTGAGACTGGTCAGGAGGAGGAGGAAGTGTGGGGGGTGGTGTGTGTGTGGGGGGAGAGAGAGGGAGAGAGAGAGAGAGAGAAAGAGAGAGAGAAGAGAGAGAGAAGAGAGAGAGAAGAGAGAGAAGAGAGAGAGAGAGAGAGAAGAGAGAGAGAGAGAGAGAGATGGACTGAGGATTGAGATCCTAAAGAAAGGTGACTGATTGTAGATGCACCCTACTTGACAGGGTCAGTTAAAACTTAATCCCAGTTTTGAAGTATTTATTTATTTATTTATTATGCTTTTATAGCGCGACAAGCCCTTGGACATCTGTACTCTTGCTTACATCATAAAAAACGTACGGTTGTTACAAGGGTTACAGTTATGCATTCAAATTCACATAGTTACATAGATGCTGTGGGTGTTTACAAGTTACATTGACATTTTACGTTTACGTGACACTTAGGCAGAGATCAAGGTGGTTAGCATGACAATGTTACAATTATGGCAGAGGTTATAATCATCTACTCATATTTATATCTTAGTTTATTTACAATATGCTTTATATTCAGGCAGTGGTATGATAATATGAAGAGAACCAAGTGATTGCAACCACTCAAGTGAGAACCAAGCCCTCCTCCTACCTCCACCTGCGAGGCTAAGAACCTCTGGCTCATCTTTGACACCACAATTTCCTTCTCCGCCCACATCTCTGATGTCTCTAAAAAGTCAAATTTCCTACTGCACCTCCTCAGAGGTACTCTGCCTTGCCTCTCATTCCCCCAGAAGCTCATGGTCTCCCAAGCTCTGGTTCTCTCTAGGTTGGACTATTGTAACAGCCTCTTTATAAATCTACCTGCCTCTATTCTATGCCCTCTGCAACTAATCCAGAACAGGACTGCGAGAGTGGTCATTGGTCTCAAGCCCTGGGATCTTATCTCTTTAGCTCTGAAATCTCTCCATTGGCTCCCAGTGGATGCAAGGATTAAATTCAAAAACCTCGGCATGGTCCACAAGGCTTTCTGGGGCCTGGGTCCAAAATACCCTCAGCTATCCCTCCGCAAATACTTCCCCTCTCGAGCTCTTCGCTCCTCTACCTCCAACACCCTCATGGTCAGTAGTTTTTCAAAGAAACGAGCTAGGGGTAGATCTCTGTCTTCAGCTGGGGCCTCCCTCTGGAACAGCCTCCCTGTCACTCTAAAACTTGAGGAGAACCATCTCCGGTTCTGGGAGAACCTCAAGACCTTTGTCTTTGCTTCTGCCTTCGCTCTTCCTCTCCCCTGCTGATCTGTTCTCTCTTGGCACTGTGCACCTGGCCACCCTTTGTCCTCTGGGCCCAGGTACCTTCTCACCCTGCCACCCTCCCGCACTGCCTCCGGACCACCCCTTGCACTGGGGTCTATATCTGTACCCATTCAGCCCCCCCCCTTTTTTATTCCTGCACTTATCAGACCTACCCTGTCTGCTGCCTTAAACCCAGCACTTGCCAATTGCTGGCTGCAATACCACTGTTTGTTACCTTTATTATTTATTTATTATTATTAATCTGTTTCTCCTTTGCTCCGCACTCTCCACTTCTTCCATGCACTTTTCCCTCCCCCTCTCCCATACACTTGCGCATTCTCAATGTCACTGGGCCAATTAAGATCGTTATTTTGTTCTCCCCTGTTCCCCTCCCTTGCCTTGTCGCGCTCTGAAACACTTGTGTACAAGCGTGTTAGAAATAAAATACCAATATCAATATGTGTTGGTTGTGCGGTTAGAGTGTGAAGAGATGTGTTTTAAGCTGTTTGCTAAAAATCTGGAAGGAATCTTGGGCTCTGAGATGAATGGGGAGTTCATTCCACAGTTTGCTCGCCATCGCGGGGAAGTTACTACCGCCCACCTTTTGGAACTAGAATTTCGGTGTGACAAGGAAGTGCATGTAGGCTATTCTGGTGGGTCGGGCTGATTGGGTTTTAGTTATATTGTCGGTTAGGCAGGCAGGGTCTACCAGGTGGAGGCACTTGTGTGTCAGGATGAGCATTTTAAACCAAATTAGCTCTTGAATGGGCAGCCAGTGGCATTTGAGTCTGGTCTCTGAAATGTGTGCTGATCTCGGAATGTTGAGCACTTCTCTAATGGCATTGTTTTGGAGGACTTTTAGTTTGTTGATGTTGTACATTGAGGTGCTGGTGTATAATGCATTGCAATAGTCAAGTCTGGTTAGCACTAGTGCTCTTGCCAGTGGGACGCAGCTGTCAGGCGAGAGGAAAGGCCTGCAGGCGTTGATCAACTTGCAGGTGTATGATGTGGCAGAGGCAGTGGCATTCACTTGTTTCAATAGAGGGAGGGAGGAATCTAAGTAAAAGCCTAAGGTTTTGACATGACTGGAGACTGAGATGGTGTTGCGATCAATGTTGAAGGATTGAAATGCAGAGCTGAGTTTGGCAAGTCTGAGTTGAGAGCCTATGAGGAGCAACTCTGTCTTCTCGTCATTGAGGCACAGACTGTGATGTGCCATCCAAGCCTGTATTGTTTGGTAGATGGTGTTGAGAGTGGCCGTATCAGTGGTGTGGTCTCCAGTGATAGGAATGAGGACCTGGGGATTGTCAGCCTAATTGGTATACGAGACGCCCAGTCCATCAAGGCGGTCAAACAGCACCTTTGCAAATATGTTGTACAAAGTGGGACCAACACATGATCCTTGAGGTAGTTCCACAGGTAACTATGGTGAGTGGTGCTTCTGCTTTGGGTGAGAAGACCTTCATAGTTCTCTCTGAGAGAAATGATTTAATCCAAAGGCTAGTGTTGGCTGAGAATTGTGCAGCTGCAGAGAGATGGTTGCATAGGATGGTGTGATCCGCCAAATCAAAGTCTGCCGATAGGTTAAGTAGTAGGAGCAAAGCAAGCTTTCCTTTGTCCTTCAAGTCGTCTATTTGGACTTTTAGGTCTAGGAGAGCCATTTCGGTCCCATGTCTGGGTCGGAAGCTGGATTGCCTGAGTCCCAGGATGTTGTTTTCTTCTAGGTATTTCTGAATTTGAAGGTATGCCACTCGGTCTAAGATTTTTAGTAAATTAAGGTACAGTGGTAATGGGCCGGTAGTTTGTGGGGATGTTGGGATCGAGTGAGTTGTTTTTAATAGAGTTAGAATATAGGCATTTTTTAAGTCATTGGGGACACAATTGTTGTTGAAGGAGGCGTTAATGAGCTTCATGATGAACGAGGTGAGTTGGGGTGCGCAGTCCTTGATGACGGGGTGTGGGCACGGATCACCTTAGAATCTGGATGGTTTTAAGGAGGAAATGGTCTGTAGCACTTCCGATTTGGTGACCTTGATGAATTCGAATTGTGGATTTGAAAGTTTGTCAGAGGTAATTGGTTGGGGAATTACTGAAGCTGTACGCTGAGCTAGCTTTTTTCTGAGATTTTGGATTGGAATTGGGTGCTTTTGCCTAGCAGGGTGTTCTGAATGTCCAGACACCAACTCACATTTTTGTTGCAGTTATCCACTGGTGGTATGGGAGTCTCTAGCTCTCTGGGAATAGAGAACAGTTCTTTGGAATCCGAATTGGTATACCAAGAATAAAAGATTTTGAACTGATACCTAGTCTTGAGCTATCTGATGATCGCTCAGCTATAACATATGCCCCTAGGGTACAAGACACCAAACAATGGGCTAAACAGACCTTAAAACCATGCTTTAATTGTGAAGGGTGCCCTTAAGTCACACAAAAAAACAAACACTGAACTCTTTAGCAACAGTAATATAGAACTTTACAGTTCTTATCAAAATGAGATGCAATGAGTGCTTTCCAAGATCAAGAGGACTCCACTGTTGTAGCCTGGTGGGAAAACAAAGCACCGCCGGTCAAGGAACAGAAGAGCAGTTAATACAGTACCTCTTTAATGACCACTGGCAGATATTGAGTTATTTGCCGTTATATCAAGTCTTTTGGCACCTTAAAGATGTACATTATACCAGTTCTTCAGGGATGAAGCTGCCAAATTCGGTGATTGCATTACCTTAACCCCTGTTAAGTCCAACCCCTGCAAGTAGGAGGATTGGATGAGTGACAGGCAAAGGATGTCTCTTTCAAGACAGTGGTCAGAGCTTAATGGGGGGAGGGGGAAGAAAGAGAGCAGGAGAGCAAGAGAGCGAGAGAGCGAGAGAGAGAGAGAGAGAAAAATTCACACTGCAACCTCCTGCTATTAGCAGCAGGAAGGGGGTGGAAATGAGGGTTTCCTGCTGTTCTTGTGATTCACAAGGAATTCACCAATGGCTTGCAACCGCTCTTACAATCGCCAGTCAGTTACCGACTTCTCAGGTTAGGCCATAATCAGTTGCAAATCGAAAGCAGTCCACAAAGAACCACTCATACTGAGCATCCTGCTCATTGGAAATTTAGGGGTGCAGGTAGTAGTCTGCTTGGATGCTGCCTATACTCCAAAGTTTGTTTTCACAAAGCAACATTAGTGTGTATTGTGATCGCTAAACAACTTCATTCAAATTCATGTGGCGATGGACCACCAGGGGGCGTTGACTGCATGACACTAACATGTTGTCTACCTCGCTCACAAGCAACAATATGTTTTAAAAAAAAAAAATTTGGGAGATCCTTGGAGCGCGGTGAGTGTGTGCCCAGAAGAAACACCCACCTGGTGTTTGTTTTTCCCAGTAGTCCGTGGGCCCGTGCCCAGGAGCAGGCCCTTGCATCCCCTCCCTCCCCGCACCCCTTCCTGGTTCCCCAGCCCGCCCGCCCACCTCCCGACCCGCCCTCCCTCCCTCCCATTGGTGCATCCGCTGCACACACTGAGTCTATCGACTCGCGAGGGCCCCACCGGCTCCTTTGGAGATCCTTGGAGCGCGGTGAGTGTGTGCCCAGAAGAAACACCCACCTGGTGTTTGTTTTTCCCAGTAGTCCGTGGGCCCATGCCCAGGAGCAGGCCCTTGCATCCCCTCCCTCCACGCATCCCTTCCTGGTTCCCCAGCCCGCCCGCCCGCCTCCTGACCCGCCCTCTCTCCCTCCCTCCCTCCCTCCCTCCTTCCCTCCCTCCCATTGGTGCATCCACACTTCATCACCGGCCCTCCCAGGGCAGCCCTCTGCCCGGCAGCCCCCAGCGGCTAAGGGCCCCCAAGGCCAAGGGCGGCTCCAACAGAGGCGGATCCAAGAAGTGTCAGCTGGTGTCTGCAGGGGAAGCAGTGGCCAGCCGTCAACCTTCATCCACAAGGACCAGGAAGGTAGGAGTGGCCTGGGTCAGGATTAGAGCAACTACTCTACCCCAGACACTGAGCCACTTACCAAACCCAAAGTAAAAAAATGATTGCATTTCATAATGTTTAGATTGCACTGATAGGCCTCTCTCCCACTGTGCGGGTCTCTCAAATTTAGCAGGGGTCCCGTCTCCTAATCGCATTGTACAATGTTTAGGTTGCACTGATAGGCCTCTCTCCCACTATACAGGTCTCTCAAATTTAGCAGGGGCTCTGCCCCCAAACTGCATTATATGGTGTTTAGATTGCACTAATAGGCCTCTCTCCCATTATACAGGTCTCTCAAATTTAGCAGGGGCTCCGTCCCCAAACTGCACTGTATGATGTTGAGATTGCACTGATAGGCCCCTCTACCACTACACAGGTCTCTCAAATTAAGCAGGGGCTCCATCCCCAAACTGCATTATATGATGTTAAGATTGCACTGATAGGCCTCCCTCTCACTGTGCGGGTCTCTTGAGTTTAGCAGGGGTTCTGTCTCCAAATTGCATTGTTTGATGTCTAGGTTGTACTGATAGGCCTCTCTCCCACTATACAGGTCTCTCAAATTTAGCAGGGGCTCTCTCCCCAAATTGCTGTGTAGGATGTTTAGATTGCACTGATAGGCACCTGTCCCACTGCGCGTCTCTCAAGTTTAGCGGGGGCTCCGTCTCCGAACGGCACTGTGTGATGCTTAGATTGCACTGATAGGACTCTCACCCACTATACAGGTCTCTCAAATAATCTAACTGCGCTTAGTTCAGTACTCTACCAATCCCGGAAGCCCACCACCACCTAACTCAATTAAATCCCATACCAGCAGACCGTTAACACCCTAACCCCCCCAGCCCCCGACAGTGCACCCTTAGGAAACACACACTACCCACTGACAGAAAGCAACACTGAGCCAGAGAACACCCCAGCGTATCCAGAGAAGGAAAACCGAGATCACTGCGACCGCACAACACAGCATAGAGGACCAACTACCATACTGCGCCTGCACCTAGACTGGAAAATGGGCCGTACCAGAAAAGGACGCAGAGAAAGAGAACAAGATTGTGCAACAAGAGACGCGAACAGACAACACCGACAGAACCCACAAGAAACAGCCCCATTGGAAGAAAACACGCCTAAAACAGCCACAACCGGAACAAAATCCACAAGAGAAAAATCCTTATACCTCACACCCTACCTTGCAACAACCACGATACACTGACACCCCAACACGGAAACCCCGAAACATGCAAAGAATTTCCTGATACACGCGGAAAAAAGATGGGGACACTCAACAAGAGAGTGGGAGGGCTCCGACCCCATTAACCCTTACATTACAAGAACAGAGGGGCAACATCGATTTTCACTACATCCCGCACAATACGGCGAAGTACCAACAACCAGCAACGCCACCTCCCACCCAACAATTGGACCCAATGAAGAAACCACTGCTGATCCTCATCCGAGTAGCATCACAGCAGAAACACCAATACTAATCAGCCCTGTTATCAACTTACTAGACCGCTTCAATGAAGAAGCAGCTGGCGCCGTTCTTCATCCTACCGATATCAATGCGGGAACATCACGAACAGACAATTACAAACTCGAACAACAAATAACCTCAAAACAAAATCTCACCCAGAGAATCCACTTTAACCTAATAAACGCAAGGTCAATGTCCAAACACGCAATGGAAATATACGACCTCCTGTCAGAAGGAGGCATAGATATCCTATTTGTAACCGAAACATGGCTAGACGACAACTACAAGATCACCCTCAACAACTGCCTACCTGAAGACTTCAAATGCATCCAAACAAACAGAAAATCCAAAAGAGGGGGGGGGGGGGGACTAGCAATCATCCACAAGGAACAGCTGGCCATCAAAATGGAAGATCCACTAAACCTCGATAAATGCGAATCCTTAATACTACGACTTTCAGTAAACCCCAAAACCAACCTGAAATTCATACTGATATACAGACCACCAACCTACGATGCGACTTTCATAGACGCTTTCACGGAAGCAATCACTACCCTAGCCATCAAGTACAATCATCTGATCATCCTCGGAGATTTCAACATCTGGTTCGACGAAGAAACCACAACCACACAAAAATCCCTAACCGCCCAACTAGCAGCCATGAACCTAAAACAACTAGTCAAAGGAGCAACCCACGCAGCAGGGCACACACTTGACGCAATCTTCGCCAACAAGGATCTCATCACCACGGCACCCCCAATTCAAATACTTTGGAGCGACCACCTCATCATTCCGTTCATAATCACAACGGCCACTCCAACAAAAAAGCAACAAGAAAAACAACCCATCATGATGAAAAGAAACTGGAGAACCATAAAAAACTCCAACCTAACCAAGCTCCTAGAACTCAGCAAACCACAAACATCAACCATGGAAGAAGCAGACCTAGACAAAAATGTTGCCCTACTTCATACCTGGTTCGCAACAACCCTTGACAACATCGCCAAAGAATAGCCCTTCACCCCATCACGCAAGAAAACTACAGCAAAATGGTTCACCCCACTACTCAACATCATGAAAAGGAAAAACCGAAAACTAGAATCTGAATGGAGGACCACCGCAAACAAACTGAAATTCCTACAACAGATCCGCGCATATAAAAAGGAAATACAAAAAGCGAAGAGGAAACATTACGACAACCGAATCTTCAGAGCACCAAACGCTCAAAAAGAACTATTCAAAATCATAAACGAAATAAAAAACTCACCGGCCTGCAACAACACGCCAATCCCATCGACAAAACTTTGCGAGGACCTCGGAGACCACTTCAAAAAGAAAATAACTTCCATCCAACACATACAAAACAGAACAAGCGTTCACAGCTCAAACCCCACCGACACAGACGAGGAACATGCAAACAAGCTACAAAACTTCCCAGAAATATCAGTTGAGGCTTTCGTCAAACTGGTAAACCAAAGCAACAAATCGGGCTCTCCTGAAGACCCTTGCACCCCGGACATATACAAAACAATTCTCAAACAAGGAACCCCCATGGAATACCACAGGAACCTCCTCAATCTCTCAATCTCAACAGGTAAAGTACTGCAGGCCTTCAAATCGGCTTACATCAAGCTGCTACTCAAAGACACAACAGGAAACGTAGAGGATTTATCTAACTACAGACCCATCTCCAACATACCCTAAATAGCCAAACTGCTAGAAACGTACGTCTACTAAATAACCCAAGAATTCATAGAAGAGCATTGCCTACTAGACCAGGCACAAGTTGGCTTCAGACCTATGAGAAGAACAGAATCGGCTCTCCTCTCAATATGGGACGACCTAAAAACAAATGCAGACTCAGACAACAGCACCACCCTGATTCTCCTTGATCTGTCTGCAGCCTTCGACACTGTCAACCACACCATCCTCATGAAGAGACTAGAAGGACTAGGGATAACAGACACTGCCCTACTATGGATCAAATCCTTCCTAACAAACAGAACAGAAACAATATGGATGAACCCTTGTAAATCCAAACCCAGAGTCTCCACGTGCGGCGTTCCACAAGGATCATCCTTCTCCCCGCTCCTATTCAACATCTACATGTACCTATTAATCAAACTCATCAAAAAACACGGCCTCACATGCTACAACTACGCCGACGATACTCAAATAATCTTCAACATACAAGACACCCGAGAAGAAAACACCACACTAGAGAATTGCCTTCGCGGCATATTCAACTGGATGAACCTCAACCATCTTAAAATCAACCCAGGCAAAACAGAGATAATGATTGTCTCAAAAAAGGGAGTAGACAACTACATCCCCTGCCCAAGAGAGCTCGGCACCACACCAGAACCATCATCAACTACAAAAAACCTAGGGGTCCTGATGGATAACAGTCTCACTCTGGAGCCACAAGTAAACTCGGTAATCAAGAAATGTTTCTTCCTCCTGCGAGCAGCAAAAACGATCCTTCCGTTCCTGTCGTTCGCCAACAAAACACTTACCATCATCGCTCTGATCATGTCCAGAGTAGACTATGCCAATAGCCTATACCTGGGCATGCCCGAACGACTTCTAAAAAAACTGCAAAGCATACAAAATGCAGCAGCCAGACTCCTCCTCATCACGCACAGAGCAATACAAAAACAAGGCGCAGAATTCCTAAGCGACAAACTACGCCTACATCAACCGACAAGAATGCTAAGATCAAGCACCGACATATGCCTGGAACCAAAACCCTACAACAGAAAAAAACTTGGAGGATCGTCTTTCTCTCACTAGGCACCCAAAACCTGGAATGATCTACCTAAGAATATACAGAATACAACAAACCACCTAGCATTCAGGAAACTCAGGAAACTCCTCAAATCATGGCTCTTCAAAGTGTAACCACTGCGGAGACGCACTAGAATGCCCAGACATTTAAACAATGATGAAAATAACTCCAACCTCGGCCACTCTCAAATTGGACAAACACTCAAACCAAAGAACCAACCACTCGACAGAGCATAAGACATCATGGAAAATAGCTACAAAGGAAGGCTGCAGAGACTGTCCACATACCTAGACCCAGACGAAAGCCCTCAAGTGACTCTCCCACTCGTACGTATCGGATGAACATATCCAGACCCGCAGACGCACCTAGATAGACGTTGGCCTGAGTCACATCTGGATAGGATTGATTGAAGGATAACATGCCAGCGCCTAGAGAAAACGTGAATGCTAGCATGTGCCACACTTAGAGTTGTGAACACCAGCATGCGTGGCGTTTGGATGGATCTCTAAACTCTAGCCTGCACTGCATCTAGATAAAAGTGTGAATGTTGGCATGACCACACCTGGATGGAGTCCTAAACATTGGCCTACGCTGCGTCTAGATGGGACTGTAAGGGCCAACAAGTGCCACACTCAGACAGAACTGTGAATGTTAGCATGGAAAAGGTCATTTAACCCACTAACCAATATAAGCTCAAACTCTGCATACTTATCTCACTCAAAAAAACTCACACAACCATCTCTCGCACAACAAGCTGCACGCACTTCACAGCACTACAACAACACATAAGCTGGAATAACAGCACACACGGACTGACCCCGATCCGATACCCACACCAAAGCTCAGCACCCGGTGTATACTGAGTTGAAGCTGCCAACAGAACACCACTGCTCTCACTATCTACTCCCTTCTTCACCTTACTAACCCATCCCACCTTTATCATTTACAGATCCGCCTGAGTGCCTGGGGACCAATTCCATTGGTGACGGGGCGTGGTACAAATACCTTTAACATTTAACATTTAACATATGTGCTGAAACTGATACCGGGGCCGTCGGAAAGAGTCCGGAGACTGCTGGCCAATTCTGGGAGCATTCTGTGGCCGGGCCCAGGAGTAATCAGTGGTAGTAGATTGCATTCTTACAGTCGAGAGTCACTCCGTGGGTGTTATGCCGTGGGAGCCCCGACAGCGTGCTCTCTACCAACAAGTGGTACTCTATCCTCGGCATGACCGATCTGGAATATGGAGCTGTGACGCTCCGACGACGGGATTTACAACTGTAAGGGTTTATGTTCGCTCAGGAGACTTTTCTGTTGTTGAACTCTAAGCCTGCGGTGTCAAATATGGGTACCTCTTCTATCTCCTGCACTTCCCAAACTGATGCTAAATGGGGATGCAATAAAGCTATGCAAACTGCAGCACTTCACAATTCGCATTGCCCCACTCAACCGTCATATGCTTTTGTAGTGAGTCACCCTTCTATGTCAGTGAGTGCTGTAGGCGAGGACATTCTTTAAGACTTGTGGCACTCTATAAAATCTAATGCCGTTAAGATTACGCAGTTGGAAAACATGCCCAAGTCTCCAAGGGCAACAATGGACAATGTACATAATAGGAACAACTGCTGTGTACATAATGATGTGGATCAGGTAGAATTAGCCATGGCATGTGAGGACCCGAATAGGTCCACTGCTCTCACTGACCTGATTGATGCAGGCGAAACGTGTGCCGGGTAACTCTGAAGCGATTTCTGCTTCTAGTGAAGTAGGCTCTTCTTCGAACGAGAGAAAAAAGATTGCAACTCAGAGCAATCAAGCGAAGAGCTAAAAGAAGAAATGTACAAGAAATGATAGGCACAAAACATAAAAATCAGAGTATGATCATGGGGCACAACACTGATATAAAAAAAATGCTAAAATGTCCACCATAGATGAGCTGCTAGGTTTGGAGCAGCTCAATGAGGAGACCAAATCACTTTTGATGGTGGAAGATGATAAACACTCAAAAGCCACTCATCGGCCACAAAAAAATTCCGAGCGAAAGTGATACGATCACAGGGCTTGAGAATTTTTTTTTAAAACTATCATTTGCCTCAGACTTTGAAAGCGTCCATAAAGGCACCATCTACTCTGCCTGCTTCTCCACCCTCTACTCTGCCTGCTTCTCCATCCAACTTTAAAAGTATAGATTCAATACAAATTCCGTTACATCTTATGACCAATACCACTGGTACTAAACAATTGGAGCTATCTAGCTTTTTCTCGGTGATAGGCAAAATCACAACTGATGGTCTATGGTCCAAAAAAAAAAGGCGGAATTCCCCAATAACGACCCCCCCGTCATCTGTCATGATTCCAGCTGTGATGGAAGTCACTGCAGTGGCTAACATAGGAGGATTCTAAACGGTTGGATCGACGTTGGCTCACCCAACAAAGATAAGTCGTCGTCATCCTCATTCCCGGGCAATTTAGGCCCCACTCATGAAATTTATAACATCATTGGTTGGGTTAGTGACCTTAACGGGACACACAGGACAACTCATTCTTTTTTACTCAATAGCTTCAGTAAGATCCCGTCACTAAGAAATCTAATCTCGGAGGACATAGAATGGATTACTTTTCCCTCACATGTCAACCATAGATTGATGTGTTAACTCCAGTCACCGTTCATTCTTAAACTAATATGGGAACATAAAGAGGTCCTGAATCAACTCAGATTGGATGTTATTCTTTTTAATTCCAAGGAAGAGGCATATGCTTTCCTGGAATTTCTACCAATTGCCCATGAAGGAGAAAACAATATATCCCCCTTGGATGGCAATTCATAATTCTCTGGCGCAGAGCTAATGTCTAAAGTCTCTTCTCTGGCCACTAATATATATATATTTTTTTCAACATGTGTTTATTGGCATTTTTTACAGGAACAATCGACATTGAAAAAAACGTCTATGCCCCTTACCCCCTTTCCCCTTGATCCTGGAGCCAGATGCACTGTCTTTCTCTCTCTGCGTGGCAATAATTGTGGCGACATGGGGCCTTATTCCATTCATTACTTGCATATTGGCCAAATCTTACGTCTCCACTCTCTCCCTTTCATGGATCGGAGTCCTCTTGTGAGTCAATGATTCCCAACAGGGTCGCAGCTTTAGGACACCATACTCTAGTCTTTCCTCCTCCGAGGAATGCCAGGAGGGCTGACCAGTCTGTTGTGAACTTCAAATGGTCTCCCTTTACGGAGTACATGAGCCATTCCATGGAAACCACTGACCATATTTTGGCAATCCACTCATGTTCTTGGGGGGGTGCTTTCGACTTCCACTTACAAGCCAACACCATTGCTGCCGACATCATCATTATTACGTATAATTTACGGAGTGATTTTGTAGGAATTTCGGCCAGAGTCCCATACAGGCAAAGTTTGAGAACCCGAGAGCCAGACACTAGTAACTGCCCGACTCGTGTCCACGCGGAAACTCCCTCTCCCATTCCAAGAAGCCGGGTCTCCCCTCCTCCCCATTGCATCCCGCTCATGTGTCGGTACTTGACTGTTTCTGTTCTTTTAAGCATGTTATCTTCTTTAAGTATGCGCCCTCCCCAGGGGTGTCTTGAAGTTAGGGGTTGTGCTCCTTGACCGGCTTATTTGTCCTTCATTCCAGGTTGGCCCCCGTGATCTGATAGGTGGTCCTGGAACTGAGATCCATGGAGAAGCTGTTTCCACCCTTTCCTTGATTTCTTTGGACCGGCTTCCGTCCACTCCCAAGGTCTATGGGGGCCGCTCGGCCAGCAGGCGAAGCACGTGGCGGTGGTGTATCGCCCTCTAGTCCGAGTAGGAGCTGCTCCTTGCTCACACGTCGTAACTTTATGGGTTTTCCCCTGCTACATGAAGCTGAGGGCAAATGGATGGATCCATCTGTATCGCACCTGGTTTTCTCTTAGATGGGTCAGAATGGGAGCCATGCGCCTTCTCCTGTTCAAGGTGGTTTTCTGGCCCCGACATCACGCGTTCTTGCTCCCGGTTCTTGGCACTTTGGCCCTACCCTGTGTATCCTGTCAAACCTGATGTCGCCCTCCTGGTTCTATACTAATAGGTCTCCGAATATTGCTCTCATTGTTTCAGCCAGATCTTGATCCAGCACAGCCTCCGGCAGGGATTTAATACATATATTGGATCTTGTGGACCTGTTCTCCAAGTCCTCGGCCCTCAACTCCAAGTTATGAGCAGCTTATGAGGGTTTTCTATACTGCTCTTTGCGTGTTCAGGGGCCCCCACTGTTGTGGCTGAGCAGATGTGAATGCTGTCTTATCTGGCAGTGAGTGAGTGGCCCAGGGCCCCCTCCACTGCTGTGGTTGACCAAGGGAGGTCAGCAGATCAGTCGCTGAGAGCCTGCGCACTCAGTGGCCCGGATGGTGGTCGTGTTGCTGTGCTTGCTTTAGGACTTCCAGTTCGCTAGCAGTGAATGTTATTGGTCCTGCCAGGGCTCCTGTGCTGGCCAGCAATCTGTGGCCCCTCCAGCCAGCTCCGGGCTGTCTGATGCTGTAGCGAAATTGGGGTGGGGTGATAGATATTGGGCTCCCCACCCAGGTCAGGCCGCCCAAGGGGCCCTATCTGCGCCTGATGTCTGGGCCCCTGCTTGTTTCAGTAACGGGGAGGGGTGTGCAGTGGGGCCCAACCTTAACACCTATTACCTCCGTGGACTCCCCGCCCTCCCCACTTATTTGATTTACCGCCGTAGACCGTTGTCCTGTCCCAAGTCCTCTTCCCCGGGGAAAAGGGAGGTGGCTGCCGCGAGATGCAGACAGGTCGTAGCACCCGCCATCCGAGCGGCTTCAGTTCCAGTCCAGAGGGGCAGCAGTCTCCTGTAGTGATCTCTGGGTGATGGGAAAAGATGATGAGAAACCCGGTGATAGAGCCACCCCTGATCCGCTCCTCCGCCCCGAGTTCAGAGCGGCACGCCTCCCCGCTGCTGGCCTCCACAGGGTTTGGTGCGCGGCGCTCTAATGTCACGCTGAGTTCTTCGGGGACTCTGCTACAGCGCCTCCCAGCAGTGGTCCGCAGGACCCGGCTCCACAGGGCCCTCGCAGTGGGGGAATTGCAGCTCACAAGACCCTGTGCGGTGGATCTTCGATGGGACCACCCCCAGGCTGGGACCGTGGTGAACAGGGGAGCGGAGTGGCCGCCGGAGCTGTCCGAGTCTTCGGCATGGCTAAGGGCCTCTCTCAGCTTACTTCGGTTTCGTGCGGGCGGGCCTCAGCGCCTTTTCTTTTGTGCCACGGAGCAGCGGCTGCACAGGGGCTTCGGTGGGGGAGATTGCCATCCCGATCCTCTGAATGCTCACACACCGCTCAATGGGTCCTGGGGAGGGATATTTTAGTTTTACAAGTGCTTTTCAGCATCTTTGAAGCGGGAGCCTGGGACGGCGCATATTCACTCCAACGCCGCCATCTTGGAATCCATCTGGCCACTAATATTAAGGATTGGTCATGGGTAGAACCATTGATATAAAACATTATCAACGCTTAATAACAAGAGTGCCAACTCGTAGCCCTGCTGGCCTGACCTTACACTCCTGCAATTCATGTAGCTTTAGGAATTTAATTTCAGGACTCAACTCATCTGACTATTTTCCCAGACCTGCAATAGTGTTCATTCAAGAAACTATGAACACCCAACACTTTGGTATTGATGGATGTACAACCTACACTGCAGTGGCCAACATGGGGACTCCAGGGAGACCCTCTGACGGTCTAGCGATACTAGGGGTGAACAACATAAGAGCAAATTCCAAGGTTAGCTGTGTTTTTGATGATCTGCTGGTAATTGAATTAATAACTCAGTGATTCCATCATTGTGTTTTTATTGATTTGCGCATATTGGAATTCTGCTAAAACCACACAAGCACAGATCTTCCAACGTTTGAACACAATTCTGGAGGATGCTCTTCTGTCCAATAGGCACTATGAAGTGATTGTGGCGGGTGATTTCAATTTCAATTGCATTGATCGTTTTAGCAGTAATGCATCTCCGCACATTTCACACTACATATATTCTTCCATCGCCAGAGGGTTCAAATGGATTGAGTATTTTGCGGCGTGGGCTATCCATTTAGTGGAGGTGGATAAGACAGGCTCGACCGACACCTGTCAACGAGGCTGCCATAAATCTACCATTGACTATTTCTTTATTTTGGAAAATATATTGCATTTGTGTAATCCGGTCACTATAAAATAAAACGGATGTAGGGGACCATTCAATTATTTTGCTACTGGTAGGCTTAAAGTGCTCTACTTGTGAAACTATGACAGTGCTTGCACTCGTAGAAGTCGATCATCCATCTACTTCTATTCGCTGGAACAGGAACTTGTGCAGGCGTCTTACTGCTCAGGTGAAAAACATACTGGTGCATGAGGGTGAAGGTTCTTATGAGGCAAAGTGCATAGAAAAGCGCAACAACCAGATCATAAAGTCAGCGCTTACCCAAATAGGAAGAAAACCATCTGGTAACTACCGGCCGCATTTACATACTTACAACCTGGAAGTGGCAAAACTCAAAGGCTTTAAAAAAAAAAAATGAAGGGCACTGCAAATGTACAGGTTGCCCTATGAGAAGTTTCTGCAACAGAAACGAAAAATCTTGCAAACATTCAAAAATGAAATAAAAGGTTTTGGGTATAAAATTCATGTGGTGGGCAACCAAAATATTATGGGCCATCTGTGCAAACACAACATGAGGTCAATTTGGTCTATGATAAGGGAGAGCTTGCTGCAGTCGAGTCGCTGGTGTGCTCCTGAACCCTGTTACAGAGTGCCACTCAACTGCAATCTACTGGTGCCCAGCTGCTAAGGACTTCGCCCTACAGGCTAGGCCCACGACTGGTCCTCGTTTAATTACCACAGAGGGCCTCTTCAAAGGAGTCTAAATAACTAGGAACATTGAAGCTCAAACCCTGAAGATGGATCACAGATCCGAAACGATTTGGTTCTAGGAACATCAACAATGAGCTATCTGGATATATGAGTTACTGTGATTGACTGTGGTGCGAATTTTTGCAAACACTAGAGTCTGTGGACACGCTTAAGTCATTTGTGAATCCTAGTATGTCGTAACCTAACCAAGCCAGTTGGGATATTGTTTTGTACATTTAAACACAAATAATTTGATGCACTATATGTTTGATATTGACACTGAGGATCTTATTTGAAGAATAATAAACACCAGTGTGTTTTTATGAAATGCCAATTGAATTCTGTGATGATATATGTCTTTGGATTAACCTTTATATTAGAGAATTGGGTTAAAATTGAAATTTCTGTTTTTCCTCACTTTTGTTAGGCCACAAACTTAAGTCAGTGAATTACAATTGGGACTTTTGTACCACTTGGAGTGCATTTGGGCCCACTGTGTGGCGATACATGGTTCTGGTTTCACTAACAACTCCACCTCATCGATGAGTTTGTCCATCTCAGCTTAGGCATGGGTCCAATATTTAGGTGACGCCTTTCAACTTGCTGTTTCTTATAGTGGGGTAGAGCTACACAACTCCAACAGGTCTCATTTAGGGCGGTGTCACTGGTCCGTGGAAGACAGAGTGGGTGATAAATCAACTTAACTTCTCCAAGACAGCTGGGCCTGATGGCATACCTGCATGTGTTCTCAAGTCTGACCCAGCATTTTGGGCACACATTATACTGGCAACATTTTCTACACCTGCAGGATTCCAGAATCCTGGCTGATTTCAATAATCATCCCAATTTACAAAAAGGGGAATCCCTCTGTACCTGCAAATTACAGGCCTATCGCACTAATGATTTACATTTTTAAGCAGCTTGAGACTTTCTTGCAAGATCATGACGGATTATCTTGGTTTTAAACAGGCTTCTGTAGAAACATGGGCACAACATTGAATGCCACTGTTCTCTCCCATATCCTTCAAACGTCAAAGCTAGCTAATGCATGACCTGTGTATGGCTGCACGAGATTCGAGTTCGGCATTCGATTGCATAATTCGCAACCATCTATGGGCAAAAAATACCAAGTTTGGAATTCATTCTCAAATCATTCACATAAAGCGATGCTGCATCAGAATACATGTTACAGAGTTATAATAAATCAAACAGGTACATTAACTAGTAAAATACCTACTTACATCGGGGTGAAACAGGGGTGCAACTTAGCATCAACATTATTCAATCTGTACATATGTGATATGAATGACATCTGGGCGCAGGATAACATTTTCCCCATTAGATTCGGGACCCTTTGCAGATGATTTTCTATTTTTTGATGGGACCCCGTTTGGCTTTCAAAACAAACTTCACATGTTTCCCAGCTATGCTAGCCAATACAACTTACATGCTAATGTTTCCAAATCTAAAACTGTGATCTTTGCTAGAGGTAAAAAATCACTGCTTTTCAGTGGACATTGGATGACCTTCCGATTGTACGTACGTCTGAAATGCGGTATTTGGGGTATAACCTTTGCGACACAGTTTCTATTGCCATGTGGAAAAATTATTTGAATCAGAAAGCAAGACATATCACTTTACAGTTAAAATGTATCTATAGAAAACACTAAGTTCTCTGTCAAGCCTGCAATTGATTTTTACACACTCAAGATAGAAACTAGTTTGCTTTATGGTCTTGACATGTGTTTGATAGACATTGACAAAATCTTAGATCTTTTACAAGGCCAAATATGGAAACACACTTTAGGTATTGCAAACTCATCGCCAATTGCCATACTCGGGCATGAGCTAGGGCTATATCCCATAGCGTCGAGATTCCAGTGGAGACAACTGACGAACTATGCAAAGATGCTAAATCCACCAATGAATTCATTATATGAAGAATTGTACAAGATGTTTGGGCAGGTTGTTATATCCATCAATTTCGGCATATGTTAAGAAAATGAAAAATGTATTGCAAAAGATAAATGTTACTCCCCAGGATCTTGTTGCACAGCCGCCTTATGTTAAAAACAAACTATATAGGCAAGATTGGACTAATACCATTGATGCTCTTGCAGACTACTCTTTGTATAAAGAATATACTCTCTTTGGTAGAAAAAGGCCACCTCGCATGTCATATATTGTACACTTTCCGTGTGAGAAAGCCTGCACTACTTACATGAGGTTCAGACTTAATCAACTGTATGCTAATGAGCGCATCAAATCTTGGAAGTCGGGAGTCATATCCAACAATGGCGTTTGTCGTTTCTGTACAGTTAAAGAAACTCAAATAGAGATGCTTAAACATCTTGTATTAGAATGTCCGCATTTTAACTATGCCAGAAGTACAATCTTATGCAACTTTAATATTGGTCAAACGTTTTACTCCAGAGAGTTAGTGTGGTTAAGATGTGGGGCACCAATCAAGTGCTGGTGTTAGCTCTTGTGCGCTTACTAGGCCTTATTAATACAGATTTAATTGACATGAGAGAAGGACAGTGGATAAATATTACATAGATCCTCATGCTGCGCTCAAATTCAGCACCAAACTACTCTCCTGTAAATGACTATGGCATATCATGAAACTTTTCGGTTACTGGCTAATTCAGACATGTGAAAGCTGGGTGTTAGATAAGTACCTGTTGTAAGTCTTTCTTATGCTTTTGTGTGAATATATCCTAGGGTTCTTGGGATCTACCAAGACTTTTCAATACTTTTCTGAGGTTTTAAAGAAGAAAATAGTAGTTTTGCGCTTTTGTGAGGTATATATACCATGTCTGAGATGACAGTAATTCATGTATACTTTTTTCATTTTTATTATTATGAATGTGATCTTAACATATTTTATCAACTTTTATCAAGCTTATTTTTCAATGTTTGTAAAGGTTTATTGGTGAAACCAAAGACAAACAAAAAAAAGAAATAGGCAGGAAGCCTACAGGTAAATGTTCCCATCAATTTGATTCAATTCCATTAATTAAAACACAAAGGAACACTGCCTGCATCAAAGATAAACAAGTCTAGCAGAAACCCCTCCTTGACTTGGAATCCTGCAGTCCGTCCCAGGCAGATCTGGCGTGAGGTGCAAGAGAAGAAAAAAGTGTTCTTACCGACTATTGGGGTAACAGACCGCGTGCAGTCAGGAAAAGGAGGCAAGTACTGGTGACTCCAGAACTATGAGGCAGTGCAGAACACGTAGAGCTCCAGCAGAGACCAAATATATTCCAAGCTGGTTCTGCTACTGCATAGCACACTCAAAGGTTCGGACTGGACCCTAAAGTTTGTGGTGGGCTATAAGAGGAATCCAGGTAGCAGTATTCTCCATGTTCCTACCCCTCAGCACTCTCCCCTTATATCAAGGAAGCAACATTAAGCACATTTGCTTCTTCCAGGATTCTCCCCTGGACTGCACTATCCCATATCCATTTATACATGCTAGGCTAGGGAGTGGTTTGTAAGGCAATTTTTAGTCCCGATGTGGTTTTATATTCTCTTCAGCGACTGGTTATTCCTTCTTTGACTCTTAAGTCCTCTCATTATGGTATTATTATTTCAGATCTGGCATTGGTTTTATTACTTGCAGGAATGAGTGGGGAAACCAGCATACTACCCAAGTCCCAAAAATTAGCACAGAGACCAAAAGGCTTTTACAGGGTTTTATACAATGAGATGTCTGCAGAAGAGACGTCTACAGAAGAGTCAGTAAGATACATTTTGTCGGTTACGTTAACACTGAACTTCCTAACAGAGCATCCTCGATCCTTCTACAACATGGCTTTTTCGCACCATTCGAGACCTGTACAATTCTGCTCGGTCTACCCACGTGATACAAACCACTGCCTCTAACAGATATTTCCATGACCCATGAAAAGACCTGACCATGTAACTAGGGTCCATGTAACTCCTTTTCCTGTTCTGAGGTGGCTAAGCACACCTTGTGATGATGTGGGAGGCATTGATGGGTCCTCTTGAGCTTCTGACTGAGGCTTACATCATTCCCACACGGCCTTATCAGCTCTCACAAGCGATCCTGAGTCAATGCCAAGTTATGGCTGCGGTTTTGTTGTCCAGAGCTCATGCATGTCCACTGCTCATCAGAAATAAAATACTGCTATGACAGTTCCTCCCTTTTTGTGCTTTTAGCATAACTTATATAAAGATTTGATTTGTTTGATTGTCTTTATTCTGCTATCCCCACCCATGCCTCATTGCACCTTTGATCTCTACACCATGCTAATTAAAACATTATTACTGTCTTATTGCATTACTACAGAGAGGGAGGGCATGTTCTTTTTGTAAACATGTATAAGAACAATTTCATATAGACTATAAGAACAGGTTCATCTAGAATAGTCAGTGCTAATGGATCGTGTCCTCCCATGGCTTCCTCTTCTTAGATATACTCTGGTTGTAGCAGTTTGCATTGGAAATGTTTTCCAAGCAGGAGGCGACATGTACTCCGGCGTCAACTCTCTCTGACATAGTCCTCCTTGACTTCGGAAGTGACGGCACCCAGAGTACACGTACAATCACCACACCAAGTGACCTCCTTTATTTTATTGATTTATTGGATATTTGTAAGGCACCAAAGTAACAAATGGTGTTTCAAGGCGCCACAAGACAAAAGCGTAGGGGGCGTGACAAGGGAGAAATATAACATTTGTATCGTGTAAGTGCAGTAACAAGTGCAAGGGAGAGGGAGTGACGGTTTGCGTGAAATGCGAAGTGCTATGGTGGGAAGGGCAAGAGGAGAGAGTGATAGATACATGGTATCGCTCAATCAGGTGGCCCGAGTCGATTGATGATGGAGAAAACATTCTCGTAGCTATGATGGAGCTGATCCATACAATCATTTGTGGGTCATTGTAATGCTTTTAAAATGCACCCGGGCCGCTACTGGCAGCGAGTGTAGTTCCTTCCTATGGATAGATATATGTCCGTTTTTGGAAATGTTTTTTATGATTCAAACTGCATCATTATGTAAAACGTGGAGTTTACAAATACGGTTTTGACTGGCTCCACTGAGCACTGCGCTACAATAGTTGATCTGGGTATTATAATTGTCCTTATCAGAGTCTCACAATTTTTATTGGAAACATATGGTGGGACTAGCCTTAGCAGCCTTGTGTGGTGGTGCATTCTCTTAATCAAGTTATCCACTTGAGCATCAGCCCCTAGAGTGAGGTCAAAGACAAAACCTAAGGTTTTGACTTTATCTGACATTTTAACATGATGACCATCTATGATGGACCCTGTATGTTGTGAACCTAATTTGGCTCTTACTTGCTGTGAACCAAAAATAAGTATCTTGGTTTTTGAGCCATTAAGGCAAAGCCAGTTTCGACATCCAAGATTTGATTGCCCTGTAGATACTTGTGATTTTCTCTGTGTCCTTGAGATAATCTCCACTCAACTCTATAATGAGTTGAGTGACATCTGCGTAGTTGGTGAATTGGGTCCCTAACTCTTCAAGTAGGTCACATAAAGATTGAACATAAAGATTAAAAAGACCAGGTGAAATGCATTCACCCTGGGCTAAATCACAAGTTATAACTTCTGCTTCTGAGGTAGAATCCCCCCAGACAATTTTGGATTTCCTATCTCTGAAGAAAGATTTAATCCATGAGGTAGCTTTTTCTGAACACCATCCTGAGTCTTAAAGAATTGCTGTAAGCCTCTCATGTTGCACCAAGTCAACGGCTGCTGATACACCTAATAGCATCAGCAGCCCTGACTTGCTTTTATACATTATGCTCAGCCTATTAGTCTGTAGATCCACCAGAGCACTGTCAGTTCCATAATTCAGTCTGAAGCCTGATAGGATGCAGGCCACTGGTTTTTCCAAAATTCCCCTGAATTGTGCTGTGGCAATTTTGTATATTATCTTTAGTAAGAAAGGGATGTTTGTTATTGGTCTTAAATTGCCATAATCCTTTGGGTCTTGGCCAGGTTTTTTATGGGAGGAGTAACAACCATGTTTTTTATATTATCAGGGACTATCCCGTGCAAAAATGTGCTGTTTACAAAACAGGCAAAGAAAGGGCTCTGGGTGTAGGGGCAAGGGTCCACATGCTTAGTCCGAGGAAGTGGGTGGACTGGGTGGTATCCTTGCATATTATCCCCACCAAAAATATCACCGTACAATTGGTCGTTTGTTTCGCCATAGGCGATATTTTTGGAGGGGATAATTTGTGGGAGCGGGGGTGTCCCCTGCACATTTAAAAATAATGTGGGGTTGTCCCCACAGGGTCCATGGCTCAATATCGCCGCAAAAATATGGCGATATTTTTGTATCGTGTTATTTTTGCCGGGATATTAACACATGGAACCGACTGGGTGGGGGAGGGCTGGTGCCCTGTAGAACTCAGAGGGAAACCAGACAGTCAATCACTGTGGGAGATGGGGGCATTAGCAGGGGAGGGGGAGAGGGAAGGAAAAAGAGGGTCTTGAGGAGCTTCCGGAACTGAAGGAGATCTGGCTCAAGTCTGAGAGCGGCAGGAAGAGACCATACCAGAGGAAGGCTCCTGGCGAGGAGAGAGATCTACCCCCCACTCTGTGCTTAGAGAAGCGTCTGATCTGCAGAGAGTTGGAGCCAGAGGACCGAAGGGCTCTAGCAGGGGGGTATTTAGGGAGAGCGAGTTGGAGGTAGCAGCGTCCCAGGCCACAGAAAGCCTTGTGGATGATGTAGAGGGTCTTGAACTTGATCCAGCGGCAACCAGGAGCAAGTGGAGAGATTTTAGGGCTGCAGAGAAGAGGCTCCTGGGCTCAAGGCCGAGGATAAGTCTTGCAGTCTGGATTAGTTGGAGAGGGCAATGGGAGGATAAAGGAAGATTGAGAAAGAGGCTGTTGCAGTAGTCCAATCAGAGCTCTGGAAACATTGAGTTTCTGGGGGGAAGGTGAGGAAAGGGAGGATATCTCTGAGGAGGTGCAGCTGATAGTGGGCCTTCTTGGCAAGGTCCGCGATGTGAGGCGAGAAGGAGAGAGAGGAGTCAAAGATGACACCCAGGTTTTTTGCCTCATAAAAGGGGGAAGGGACCCATAGAGGGCGGCCACAGGGTAGGAAGGGAGGGAACTGGGGTCCCAATGAGAAGGATATCAGTCTTACTGGCATTAAGGCATAGATCATTGGCAGCACACCATGCCTGAATAGCAGTCAGACAGTCCGGAATGAGAGGGGCAGAAGAGGAGGCAGTGGAGGGAAGCTTGAAGGAGAGCTGTGTGTCGTCTGCATAACACTTCTTTCTGTATGTTCAGCATGCTGCTTTGTAAATGTTCTCCAAGGGTTTTTCTCTCTGCGACAGCTTGTTCTAACAGGTTATTTTTCGAGATCAGGTTCATGCTTCTGGGTTTAAATGGTGCAGAGACTATACTTCGAAAGTGTCAATTACTGATCCCCACACTATTTGTGCATGGTCCTTTGGGGGCCAAATATGACGTTTCTGAGAGAGTTCCTGTCAGGTCATGAACCTCAAGGCAATTCGATAAAGAGAGGCTGAATTAGCTTTGGGCTGCCCCCCACGAAATCTAGAAAGACCAACTCCAGAAGCCGTTCATGAGAGGAAGGGAGGGTGTTGGGTCTTCCCACCACACCAGAAATAGTGCCTGCCTAAGATGTTGCAGGGTGCATAAAGAATCACAACAACATCACAAATGCTCACACTCTAGGAGTGGCTCCCACCATTTACTCGCTGTCCTCAGTGCATAAAAAGTGAAGCACAGGAAGTCTTCAGACTCGCCCACAAAAAACACAGATGTCCAACAGCTTCCTCATCAGTTGCATTTCTACTTTTAAGTTTCATCAAAAGCATTTTTTCATTATGGATGTGTACAAAGTTCTCAAGGGTTTTGTGACAATAGCACAACTCACATCCAGTTCAAACCATTCCTTGAATTCACTAAGCTGTCATTTATGAGAAACATTTGTGTTCAATTTGATGTCTATCCTTTGGCACTTCCTTCCCATAGAATCGACCATCAGTATTCAAGATGCAGCCTTGCTTTACTTTTCCATACATTGAATGTGTGGTTTGTTTTTTGTCTACAATGTCCAGTCATTTCCAATTTATATCCAAATGATTTGCTTCCTTTCAGGAAAGCTCACATCATAATTAGTTCCTCCCACTTCTTGGATTTCCAAGATGTTGTGATGCACCAACCAGTCCTATTTGGAATCCGTAAAATAAAATGAATGAGAAAAAAAAAATCGAGGTAGAACATTTTTTGGCCAAATATTTACGAAATCTTTGCTATTTAAAAAAATATATATAGATGGGTAGGGTAAGGGTATAAGATAAGGTACTTACCCCTGAATTATTTAAAAAAAAAAAAGGGGGCAAAAACCCAAAAGTAATTTTAGTTTTTCAACCAAAAAAAAGTCATTTAATTTCTTCCAGTTATTTTACAGACATCTGTCCTATTTACAGCCCAACATGATCAAGTATGAGGCCACCGTTCCTTGGACCAGCTCATACGCGCCATTGAAGGAGCATCTCACAGTTTCTATTTAGCTGTACTATTTATGTTATTTTTTTATGTAATGTTGATTTATACTGCGCACTGCTACCACCTCAAGGGCAGTCTCCAGATGCTCACGTGGCTCTGCAAGAAAGAGCAGAGGGTTGGTTAGAGAGGGAAGAGGGATAGGATAGGTCCAGAACCAGGAGAAACTGGCAACTGTGTTTGTTGGCTTGCAGATGGTTGGTTGTGTGCACTGGCTTGTTCTATCCGTACGGGTGAGGTCCAGTGTCCAGGTTTGTTGTTGTAAGCTTGTGTTACTTGTGTTGGGTGGGTGTTAGTGTTTAGGATGGCTAGCCCAGTGGGCGTGTATAGTGTTTTGTGGTGTTTCGGAGGAAGCAGGAGTGGGGTGGTTAGTACATTTGCTACTCTCCAAGTTCTTCTATTTGGCTAATCTACACAATTGTATATAGTGATACACATGGTTAATTTCACAGTCTAAGTGTGAGCAGTGGCTAATCTTCAACAAATGTATCTAACAGTGCTACATGGCTAATCTAAGTGTGGCTAATCTTCACAATTATATCTAAGTTGAACCTGCGTGTGGACCTTGCAATTGTTAGATGCTAGTTGAAAAACATCCAAGAGTTTCCCTATGGCCACAAGGCTGCTGGGACTCCCAAATCTTCATTCAATGCCTCTGACCAAGAAAATATTGATGTTAAATACTTTATTTGTTGGACCGCTTTGTGTGATACTGCTAAACTGTCGATGACGTGCACTTCTAGGCTTGTATCTATATTGCTAGATTGCGGATCAGTTCTTAACTAAGCTACTTTTTTCAATGCCCTAAGCCTCTTCCTCATGAATACCTCTGTGGTTGTTCCAACTGGAGGCCACTGAATTAATTTTGTCACAGGCTTTTCTTTCCAGACTTCTCGATGCTCTCACTTTCAACATCAGCATGTCCACTTTTTGCACCAGTCTTATCACTGCCCTTATTGAAAAATGGCAAAATGAGGCATTACTTGCAAGTTCAGTATTGGTAAATAAAAATACATAGAGCCAAGCGTAGCGTTCAGGATGGGCCATTTTCCAATGTTGAAAAGTCTGATACAGCGTTTGTAGATTTTTCACAATAGATGCCATTAGAAGACTTGCTTTAGGGAGGGGATAGGGTACTCATTCAATGAGTGGGCATAGAGGCTTTGTTCCAGGCAGTTTTTCTATTCAATACCTCATGCAATAGCGATGTGACAACAGTTCAGTATGAACTTCAAAGGTGTAAGTATAGCATCTGCCCTACAGAAGACTGGGGTGATGATTGTCTCAAGGTTTTCAGCTTTTTCTGGAATGTAATTTGGTAATACAGGTCACCTTTGATGAACTTGTGCAACATCACCATGTTCATTACCTCTTTAATGGCGCAGTCAGCTGTCCTCTGTATCACTCAAAGGCACTGCATGTGACATTCTAGAAAATACACACGGCTTGAACAGAAAGATGTCAAATTAGTTATTTGTGTTAGCCTGGCCACCTGGTTTCTTTTAGTATGTCTTTTCTCTTCACAATCTTTGTTACACTTTGCTTTGTAGCCCACTCCGAATCAGATGCTGCCTTAGTGCGAATCCTGTGATCCCAGTCATTAGGTATGCATTCTGTTAAGGCCCTGAAAACAGATGACACTTACCCAAATGTGCATTCACTTGCACTAGGAATAAAAGCAAGGTTATGTGACCCCACACTCCCATAAAGCACTTCAACTATTTCCTTCCTACCGCACAAAAATAGTTTCTCCTCTTCCACCATGAGCAACTTCTAAGTTCTGTAGTAGGTACTTCCCGTGTATTTCTTCCTTGCTGAAATGTCTCTCTTTCAGAAATAATGCAACTGAGTCTATGGGTAACAAACAACTACCCCACTATGCAGGATTGTGCTCAGCAGGATCTGGAGTTAGAGCATTGGCTGTTGCCATGGGCGCAGGCAGGAAACAACAAGATGGCAAAGACCTCATACATCATCTGGATGTGTTTGATTTGCTCTCCACACATGGACCAGAAATCTCTTGTTTTACGGAAACGTGGATCACTCATACATCCACACCAGATTTCATTGCAGCTTTACCACCTGAGTATGCAATTATTCATACGGATCGAGTGGCGACTAAGGCGGGTGGAGGAGTAGCCTTTCTAAATAAATAGAACTTCAGTGTACTAACATTCCTATTTCTTCAAATATTAAGACTGAATATTTATTAGTTTGGATTTATTTCTCACTCCTCCAAATATTGTAATTGAAATTGCGTACCTCCAGCCTCGGTCAGACTCTTTGTTTGTTGAGGCTTGTACTGACTGGGTCTCAGACCTACAATTGAAATACACCTCCTTTACATAATGGGTGATTTTAACCAGTGGCCTGATGATCCTTATGATCTACATGGTTCTAGATTGATCAAGTCACTATCAGATCCACAAGCGTTGCAATTTGTGAAGAAACCAACCACACCAAGGGCCACACATTAAACCTGCTCTTTGCCGCTGAAAATACGACAAGCGTACAATGCTTGTCTGTTGTATGGTCAGATCACTTTTTAATACCCTTTTCACTAATTCTGCCTTCTCTTCCTATGATGGCTTGACCACGGAGTGCTCTGTGGCGCTCCTCGAGGAAAGTAGATCCCTCAGTCTTGTCATTTCAAATCTGGTCTCATTTTGAACAGACTCTGATCATTTAGCCATTCTACAAGAAGCTTATTCCCTTGCAGCTGATAACCTGGCTTATCTCAAAACAGGTAATGCCATATGGAAAAAAAACACACAATGGTTTACAGACTCTATGCTCTGAAAAACCTTTAAATAGGCAAGCAGAATGAGTTTGGTGCTCTGAATATCGAGCAGAGGAAATTTTTATTGAAGGCTTGCTGTCTAAAAAATCATAGTGATATCAAAGTAGCCAAAACCGAATAGTACACTGCCAGAATTTCACTAGCTTTGAAGCAACCTAAGGACCTGCTTGCAGTAGTTGGGGAACTCTCCTCCCCTAGCCTGATCTCTTCCACAGTGCTCCCTCCTCAGGGTCTTTGTGACTCCCTCGCACACTTTTTTTACTGTGAAAATTATTAATATTAGGAAGAAAATAGAAACTCCTGTTGAGATCACAACACTGCCCTCCGCCCCTATGTTGCCTCTTAGTCTGCAATCCAATGAGGCTACTTTTTTTTTTTTAGAAAAAAGACAGTGGCACAGAAGACACAGAGACCCAAGCGCTTGCACACTAGGTAGTACTGCTTGGATGGCAGCAGATGGTTGTATGTCGCACTTGACAACGTGGACTTGTGCCAAAAGGCCAGTGATGTAATTGTTGAGACGCAACAGCGAAAGGAATATACAGGAATTTGGACTATTGCATTTTAGCTACCAGCCTGTTGGACTATGAAAAAGAAGAACACCCTATGCCTCAGAAGAAGAGCGTAGGCTCGAAACATGTGTCAGGCTGACTCTCAAATTAATAAAAACTCATGCATTTACGCATAAAACTTTTAGTGACTGGCGCAGTGTGATTTTATCTGCTTACAAATATATTACTTTTTTTTATCCTTGCTTCTGCCTCTGTGGAGCAGCTGTGTGGAATTATTTCCCAGCCGAGATCCTCCTCACTATTAGATCCCATTCCATTTGAAGTCTTAAAGAATATCAGTGTGGAAATCTCTCCTTCGGTAACCTTAGATGTTAACTACTTACAAGGCAGAAACTTGTCTAATTTAGAAAATGCTTTAGTGACACTTCTGTTAAAGAAACACACTCCAGATCCTACTTCCCCAGCAAATTTCCAGCTACTTTGTCTCTTCAAGTTTCTTATGAGAGTGCTTGAGGCGATTGTTAAAACGCAGTTTAGGACATTCTTAAAAGAGACGGAAATAAGTTACTTACTTGTAACTCCTGTTCTTCAGCATTAGCTGGGAAACCTCTGCAAAATAGAGCAGTTTAAATTAAATGGAAACTTCAGTCACTTTAGTGCTCTATCGTCGTCGTTTTGGGTCATACTGCCCACAGCCAATAGACAACACTCCCTTAACTCCTCATCTGTCGGCCACCTTCAGATTTGGCAAGCGCACGTAAGTGGCAGCAAGACCCAAATGACGAGCCATGAGGGGTCGAAGGGAGGGTCGCATGTGAATCTATGAAAGATACCAATGCTGGAGAACAGGAGTTGCAGGTAAGTAACTTATTCCTTCTCCAGCATTGGATCTTTCATAGATTCACATGCTGTGAATAGATTAAGAAAGCAGTAAAAAATAACCAATACATCAGGGCGGAGAAGCTCTCCATATCACTTACCACAGGAGCCTTACCAACCTTATGCGAACAGGTTTCGTAGAACTGCCTGGCCGATACTAGACTCCTCTGCGGAATCCCTGTCGACGCAATTGAATCTGGTGCATGTATGCACTGATCTGCAGGTGACTGCGCGATAGATGTCTGGCAGAAGGATCCCTGAGAGAAAAGCAGTGCTCGCGGACACTGCTGGTGGAATGCACTCAGGGTCTACCCGGGAGCAGTCTGCCCACCTGTTGGTGGCAGAATGAGATGCAGGCTGCAATCCATCTGGAAATAGAAGATTTGGAGACAGCCTTGCCAGGCCCTGTAGGTCCGAATGCGACACACAGTTGATCCGTTAAACGGGCCACATAATACTTGAGGGCACGCACCACATGCAGTGTGTGCAGGGTGCGCTCTGCTGGAGACGCGGAAGAGCCAAAGAACACTGGTAACACCACCTGCTGGTTAAGATGAAAGGATGAAGGTACCTTAGGTATGAACCTTGGATTAGTTCGCAATACAGCCTTGTCCTTGTGGAACATCAAATTAGGCGCTTTCTAAGACAATGGGCCTCATCACGAGTTTGGCTATTACCGCCGCATTTAAGGGTCCGACAAATCACAGGCTTGGCAGATTTACCCCCAGCTCTGAGATGGGGGCAAATCTGCTGCGATTTTGCTGATTTTCGGTGCTATTACAGCTGGCGGTAATACCACTGGCGGTAATAGCGCTGAACATTCCCCATTGGGTCCAATGGGGAATGGGAAATTCCCGAATGGGCCCAATGGGGAGTGGGGACTTACTGTTCCGCCAAACCCGTGATCCGGCGCGAATAGCGCCAGGGGGTTTGGCGATAGGGCTAATAGCCCCAGCGGTAATACCGCCGGGGTTAGCATCCAACTTGTGATGAGGCCTGTATCTCCCCCACTCGCCTTCCCGAAGTAACAGCCACCAAAAAAGCTGTCTTCCATTACAGGTTTTTGATGGATGCCTGGTGCATGGGCTCAAAAGGGGATCTCACAAGCCTTGTGAGCAGTATGTTGAGTTCCCAGGCTGGTGCAGGGCGACAGACTAGAGGAAAGGAACGAAAGAGACCTCATAAAAACCCTTTCACTAGCAAATGGGGCCAGAGGGAAGACTTTCCAGAGGACCGGCAGTATCTGGAGATTGCAGCAAGGTACACTTTAATGGAGGAGTGCGTCAAACCAGACTCAGTCATCGACAAGAGATACAGTAGTAGTTCCTCTGGCCTGATGGTGTGGGGACGCAGGTGATGCCTTCTGTATCACACCTGGAAATGCTTCCACTTGCTCTTATAGCATTTCAGAGTGGCAGGGGACCTTGCTTTAGCCAGCACTTCCTGGCAAGCCTGCGGGAGGGAAAACGTCCCACATTCTAGGAACACAGGATCCAGACCTTCAGACAGTGAGGACGGGTTGTGGTGCAGAACCATTCCCTGGTTCCAGGACAAAAGTGATTGGCGCGGGGGTAGCCTGATCTGAGCTGTCGCCGAAAGAGCCAGGAGCTCCAAGTGCCAATACTGTCTCAGCCACGCAGGGGCCACTAATATCAGTCTGCACCAATACTGTTTGAAAGTGTGGAAGACTTGTGGCATCAGAGGAATTGGGGGAAAAGCATACAGAAATGTCCCTTCCCATGGGAATGCAAAGGCGTCCCCCAAACTGTTTAGATGGGAAAACTGGCTGGCAAAAGTCTTGCAGCAGCTGTTGTCGCATGTGGTAAAAAGATCAATCTCTTGGGTGCCCCACTCCTGGAACAGGTGTAGCTGGTCTTCGTGCAACTCCCATTCATGGCAAGAGCGCAACTCCCTGCTGAGGGAGTCCGCCACAGTGTTATGGATGCCTGGCAGATGGAGGGGAATCTGGAACATGTTCTGTTGTAGGGTCCAATGCCAGACCGCTTGGGCCTCCCTGGAAACCTGTGGGGATCTGGTCCCCCATGCTTGCGGATGTAAAACATGGACATCGGGTTGTCCGTGTACATCCGAACCACCTTCCGTCTGAGGAGGTGGGAGGAAAGCTTTCAGTGCCCAGAATATCGCTTGTAGCTCCAGCAGGTTGATGTGCTGGGTCTTCTCCAACTCTGACCACAAACCTCTGGTATGCTGGTCCTGGCAGTGGGCTCCAGACTTCCAGGGAAGCGTCCGTGGTTACGGTAGATCTGATGGTCCGGAAGCTTGTAAGGGGCATCTTGCACCAGAGCAGTGAGAGACCACTTGCTCTGGTGGTCAGTGGTCTCTCACTGACCACCAGAGCAGGCACTTCCTGAAAGTTGGAGTCAACATAATGCGGTCCTCCCAGGAGCCTGACGCTTGTACCCAGCTGGCATCCAGGAATTCTTGCACTGGCCTTGTGCGTAATCTGCAGTTGGTGACCAGTGGGCTGCATGAAGACAGTATCCCCAGCAAAGACTTGTAGCTGTGGACTGTGGTTGACCGTGTTTTGCTGAGGCAATCCACCTTCTGCAGAAGGGCCGTCATTCTCTCGTCCGGGGGCCTGGCTCTGCAAGTGATGGTGTCTAGCAGTACCCCTAGGTACATTGCCGTCCGAGAGGGGGTCAGCTGCGACTTTGGGAAATTAATGGAGAATCCCAGTTGCTGAAGTCATTGGATCGTGAGAGCAGTGTTGCACTCCGCCAGCGAGTAGGAGGGGCCTCTTATTAACCAGTCGTCTAAGTATTGGTAGACGTGGACTCCTCTCCACCGCAGGTGAGCCACCACTGGTGCAAGGCATTTGGTGAAAACCTGAGGGGCTGATCTGAGCCCATAGGGAAAAGCCTTGAACTGATAGTGCTCTCTTGCCACCACAAAACGAAGGTAGAGCCTGTGTGAAGGGCGGATAGGGTTGCGGAAGTAAGCGCCTTCGATATCGAGGGACGGTAGGAAATCCCCCTGCTGCAGCTGAGACAGCACTTGTTGCAATGTTACCATACAAAAGGTTTGAGCTTTCAGAAACTTGTTGAGCATCCTTAGGTCTAGAAAGGGTCTCCAACAGCCTGGTTTCTGAGTAAGCCCTTTTTTCTTACCAGGTTGCAGCAGGAATACACTCCCTTCATTTTCTCATTCCTGGGAAACTTTTTGACAGCGCCTTTTCATAGTAGAGACTGCACTTCTTGGATCAGAAGGAGCTGCAATTTTTCCGGTCTTTGTGCAGAAGGAATGTCTGGAGGGTACTCTATGAACTCCGGAGAGTGCTGCTGATGGAGGAGGGACAGCACCCATTTGTCGGATGTTACTCAAGCCCATTCATCGAAGGAAGTCGGATAGACGACCCCCCCCAGCCCCACTGGGGTGCTGAAGTAGGAAGCCCCAGGCTCTCGGTCGGTCATGCCTGCTGGCCAGACTGGTACCTAGGGTGGAAGAAGCCTCAGCATCTTTGAGAACCTTTTTAGGACTGGGTTTGCTTCCTTTATTAATCCCCTCAATGAATAAGGAGTCTGGAAGGATGAGGATGACTGGTACGTGCTGTGGTTGTCCTGTGAAGTTCTATTATAACACCCTTTCCCTGCCCGAAAGGACTGGCGCTTGTGCTGTAATGTGCCCAGGGAGTGGGCGGTTTCGGTGTCTGTTTTTATGGCCTGTAAGGGCTCATCCACCTTTTTCCTAAGCAGGGCTGTGCCATCGAAAGGCATATATGTAACCTGGGATTGGACATCTGGTCTAAAGTCAGTGGCCTTACGCCAACCTTGTTGCGCAGGACCACTCCAGTACCTATCTGGCGATAGCCTGTGTTGGCGATGTTGACGCAGACGGTGATGGCATGTTAGATGCGGTCTTACCCTCATGGAGAATGTCCAGTGCCTCTTGCTTCTTGACCTCAGGAAAGAAGTCCAACAGGGGCCCCAACTTGTACTATAACTCGCAATCATAGCGGGCGAGTATGTCTATAGCGTTCGACCACAGAAACCACAGAGTCTGGGATGGGCTGCGTGCAGAGACAGGCATCCATGCACTCGGAAGCCCTGTAATTTTGGTCGAACCAATCTTTCTTTGAAGGTGAAGTTGCCGGGTGTGCCATGGCTACCAAGCCTTCTTCCCAGATATTCTCTAGGAGTCATATTGCCATGATAGGCCTCCTAAGTTGTTTTCTTTGTTGGTATAAAAAGCTTTCCTTTCTTTGCTCCTCCGGAGCTAAACCGAACATTGTGGATGCTCTAGACATGAGCGCATGGAACGCTCATATCTCGTCAGGGGGAGAGTCCCTGGGAGGAACTTCATCTGGCTCACCATCCGTAGTGATGAAATACTCAAACCCGTCAGAATCGGAATGAGTATGAAATGTGTCCTCCTCAGGTTCCGTGTCCGCTCCCTCATCCATCAGTAACTCCGGTGCCGACCGGTGCCCTTGCGGCTTAGGAGGGGGGTGAGAAATCTCGTAACCCTCTCTGGAGGGCCGTGGGGCTTCGTTGCTGGGTAGGGTTAGAGGGATTGAGATCCTGGCTCGCACTCTCTCGGATCATGCGCCTGTGCTCCTTGACTTGGGGGTGTTAGGGCGCGTTAGTAGGGAGTTTACGTGGCGATTTAAGAGTGATAGCCTCTCAGATTCGGTCTTCAGGGATGGACTGCAGGGGGCGATTAACTCCTTCCTCGAGTTAAATGTAGGCTCGGTGCAATCTCCGGGGACGCTCTGGGAGAGCTTGAAGTGTGTGATCAGGGGTGAGTGTATATCCAGGGAGGCTGGTATTCTCAAATGGATTAGGAAAGAACTAGCGACCAAGGAGGCTATCCTACAAGAACTGCAGGCGGCCAACCCAGCGCCCTCAGACCAAACTCGGGCTGAGATCCTTAAGCATCGACAGGAGTTCCAAATGCTGGCGCTAAGGGAAGTTACATTTTTGGGACGTGCGACAAATCTGCGGCAATATGGGGAGGGCAATAAGCCTGGCCACACTCTAGCAAAGGCAATGAGGATAGATGACTTCTCGGGTAGAATCCAGGTGATTGCGGATGAGATGGGGAATAATAAATTTGAAGATGTTGAGATAGTCCAGCGGTTCTTCCGGTTCTATAGTTGTTTGTACTCGTCGAGTCTGCAAGCACCCCTCAGGGATATCGAGAATTATTTAGATGGGGTTGGGTTATATTGGTGCACGGAGGCTCAGAGGGAACTCTTGAATCGCCCATTATCGCTAGAGGAGGTTTTGAGTGCGATTAAATCTCTGCCGTCTGGGAAGTCACCGGGGCCTGATGGGTTCACGGCGTAATTTTATAAATGTTTTGCGGCCTCTCTGGCACCTCACCTGTTGGAGATGTACCGACACTGCTTGGAAGCGGGTGTCCTACCGGACTCGCTGAGGGAGGCAAAGGTAGTGGTTTTGCAGAAACCCGATAAACTGGGTAGAGAATGCTCATCATATCGCCCTATTTCGTTAATTAATATGGACGATAAGATCCTCGCGAAGATTTTGGCCTCGAGGCTGGCACCTTTTCTGCCAGAGATGGTGCTAGCGGATCATGCGGGGTTTATCCCGGGCCGCTCCACCTCATATGGCCTTAGGAGAATGTTCGGGTTAATGGCAGCGGTGCCTCAGTGGGACTCGATAGGGCAGCCCTGCTGGATGCCACTAAGGCATTTGACTCTGTTGAATGGCCGTTTATGTTTTCTGTCCTTCGTAGAATGGGAATGGGCTCCCACTATATAAACATGGTGAAATTGTTGTATACATGTCCGACAACGAGAGTACGAGTGAATGGTCAACTAACGTCTCCCATCCCTTTAGAGAGAGGGACAAAACAGGGATGTCCCTTGTCGCCCCTACTCTTCGCTTTGGTGATCGAGGCATTAGCGGAAAGGGTTAGGGATGTGCATTTGCATAGGGGGATCCAATTGTTCAACCACAAATTAATAATTTCATTGTACGCCGATGACATGGTATTGTTCATCAAGGACCCGGGGGTGAATCTCGATCCGGTGACGGAGGTTCAGAGATTTGGGGAGGTGTCTGGGCTGCAGGTGAACGCATCCAAATCGGTTTTGTTCCCACTGACCGAAGCCACGTCCCACTTCCAGGACACATGGGGTTTCAATGGCATATGTCCTCCACAAATTACCTGGGCATCTCCATTGTGAGGGACCCGCGGGTGGTGTACCATAATAACCATCTTAAAACTTTGGACAGGGCCAAGGAAGCCTTGGGCAGATGGAAGAAGCTTCCACTGAATCTATATAGGCGGGTATCCGTGGTAAAAATGACGCTTCTTCCAACGTTCCTGTATGTCTTTCTAAATGACCCAGTAGAGGTCCCAGGGGAGTATTTCCGTAACTTGAAGGCTGCTATACTTCAATTTCTATGGGCAGATAAACCGGCCAGAGTCTCGTGGGATAAGCTGGTGGCCCTGGTGTCAAAGGGTGGGCTGGCGCTCCCGGAGTTTGAGGCGTACTATTGGGTAGCTCAGGCAGGGTTTTTGGTATATTGGCATCGGATACAACATAACAGGCGCCATATAGAGGTGGAAAGAGCGGTAGCCGCACCTGATTTGCTCAGGTCGGTTATCCTGCTAGCTCCGAGTCGGGTACAGTCTCCGAGGGACCTGGTGGAAGTAATGTGTAAAGCCTGGGCTAAACTGGAAAGGAAAAGGAAAGGAGAAGTTCTGTATTCCCCCGACTCCCGGTTATATATACACCAGGAATACCCCTGACCAGGGAAAAATGTTTTGTAGATATGGTGAAAAAACTAGGAATCACATGCTTTGGTGACCTGTTCCCAGGGGGGAGGTTTGTGTCTCTAGAGGACTTGAGGAGGAGGGGGTCGCTCTGAGCCTTGGATCTATTCTTGTTTTTTAGGCTTAAGGGGGAGTCTCCGGCTGGTGTTTGGTACCTTCCCGATCAGCCGCTGATATCCCCTATTCTGGACAAGAAGCTTGAGGGCTTGATGGGCAGACGCTTGACCACGGGGTTGTGCTCGATGTTTATTCAGACCAGGGGGGAAGGGGCAACACACCCTCGAGGGAAGTGGGAGAGGTCATTGGGTAGGGAGATTTCGGAGGATGAATGGCAGTACTGCTGCAAAGGGATCAGGAAGGGTGCCATCAATGCTGGGTACAAATTAATTCACTTCAAGTATATCCATCAATTTTATTATACCCCTGCTAGGCTGAAGGAGCTTTTTCCGGGTGCTACGGGGAAATGTGCTAGATGTCATTGGGAGATGGCGGATTTCTTCCATGTTGCCTGGGGATGTCCGTATATACGGCATTTCTGGGAGGGCATATTCAAAACAATTGGTGGGATTATGGGCTGCAGGATGGGCCCAGAACCGATGATGAGATTGTTGGGCTATACTAAAGAGGTTCCTAGAGAAGCGCGGAGACTGGTGACCCTGATCCTTATATTAGCTAAGCGGAGGGTGGCAATGTTGTGGGGGAAGGGGACCGCACCCAAACTTTCAGAATGGAAGGATGATATCATGTATTGCAATGACATGGAGAGTGGATGGGGCTCGATGAATAGACAGCGGTGTTGTGATACGAATACGTGGGAGGCGTACACACATTATTTGCTCTGGCAATCTGCAATAGCTACTGTTGAAACTTAGGTGGGCGGTATTGGGTAAGTGACTCTGGTGGGTAGGGCTGGGTTAAGTGCTGGTTGACGTTCCATGGCTGTGCGATCATGGAGGACTGTGACGCCTGATCAGAGATGTTGAGGCACTAAGGACAATAGTCGCCCACGCAAGTAATGTCCACAAGGCCGGCGGATGATTCAAGTCATAGTGTGTCATGGGTGGGGGTGAAGGGGGCTCGATTAGTACAAAGGGATGGTTGTAAGAAAATTAATAAAAATAAAGCAAAAAAAAAAATATCATATCCTGAGCATCCACATAAGACCTATACAAGATATCTGGACTCAGTATAATATTTGAACAATATGAAAAATGGTTCACAGTAGAGAGTACATATTGTGACCTCATGTTGAATGTTGTACTTAAGCAATTGTTATCTACGAATTGCTGAACTTTAATTTGTTGATGTATAGAAACTGTAATGAAGACAGTCACTGTGTGAAATATGCCACAGATACATACATGTGAACATTTTTATTACTTATCTAAATATTTACTATGATGAAAATGTTTTTTTGCAAACCTATAAAAAATACTTTTTAATTTGAAGGAACTAAACAATGGACTTCTTGACCAATTAAATTGGTAAAAAAAAAAAAAAGAAAAAGAGAGTCCAGTTTCGCTTCAGTCACGCTGAGGTAAGCTTACTTGCTTGACTGCCTACTAGGATGGCTATTCCTCGATTCATGGTACCCACGGAAATGGAAGTTTGCCGTACTCGGCACCGACAAAAGCTACAGGACTTATGTCTCCAGACATCCCAAGGAGGGATAAGCGTGAATTCTCCTACTTTTCAAGAAGATAGTGCTACAACACAGGTGTCGCTACCGATATATGTTTTAACCGCTTATCCTGCCCAGTCTGCCCATTTGGCTATAATGGATATCGAGATACTAGAAGTGGACAGTGCGTTTGGTTGTGAGAATAATTTACACGTGGGCATGGCAGAGAGCGCCCCTTTTGAAGAGGGGGAGGGGCTGCTTAACCTGCTGTACTGCTCCTTGTCACTTATGGGAGCAGCTTTGTGGGCCCCCCTGAAGAAGTGTGGTGCTCAACTCGCATACAGGGGGCAAACAGGACCACGCCCGATATGGGGGCGAAACCTCCCTTGGGAAAAACTATGGACCCTTCAACTACATTATTGGCAGCAACACTTTCCTGTGATATCGCAGAAATTCAGACCCAAATGGATCAAAATTCTGCAGGGTCTCCCTGCTTACAGTAAAATTTTACCAAAACCTGGTCCTTGGACCCTAGCCAGGGAGTGGACCATTTTGTTTCCACTTTGCAAACTTTATTAGGACCAAACGATCTACTGAATCCAGACAGTAATTTGGCCTCTGAACAACTCTGTTAATTCTACTCCTGTGAACCGAAATACTCAAAACTCTTCAGACTCCACAACACAAATGGATCTCTTTCCTCTCCATCGCCAGCCATCTATCCTGTCCACCTCTCAGTGACAGCAGCCTTCCAACTCCAAAACAACATCATGTAGGCTCTGACTATATCCTTGGCACCATTCCTGAAAATGTATGAGGCGTTAAATGACAATTTTAAGGATCAGGCAACCTTAACTGCCAGTAATTCAATCTAGGCTGAACAAGTAAGCGGAAAGTTCTGTGCAGTGGCAAAATAGACTTAGTGAGAGGTGAATTGGCAGACAAAACTTTAATGATGGAAGCTATTTTTGACCTACTTAAATGGCTACAAACCACAAATAAAGGAGAGTTTATAGCCCCTAATAAAAATATCAAGACCGCCGAACATCAATAGCCAAATAAAACCTCAGCGAACTTACAACATATGGTTGGGGCATTAGAGGAAGAGGGTTTTAACCCTGGTCATGTGGTGTTTACTTCACAGCTTCCTCCACCGCAGGAAATCTCGGCTTTGGAGTGTGTGGCAAGCTATCACGTCATAAATCATAATCCAGACATTACCATGGTTTCTACAATTAGGAGATTGGAGGATCAAAGAACAACTAATACTCAAGCACTAGATACTGGCGCTAACAGGAACGTTCTGGTAGTGAAAGCATGGGTACAGGTGTCCTCTGTAAATAGCATCCAGCAACCCCCTAAAAAAGTTCTTCTCTATATTTGACAAGCAAAAACCGACACATAACGTTATGGGCACACTGAATGACGAGGAGAAAAAGTCCACAAACCAAAAGAAAACAAAAAACATGCAGAGGGGAAATCGAACGGTTCAAGAGTGTTTTTCCGCAACCCAAAAATGCCATGTCCGCTTGAAATATCTATGCCTAGCCACTCACAAGGAGAGAGGCTTTGCTGTTCAAAGCTCCCATATAAAAAGAATAATAAACTAGAGGAGGACGAAAGACTTTCAAACTTATAGTCCCACTAGTAAAGCCCAATGGAGTGCAATTACGGGCAAATTAGGACAGAATAGATGATTTGGCAGACCTTTCCACATACTCAAATGAAGATGACGAGCCCTTGGTGATTCTGCAGACTGTGGTGGAAATCACAGAACCTCCAACCTGATATTGCCAATGCCTCCTGAATATCTTAATTATGAGAATGCGCTCACAATAGCACCTAAACTTAACATCAAGTTAGGTGGTGAGTCAACCTCATATTCCTTTCAAGCTTTGGCACAAAATTGTGAAGTGGCTGATAGGAAATATAAAGCTATGGCTTTTAAAAATACACGCAAGATCCTCAACGAGATTCCCTCTTCTGCAAAAAATCAGAAATCACTAAACAACGTAAAGTTATCTTTGGAGCGGCTATTGTCTGAGGACGACAATCTGATACTGAATCGGAGAAGAACAAGTTACTTTCTTGCCTAATAACGTTCTTTCAATGGGATGTTCTGACGACGTATTCCATATCTATGACAGGTAATCACCACAGCTGTGCTGCTTTGGAAAATTTTTCGGCGTCTGCGCACTGCGTCGATGACGTCGATAAGCTGTCCTCTAGAGCCTCCGTCGAGCCGACGTCATCGGATGTTATAAGTAGGACGCACGACGCCCGTAGCCTCAGTTGTAGTTTTTTCCCAGAACGTGTGGCACCAATCTTCTGCCAATATCACCACAGAAAGCCTTGCAGAAACGTAAGTTGCAATCGCATAAGAAATTCTGTAGCGGTGCAGGCTGGAAGGGTACGATATGGAGTACGTCGTCGGAACATCCCATCGAAAGAACGTTACCATGTAAGAAAGTAACTTGTTCTTCGAGGGGATTGGTTCCTCCGACGTATTCTATATCTATGACAGACTCCCAAAGCAATACCAACGTATGGAGGAAGGAAAAGAATTTAGAAATTTAGAATGCCCAATTAAATTGCAGAATAAAGGACCGCCTTGCCAAAGGCCAGATCCTGCCCATGGATAGAATCTAGGGAGTAGTGTCTTACAAAAGTATGGACCGAAGCCCATGTGGCTGCTTCACAAATGTTACGAATGGGAACACCCCTCTGCAGAGCAGTAGAGGCAGCCACACCCCTAGTAGAAGGGGCCCGTAAGCCTCCCGGAGGGTCCTTACCCGGCAAGCGGTAACATTCAGAAATTGCCAGGATAATCCATCTAGACAAAGTCTGCTTAGTAACAGCTTGTCCCAAACGCCTTCCAGCGTATCCTATAAAGAGCTGATTGTCCACTCTGACCCGGGACATGCGTGAAATGTAGAAACTTAAAGCTCTCCTAGGATCCAACCTATGGAGCCTCTCCTCTTCCTTACCAGGATGCGGAGGAGGATAGAATGCCGGAAGAATGACCTTCTGGCTTAAATTAAATTCTGACACAATTTTCAGAAGAAAGGAAGGACGAACCCTAAGGACAACCCTGTCCTTATGAAACACTGTGAAGGGTTGCTTAACAGAAAGTGCCTGCAACTTACTCTGCGAGCGGAAGTAACCGCAACAAAAAATACAGTTTTAAGGGTTAACAGTCTTAAAGGACAAGAATGGAAAGGCTCAAATGGAGCACCCATTAGGAAATTTAGAACCAGGTTCAAATCCCAACCGGGCACCTGGGAAGGTGACAGTGCAAACACATTAGTGAGCCCTTTCAGAAACTGAGAAATTAAAGGAATCTTAAAATAAGAACACTCCTCAGACGAGCGCTTAAATATGGACAGCGCCGCCAGGTAACCTTTAATGGTACCCACTTGCAGGCCCTTGTGGGCTAAGGAAAGCAAAAAAAGACAGAACCACAGGAATGTCACATAAAAAAGGATCCACATTTTGAACCCTGCACCAGTCGCAGAACTTTCTCCAACGGCAACGGTACAGGGACTTTGTCGCAGGCCGTCTGGCTGAAAGCAACACCTCCATCACGTCTTCAGGGAGGTCCCAATTCTTATACCTGAACCTTTCAGAAGCCATGCGTGAAGGTTGAGGGATCTGACCTGTGGATGGAGAACCTGTCCCCCCTCTCGTGAGAGCAGATCATCTCGGTAGGGAAGACAGCGTGGAGGGCAGATGGACAAGTCAAGAAGGTCCGGGTTCCACGTACTCCGGGCCCATGCCGGAGCAATGAGGATCATCTGGGAACCAAACCGCCTTAACCTCCGCAGCACTTGCAGAAAGACGGGGACTGGAGGAAACGCGTACAGCAGTGGAAAGGAACACTCCACCACAAACGCGTCCCCTAAGGCTCCTCTTGGAAGAAATTCCTGCGAGCAGAAGCTTTCGCACTTCCAGTTGACACTGATGGCAAAGAGATCCACTTGTGGGGTCCCCCAAAGGCCGAAGATCTCCAGGAGAATCTCCCGAGGCAGCTCCCACTGGTGAGAGATCGTGCTCTGCCTGCTCAGAGCATCCACCGTCTCGTTTTTGTCTCCGGCCAGATGAACTGCCAAGATCGAAATTTCCTGCTGGATGGTCCAGATCCAGAGCTGCATCGCCTCTCTGCACACAGAATGTGACTCTGGCCCCCCTTTTTGTTGAGGTAGTGCATGGCCACTGTGTTGTCCGTCAGAATCAGGACATTCTTCCCTCTCACAGTCGGCAGAAAAGCCTTCAGGGCAAGCCTGACGGCCCACAGCTCCAACAGATTGGACACCGATGGAGACCAACGACCGCTGACTGTCAACTCGTTGGCATGAGCTCCCCATCCCGTGAGGGATGCGTCCGTCACAATCGTCACATCCGGCCAGGTTAGCCAAAACGGAGCCCCCTTCATCAGATTGCCTTCGACGGCCCACCACAGAAGGTCCTGGGTGACCGAGGGCGGCACCTGAATGGGATCTGACATCCTGCCGGAGGACTGTGACCACTGCATCTTGAGAGCCCACTGCAGAGATCTCATCCGCAGTCGTGCCTCTGGCACCAGAAGAATGTAGGATGCCATGAGGCCGAGCAACCTCAAGAACTTGAACGCCAGGAGACTCTGGGCATGTTGAGACCTGTGCACCATCTGCAGAATGTGTTGAGCCCTCATCTGGAGAGGCGAACACTGCCCCAGAGATGTGTCGAGCACTGCTCCGATGTACTGGAGCCGCAGGGTAGGTGTCAATTGGGACTTCTTTAAATTGAGGGAGAAGCCCAGCTTGTGAAGGGAGCGGCAGGTGACTGACAGATGATCTCGGGAGAGCGTACCCTGATCAACCATTCGTCCAGTTAAGGGTAGACGTGAATCCCCCCTTTCCTGAGATACGCTGCCACCACCACCATGAGCTTGGTGAAGACCCTCGGGCGGAGATCAATCCGAACGGCAGGACCCGAAAGTGAAAATGCGAGTCGCCAACCGCGAATCTCAGGTACTTCTTGTGCTTGGGATGAATCGGCACATGAAAATAAGCGTCCTTGAGGTCGAGAGACACCAACCAGTCCTGAAGTTGAAGGGCCTGGAGGACTTGAGAGTAACCATCTTGAACTTGTCCTTCCTGAGGAGCTTGTTCAAACCGCGCAAGTCTATGATGGGTCTCAATCCCCCGTGTTTCTTCGGGATCAAAAAAATAAGGGGAATACCATTCCTTGTTCCTCTCCGCAACAGGCACCAGTTCTATGGCGCCTTTCTCCAGCAGGGATTTGATTTCCTGCGCAAGGAGCAGATCCGGACTCTTCAAAGAGACATTCCCTGGTGGATTGTCCTGAGGCCTCTGCCGGAAAGGAAGACAGTAGCCGTGGGCTATGATCTCCAGAACCCACACATCTGAAGTAATGGCACGCCATTCTACAAGATGCTGCGTCAGCCTTCCACCAACCGGCGAACCATGGGACATAGCCTCATGACTGAGCTGAAGCGGCTGCAGTATTGCCTGAGGGTAAAGAGGCAACTGCCCGGGCGGCCTTGGCACCTTGAGTACATTGTTTTCCACCTCTGGCACTCCTACGGTGGCCCCTTTGACTTGCAGCCCCTCTCGTTCTGCCAAAGGAAGAGTAGTAACGAAAGGAACCTCCCCTCCATTGCTGTCCCCTAGGATGAAAATGCGGAGCAAACTGCAGCGCTCAACGACTTCACTGCAGCTTTGGAGGTCTGCAACCTCTCAAGGCTCTCGTCAGCCTTGCTGCCAAAAAGATGTTCACCATCAAAGGGCATGTTGAGAAGCCGGGCTTGCACATCAGGAACCAACCCAGACTTCCTCAACCACGCAAATCTGCACATTACGGTGCTCTCCGCAATGGACCGGCTGACACAATCTGCCATGTCCAGACCCGACTGAACGGATTCACACATGGCATCCTTGCCATCCTGAACAAGAGCAAGAAAGCCATCCCGTTCCTCCCCTTTGGGAATATGTTCAGCAGCCAAAGAGACACAATTCCACAGAGTATGAGTGAAACGTGCTAAGGCACACACAGAGTTGGCTGCCTGTAAAGCCATACTCTCTGAATAAAACACTTTCTTCACCCAGCCATCAAAACGCTTGTTGTCCCCATCAGGAGGGATGGTAGGGTACGACGCCTGTTTTCCTAGGGCCGTAGCCGCCTGCACCACCAAACTCTCCGGAGTGGGGTGCGTAGTCAAGTAGCTGGGGTCACTACTGGCTGGACGGTATTTTTTCGGCAAAGACTTTCCCACTGCCAGGAGACTCTCAGGAGCAGTCCAAGCCGCTGCCACCCTTCTTTGCAAGGCCATATGGAATGGCAGTACCGGGTCAGTTGGTGAACCTTGGTCCAAGATATCTGTCAGGTCATCCTACAGAAAATCACCTGGTGGCGCAGTCCACCCCAAGTACTCCGTCACCCTCGACATGAGGCGCCAGTATTCAACATGCGTACCCGGCTCAGGCCTGACAAACTGAACCTCCGGGGAGGTGATCAGACCACTGGCGTCGTGCAAAGACTGACGCAGGTCTTCAAACTGGCTATGACCAGATAATAGGTCATCAGGAACCTCCTCAGAAACCAGACCTTCATCAGACCCTACATCCACCTCAAAAATATAATCAAGAGGCTGGAATAAATCCCTGGATGAGGGCACAGAAAAAGGCACATGTTTGGCCAAAGCCTTCCTCGAAGTTTCCACCGGTCTACGGGGCACCTCCGATAAAGCCTCCTCGAAAGGCGTCGAGGGCGTCAACGGAATCGGTGTCGACGTCGAGCGTGGCGCCGATGGCTTTGACACAGCCTCGAGGGCGGTAACCCCAGCTTGTCCTTCGACGGCCTCGGCGCCGAAGGCGTCCTCGGAGGCGTAGCCTCGAGAGAGTCCCTCGACTCATTCAGCGCCGAAGGCGGCGTCGTCTTCTTCGAAGACCTCACAGGCTCCGACGGTCTCGATGGCGTGGAGGACATGGCAAGAGTGATCCACCTTGTCCGACTGGGACCTCGAAGGTTCCCGGTGATCGAGCCGACCGTTCGAGTTCAAAGGCGTGCGAACGGTGGCTCTAGCATGTTCCCAGCCGGCGTCTTTCGACGGCGCAGACGGACGGAGCCCTGCGACTGAAAAATCACCAACATCTCCTTACAAAATGAATCATATTCTGCAGGAGAGACATGCTTGTTGGGACAAGCAACCCGCCGACGGGTGGAGTCCTCAGACGAGGACAGGGAAGGCGACCGGTGATGGCGCTTCCAGGAGTGCCTCGAAGAGGCAGAGGAATGGCGGGACCCACTCCGGGACTGAGACCCCCTGGACTTACGCCGACGATGAGAAGAGTCGCCCCTCGAATCGTGGGTCGAAAGCCCAGTGGATTTCGACTTCCGGGGCTTGGACACCTTACCAACAGAAAGCTTCTTCTTCCGCTCCCGCAAGGCCTTCGATGTTAGCGACTGGCAATCGTCACAATCGTCCGTGGCCCTCACCGAGGCACCAGAGGCAGGCGTCGTGCGGGTCCATCAGCGCCATCTTGGAACCGCAGTCCCGACACTTCTTGAAACCCAGCCGCGGGGTAGAAGAAGATGAAGACATTAGGAAATATTCACAAACAAACGGGTTTGAAGAACCGATAGAATAACCAGAAGAACCGAGGCGCGCCGAGATCTCCGAAGTGAACACGTTTGCAGAAAAAAAGGAACTGCGGCTACGGGCATCATGCGTCCTACTCATAACATCCGGTGACGTCGGCTCGATGGAGGCCCTCGAGGACAGCGTATCGACGTCATCGACGCAGGATGCAGAAAGGATTCCGAAACAGCACAGCTGTGGTGATTACCTGTCATAGATATGGAATACGTCGGAGGAACCAATCCCCTCGAAATGAGGTGCAACTACTACATCACGTCCCTAACCTACAACTAATAGGCTCAGAAGTTATTAGGGTGGTAGAATTTGTAAAAAAATCACAATCATGTCTTATCTACATAATCGCACATTTGCTATTTCCTGGGCCGGAAACGCATCTCCGTCCTTTTCTCTCGCTCATGGTGTTCCTCAAGTGTCAGTTCTTGGTCCGTTTCTTTTTTCCTTATATACTTCCTTTCTTGCCCCTATCATCTCAACCTTTGCAGTATCACACCACTTCTATGCTGACGATACTCAACTTTTTCTTTCCTTCTCATCTTTCATCACTGACATTCATCACAACCTCACATCCTGTCTCTCTGCCATTAAAACCAGGATGACTTCCCATTTTCTCACTTTAAATGCTGGAAAGACCGAAGTCTTATTCTTTCCCACTAACACTCTCTCGTCACGGTCTTTCCCTTCTTCTCTCTCCTTTTCCCCTCTAGTCTTTCTATTTCTGCTACTGCCGGTAATCTTGGTCTTTACTTTGATTCTAATCTTTCCTTTGCTCATCACATCTCTCTTACATTGTGTGCTTGTCGATTTCGCCTTTACAATATCTGCAAAATTCGTCCACTTCTTACTTTACACGTCAAAAACGTTTGTTTCCTCGTTAGTTTTCTCCCGACTCTTCTACTGTTCTGTTTCATTCTTTGGTCTTCCTTGTTCACGTCTTGTTCCTCTTAAATCAGTCTATCATTCTTCTATCCGCTCACTTTTTCTCCTTTCTTACCATGACTCAATTTCTGCCTCTCTAGCCTCACGTGGATGGCTGTCCTACTCTCAGCCCAAATATAGTTTTCTTTGTCTAGTTTTCAAATCTCTCTATGGTCTTGCTCCGGACTATCTCGCATCCCTTCTCTCGTTCTATTCTCCTTCTCATACTCTTCGCTCCGCTGGTCTTTTTAAACTCAATGTTCCCCGTTCCCCCTGTGCTAAATCCCTCTTTCGCTATTTCTAGCTCCTAGCTCTGCTTCACTGGAATCTCCTTCCTATTTCGCTCGGTTCTATTACTTCTTTCTCTCTGTTCCGCTCTACTCTAAAAACCTACTTGCTTCAGTTCCCAATTGATCGATATTGGTTGAATATTGTTTCTCATTGCTGTGTTAATGTACAGTTACTGATCTCTGTAAAGCGCTTTGGTGAAAGGCTCTATATAAAGTAAAATAAAAATACAAAAATACAAACACAAACAGATTGGGTAATCCTTCAACTAAGATCACCTTTATTAAAAGCTACTCTTCTGAATGCAACTGTGGCGCTATTGCCACCATGCTTCCAGTTAAAGGAATCCGATACATCACCTGTGGCTTACCTTAAACCTAAGCCTCAGCTATCCAAAACCTTTGCCCCACCCTCACACAGAGGCAAGAGTCAATTAAATTCTGGCCATAGTCCCATATAGCCCACTTTTCAACCCCTCCCTCGTGGTGTTAAGTCAAGTGGCCACTAAGGGCCAAGGAAAGATATTTTGAGAGTGACTTTCTCCTGTGGGAGGGATGCTGATAGAAGAGTTATCGATGAGCGGGAAAGTCCTGCGCTCTTGAGAGGGGAAGAAGACTGGTCTTGGTTAGCAGGTGCTATTGCGGCCACTACCAATGCTTAGATCGAGGCCAAGCCTACTTTACCTTTTGGAGCTGTGGCCAGTTGGAACACCAGGCGATTTCAACATCTGTTTAATGACACCCAACTAGACGTGTCTTCCTACAATATTTTATGTTTGCAGGAAACTTGGCTCCTTTGTCCTCCACTGTGCGATGGTTTCTCTGTGTACCTGAATGCAGTGCCGAAGGGCTATAGGGGAAGACCCTATTCAGGCTTGTTAACCCTGGTTAAAAATGGGCAAGGCATTTTTGTGTCTGAACCTAGAAACCCAAAATCGTTTATCCGAATGTTGATCTTGAGGCAGGAAAGGTGTGTATTTGGGGACTCCAAGGTTATTGTTTTGTTTAATTTATATAGGAACTCGGCCATGATAGATTCAACCTCCTTTATTGACTCAGTTCAAGACTTAATGGATGACTGTGCTATAGAGTGAACTGATCCACACCTTATCTGTGCAGATCTAAACATCAGATGTTTAGACTCACTGTGGAATCTGTTGGCTCTACGTAAAACCACCTCCTATTCAGTTCAAGAGAGAGCAGTCTTATGGGCGCGTGAACTGAATGAGAGAGAATGTTATATGTGAAATGGTCAGACTAAAGGTGATGTGCTAGGGATACCAACTTGGGGTTGAGGGCAAACAAGGCCACCTTGGACTATTTATCTCTTTCACAAAACTTGATGCCTTGACTAGAGTCTCTGATAGTTCTACCAATGGAAAATAGTCATCATTCCCTCTTAAAAATGGCATGGAAGAGTTGGCACTACCCACCTGATATGGCCAACTTTGGTTCTCTTCATAAAAGCTAATGGTGTAGGCTCAATCCTGACCAAACAAATTGGAATGTTGGATGAGGATAGACCAGGGTTGGAATATGCCCCCATCTTGCTCCAATACGAAAAGATGGTTGGAAGGCACAGAAAGCCAGATTGTCGGCCCAGGCAGTGTTATAAAAATGCTTTGGTCGAACAAAGGAGAGTATTGAGAGCCGAACTTAAGATCTTAAGGCGAGATGTGACAAAATCATCAAATGCCCAAGTTAAAAAAAGGAAACTAAAGTATAGGAATTGGGTAATCTGTTTTTAGAATGACGAGGTACCAACTGGAGGCAGAAGTAATGTTGAGAGCAATTTCTAAAAAAACACACAACAAACTTGGGACCTAATTAATAACAATGATGTATTTCAGTCCTCCCTGCTGACTAGTGGGATGTCTGAAATTGGTTGGGTCAAACATTTTAAAACTCTCTATGCCCATCTGAACAAAGTTTAGATGCCTGGGCTGTGAATTTAGATAAAGAAGAAATAGAGGTCCTAATTAAAAACCTGAGCGTGCCACGTGACCCTGGACCAGACAGTCTGACTAATTATATTCTTAAAGAGGCTCCGAAGTCATGGGCTAAATTTACTTTCTTGTTGTTTCAACAGATTTTGAAGGAAATCGGCAATAATATTTCCAATTTAAAAAAAAAACTTTCTTTGGACTTCCACAGGTATTATGCACATGTTAGTACAGTTTAACTGTTCGCCTTACATATCTCTTACACATAGCGCTAGTCAACCACAGAGTAACATCACATTGACATGTCATCGTCATGAACCTCACTTTCCGCCAAGTATTGCGTATACCGGCCCCAGATGTTTTTGGGTCGAGTTGCGGGATGCATTAGGCTTGCATACAGTTCTTGGTTATCATTAGCGCAGATCATATCTTTATCCCAGTCCGCTCTGGTGGGTGGAATCTTACTCTTCCATTTTAAAGGTTTGGCCCCTTTGGCCAGTAACAAACCAATGTTTAGTAATTTGCGCCACAGTGGGTTCTTCTTACCCGTGGCCCCCCATAAGCAGAGTGCTGAGGACCATTCAATAGGTTGGTCTGCCATCGCATCCATCACCCCACATATCTTAGCCCAGTAACCTTGTAAGTGCGCACATGACCAGAACATATGGAAAGTTTCAGCCTCCTCACTCCCAGAACGTGGGCACAGCCCGTCTATTAATGGAAATATACACTTCAGTTTGGCTGGTTTATAGTGTATCCTATGTATGATTTTGTAGTGTATTAATTTATAGCGCACATTGCATGACATCTGTTTTGTAAGACTGCATATCTGGACCCACTGGTTGTCAGTGATGGGGTTTCCGAGATCAGTCTCCCACTGTACTCTAGCACCGTGGACCACTGGGGTTCGTGTCACTAGTATGAGTCTGTACAGTGTTGAGGCAGTGATCTTGCCCTTACTCGCTTTAAACATATAACCCATTCCAGGGTGGACCGGTGGTTATGCCGGAAATGCCCCCCAAAGTTTGGCTATGGCCGACCTCATGCGAATATAGATCATCTTCTGCCAAGGTGTGCTTCCTGCTATCTCTTGGATGGCTTCCCATGTTATGTATGTTTTGTTGGGGAACAAGTTGCCCAGTTGATTGATAACCCTTATGCCCCAGTGATTCACGATTTCGGCGTCCATTGTGGCAGGTATGTGGGGAGCGTACCATATCGGCATGCTTGGATGATATAGTATTTCCTGACCCTGTGTTTTGGCAATTTTAGCATATGCCGTGCATGTCACCATTGGTGCTGTATCGCTTTGGGCGGGCTTCAACCATTCCCTGCAGTTGTTAAACCGACTTCGGGGGTGGAGTGTCGTGTGTGGTGTGCTTGGAGTCGAGGTATTCTGTCGCCCATTGTGATGCATATTGCGCCTGCGCTGCCAAATAATAGAGTTCCAGATCCGGTGCGGTCAGACCACCTTGTGGATATTGATCCATGAGTGTTCTCCAGCTCAATCTTGCCTGTCCATCCCATACCAGCGAGGTGCACGCAGCCCGTATCCTCGAAAAGAGTGTCCTTCCCGGCCACACCGCGACTGTGCTAAACAGATAGAACAGTCTGGGTAAAATGATAATTTTTATCAGGGCAATCTTGCCCATCGCTGACACAGGAAGGGACTTCCAGCGTTCAATTCTAAGGCAAAGGGCGTCTACTAGAGCTCCATAGTTTAGTACCCGGGACAGGTGTGCCGTTCTTGCCACAAACACCCCCATGTATTTAATATGAATGGGGCTCCATTGAAGCCCCTGGAGATTGTCTGGGCAAGACGTCGCTTCAGTCAGAGGGTGTCACGATGCCCGCTCCCGGGGAGCCGGCTCAGGCCCTGCGTCCCCGAAAGCGGACATCAAGTCCCCGGGGAAGGTCCCAGCAACCCCTTATAGGGGCCCTTTGAACAGCGTCCTGGCGCCTATGGCGCCAGGCTCATAGAAAACGTCAGTCCTGGCGCCATAGGCGCCAGGCTCATTATGAAAGTGTTTGGGTGCACTTACCTGATGCAGACCATGCTGCAGAACCTCTGCCTCCTTGAGGCCTGAAAGGAACTACTTTACATGTGGGACTCATTTACCACCCGGGCATGGTCGGGGAAGGATACATACCTGATTGGAGGAAGGACACATTCTAGGAACTTCTTCCAAGGCTATTTAAACCACACCCGATCAGCCACACGTGCTTCGCGTTGTTCTGCATCTAGCAGCTGGACGCTCACCGTGTCTGTTCCTGCATCTTGACTTCTGCCACACCTGCCAGCATCCTGAATCACCTGCAAAGGAAGGGAACAAGAGAACAGAAGAAGGAAAAGGCCTCACCTGCTAAATCTGCATCCCAGAGACATTTCGCCGACAATCCTGAAAAGGAAGACATTTATTTTTAAAAGCACATCGCATCGATCGCTGCAGCGCCGCATTCTACTCACCTTTACAGGGCGCCTCCATGTTCAGCAGCAACCATCCGGATTCGCAGTCGCGCCCCCGCGCCTAGGGAGAAAAAGACAAGAACAAAGGTGAGAGAAAGAAGGGAAAAGGGAAGCTAAAACTCCATGTCAAGACTTACCTGTTGGGTCATTCCCTTTTCATTTTGGGTCCGCGCCGCATCCAGGCATTTTCAGACCCCGGCCCCTAAGGGGAAAAAGACATCAGCGTTAATGAGTGAATGAAAAGACATTACCAAAACACTCATTAAAGACTTACCTGATTTCCACAAGGATTTCACCGCTCACCTCGGGTCGGTGCCTGTTCCCCGGCATTCCGTACCCCGGCCCCTATGGGGAAAAAGACACTAGCATTAGAACATTAATGCATGGACACAAGGGGAACCACTTATAGAAAAACTTACCTGGAAGCCAAGCAAGTTTGGTTCTCACCCATCCGAAAATCCAGTGACGTAACTGGATACCAACGCGCCCCTGCATCAGAAGCAGGATTGAGAGCTCGTCCTTCCAGACCCTAAGGTGAGACGCTACGGGGAAGCACAGAAGGGTTTTGAGGAGGGTGAGAGGGGTAATTGGGAGGCCGATTGCATTACCCCGCAGACAGTTAACCCCCTATTCTCACCTACAGAAGGATACTTCTGCGAGTCAGACAAGCCAGATCTGGGGCCCGGTCCAGTCCGTCTTCCAAACCCTGTGCATCACCTTAGACGAGGTCACAGCAGCGCGAACCAGGCCAGCGCCCCCGTGGGAGTCAGGTGAGCGTTACAGAACGCAAAGCCTTCCTACAAATTCCCACCCAGGTGCTATGGAAACTTCTGAGACTGATCAGTTGGCCCAATTACTGGGGGAATTACGGGCCGAAGTACATGCCGCTCGTCAAGAGACTAATGCCCTCAAGAGGGAATTAATAATATCAAAGGAAAGAACTGATGACCTGGCCAGACAGCTTTTGCAAGGTCAAGCTGGACAAACTCCTCTACCCTGTTCCGGAGGGAACCCCGCTCCTGTGGTTCCCAGTAACCCTGTGCAGATTAATCTACCTGGAAACATGCCGCTGGCCCCACCTGAACGCTTTGCTGGGGACCCCAAACGATTCGCCGTATTCATGAATCAGTGTCGTTTGCACTTTCTATGCAGACCTGGGGCCTTCCCTAATGATCAGACCAAAGTAGCCTTTGTATTGTTATATCTCAGCGGCTGCGCTGCCGATTGGTCAGTTCCACTGGTTACTCAAGATGACCCGATTCTCTGTGATTTTCAAGGATTTCAAGCAAGCATGGAAAGGTCATTTGCTCGACACTCTCAGGGGCAGGCTCTGGATGACGAACTTCTATCCCTGCGACAGGGCAATCAGGACCTCCTATCCTATATTGCAACCTTTAATAGACTAATTGTGGAAACGGGATGGCCAGAGGATAAAAGAGTCACGTTATTTTATCGAGGTCTACGCGGAGAACTTAAAGATGTCTTGGCCCAAGTTGTAAATCCACCCCAAGAATGCACAGACTATATAGACTTAGTGGTCCAATTGGATCACAGACTTCAAAACAGAAAAACAGATCGGTCCAGGTTTGAGACCCAGGTGTTGGTCAAGACCCACGCTAACCCCAAGGGAGTTGATGTCTCAGAGCCTATGCAAATTGGAGGGGTTAAAGAACCCTTAACTCAAAAGGAACGTGAAAGGAGGCGGCAGTTAAAATGATGTCTTTATTGTGGGAACTCTGGACACTTTCTACGAGATTGCCTGGCAAAACCGCCCCGAAAAGCGGTAGGAGCCGCTGATAAAAACCATGAAGACTCTGTTTCGGGAAACGACTCAGCCCGACAAGCATAGGGGTCCGCTTGCCGAGCTTGAAAACTAACTCTCAGACCTCGCATTTCATTGTGCCAATGGTTCTCGTAGATCCAGAAAAGCCTAAGCGGTTGCATGCAATAAAGGCATACATCGATAGTGGGGCTATTGGAAACTATGTGGATCGTGAATTGGCCTCTAGGATTAACCTCCCTCTCCGTCCTAAAACCAGCAAAGATGTCATCACCACAGTCGATGGAACTGAAATTGCCTCTGGACTGGTAACACATTCCACTACTGGGGTGACTCTTTTTGGTCCTGACGGCCATCGGGAGGCAGTTGTGTTTGATGTAATCAAGGCTCCACAGTTTCAGGTTATTCTTGGAATTCCTTGGTTAGAGACACATAATCCTCGAATTGATTGGCGAGCTAAGAGAATAACCTTCCCGGATTGTGCACAAACATGCTACCCAGAAAACCTGAAGATTAATTTAGCATCTGTAACCTCTGCCTCCATGCAATTACCTCCGGAATACCAGGACTTTCAGGACGTCTTCCAAAAGGAACAGGCCAACACGTTACCTCCTCACCGATCGCACGATTGCCAAATCGATCTGGTGCCCGGTGCACAACCCCCTTGTAGCAGGATTTATGCCCTTACCGAACCTGAGAACCTGCATTTGAGACAATATTTGGATCAATACCTCGCCAATGGTTTTATTCGCCCGTCAAAGTCCCCGGCATCCTCGGCTTTGTTCTTTGTGCCTAAAAAAGAAGGCGACCTTAGAACTTGTATCGATTACTGCGCATTGTACCAGATAACGGTTAAAAACCGTTATCCTCTGCCTCTGATTCCTGAACTCCTTGACCAGGTGAAGGACGCTTGCATATACACCAAGTTAGATCTCCGGGGGGCATATCATCTGGTGCGAGTAAAAGAAGGTGACGAATGGAAAACAGCCTTCCGTACAAAATATGGATTATTCGAATACCAGGTAATGCCTTTCGGGTTGTGCAATGCGCCTGCTGCCTTCCAATTCTTCATGAATGATGTCCTTCTGGAACTCATCGATGTTTGTGTTGTCGTCTATATCGATGACATTCTAGTGTACTCCTCTTCGGAATGTGATCACAGAAAACATGTTAGGGCAGTTCTGGAAAAACTGCGCCAACACAAACTATTTGCTAAACTGGAGAAATGTGTTTTCCATACCACAGAAGTTGAGTTTCTTGGTTTCATCCTGACACCCAAAGGAGTCCGAATGGACTCAAGAAAAGTGGATGCCATCCTCAAATGGCCATCACCTAGCTCTGTAAAAGGGGTTCAAAGCATGCTCGGCTTTGCCAATTTCTATCGCAGGTTTATCCCGGAATTTTCACGCATAGTACAACCCATTACTGCACTCTTGAGGAAAAATAAACGTTTTGAATGGTCTGAAGAAGCCGAGCAGGCCTTCCAGGATTTAACAGCTAAGTTTACCTCCGCACCTATATTGAAACACCCACGTCCAGATCTCCCGTATGTCGTCGAAACTGACGCATCCAGCCTAGCCATGGGAGCAGTTCTGTCTCAAAGAGATCCTGAAACCAACCAACTGCATCCCGTAGCATTTTGGTCCAGAAAATTCTCGGCACCAGAGATTAATTACGCAATCACTGACAAAGAACTGTTAGCCATAAAGTCCGCTTTTAAAACCTGGCGGCATTACCTGCTTGGCGCTCGACATACCATCACGGTGATCACTGATCACCGGAATTTACAGTATTTGAAAACCGCCAAGGCTCAGTCATCACGGCAGCTCCGATGGGCTTTGTTTTTCGCTGAATTTGATTTCGTGATTACCTATCGACCTGGCTGCAAGAACGGCAAAGCAGATGCCTTATCCCGAATTGGAATGGGAGAATCTGATACAAACTCAGAACCAGTACCAATAATTCCCGAACAGAGAATTCTAGGCATGACTTCGTTCCAGACGCTTGAAGACATTCAAGTCAGAGTGAAACAACTCCTGGACCCTACAGTCCTACAGGATTGGATACAAAAGGGGTCAGACTTTACCATAGATAATGGTTTACCTTATTACCAAGGACGCTTATTCCTGCCGCACAAGGATTTACACGAACTAGTTATTTCAGGTTATCATGATACATTAATAGAGGGACATCCCGGTATTGCCAAGACAATGGAAAAGGTGAAACGACAATTCTGGTGGCCCTCCTGGCGAAAAGATGTTAAATCTTTTGTGATGTCCTGTGGTGTTTGCACCCAAAATAAAGGTCAAAAGAAAAGACCATCCGGTCTCCTTCAACCTCTAGACATACCGCCAGCACCCTGGCATACCCTATCAATGGATTTTATTACGGACTTGCCTCCTTGTTCGGGATACAATACCATTCTGGTAATTGTGGATTTGTTTTCCAAAATGGCCCACTTCATTCCTTTAAAAGGTTTACCTTCAGCTTCTGTCCTAGCCAAAGAATTCCTCGAAAATATTGTTCGGCTACATGGATTCCCATCTATACTAATCTCTGACCGGGGAAGCCAATTCATTTCCCACTTCTGGCGCAAATGTTGTCAAATGGCACAAATCGACGTAAGATTATCGACCAGTCACCACCCTCAGACCGATGGTCAGACCGAGAGGACAAATCAGACCCTTGAGCAGTACTTACGGTGTATGTTACAGCAATCTGAAAGCAACTGGAAAGACATTCTTTGGATAGCCGAATACGCATATAATAATTCGGTACACTCTGGAACTGGCCATAGTCCTTTTTATACCTTGTTTGGACATCACCCTCGAACCTCAAACCTCGACTCACCTCAGAACCTCGGAGTGTCCGCAGTAGAACATCTGCATTCTACCATTACCCGAGCCTTCAAAGAGGCAACCACGCATTTACAACAAGCCAAGAGAAAATACAAGGAGAATGCTGACCTACTTCGGAGTGAAGCACCTCCGTATCAGATTGGGGATCAAGTGTGGTTAGCTACCAGACATTTACCGCTCAAAGAGCCTCGAACTTTTAACCCAAAATATCTGGGACCTTATTCTATTACGGCAATAATTAACCCAGTAGCGGTTAAACTTGATTTACCAGCTAATATGCGAATTCACCCTGTTTTTCATGTGTCACTTCTGAAACCAGTGGTCCCCGGAACCCGACTACTCAAACCTCCAGAACCTATTCAAATAGATGGGGAACCCGAATTCGAAGTGAAGAACATTTTAGATTCAAAAATGTTTAGGTCAAAGCTTTTCTACCTAATTGATTGGAAGGGGTACGGACCTCAGGAGAGGTTGTGGGAACCCAGTGACCATGTGCATGCACCTCGATTAGTCAGGAAATTCCACCGACTCTTCCCAAACAAACCAAAACCCCCGGAGGGAACAACCTTGGGAGGGGCTTTGGGGGGGGAGTGCTGTCACGATGCCCGCTCCCGGGGAGCCGGCTCAGGCCCTGCGTCCCGAAAGCGGACATCAAGTCCCCGGGGAAGGTCCCAGCAACCCCTTATAGGGGCCCTTTGGACAGCGTCCTGGCGCCTATGGCGCCAGGCTCATAGAAAACGTCAGTCCTGGCGCCATAGGCGCCAGGCTCATTATGAAAGTGTTTGGGTGCACTTACCTGATGCAGACCATGCTGCAGAACCCCGGCCTCCTTGAGGCCTGAAAGGAACTACTTTACCTGTGGGACCCATTTACCACCCGGGCGTGGTCGGGGAAGGATACATACCTGATTGGAGGAAGGACACATTCTAGGAACTTCTTCCAAGGCTATTTAAACCACACCCGATCAGCCACACGTACTTCGCGTTGTTCTGCATCTAGCAGCTGGACGCTCACCGTGTCTGCTCCTGCATCTTGACTTCTGCCACACCTGCCAGCATCCTGAATCACCTGCAAAGGAAGGGAACAAGAGAACAGAAGAAGGAAAAGGCCTCACCTGCTAAATCTGCATTCCAGAGACATTTCGCCGACAATCCTGAAAAGGAAGACATTTATTTTTAAAAGCACATCGCATCGATCGCTGCAGCGCCGCATTCTACTCACCTTTACAGGGCGCCTCCATGTTCAGCAGCGACCATCCGGATTCGCAGTCGCACCCCCGCGCCTAGGGAGAAAAAGACAAGAACAAAGGTGAGAGAAAGAAGGGAAAAGGGAAGCTAAAACTCCATGTCAAGACTTACCTGTTGAGTCATTCCCTTTTCATTTCGGGTCCGCGCCGCATCCATTTCGGGTCCGGCCCCTAAGGGGAAAAAGACATCAGCGTTAATGAGTGAATGAAAAGACATTACCAAAACACTCATTAAAGACTTACCTGATTTCCACAAGGATTTCACCGCTCACCTCGGGTCGGTGCCTGTTCCCCGGCATTCCGTACCCCGGCCCCTATGGGGAAAAAGACACTAGCATTAGAACGTTAATGCATGGACACAAGGGGAACCACTTATAGAAAAACTTACCTGGAAGCCAAGCAAGTTTGGTTCTCACCCATCCGAAAATCCAGTGACGTAACTGGATACCAACGCGCCCCTGCATCAGAAGCAGGATGGAGAGCTCGTCCTTCCAGACCCTAAGGTGAGACGCTACGGGGAAGCACAGAAGGGTTTTGAGGAGGGTGAGAGGGGTAATTGGGAGGCCGATTGCATTACCCCGCAGACAGTTAACCCCCTATTCTCACCTACAGAAGGATACTTCTGCGAGTCAGACAAGCCAGATCTGGGGCCCGTCCAGTCCGTCTTCCGAACCCTGCGCATCACCTTAGACGAGGTCACAGCAGCGCGAACCAGGCCAGCGCCCCGTGGGAGTCAGGTGAGCGTTACAGAGGGAAGATCTCTGATTTCGCTGCATTCAATTTCAGGCCCGGATAATCCCCAAAATTTGTAACCGCTGCTAGTAGTTTACCAAGATTGCGTTCCGGGTTCTTTACATACAACAATATGTCGTCAGCATAAAGTGTGATGATCTCCAACCTCCCCTCTAGTATCAAACCCAGTTTCCGGTACCTGGTCCTGAGCAAATCTGCCAACGGTTCTATTACGAGTGCAAAGAGAATGGGGGACAAGGGACAGCCTTGGTGTGTGCCTCGCAGGAGTTCTAGCACCTCTGTAAGCGATCGTTGCTACATATTCTCGCATAGGGGGGCGCGTGTAAAGTACTTTATGAAATGCTCTCCGAATCCGTAGTTTTGCAGGACTCTAAATAAAAAGGGCCAATAGACTGTATCAAAGGCTTTTTGCATATCAAGCATGATTGCAGCACCTTGCAATTCCCGTGGTACAGTTGCCAGTATATTATAGCAGCGTCGTATATTCATTGCTGTAGATCTGCCGGACACAAAGCCCACCTGGCCTCCATGTACCATGTACGGCATGAGTGGGGTTAGCCGGGAAGAAAGTATTTTGGCGAAGATCTTGGCGTTGGTGTTTATAAACGAGAGGGGCCTGTAGGAAGCACAGTCCTCCGGGGGTTTCTCTTGTTTAAGTAGTAGAGTAATTATGGCTTCTCCTGTGGTGCTCGGAAGTTCCCCTACTTCTAAGGCCTCCGACAAGACTGCATGCAGTCTAGGAGCAAGGAGGTCAGTAAACTCCTTATAGAACTCTGCACCCAAGCCGTCCGAGCCCGGGGCTTTGCCATTGGGCAAAGTCTTTATGGTCTCAGCGACAGTGATCGGAACCTCAAGTGCCTCCCTGGCAGCCGCCGACAGGAGCTTTGTCGGTATATTGTCCAGATATTGATCTATTTCCTGTTCTGTGGCTTTACTTTGGGGGGGGGGGGGAGTATAAGTATTTGTAAAAACCATAAAAGGTATCCTCTATCTCCGTTTGGTCAGTGGTCACCACCCCATCCATGCGGGTTATACAGGGTATGGCTGTGCTCCCGCGTTCGCCTCTCATCATTCATGCCAAAAGTTTGCCTGGGCGTTCTCGCTCCCCGTACCGCCTCGAATTAGCAGGCTTGTCAAAGTACCTGATCTCCTGGTCCGCAGTTTTTCTAAATTCCTCTATCTGTGTCTTAATTTCCAGCCCCAGCTGGGAGGACGGGTCGTGCACATATCACTCTTCTTTCAGTACTCCGAACTCTGTGGACATCGCAGTGCCCCTTATGCAGACTTTAAAGGCTTGCCATAATATAGCTTGACTCGACACCAAGCCTTCATTTTGGGAGTAATACTCCTCTATGTGTCGGGCTAGAGTGGTTCTGTAAACGTGATCAGACAGGGCTGCTGCTTTGAATCTCCACTGAGGCTGGTGGACCTCTAAGACAAGGATCCTTATCGATATCTGTATTGGAGAGTGGTCTGAGTATGTCCTTGGATGTATCTGGACACTGGGGACCCAGTTGACAACAATGTGAGATAGTAGCCATACGTCTATCCTAGAATGCATATCATGCACTGAAGAGTAATGTGTATATGCCTGCTCCATGCCATGCAGTGTGCGCCAAGCATCACGCAGGTTGAGTTCAGACATGTGAGACAATATCATGCGGGCGGCGTTCGTCGTAGCCCTGGGTTGATCTGATGTGCGATCTAGCTGCGTATCGAGGATAGTGTTGATGTCCCCACCACATATTAAGTGAGCCATGGGGTACTTGGTCAGTTTTTTTAATAGTGTATTGTAAAAGGCAGGGTCATCTATGTTTGGGCCATAAACATTCATAAGTAACACTTCTTTTTCTTTTAGGTTCCCGTGTACCAATACGAACCGACCCTCTACATCGCTCTCCGTATCCAGGTGAGTGAATGGGATGGACCTATGTATCAATGTCATTACCTCCCTGGAGGGGCTGGAGTATGACGTATAATATCTTTGCAATACCCATTCGGGGGCCAGTTTTACCGCCTGGTGGTGCAGTAAGTGCGTTTCCTGAAGGAGTACAATTTTGGGGACCAGTCTGTTAATATAAGTCATAATTTTCCTTCTTTTTATCAGAGAACCTAGGCCCCGAACATTCCAGATAAGTATTGAATTAACACCCTTATCTCCCTTAGCCATAATCACTTGGGTGTATCATGCTATGTGTAACATATCCTCTAAGGTGTGTGTACTTTTCTCCCTTACATGTCATTACCTGTGGCTTTTGCATTTTAAATCCCCCCTGCCCCTTCCCCTCCCACTCCCGCCCTCATAGTTCCCAAAACTTCAACTATGTCCCCTACCCCAACCCGCTTCCCATCATTATTCCCCCACATGCGTCCCGCAGCAGGGGGTAACTGCTGCACTGTCTCGGGCCAGGTGACATATGCTTTACCAGCCCTCTCGAGTTGCTTATTCCTATAACACATTATGAATCTTTGAAACACCACAATTTTCGCAATATTAATTCAAACCATCCATAATAACAATGAACAGGCAACATAAATGGAAACAAAAGCCAAACAGTTGTATTAGCCTGCTGACATCCTTCGCCTCAGTGTTACCATGTTTCTTAATGATGTCTGCTTCATTTGCGGCTTTTACTTATCAGAGTCTGTTCTCGGCTGTTGTGTAGGGAGCAGGATGCTGGCTTCAATGAAACTCGTCGCTTCCTCTGGGAACGTGAACAAGTATGATTTGTTGTTATGGTGCAGCCTTAGTCTTGCAGGGTAGAGCATCGCGTATGGCACCTGTCTTTCCCGGAGTAGTTTCTTGACTCCAGCGAATGAGCGTCTCTCCTGCTGCACTGCCAGCGTGTAGTCCGGGAAAATGCGAATAGTGTTGGCCTCCCAGCGCCGTTCTTGCTTGTCTCGGGCTGCCCGTAACACCAGATCTCAGTCCCTGTCTGGGGTACGCCCCAGGTTTGGGGCGCGGTGCCATTGACCTGTTTGCTCGCTCCACGACAAACATCGGGGATCCAGCCCGGATCCCCCAGCAAATCTCTCAGGAGTGTTTCCACAGCAACCTCCATGGGGCCCTTGATGGCTTCTTCTGGAACCCCAATGATGCGTATGTTATTACGCCTGGATCTGGCCTCCAAGTCTTTGCATTTCAGTTTGACAAAATCAAGATCCTTCGCCATGTCCGTCACAGTATTCCGGAGTGATTCCAGTGCATCTTCCGTTTTGCCGATGTGGGTTTCAGCCTCTGTTATGCGGCCCGTGGCCTTTTCCAGCTGGTTCTTTATGGTCACCACGTTCGCAGTAATTCCATCGAACTTATCGTTGAGAGCCGAGAAGCCCTGTTGCATTGCCGCGAAGACCGCCTTTGGATCCATGGTCATCGCTGCTGTGGTCGGGTCTTCAGCAGCACCATTTGGGTGGCCATGTTCTCAGTGGGAGGTTTCTTGGCTTGCATGGTGAATTTTTCTTTGGCCCCCTTGCCTTTCTTAGGACCAAGTCCTTTTGGCATCGTATATTTCCCTGCAAGTATCTGGCAGGGGTCCCCCAGGTTAGGGCGAGTTCTGCATTGTGGTATGTGTTGTTCACTGCTTTCCCAGAGTCCTCATAATTCCAATATTGAATAAAGGGGATAAGTCAAACCCAAGAAATGATCGGCCCATAGCGTAACTCAATGTTATTGGCAAACTCTTTACATCAATACTTTTACGTTACCTAGAAATCTGGGTAAAGGAAGAGAGACATTTAGACCCCCGTCAAACAGGATTTACCTACTGAGTGGGTACTGACTTAAAGCTATACCTAATAAACATTTAAAAATGATGAGCACTTAAGGGAGACACACATTTTATTTTGGCTTTTATCGATCTGGAACAAGCCTTTGACAGTGCAAATAGAGACAGGTTATGGAGGAAACGGTCAGCCTGGAATTGTTCCAGAGACCTGCTACAGGCTATACAATCTTTATACACAAACACCATGATGCACGTACGATTCAATTCCCAAGGTTTGCTCTCTACTACAATAGAAACCTATAGAGGGTTGAAACAAGGCCGTCCTCTCGCACCTGCCTTATTCAACCTATACTTGTCGGACATGCAAGCTCTACTGAACGAAGCTTGGGCCTTCCCGTCCAGGGTCAATGGAAGTTCCGTACCATGGATGCTCCAACATAGGTTGACGCAGTTGCAGGCTTAGGTGATAGCTAATGACCTCAGAATAAATGTAAAGCAATCGAAAATATTAATTTTCAATTCATTGAGAATGGAACCAACAAGAAAATGTAGGTGGCAAGTAGGGAGTGAACATCTGGAGCAGGTCAACACAATATTATATTTGGGGACGAAAACCCTTGGTCTCTGAACCTAAAATACAGGCTATACTACATAAAAGTTATGGTAGGTTTACCATGGTACCTATCTTGACATTCTATAAACAGAAGGTCATGGCAGTCCTATCCTATGAGGCCGAGGCAGATTTAAACCTACAATGGCAAATATGGAAGGCCCTAGAAAGGGGTTTCTGGAAGAAGGGGTTACGTCTTCCGAAAGAGCCTCCCAATGGCAACAATTTGTTACGAAATGGGACTGCAATCCCTATATTCTAGGATGCTTTGGAAATCCCGCCCCTGGTGCGGAAATGCGTTATGGAAGATTCTGCTGCCTCGTATGCTGTTTTAAAAACAGGAATGTGGGTGGCCACTTGGCCCATGGGCCGTTGGAGACAGAAATGCTTAGATTGTATAAAGGCCTTAGAAACCTCTATGGAGACCTTCGTTAAAAACTGAAGCTGTCAAGTATAAGCTTAGAAAACAAGATTGGATTGAAATCCAAGGGAAGAGAGAAAGCTATAAATTAGTTTTGAATTTAGGCTTCGATTCTCAAGCATTGAATGCTATACCTAAGTATTTGGCTACGTTTCTGAGTTCCTACCATCAGAACCAATTCTTCAGTTTAAGATCAAACTTGTATCCAACGAAGGAAGTAATGTTTTTACGGAAATAACCTCCCTGGAAGGAGTGTAGATTTTGTTTAGCGATAAGATCAGTGGAAACATTAAAGCATATAACAACTGAATGCCCAGCCTTGACAGTGTTGAGGACAGTCTATTTAAGTCAATTTGTTGAGAATGTATCCTCATTATCTTTGGATGAATGGTGGTGTCTGTTTTCAGGTGAAAATTTGTCGTTGGTATATGCAGGGATAACATTTTTAGATAAGGCTTTTATGCTCATATAAAGATTTAATATTGGATTGATTTACTTTGTTTCCTGCTTATGTCATGATGATGTAATAATGATGAAGATTTTAAGATTGATTGTATTTTATTTTATTTTATAAATTCTGTATGCGAAAGGTTTGAAATAAACCAAGCAAAATAAAAAAATGAAAACGATTAAAAGCCATTCTTAAGACACAAAAAAGACAGTCTACACAACACCTTCAATTATGGAAGCAAATGAATTCATTGAGGAGATAGAGTCCTTATTAGAAGACATACAACCCGTTAATCATTGTTGTGGACACAAATTTGGAAATACCTTTTCCTATATTGCACTCCACTCCTGTATTACAACAAACAAAGTCAGTGGGACTATTGCAGCAGGGGGGTTAGAATGTCACTTGATCTTGAGGAACACATGGCACAGTATGAAGTTACTCACCCAAACATCCTGGAAGGAGGCCAAGCATATAAGTTTCCTGCTATTAGTCACTGCCCTGAGGGGACCACCCAAGTGCAAGAGCTTACGTCCCATCTACCGCTCCCCCAAAAACCTTATAAAGCTCTGACACAATGAAACATAAAATAACCCCTTATATTTTCTTATCCAAAGATATGGGACTCTTGAAGATAATTCTACTCAGCAAAGTGCTGGCCTTGAAGGAGTTTTTAGTCAATCTATTGGACATGGCTGTGCTTCTTCTGAGGTACCCAAGACGGCTGAACAAACTGTCAGAAAATGCCCTTCAGATCAGAGGCCTCCAGGTTATCCCCAGCTTTTATTGGGCAATGATGTACCTCCTGTGCCTGCATGATCAACAAGCTCACCCCAATACTGTGTTCTCTGGAGTGTCTTTTCCCCTTGAGGGTAGATCTTCGACAAACTCAGATCACTAAAGGAAATGTTTTCAATTACCTCCTTGCAGGAGCTCCCCTCTGGAAACACACAACCAGTTCAAAGAGACAAAGAATCAGGCAATAAGAAAGCATGACTATGTGCGACCCCGGACCCGAGGAACAGCATGAACCAAGGGAAGAACAGAAGAACTGCTGCTTTCAACCGGGCATCGGACAGGTACAACGTGGCCCAACATGCCTATAGCCATGTACTTGTACGCCTCCCAGAGTCTTAGGGGATCCCCGAAGGAAGTTAAAAGGAGGAGGTGGCACAACTACTAAGGGTAAACATTTTTGAGGCACCCTGGTTATCAAGGGGTGCCCACAGTCCTGCAGGTCCACACACATCTGGGACAGCAGAATGTATTTCTTATGATTAAACTTCCCAAGCTTAATGGCAACAAATGAGAGTTTCCTGAAGAGTTGGTCAATAAGGCCATTCACTGGGTCAGGCACGGAAAGTTGGTCAGTCTATAAATAGATATTGTATCAGCCTCAATGTATACACATCCAAAAAGTTCTTCTTTTGACGTACGACAAACATTACTCACCGTAATCGTATTTCGGATGATTGTATCTGCTTAGATGCACATGCTGTGCATATAGTCCGACATCTATTGCAGAGTATTGCATCTTTTTTCGAAGATCGAAAAAAGGAACGTCGTCATGGGTGTGACTGTCAGACTATCCCTAACATGATGTGTAGTGTACCCAAAAACCTTCATGCGTCGAGGTCCCACTGTTTGTTCTTGTTCTGCCGTGAGGGAGCCTTACAAAAGGGTGAGTGAGTACAGAAGAAAGAAGGTGTAAGATGTCTATGTTCCTTCTACTCCAAGACGGGAGGAAGGGTAAGCGCATGTGAATCTAAGCAGATACAATCATCAGATGCAGGGTAATGGTGAGTAATGTTTTTCTTCTGATGCTTGTGAATCTGCTTAGAATCACGGGCTGTGCACATACCAGCAAGCATTACCAGGAGATGGTGGTGGGTCGTGTGAAGGAACAGTAGCAAAGAGATGTTTTAGCACTGCTTTTCCCACCTGTGAATCCAATTTAGAGTGTTTATTTAAGCAGTAGTGTTGGGTGAAGGTATGACCAGAACTCCAGGTTGCTGCTTTGCAAATAGAATCTAGAGGAACATTTGCAATACATGCTATGGTAGCCCCTGTGCCCCGAATATAATGAGCTCTAGGCATAAAGGGTAAGTCTCTCTTGGCGAGAGTAACAGAGTGTGATGCATTTAACAATCCATTTGGAAATAGCTGATTTAGAGACAGGATCCCCTTCTGTACCGGCTGCCACAGAGACAACGAATTGGCTAGTCTTTCTCAGTGATTTAGTCTTTTCAAGGTAGTATACTAATGCCCTCCTAACCTCTTGTGTTTGGAGGTTTCTTTCAGCTGAGTTAGTGGGGTTCTGAAAGAAAAAAGGATGTTTGATTGAGTCACAAGGAACTTAGAAATGACATTAGGCGCAAAGCGTGGGTGTGTGCGCAAAACTACCTTATCTTTGTGAACAGTCACAAATGGGTCCTGAACTGAGAGAGCCTGCAGTTCACTAACTCTCCTTATAGAGGTAATGTCCACCAAGAATGCAGTCCGATACGATAGGGCCTTAGGACTAGCCTTATGTATCGGCTCAAAAGGATGTGCCATTAACCTTGTGAGAACAACATTCAATTCCATTCAGGGAGTTAGGTTGGAAATAGGAGGGTGAAGTCTTTTTACCTGTTACGCTCACCTGGTCTCTGCGGGGACGTTGGTGCACGGTTGCAGCCCTCCCGGGAAGTGGATTCCCCTTGTCACACCTCTTCCCTGCTCATATGCTGTGGGCTGCGCTGATTGTTGACACTGCTCCTGCGTGGATATGAGAGATTGTGAGAATGGAGCTATATGACTGCTGTCTCTCTCAAACCCTTCTTCCCAGAATGTGGTGAGCATGTGGTGAGCACCCATATAATCTCACCTGTTGATTGATGATGACGAGCTCTCCGTCCTACTTCTCAATGGAGGGGTTCTTTTGATGGACCAAGTTCCTTCACTGGCCCACGTGCGAGGCAGCCCAGACCAGCTGTGGCTGAACCACTCCTGAAGGTAAGTGCCTTATGGCTTTTAAAATATTGTGATGTTGATTCTTGATTATAGTCTTTATCTTTTAATAATGTCTTTCCTTTGCTTTCTCCCAACAGATGAAATGCGGCTGAGCAGTAGTTGCAGTGCATGAAGCCAGGCCAAATGGGAAGAAAATGGAGTCCACGAGGCTCCGACAGAAGGTGGGTGCTGATTTAAGGTTAAGCGTGAGGATTTATCAAAGCGCAACCTTAAACATAATGTCTTAGCAAATTCTAACCTTGTCTTTCTCTTTTCTATTGCAGGCACCGTTTTCAGATGGATTGCTCTTGGTGTCACAACGTCGGGCTGGAGCACTGCTTTCCGGAGGTCTGGAGATGGATGATGAATGCCAGAGTCAACGATGATGCGAGTGGAAGAAAGCAGATTCCAAGGTAAGTGCAGCGGCTGGTAGCTGGAAACAAGGTAAAATGCGCTCAGGTTGGTAGCTGGTAGCAAGGTAAGATGCGCTCAGGCTGTAGCTGGAAATCAGGTAAGATGCTCTCAGGATGTAGCTGGAAATCAGGTAAAATGCGCTTAGGCGGCAGTGAGCATTACGATGCAATAGCAGAATAACGCAAAGCGTGTGCATGAGGGCTGAGCGGGCTTATATAGCCTAGCTCTGTCCAGGCCCATTAACCATGACTCACTGGACCCACCCTGCCACTCCTAAGGGATGCTTACAGGTGCAGTCTGACTCTCCTCCAGCAGCCACGCCCGACCGAATGCACATGGAGGCCCCTGCAGGGAAAACAAAGCGCTTACACCAAATAAAAATGTGCTAGTGCACATTTAATCATGAGCCGGGCGCCAAAGGCGCCAGGACTGAGTCCAGCTGGGCCGTCCATGCTGTATTGTCCCCAAGGGACAATAAAAGGTAGTGTTACCCCGTGCTCTCGTTCCCTGATGGTAAGGGCCAATGGCCATGACATTACCTCTTCCATGAAAGCCATAATTACAGGAATCTTCCACCATGAAAACTTGCTCTGAGATGTGGTATACACAGCGAGGGCGGCAAGGTTGACCTTTAGAGATTTACAAACAAGTTCTGAGTCTAATAGGTGTGTTAGATAAAGGACTATATCTTTAGGAGAACAGTCAATGGGAAAGATGTTCTTAGAGTTACACCAAATGACAAAACGTCTCCACTTATTGGAGTAACAGTGCCTGGTGTTAGGTTTACATGCCTCGTTAAATATGTCCATACACCTCTGAGGTAGTTGGAGATGCCCAAACTCTATGACTCCAGGAGCCAAGCTGCTAATTTGAGTGTTTGGGGGCACGGATGCAGTGTTTTCCTTAGGTCTTGTGACAGCATGTTGTACAGGCAGGGAAGTTTCCTGTGAGGAGAGACTGACACCCTAATGAGATGAGAGAACTATGGCTGTCAAGCCCACATTGGTGCCACCAGAATCATTGTGACTTGTTGCTGGTGCATCTTGTGCACTATCGTGTTGGGAAGGGGAATCAGGGGGAACAGTGGGCAAATTTCCCAGACCATGTTATCCAGAGACCGTTCCATTCGGCCCACATTTGTGGGTACTTGGAGGCGTAATCTGGGCATGGGGCAATTTCCAGAGTCGCGAAGTTCATATCTGGAAAATCCCACCCTGCAAAGATGTTGAGTAGAATGTGCTCTTGCAAGCGCCACTCGTGCTCTACAGGTAGGTGCAAGTCTCTGCTGAGCACGTCTGCCAGAAGATTGTGTTCCCCTGGAACATGTTATGTTTGAGTGCCCACTTCCAAATATTCTGGGACAGTTTGCATAGCCCTGGAGAATGATATGATTGGATGCTACTGATGGGGACCACATGCAGTGCGCTGTCTGTTGAAGAAGGTGAGCTCCCCATTCCAACAGAGATGTGTCCGTGGTGGGAGTGGCCTCTACTGCGGGGTAGTAAAGGGCTTCCCCTGCAGAAGGTTTTCCTTTGACCACCACTGCAGAGACTGAACGAGGGCTGTCGAGACAACCACTAGATCATCCCACTGGCCGCTTGCCTGACACCATTAGCTCGAGAGCCACTCCTGCATGGGGCACATGCGCAGACGGGTCTGTGGAATCAGGAAGATGCAGGATGCCATCATAACCAGCAGCCGCATGGCTTTGCGTACGGTTACCCGGCGACTGGCTACATAATAAGTGATCTGGAATAACATGTTTTGAATCCTCTCGTTGGAGAGGAAGACAAGGTCATCCTCCGTCCGAATCAGGGCTCTCAGAAACTGTTTGTCTTGGTTGTCTTGGTTGGGGACCAAACTTAATTTCTTCTCATTGATAGAGAATCCTAGATAGAAAACCTTAGACTGTCCTCTGGTTATTCCCCAGACATGTTCCGTACAAGTCTCCGGTTATGAGCCTGTCGTCGAGTTAAGAATACAAAGGGATGGATTGCCTGCGCAGGTGAGCCACAGCTACAACCTTTGTGAACACCCTTGGGGCTGCGGCAATGCCGAAGGGGAGAACTTTTTACAAAATATATATTTATTTCATTTTTCATAAATATAGCATAACAATCAATTACAGAACAGTATTGAACATTCATATATAAACATTAAAGAAAATCATAACTGAAAATCCTTAAGTATTCGGGAATAGTCAACTAAGCAATAAACAAACCTAACTTGTATACAACTAAACCACAAAAAGATTCCATACCCCCCCAAAAAGACAAAACACAAAAAGACACACACACACACACCCTCCCCCACAAATCACCCAACAATTAGTAAACTCAACCATCTATCATACACATATACAAACTCCCAGTCAACCATACAACTTGTTAAAGGAAGTTATCATTGCACATTGCAAGGTATTTCTCTTATATCCTTTCTGTAAAACGATACCCTCTCAAAATTAGATAAAACCTGATAGTGAGTGTCCTCTATCAAGCACCTGAGGAATTTTGGCTGGCAACATTGAAATATAAACGTATGCATCTTTCATGTCTAATGTGGCCATATAAACCCGCTGTCATGACAGTGGGATTGCTTCCTGAAAAGCTGTCACCCTGAACTTTTGAGGTTTGACATATCTGCTTGCGGAACACAAATCTAAAACAGGGCACATGGTTAGATCCTTTTTGGGTGTAAGGATGTATATTGAATACATACCGTTGTTTAGTTGGAGATGAGGGATGACGTTGATGGCTCCCTTTTCTAGAAGGACCTAGATCTCTTCCAACAGGATTCGCAGATGCTCTGATGACAGTCGTCTACTTCTGGGTGGATGGTAGTGGGGTGGCTGGAGGAATTTGATGCAGTACCCGTGGGCGACAGTCTTAACTATCCAATGATCTGGACTGAACCCCTCTCATGCGTGGGTAAAAGATGTTAGACGTCCCCTGACCAGGGAAACTGCAGAGTCATTTAGTGGTGGAGGCTGAAATACCTTTTGTCGTGGGGACTGAAATCCACTGGAGGTACCCTGACCGGAAGACCAATGGGTTCCTCCTGAACCATACTGTCCCTGAGGGGAGCATGAGAAAGACTGCCCATGAAAGGGCCAGCGGGTATTGAAAACTCCTCTCTGGATGAAGGGTTTGGCCGAGATCTGATTGAGTGATTTTATGGTCTTGTGTTCCTTCTTGGTGGTTTCCAACACCATATCGACCGCCGTACCGAAACGGGCAGCATCCTCCACCAGTTTATTGATGAGGGAAGCCTGAATTCCTCAGCCATGCGTGGCATTTTAGAAGAGTCCCTTGAGTGAGGAGGTGACCCAGTGCCACTGCAGAGTTTAGGAGATGTTTAAGAATATTTTGCGTGCCCTGCCGTCCTTCCGCAACAATGGCTAGAAGTTGTGTGCGGGTTGAACGTCACTGTAGCTTGCTAGGAGCGTGATGCTGTTAGCAATCTGGGTACAGAAGGAGGCAGAAGTGCTAACATGTTTGCAGAAAGCGTACCATTTTTTGCAATCCTTTTCTGGAGAAGACTCCGACAAGGATAGCGGGACTCCGGCCCTTTTCTGTGTTATTGTGACGACTAGGGAATCAGGAAGAGCGTGACCCCTGATGTACAACGGGTCTGATGGTGCCGGTCAGGACATCTTCTCTACGTGAGGGTTTACCGCACGAGTGAGGAGTGAGCGAGGGCGTCAACAAAGAGGGGGCCAGGCATTTCTTCTCCGATTTTAAGGGGATAAGCCTGGCAGACAGGGACCTTTTCTTTACAGAGTCAGGGACGGCTTGTTGAGTGGTGATTTTAAAATGATAAGTCTGCTTCTTAAGAAGGTTGTTAAAAAGCATTTGATTGTCAATGGGCGACAAGTCCCCGAGTTGAGTGACAGGAGGAGCGTCCAAAAAAATGTTTCACACGGTCAGGGTCATGTGGTGGTGTAGAATACCACCTGCCTTGATCATCTGCGGGATCCCAGTCTGGGTCATGGGAGGCAGGGTACTGAGCAGCATGGCTAAGGCCGGAGACATAGTCGATGTCTTGGTCGGGGTCATCAGGATCATCCAGAAACACATCCACCTGGAGATCCTGAGGCTGGTGTTCCTCCGAGGATGCAAACTGTGCACCTGGTGAGAAGAGCCTCTGAGACTTCTGAGGGACAGGACAGGAGTCAACAGACCTATGGCATTTGAGAATACCATCAAACTTACTTGAGAAATGTATAAACTCGGCCATCTTGTCCATACAGGCTCACATTTATCCCTGGTTCACCGAGAGGAGCCTGAATCATTAGGAGTAGGAAAGGGCAGGGCAGCGGACGCGGCATTCTGCTGCAGGGATTTGGGAAGAGGAGTAGAGTAGCCTTCAGCCAAAGGAGAGGCCTTTTAGGGGTCAAACGTGTGGACAGGCTCTGGAATGCTTCTCCCGAAGCTTCGGGAGCACCTTTGACGAATGTACCCGCTTCGGTGCATCTTTCGACGCTACCACATCAAGGTCCGGGGATTTAGAAGAAGCACCCGCTGATACAGAAGACTTATCGCTGTGCATAGGTAGCAATGGCTGGTGCGCAGAGGGCATTGAACCATGAGGTTCTGAGGGCCTCGCCGAGGTATCCGACTGAGCCGCGGGCATCGGTTGTTTTCTCATCGTATCCATTGAGGAAAGCGTAGGGGTTGTAGGCTTATGAGTAAGTGTTGCGTGTCTGCCCTTGTCGGTGGGGTGTGACTTTCCCATCGCACTGCCGTTGGCATGCTTGTCGGGGCCCGGGATGGACATGTAGGACATTGTTACGTCAATGGCTTCCTAATCAGAGCTAACACACTCCCAAGAGACTAGAGGAAATATTTCAATGGACCACTTGTGAACAGCCCTCTAAAAAAATAGTGCAATATAATGTATTCACAGGGTCACTTGGTTCCCCAAAACACCATTCGTTTCTATCCCTTTGGTATGTATTGAGTTGGATTAAATCACCCCATACACTTTAAATCAGTATCAAAAATATCAATTTATTTATTTTTTGTATAAAGTATTTCAATAAAAAGTATCGACATCTATCATTGAGTAGATTGCTTATACATAAGTCTAAAACATACATACCCAAATTTCACACTATTCAATTGTACATTAGTACTATAATGTAGTACCTTTATTCACCAACAAATTCTTTTTGTCAATAGGATCAGATTTCAAAATAGGGATCTGTTGTAAGCTACCCCTTCTCAATCCCTTTTAGTCTGGCCGAGGGAACTTTACTCAGATAGCTATTGTTGGTTCCTCCAAGTGTGTCATTGTTACCCATGTACGCAGAAGTGGCCCTCCTACCAATCATCTATGAGGCATATCTGAAGACTCTGTTATTTTGGGTACGATTAAACACAGAAGTTGAATCACATTTTCACAAAAGAATCCTCTGGTCCATTTCAAACGATCTTGAGGGTAGTAACTGGAAATGGCTAAAATGTTTCAAATCCATGCTGTTTGATCTTAGTTTTTGTTTTCTTTGGAGTGATTCCTATATATATCTTCCAACTCAACCAAAAACAATGTAAAATATGCCTTTAATGAATGGGCCCAGAGACATTTTATACACTCAAGATCACTGGGAATAAAAACAAGATCTTATGTGGTATCAAAACCCATTGGGCCACTGAACAATATCTAACTTGGTTTGATAATCCAGAATACAGAATCTTATTAACTAGGTTCTGCTTAGATATTCTTCCGCTAGCCACTTTCATTTCAAGGTGAGCGTACAGCTGCAGTAACCCAAGCCCACAATGCCATAATATCCATAGCTAATTTTTTTGTTTTTGACACTGTACCGAGTATCAAGACAAAAATGGCTTAGACCTGATATTAAGAAATGAGTCATCAGATTTGTTGAGGAAGCAACCCGGTCTCATAAATTATATAACACTAGATAAATTACATTGTCTTTGGCTAAATTTCTCTTTTTCTGCATTTTAAATTAGAAGGTGTTCGTATGGTTCTTAGTTATAGAGCCTCTGAATATCGACATTTAAATGCAATGCACCTTAGTAATACCTGGCACACCTTCATTCTATTGTATTTTAAAGCTTTTTTCTGATGACATTGATGAATTGTTGTATTTTTATCTCTGCATCAACAGCAATGTAAAAGCCCTGTTCTTATCTGTATTGCATGTACATTGATGGCTTAACCGCTAAATATAGTACATAAATAACAGTACACATCATACTTGTTAGACCCAATACATTTGTTATACTTTCAGATTAACATAGTATGCGATTTAGTGCTTTGCAAATCAGCTTTATTAAGCACAGACATCTGGGTCTGCTCTTGACCAACTAAAATGAAGGGATCATTGTATGTTGGTGTACAATTAAAGGTGGGATGGGAAGGAATATGGCCTACTGGCTAAAGTGGGGACTGTGAAACTAGTACAGCTGTACACAAATCCTGGTTTCTCTACTTGGACACATTTTGGGATCCTGGGGGCATTCAGTTGGCAGTTTGTGGGCAACACTTGTAAATTCTCCCCTTTAGTTCGATGGGAACAGTCCTCTTCGTTTACATTGGTTGAATGGGAATTTGTCCTGTTTGGCTGGGTCACGTGTGTTGAGGCCACAAAATGGAGCATTCCTGCTTGTAATTATGAGGATTTCAGCAAGTGCCCCTATACCGTATTTAATGTACATTTCATATGCCGGTGACCGCTCGGGTGGCGCGGCCTGGCCAGTTTCCAAAGACTGTCTACCGCAGTTAAAAAATCTCACTAGACAGGAAGACAATGTCCCAGACATGGTTAACTCTCACCTCTTCCACCTGGGCATTTGTACTTGCAATTGGAACACTCAACCAATATCAGGACGTTTAAGAATCGGGGCACGACTCACCTGATCAATCAATTAGTCTCTCAGAACGCAATTCTCTGGTATACAGGCTCAACCAAGAATCGTCACGACCATGTGTCTGGCACTATTTGCCTCGCTTCGAGGACCCTCGCCTTGATGTTCTCTGGGCGCTGCTCGTCGATTAGGGATCGGCTGTGTACAGATCTGCGGAGGAGTCTCTAATCACTTCTGCAGGGGCGCCCCGTACACCTTCCAATCCCGGTCCGACAGCTTCGCCCTCGTCTCGTCTTTGCCTTCAACGTACGCGATGGAGCATCACACGGAGGGTCCCTATTTGGGTACCATTTTTGTAACACCATATATGGAGTAAAGGCACAATAACCATAAACTAATGACACACCATTTGTGAGGTTTGTTTCCCAAACAAGTCTGGTTTATTTTCAGAGTGTCATCCTAGGGTCTGGCAATAGAACCATCACAAGCAGTATCTTCCGATTGTCAAGGACCATTTCTGGGTTTGCAATTAAAATCTCCTCCAATTGTAACCCAACAATCGTTATTATTGTTCTCTGAAATAACTTTGTCCATCCTACTCTTTAAATCTCATCATTATTTTTACTTTATTTACAACTTATAAACTTATACTTTGCTACCCGGGTTGTGGGTTGAGGAGTCCATGTCCGTTCAATAGGCCAAGCTGGCGGCGACGGTGGCCTCTTGGGTCAGATTTTTAGGCCAGGTTAGGGTGTTTGGACTGTCCGGCTTGATATTGTATTTTCTGCAATTAAACCTATGACAGCTCGGACAGCTAATAGGGCAAACAAGCAGCCGGTGGTTCTCCAGGCCTGTAGGAAGTGTGTTACCCCTGAGGCTATGAACACAGTGGTGAGGAGATGAACATGAAGTGGCAGAGTTCACTCGCACCCCTGAGTTATGCAGATTTGGACATGTGTCATTAAGACTCTCCTCCCCAGAGTCTTCCACAGGGATGGTGTCCATCTCTCAGAGAACGGGTTGGATGTTTTCAGTCACGATTGTGGCGGGACAAACTAATGTATGGGGGATTTGCATGTTACTGGTTGGGAATGGGTAGTTTGGGCCTCAGGCAACACAGGACATTTTTGGTAGAAACAGTGGAGCAGGGGCATGTTCCATACCCAGAGGTGTTGGTACTTCATGTTTTAGGGAAAGACCTGGTCAGGTGGGGCAGGCAGCGAGTGAGGGAGTTGCTTCAAGGGTACGCTCATAGTGTAGTCAGAAATGATTCTGAAGCAGTATTGGGGTGTACAGGAGGGCAAAGTGCCCTCTGACGGTCATCTGTGGTATGGAATCGTGCTGTGTTGGTGGACTGCCTCTAGAATGACGACGCGTGGCCTCTACGGTAACTGTAAATGTTGTGATTGTGCACTTTGGATGCTTCTTTTTGGGTTCCATGCCTTGTTCTTGTGTGTTCAGTCAACTGAAGATTTTCATGAAAGCAGTGCAGCGCATTTTTCCTACTGCCAAGGTGCTTTTCTCATGTATACTGCCGAGAATCGCCTGGCATTATTCCAATGCTTCCTGTCCGCAGCCAGAGGTCAGAAGGGGTCTCATCAACAGAAGCATGTCTGACTTCTTGAGTGCTGCTGGGATGTTCTCCTGTGAGAATGAAAACATTGGTTCCCCGATACATACACCTTTGCAAGGGAAATGGCATGTCTTTGTCGGCCAGTGGCAATTAAATGTTTGTGCACAATCTACAGACTGCACTGAAGACCCTACTGTTAGATTGTGAGCTGCAGTTCAAAACACACATTCACATATGAAAACCGCAAACAAAGTGTTTCTAGGGAAGCACCTTTAAAAAAAGAAAAAAACCTAAGGAAAAAAAGAAACTCACAAAAACAAAGGTTATTTTAAGAGCCACCACACCCAACGTTGTGTGCTCCCCTGGTACAAAGTTATTCCCCCAATCCTGTGCACGTGCAGCACGAAAAGTCAGCAAATATCGCGATAGTTGCAGGGTGTCATGTGGTACATATGCCCCTTTTGGAGATGACGCCCATAGAAATGGTCCTGCAGAGGCTATTGGGCAATTAAGTTTGTGGGTGTGGTGTGTACGGCCTGACAGAGCTACACTGTGTATTTGTTCACAGAAATGCAGAGTGTGCCGTTATGGGTGTGTGTTTTACAAGGTTTTGCGACCATCACCCTAAAACTAAATTGGTTATCTAATCCGCAAAACACGTGTTCTTCCTGGCTAGAGCCAACTTGCCTGCAAGTAGGAGAAGTATCGGGTCAGGTCCATCTAACAAATCAAGTTATCCAAGAGAATAATCAGTGAAAATCTGCCTTCAACCCTCATTTGGGTAGAGATCTATTGCTTGACGGATTTGACTGTTTTATGCATTCTTTCTCCCCAAGCTTTTCCAAAATTGGTTTGAGTAGAAATTTCAATAATAAAAGAGGCTGATTTGATGACAACTGTGTATCCGCTAGAAAGGAATTTTCGGTATGCAGTGTTTATAACGGAAAAAAAAATTACGACACACTTTTTTAACGACATCTAAATAATGGCAAAAAGTCGAATTGTTTAGTAAAAGTATATATGGGGGTGGGGTAAGGGATTAAGGGGGTGGTTGGCAGGAGGGTTAAAAGGCAGTAGAAACAGGGGGCTTGAAAATAAAATTATCGTTATTCGGGTGTCATTTTAAAAGCATGTTGTTATTTAGAGTGTCGTCGTACAGACATTGTACCGAATTATCATGTCTCTTAAAAGCCCCATATATTGATGAACTGAAGACTATAAAGGCCCAGCGATGCACAAATAATCCATCAAGAGGCCTAAGGCGAATCTGATATCATGGCATGGGAGAAACTGGTTGAAGCACCAAGACAGACCAATTCCAAATTTTTCGGGGAATTCATTAATTTTGGCCCGAGGCATGTGGCTAACGGTAATAACCTGGAAATGTATAGTTTGCACTCTGAATGGGTAGTTCTTTTTTCTGACCTATATATTCACTCTCTGAACGAGAGCTTGATTGACTTGCAGCTTAATTAGCAGTACCGATTGGCTTTGCAGTCTATGGTTTAGGAACAAGCTACAGCATTCCGGATGTTAGTGTGGCCACACAAACAAGCACTCAATAAAGATCCCGGACTAGATTCCAGTGGATCTATCCAGGTCCCCAGAGGCTTTCTGAGCCCCCCTTTCAACTCATATTTTTAATCTTATGCTTGAGAAAAGTATTTTCCTTGAATTACAGAAACGTGTGATTATTTTTCCTGTATTTAAATAAGGCTCTAAACCTTACCCTTCTTCCCACCAATCGATTTCTTTACTGGATTCACAGTTTAAAATGTCTGGCAGGGAATTATTATTCTGGCTACAATACAGGGTGGAAGAGAACAATATTTTGTTTAGTGTTCAATTGGGCTTTTGTGAAGAACTAGGAACAGATGAGCCAGTTGAAGAGGAAGTACCAATTATCAGCCGCACTCCAGCCACCCCCTTCGAAGTGCCAGGAACTTTTGTGCCAAAATATGTGACGTATGAGGAACAGATAAACCAGCAGAGAGCCGCAGTTGGGCTCTGCCCAGTGCCCATCGGAAAGGAGGCAACCTATTGAAGTACCGGCAACTTAGCAAACCTGGACTGCAAGGTACCCACTGAGAAATCCATACCTACAGACACGACAACGGGGCGTTTGTCAGAATGGAATACCCAAAGAAGCCAAGAAGATACTAAAAGAAGATGACTGGTGACGTCACGAGAGATCGGACTGACACACAGAGAGGGTATATGATGACCCAAGAATGTTGATAAAGAGACAAAATGCCATGGATAAGTGACATCTTGGGCCTGAGGTGAAACAGGTGATTTCAAGGTAAAGAAACATATACCATATGCACGATGAAGACATTAAGCCAGTTTAAACGTGTACATACGCAGGGAACAGCAAGAAGCAAAGAAATCGTGAAAACGTGCTTATGCTTAATAGTAAAATAGATTGCGGCAAGTGCCAACTATACATATCTTCCTCAAAAGCACTTTACAGATGAGCGAACATCCACTACGCACATGAGCAGAATCGAATCACGGTTACTAAAGGTCTCAATAGGAGAGGGCCTCAGCTAACAAGTCAAGAATTAAAGACGGAGAGAAATCCTGCTGAAGGTAACCATGCAAGGAAGCCAAGGTCGTGTCAGACTGGAATAGACTAGCAATGCCTACGATTTAAGAGAAGAATAACAAGAGTCTCCTGTTCAGCAAGGTCCAGATAAGCCGCAGATGGTAAACGACTGACAGAAGTAAATCAAATACACGAAATTGCACAAAGAAGAGGCCTATTTCACAATCTCCTAGTCACGGGGCAAGGCAGGCCGAAAGGGATGAGACTTTCACACCTACGCATGGAGCCTTATCGTACCAATCCTCCTTAACTTTCTCAGACCAAGAGGCAGACTCAAGGCCAAACCATAAGGCAGTAATTGACACACAGCCACTAAGGAAATGAATGGCTGCAACATAAATTGGAGGGAAGCTGGGGTACAGACTTACTCCCTGCACATGGCCTCATTATTCTGCATGCTGCTAAGCGCAAGTGGAAAAGTATGTGTGGGCTCAATGCCAATCCAATCATAGTGGTCCATGTAATCTAGGGTCCTATAGAGAGTAAAGCCAATAGGACGTACTTTTTGTGACATTTACAGTGGCCAGTTTGAAGGAAGGGCTTAGTTGCCCCACCTGACATTATTATCCAATCCCCTCTCCCGGTTACCATATACAGATATAGTACCTATAGTAAAGTTACCTTCCTATAACCAATCGAGTTGCATGTTAGGTTTTTAAGATTACACGTCAATGACGGTGAGTTTTTGGTATAACTGATGTTGTTTTTCTGAAATTAGTTGGAGTTTAAGCGAGAAGGAAAATCGATTGGTTACTGATGTTCATTGAACTCCCCGTTTTCTGTACTTGTCATTAAACTGACTCCCTTTGCCAAAGTATTTAATGGTCATTATTATTTGATGCAAGAGTATGAATCTGCATCCCCATCTATCTCGAGGATGCTGCTGCTCATCTTAAAGGGCTGCCTGGAGACCCCCAGTCTTATGGGCCGGCTGGGGTCCATCCAGTTCACTTGATAGCAGAGATTAGATGGTTAGATTAGATAAGACAACCATTGGCCGTCGACATAAGTAACTTCAGGTCCTCTGCAATATCACAAGTCGTTTGCCATCCGGCTGATAGAACAAGAAGCTCCCTGTAGATAGTGGTTAGTGTAATCGAAAACCCTGCAGATTAGGTCTGAAGGAACCTTTGCTTTCCGTCAAGAATCCTTTCCCACTTCTATGAGCAGCTGATCGGACGGGCAGCACGGAAAGGCGGTAATGAAGGCAGTGATCCGGAGCGTGCGGAAAGAAAAACAAATATTAGAACGGTGAGTGAAAAGACTGAATGCTTTGGCAAAAAGTTATAGGACTCGAAACAAGTAAAGGGAAGGTAACGGAGGTAGGTGGGGCAAAAATAACGACAGAGTAAGAGTATAATGTATGTATAAGGGGAAAATATTAACTCGAGGGTGGACGAGCAATAGAGAGAGATACCGGTAGTGACCGAGGTAGAAAAAAATATACGCCTAGTTTCCTAGGTTTTGAAGAGCGCTAGAAAAAGAGCTAGAAGAGCGCTCGAGGAAGCTTTCATTTAAAGTCCTGAATTGAAAGGATGATGTAGACAAACAGAATCGATTAAAGACGATCTGAAAGAAAGGAGATTAAATTCCATGTCGGAATACAATTAGGGGCAGAATGCATCTGAGGAAGCAGATGAGGAAGATGAGGAAGCAGATGGCATGAGATGTGTGTAGCCGGCCGGAGTCTGTCTGGTCTGTTTCATGTTTTTGTCTGTAATGTTAGAAGGTAACAACTTTTTAAAAAGTAGCATGAACATTGCACGATTATGGTAATGTGATTTTGCATGGTATGTATTGATGGCTGTAGTTGACAAAAGTAAAAGTGAAATTTGTTGTTGAAAAAACAGTGCGCGTTCATATTGTTGATCTTGATTGTGAAACAAAGGATAATAAAGTGTTGAATGGAGGAGAAACTAAACAGGTTAAGCATGGAAGACATTACCCCACTGGCACACATGTGCAAACAGCTGCCGAAGCATGCACCCAAACTTAAACAGTACAGTGCAGAATAGGTTAAAGGAACCACAAACAAAATGTTTATGCCATGGCCGCAAGGTGGATCGCTATCTAAAATGGTCCTACAGCACATGATGACATATTTGCACATCACATACACAGGCAAAAAGTTAGGCAAATGCCTAGCTAGTTTAGAGCTTTGGAAAATGTACCAACAACAAAAGGAGTAGGAGCCACCGTTAGATTGAATACTGAATGTATGCACAGAGGGGGTTAAAGAGCCTTCTGCGCCACCCGCCCTGTCTGAAACAAAAAGCAAAGCTAGTAAAGACAAAGGATTATACCCGCTGAGGGAACTTAAAGCAACCACGGGATATAGCAACCCATATCATATGAGTCACCTATGCAAAGTAGTGACAAAAGCCCAGAGAAGAACAGAGACAGAGATATTACCTCCCAAGTCTCGAAGGACAAGGAGAGGCACGAAAAGGGAAAAGGAGACCAAGCACAAGCAAGTACATCTCTAAATATGGGAAGAGAGGAAAAGAAATGGAAGGGAGATGAGGATAGGACTAATGAGATGGCATTCACACAGAATTAATGGATAGGAGGTCAGATTTTATTGAAACTCGATGGTAAAGGCATTGAGGATATGAGACAAAAGGGATAATGGGATGAGTTAGAGAAAAAGGAAAAGGAGCACCGATCAAGAGATGAAGGGGCTAAGAAAAAGGATAGACAGAAACGAGAGGAGCTGTATCATGATGAACGGGTCAGAAAACAGGAAAAGCAAAAGAACTGAGAAAATGTGATTACAAGCAGAGAACAGATGATGATCGAGATAGAATAGAATGGAGGAGAGTAGAAGAAGAAGAGCAAAAGATACAGGAGAAGAGAATAAAAAGACAAAGGGATGAGGAAATACGAAGGCCAAATGAACGAAGAGAAGCAAGGAAACATGAAGATTGGGTCAGAGCGGAAGCGAGGAAGCGTAGAGAGTTTGATGACAACATAGAACTTTAGCGAAGACAGAGACCACGGGACCTTGAATATCTGGAAAGAGAGGTTAAGAAACCCGATCCAGTAGTAGGCTGAGAAGATATAGAAGAATTCTTCCCCGAGTACGATTCAGTACCGGGCATGGCTAGGGCAAATATCGAAAATGACTTCGACACCAGAAGCATCGGAGAGACGATCGATAGAATAAATTATGAGATGGGGCGAGAAGAAGAACCCCAAAGGGAAGGAGAGGATGAACGTCTGGAGAGCACTCAGTTGTACGATACTGAGGCCGACTCATAAAGTAGCAGAAATAGAGAGCTGTCCTTAGATAGGCTGACACTAACCAGAAATGATGAGGATGCGAGAAGTTGCACGAGTTGGGCACAGACAGTATCGGACGCAGAAAGAGAAGAATGTGAAGAAAGAGAAGAAAGAGAAGACGAGAGAAGACGCGAAAAACGCTTCTCTAGGGGAAAGGAAGTGAGAGGGTCAGATTCCAGTGGGTCTACACCCAAGGCATCAGAGTCAGCCACACAATCAGATTGGTATGAAGGAGTATCATACAGTCAAAGGGGGGTGTCTCACCGCCCTATGTGAGTAGACTAAGGACACTTGCCAGGTAGACGGCGATGCGGGTATATTACCCCAGCGGTAGACAGAAAAATGATGAGAGGAAAAGGAGGGTCATATGTAACAGTTCCCTTTACTAGAAAAAGGAGGAACAATACCATAATATATACCCTGGCCTCACATGGACAGAGAAAACCTGAAAAATATGCTCCCAAGGTTAACCGCGGGAGCCGGAAAATGGATACATGAGTTAGAAAAAATGACAGGAGGGAACACGTTAGCTATAGGGGATATTAAGGGTCTTTTAATTGCCATACTTGGTGTGAGGGCACGTGCAGGTTACCCTGGAGTGACTACAGTTAATACCGCGCATGACGGAGCGCCGTTTAACAATTGCAGAACTGTGGTAGGGAAAGCGCTTCGAGTGCTATACCCGGACACTTCTGATATGGGAGCTTTAATGTCACGCAAGATGAAGGAGTCAGATGATCCATTGATTTACATTTAGAATTTCCAAGACGCCTGGGTTCTGGAAACGCATGAATATTGGGGAAAGTCTATACCGTGTTTTACCATACATTGTGCCAAGGGCTGCCAGAACAGGTACAGAAGCAGCTCAAGAAACTGGTAGAGACTGAGGCAAAGCCATGGTCTGAAATACAGTTGACCATCCCCACTATTGCAGGCTGCTGCAAGAAAAGAATTGCAAAAATGATGCTGCACAAAAAGGTGAAGAGGCTAAATTGGTACAGAAAAAAATATTTAAGTATCCCATTGAGGGGGCAATGATAACTAATACAGATGGATCAATTTTTCTGCAGGCCAATAGCCAAAGACAGTTTGATCAAAGAAATGACAGGCTTTAACAAAGGGGAAGAGGCCTTCGAGGAAGAGGATGGCAGAGTAATCAGGGAGGTTTTCAAAATATGCAACATGGAAACGAGGGTATGCAAAATGGGCAAATGATCAGACCACCGCCAATATGTTGGATGTGTGGAATGACAGGGCATCTAGCACGCACATGCAGAAGTCAAGGCATGGTGCAAAACGAACAGCTCTCAAGAGGAGGGATGGTGAATCCATCTGCGTTCTTGCAGCAGGATGGAAATGGAGTTGCACAGAATCACACGGTGCAGCAGCAAGCACCGGGAGTACAGCAAAGTTTGCCACCCCAGAATGTGACACATTTTCCACAGAGACAGTGGGCCTCATTACGAGTCTGGCGGTAACCGTGCCGGAAATTCCGGCAGGTTACCGCCGGACTCGTATTACCATTCCGCCTCTGTGATTTCCTGAATCAACAGGGCATTAAAACCCTGGTGACCCGATAATTCCAGAGGCAGAATTCTGTTAATCCCCATTCCCATTGAGTCCCAGAGGACTCCATGGGAATCGGGAAGTGGAAACACTGGCACCATGTTGTAATGCTGCCGGTGTTTCCATGTCCGCCTGCAGGCGGGTGGTGTTAAACCTGCCAGGACAGACCTGGCGGGAGTGACACCTCCCGCCTGCAGGACTCTTTATCAGCCGGTCCGGAAAGAACGGTGGTGGCGGATTTACCACCACCGTTCTTTCCGGACCGGTAGGGTCGTAATGAGGCCCAGTCTCAGCTGTCGTTGATGCAACTGTCGCAAACAACAGGTACAGGACAGATACTGAATTCAGGGATGAGAAATGCCACAAGTGACAGGGTAAATCTGTTCACTCATAGTGGGACAAGATTATATATAGACTAGGACAGCTCACTGGGAGACCTGATGTGTTCTATCCTATCAGTAACACCAAACCCTCACCAGAAACCAAGGGTAGATGTCTGTATAGGGGATAAAGAATATTCTTTCTTAGCTGAAACAGGGGTGACACGCTCGTGTATACGTGAAGGCAAGTTTTCTTTGTCCGGCGATGCCATAAATACTCAGGGCTTCACAGGAGCAACAAGTCGTGTTCCTTTTACAAAAGAACTTCCAGTCTCCATAGGAGAATGTAACATGAATGTGCCACCGCTATATTCAAGGCAAGCCCCTGTGAATATATTGGGACGAGATCTAATGACAAAGTTAAACATGACAATTTCATTCACGGAGAAGGGCATAGTATGTTCAACTCCAAGAATTCATTATTTGAAGAATGCAAAATGATTAGAGCATATGCAGGACAAACGGCTATGAGAGCTATTCCAGTGGAACCAGAAATATTTGCTTATGGAGAGCGCATATTAATGGCATGGCTACCAGGCCTTGCAGACAAAACCATAAGAACCCCAGATGAGTTTTTATTCAGACCAAGAATACCTATGCATGAGGAAAAGGGACAAGTGTTTCCCTTGAAAGTACAAGCAGCCATAGTGCGAAGAGAAATGGCTCTGCTTGACGGTTATGATGATGAAGGCAGACAATGGTGTGCACTTATCACCACTGGGGAAGGTTACAGATTCAATGACGTCACCGATGACGATCTGTTTGAAGAACAAACAAGTGAAGATGAGATAACAGTTGAGGTTAATCTCATCTATTTGGTAAAAATGATCAAAAGAGAAGTGGCTCAGAGAATGACGCTGGCACAAAAACGTCCTGAATATTTTGAGGACGACATGTCAAAGGTGCCTGTCTCAGTATGGACTACAGGCCCCTATGATGAAGGCTTATTGAAAGGAGTCAGAGAGGTGAAGATTAAATTAAAACCAGGAGCAATTTTACCAAACACACAACAGTATCCCATGTTTAGGGAAGCAGACAAAGGGATTTTTAAGACAATTTCTGCCATGATGGAGCAGTGCATTTTAGTGACATCAGAGTCACCCTGTAATATGTCAGTGTACCCTGTCAAGAAATCAAAGGGAGGGTCTTGGCGTTTAATCCAAGGTTTATGACCATTGAACCACATAGTCGAGGCCGAGTTCCCTCTAGTCCCTGACCCGGCCACAATCCTATGTAATATAACAGTTGAAGCAAGGTATTTCATGGTGATTGACTTGAAAAATGCATTTTTCTCAATTCTATTGCACAAAGACTCACAAGATTTAACATTGTTTACGTTCAGGGCAGTTCGTCTGAAAAGAACAAGGCTGCCTCAAGGGTACTGTGAGTCTCCTTCGATTTTCAACAGAGTCCTGTAGATGGACTTGAGCAATATTGCGTTAGAGAGTGTTGTCTTACAATACGTGCATGACATCCTAATTTGCAGCACAAGAGAGGAAAAGTGCAGACACAATTTTATTCAGTTATGGACTATACTGGCTGTGAAAGGATATAAAGTTGACAAGGAGAAGTTACAATATTGTCAACAAGAAGTGCTGTATATAGGCAAGCTAATCTCACACGAGGGGAAAAGGGTTACCCCTGAAAGAGCTGAAGCCAATTCAAAGACAGCCAAACCACACACGATAAAACAAATGCAGAGTTTTCTTGGATTATGCAACTATGTTAGGGCATGGGTCTTGGACTACAGTTCCTATACCAGACCCTTGTTACAAGCCTTGAAGAAAGCTCAGGCAACAAAAGAAAAAATCGTGTGGCCTGAGAGTATGGAAGAAGGGTTTGTTGAACTAAAAAAGGCCGTTTGTACGGTACCAGTTTTAGGGATTCCTGATTATGCAGAGGAATTCTACCTGTTTTCACACACAAATGGCAGTGTTATGACAGCAGTACTCACACAGAGAACCACGCTGGTGTACAAGCCCCTTGCATACTACAGTGGGAATTTTGATCTAGTGATGAGGGGTCACTTCCCATGCGAACAAAGTTTGGCTGCCACAGCGTTCGCCATCGGGAAGGCTACAACCATTGTGATGGGATACCCAATGACGTTATTCATTGAGCACGCTCTATTTACCATTTTAGAGAAACCTAAAGGCACATTAACATCTCAGAGAGCTTCTGCTTATGAAGTGTTCATATCAAATCCAACAATTAAAATAGTTTTATGCAAAATAGTGAACCCAGCTATGTTTATAGCAGAGCCAGTCACTGAAGCAGAGCCAATACATGATTGCAAGAACTATGAATAATTGTATGATGAGATTCCCAGAGTAAAAGAAAATGCATTGGCAGGAGGACAAATCGTCTTCGTTGATGGTTCTTCGAGGATCAATCAAAATGATAGACAAAGATATACAGGCACCGCTGTGATGAAGAACACAGCAAATGGGGAATTTCGAGTATTCATTAGTGCACGATTACCCTCAGACTATTCAGCACAAGCTGCAGAATTATTGGCGTTGATACTCGCGCTCGAGAATCCTGTAGACCAGGAAGTGGCAGTGTACAGTGACTCTGTCTATGTGACGTCAACAGTGCATGCAGGCTTAGCACACTGGAAAAGGAGGGGGCTACCTCCGAGCAGACAGCACACCAGTGCAGCATGCAGCCCTATTGGACAGGCTCATTAAGGCACTACAACTCCCAGTGGGCACAGCGGTCGTGAATTCGCCGCACGCACGAAAGGGGCAGATTTTATCTCACGTGGAAATCAAGCAGCAGACACTGAAGCCAAGCGTGAGGTGACAAAGGAAGAAATAATCATGAGTGTGGAAATAACTGATGTACATGAGAGAATGACTGTGGCACCAAGCAAGCCTGAAGGCTATAGCAACCTGGCCAGGAACCAGTTAGTGGAGCTCCAGGGGGAGGCACCACAGGAGGAGAAGAACCCATGGAAGCAACAAGGGTGTTCTTTAAACCCCTCCGAGAGCTTGTGGCGACAAAACAGCACTGGTAAACCGGTGATGCATATCGCCTTATTGAAGATAGCACTGGAACATTTACACTATCCAGCGCACATGACAAAGGAGAATCTAGCAGCATCGATTGCTGAAGACTGGTTCATACCGAACTTGGCAGAACACGCTGCAATTTTTATGGTGAACTGTATAATTTGCCAGCAGTTCACATCTGGGCATAAACTACGTGTAATTAGAGGAATTATCCCAAGGCCTAATGGGCCTTTTCAGCACTTGCATATCGATTAGGTCGATATGATTCAAGTATGTAACGGGTACAGTTATCTAATTGTTGTGGTGTGTCCATTCTCTAGATGGATAGAAGCAGGTCCATGTACACACCCAGACGCTACCTGTGCAGCCAAATTCTTGGTGAGGGAGGTGTTTCCCAGATGGGGAGTGTGTGAAGTCATGAGATCAGACAACGGTCCTCATTTTGTTAACGCAGTATTTGAACGGATTACCTTTTTGCTTGGTATAAAGCACAAGTTTTCCTCGGCGTATCATCCTCAGGGGAACGGCATATACCAGAAGCTTAACGGCTTGTTAAAGGAAAGGATAGCCAAGTTGAAGCTTACGCTGAAGAAGGGATGACAACACGGTCTTCCACTGGCACTTTATGCACTCAGGAACCAGCCTGTTTCTGACCATGTGATGCCCAGCCAACAGGAGAAGTGTTAGGATTGGAAATGCAAAATTACTTGAATTGCATGACATCTTGTCTTACTGTCATTTCGGGACAGCTGCAGCGATGACAAGCAGGGTGCAGGGAAGCACAGAAGGAGATACTACAACTGACCCAATTCTGAAATTTCATATACCTCCCATATTTCTTGGGGGCACAGTCCTGGTGAGAAACCACACAAGAAAAAAGTGGGACGAGCCAAGGTTCAACAGCCCCTTTCGAGTGGAAGATGTCACACCCTCTGCAGTCAAACTACAGGGAAGAAGAGCTTGGATCTTTTTGGGCGACATCAAGCCATACATCGGAGAAGACCCTCCGCCTGTACCCCACCGCGTAGGGACTACAGACAATGGCGAAGAAACACAGCACGTGCAGACGAGATCCATGACGGGGAAGAAGGACGCATGATCAGCAAAGACAAGGAACATTTCATGCAAGTTGTGGCGTAGTTTTGGACACTTCCTTTGAGCAAAATAAAGGAAAAAAGGGACATAAAACCACGAACACTCCGTGCATCATAGTTGCAGGGTGAAGAAGAAGAAGAATTGCACATATAAGCCACAAAAATAGCTTTTTGATTTTAGCCTTTGGACTGAGGCACACTGAAACCTCGAAAAGAAAGGATATGCCAGATTTTGATCGAAGACATGTACATTGGAAAAGAATACAGTATCCTGACTCTTTCAATACAGAAGACCTATTTGGACTTACTCATGGTGTCACGCAATGGTGACCTCACCAAAGACATTCTGATCTAGTTCGAGTTAGCATTGAGGTCATACCCATCGTTGGTGGGAAGAATCACAAGCATAACAGAGTTTCTTCAAGATCCTGAGAATGAAAAGACAATAAGGAGGCTGCTCACAGTGATTGCAGAACAGTTTATTTTGCTTCCAGAATACAGCGAAGACAAGACAAATGTCCCTGTCACGAGAAGATAGACTAGTGAGCAACGTATTTTTTCGATTAATTGAAGACTTTCCAGAACTGGTGGGGAGACATGCCAGTGTTGATGTCCTCACGTTCATTAGAGACCCAGCGTACTCTGAGCAGATGAGCATTCTTCTGCATGGTATTATAATGCAGGTCAAACTTTATAATCAACAGCAGAATCACCAGAGAAGATCGCAAAACTTTCCTTCGAGGGATAGATCATGAAGGTGTTGCCAAGAACTTTGTTTTGTTTATGCTGACAAGGAACAACATGTCATCCGGAGTGAAACAGATATGAGACATGGGGCCTCATTACGAGTCCGGAGGTAGCCATGCCAGAAACACCGGCAGGCTGCCACCGGACCAGTAATACCATTCCGCCTCTGTGATTGCCGGAATCACCGGGGCATTACAACCCCGATGACCCGTAATTCTGGAGGCAGAATTCAGTAAATCCCCATTCCCATGGAGTCCTATAGGGCTCCATGTGGATGAGGAAACGCTGGTTCCGTCTATGACAGAGCCGGTGTTTCCATGTCCGTCTGCAGGTGGGTAGTGTTACTTCTGCCAGGTCAGACCTGGCGGGAGTGACACCTCCCACCTGCAGGACTCAGAATCAGCCAGTCCGGAAAGGGCAGATATACCGACACGGTTGTTTCCGGACCGGCTGACTTGTAATGAGGCCCTTTGACTGGGAACTGGTCTATTTTGAACACGCAAATTAAAAGACTTGTTGAACCTACTGCCTTGTTTGGAACTTTCATTTTAGGAAAGGAACTGTTTCCAGAGACAAGAGACAGTCTATTATTCAGACAAAAAGGCTAAGGAGTTTAGTGTATGTAATCTGCAAACAGAGGCAGTAGAATCCAGATAGAAAAGGCAAATGTTAGTAGGTATTAAAAGTTAGTTTTGCTTCCTTAAATGATCGAGATGGGAAACCAGAACAGTAACATTGCCCTACCTCACGAGGAGAGACGTCCATATTGGCCAAGGAACAAATGCTGCAAGCTTAGTTATACATGCATTGTTTACATGTGCATAGTATTCATTATCATATTAGTGTCATTGACGATTAGGACTGCATTTTTCATTGGTGCCCAGAGCGTTCAGGTTCCTGTGCACCCACCTAATGATGTACACATGCGACCTACAAAGGTACCCAGACCTTACATAGTCATTCCAGTTCCTAGAAAAGATGAGCAAGTGACTGAACATGAGATGGATATGATAAAAAATGACACGCACGAAACTTGGGGTAACAAATGAATTGCAACGCCGGAGACAGGGTCGGCAACGTAAACCCGAGAAGGGGGTGAGGGAAGGTACACATACACAAATAATGAGCAAATACACACCTGGTCTACTGTCAAGATGTTCAGAATCACATTCCAGAGAATGGGGAAAGCTCGGACAAACAACAATAAGAAGTTCCACACCAAGAGAAGTTGAGAGACAGATGGAGAAAGCTGAACTTTTAAAGAGACAAAAGACTCTAGAGAATGAACAAACAGAGACAGCACCGACAAGCACGCCTGACCCAATGATTAAGAGGTCAAGCTTAAATCCTGCAATACGATCAAGTGCTGAGATACTGGCAGAATCAATATGGACAATTATAAACAGAGCCAGAAAGAACCAGAGGGATAAAGAAAGACTTACCGGACTTTCTCCTACTCAAATAATACAGGCGAAAATGCCTGGATCATTGATGAAGATACCTGATAATCCTCCAGCAAGAAGAAGCTATACAGATGTGTTTAAAGATGTGGTTATAGCTAACTACAGGAAGACTTTAAGAATTAGAAGGAGCAAACAATAAGACAATAATGAATTGAACGATTACTTGGACAGCACAGCACACTTGAGAAACAACATATGGTACAAACAGATGAAGGAAGTTGGAAGACGAACTTCAGAGGAAAAATGCTTTGTGTGTGCACTCCTACCTTACAGCATGGTAAAGTCAAAAATCTTTGTAGCTGTTGAAATTGATGTGCAGACAGCAAACTGCCTGTCGCACATAACAATGTGCAAGACCAGAGGACAGTTCATTGGAAGTGATGCTTCACTCAAATGGGCAATTGAAGCGATGGATCTAGATGAAGATGATTATGTCCAGGACATAAAGACAAGAAACAATGGCAAAGCAAAGAACATTGTGATAAGATATGAAAAGCCTGGCGTAAAGGAGCGGAGATCAGAAGGGAAACAAACAAGAAACTGAACGTCCCAGGGAAATCTCCACAAGAAACGCGAAGATGGAAGAACAGAGGCCAAATGCAAACCTGGGGAACAGTGCTTTCACCAAACGGATGGGAGAAAGGAGTAGTGATCTGCAGAGCATGGATGATCATTGGACACTATAAGGAAACAATTGAAAATGCACAGAAGATATGCAAACCATTATGGCCGAGACTGGCCAGACTGCTAACATGGGTCGAAGACAAAGAAGGACCCCTACAGATAGTGCTATTGGAGAATGCCAAACTGTGCTTCAGAAACAATGGTACAAGAAAAATGGGAGAAAATCAGAACTGTGGACGAATCTTTGATGCCACAGGAATGGTACTGCAGTCATCATGGATCATTATTGGGTGTGTGGATCCAAAGCATATATTAGGTTGTCGAAGAATTGGGGAGGTATATGCACATCTGTGAATGTCCATATTCCAGCATTGGTGATTCCAAAAGGTGACCTGAATATTGACAGTTTCCCGAAAGCAGATGCTCACATGAGGAAGAAGAGAGCTGTGGAACTGATGAGCCGAATGAAGAGAGAGAATTACTTCTATGCCAAATCAGAAGAAGCCTTTCATGCAATCCCATATGAACACAGGCTGTTCAGCTTGACCTCATCAGTGTTCACGACAATCCTGATGCCAAGAGTTCAGATTGGAGCAAATACTAAATGGTTGCAGATAACCAGGTGGGAATGACTGCAGACGATCAACACAACGATAAAGGGATTCAACACAATCAAGGAAGAGTTGAGAGCGATTCGACTAATGACTCTCCAGAACAGATATGTCCTAGATATGATCACAGCTATGGATGGAGGTGTTTGTGCAAAAATCGGAGAATCATGTTGTACATTTATACCATCTCACGATGACGAAAATGGAACATAGGTATGCTGATGAAACTACAGAATCAGATGATTGATGAAGCTGACGAAGTTGATGATGACAGTTGGTTTGGATCACTGTTTTCTTGGTTTCCGCAATCGATGGCAGAAGCATTCAAGATCCTAGAGGCCCTGATGGTGATGGCATTGCTTGGATTCTGTGTTATCAAGATAATAATCTCTGAGTGCCAGAAAACTGCAAAAAAGGCCACAGGGATGAAAATCATGATTGACGTTGAGTCAGAAGAGAAGCACAGAGACCTGACTGATGAAGAAATAAGAGACTTTGTGAAGGCCAGCATTTATGCACCAGAAGGAACAAAGTTTCGGTATCTGAAGAAACATAGAAAATATGTGGGAAAATGGATCTATTGCAATCCAAGTGGAGAATGTCAACTTATGACATGGAACAAATATGAGCACGTAAGAACAGCAGGATGTTTAAAGGGAGTGATAAAGATATGGACTCCAAAGGTACATTTCTGCAGACCTAGATGTCCAGAGGATGACAGAGAAGTGAATGCAGGGAAAGAAGTAAAAGTGGTCGATGAATCGCCCAGAGGGGGGAGTGAAGAGGAAGTGCCAAGTATCAGCCGCACCCCAGCCACCCCCTTCGAAGTGCCAGGAACTTTCATGCCAAAATATGTGACGTATGAAGAACAGATAAACCAGCAGAGAGCCACAGTTGGGCTCTGCCCAGTGCCTATCGGAACAGCACCTATTGAAGTATTGGCACCTAAGCAAACCTGGACAGCAAGGTACCCACCGAGAAATCGATACCTACAGACATGACAAAGGGACATTTGTCAGAATGGAATACCCGAAGAAGCCAAGAAGATACTAAAAGAAGATGACTGGTGACGTCACAAGAGATCGGACTGACACACAGAGAGGGTATATGATGACCCAAGAATGCTGATAAAGAGACAAAATGCCATGGATAAGTGACACCTTGGGCTTAAGGTTGAAACAGGTGATTTCAAGGTAAAGAAACGTATGCCATATGCACGATGAAGACATTAAGCCAGTTTAAACGTGTACATACGCAGGGAACCGCAAGAAGCAAAGAAATCGTGAAAACTTGGTAATGCTTAATAGTAAAATAGATTGTGGTAAGCGCCAACTATACTTATCTACCGCAAAAGCACTTTATAGATGAGCGAAAATCCACTACGCACATGAGCAGAATCGAATCGAGGTAACTAAAGGTCTCAAGGGGAGAGGGCCTCAGCTAACAAATCAAGAATTAAAGGAGAGAAATCCTGCTGAAGGTAACCATGCAAGGAAGCCAAGGTCGTGTCAGACTGGAATAGACTAGCAATGCCTATGATTTAAGAGAAGAATACCAAGAGTCCCCTGTTCAGCAAGGTCCAGATAAGCCACAGATGGTAAACGACTGACAGAAGTAAATCAAATACACGAAATTGCACGAAGAAGAGGCCTAGTTCACGGTGCCCTAGTCATGTGTCAAGGCAGGCGGAAAGGGATGAGACTTTCACACCTACGCATGGAACCTTATCGTACCCATTCTCCTTAACTTTCTCAGACAAAGAGGCAGACTCAAGGCCAAACTACAAGGCAGTAATTGACACTCGGCCACTAAGGTGATGAATGGCTGTAACATAAATTGGAGGGAAGCTGGGGTACAGACTTACTCCCTGCACCTGGCCTCATTATTCTGCATGCTGCTAGGCGCAAGTGGAAAAGTATGTGTGGGGTCAATGCCAATCCAATCATAGGACCATGTAATGTAGGGTCCTATAGAGAGTAGAGCTAATAGGACGTCATACTTTTTGTGACGTTTATAGTGGCCAGTTTGGCGGAAGGGCTTAGTTGCCCCACCTGACATTATTATCCAATCCCCTCTCCCCGTTAACATGTACAGATATAGTACCTATAGTAAAGCTACCTTCCTATAACCAATCGAGTTGCATGTTAGGTTTTTAAGATTACACGTCAATGAGGATGAATTTTTGGGATAAATTATGTTGTTCTTCTGAAATTAGTTGGAGTTTAAGCGAGAAGGAAAATCGAGTGGTTGCTGATGTTCATTGAACTCCCCGTTTTCTGTACGTGTCATTAAGCGGACTCCATTTGCCAAACTATTGAGTTGTCATTATTATTTGATGCAAAAGTACTAATCTGCATCCTCATCTATCAGTCTTGTGGGCCAGCTGGGGTCCTCCAGTTTACTGTGCTGAATTTTGATTGGGTAATAATAGTAGTGTATGTAAATATGTCCTATATAAAGCTCTTTTTATTAAAGCACTATATAAAAACAAATCATTATTATATTATTTATACCTAATTATAACACAGTACATACAAAAAGTAAAAAATCTACTTCGCCTTCATGGATCTGCAAACTGCATTTGGCAGAGTAAATAGAGCAAAATTATAAGCTGGTTTACAGGATATGACAACACATATATTTGTTTTCAAAAACGAATTAGCAGAATTTGCTAATATTTTCTTGATTAGCAAACAAACTTATTTGATTAGCAATTTTCTACAAATATGCTAAATGTCACCAGAGGTTATTTGTACCATTTTGCTAGAATATAGCATTTCTATGAACCTATGAAGTAGTACATTAGTGTGATCAGTGTCTGTAAAATGTAAAGGTTAGCAGCATGAATGGAAATAAAAAATACAGATAAGATAAAAAGGCTCTAAAAAACCTTTTTCAGTGGAAGGCTCTTTGTTGCTGGGTGCAGTCAGTTTTGCAAAGGGTAGTGTCCTTCAAATTGTACGCTTGACCCTTCATTTGCTGTGTTAGGAGAGGTTCAGAAGTTTCATAAAACCAAAAAGTTCACAACATTAATGGAAAGTCATAGCCTGAGACGTACTATTGTTTTCCGGCAACGAGAGTAGTTGTCAACTTCAAGTGGACTAGATGGACCTTGCCTGTCATTGATATCAACTGTCTTCAATATAGCGTTAATTACCACTTTCAGGGGGAGAGAAGCGCTGCTAACGATCCTCAAGCCCGAGTCAGGTAAGCACAATGGCAGCATTCCAGCCCTAAACATCCATGAAAGCGATAATTATTGCTATTAGCACTCAGCGCAGTAGATCTGTAGCTGTACATACTGGATGGAAGTATTGATCACTACTTTGCATAAACTTCTAGATAACTTTGTGTATTCATTATGTAAGAGGAAATAAAGTAAGTGACTAAACAGAGTGGACAGTGTAGCAGGCAAACCGAGCAAACGAGGTGGAATATTGTAGTTGTGCAGCCATCTCACTTACAGGGGAGTTGGTATAAAGCAACAGGGTGAAATGATAGGATGACAAGGAATTTGAGATCAGCTCATGGGTTGAGCACTAGTTGCATAGATTATGAAACCAGCAGCTCACAGAACTAAGATTGCCATTAAAGGTTTTTGGCGATGTGATCATGTACATTCTCAAAAGTGTTCACTTGTCAATATGATGCACTTTCCCCAACAAAATGAAACATAGTTGACACTATGAGATTTAGATACAATTACTTACATTTTACTGAAAACCATGTAAACAATGCAGTGTCACAATACTGTAACCATGCATTATTTAACAACTTAAATGTTTAGGAAGGGATTTACAGGACTGTCTTTAAGAAGAAAAAAAAAATCACACATACTGGTCTCTGCCAGACAGGATAGCGTTTGCTTAATAATAGTATAATGCAGATTACTTCTGACTTGCAATTATTTGATAAAAGAGATAATGTTTCTTGCCTAGCACTCTCACACAGGACTTTGTCAATTTTAATAGTGGAGATGATTTCTAGTGCACTATTTCCTATTAGCCTCTTTGCACTTGCAGTGAGCAGATAAAAGAGGGTGGAGTGAGCCACTAGGGAAAGATAGGAATGCCAGGCGAGCTGTGCTTTCATTAAACAAGGTAATTTAAATAACTACCTGTGCTACACAAGTGTCAATTTAATTAGCAAACCTACAGAATTGCATAGCAAATTGCAATGCGACATTGCTTATTTTATGCCTTGTATGAATTGTCCGCTATCCCTGGTTAGGGCATTTGAAATATTACACTTGCACTCTGAGGTTTGTCTGTATTCAGGTAGACAAGGCCACTGCCCCATTTCATTTCCAGTTAAATCTGGTGTGTGTCAGGGCTGCACTCTCACCCCATTAATCTTTTCTGTATATATCAATAACCTATATGATATTTTATTCAGTTGTGGCGTGGACTTTCCTGGTTTTGGTGACTTAAGCATTCTTGTTCTCATATGCGCTGATGATACTGTGCCGATTGTGAGAACCCCAATCTCCCTTCGATGTCTAAGTAATGCATAGTCTACGTTTATGAATAATCTAGACCGCAATGTCAATGCATCGAAATCAGTGGTTATGGTTTGCTGATTGAAACCATAAGTTGCCAAATTGTAATATTTGGAAAGAACTACTTAAGGTTGCCACTTCTTTTGAATACCTACAAGTCAGATGTTCATGCAGGCTTGAGACGAGACATCACACTAAAAAACAGTCAGCAAGAATTTCTCAGATCCTATGGGGAATATTTAGGTTTGTGAATCTTTATTAAGGAACCTAGTTGACATAAATCTTAGGGTGTATTCAACTAAAGTCAAACCAGTAACCAGACATAGGCCAGGTATGTGGGCAATAACTAATGTTTCCTTGTTATATGTCCAGGAAAATTCCTTTTTGAAAGAGATCCTTTGTCTCCTGGACTATTCTTCTAACTATGCCACGCACAACTAGGTTTGGCTGCCCTTTCTTTAGGAGGAGCTACTAATGGAACCAATAGAATTGTGGCTAATAGTTTGGACGAATCACAAGGAGTCTTTAACCCATTGTATTTTACCCATATTCTGTCAATTGAATCTAACAAGATACATAGTCCATGGCTATCATTTATAAAACAAGAGGTGGAGAAAGTTAATCACGGAATAGTCTTTATGAATCCGACTAATTGTAACAAAGCCTACAGTGAACTTATTAAAGACAACTTGTTTGAGTATATCTCAATGGAAATAGAAGCTAATGATTTATGAAGCCCTCAAATCGCCCACATGTAATGCAGGTTAATAGTGATATGAAAAAGTATTTGACTAGGACAAAACATAAAAGTGAGCCAGTTTTAATTACAAGAGTTAGGCTAAATTTAATTCCCTTAAGATCTATTATTGCAAGCAGCTGGTTGAATTCACCAACTAGTGAGCCAAACTGTTTGTTATATCCCGGTATTAGGGAAGATTTGATGCACTTTCTAATTTTTTGCCCAGCTTATTCACTGATACAGCAAAATACAATTCTGTGCCACTTTTGTAACTGGACTTTCACCCAACGTAGACCTGCCTTATCTTCTGACTCTCCTCTTGTGGCTTGGACTCTTGACATATTTATGCTCATCATTAAGGGGAAAGAGAGAGTGTGTGTTTAAAATATTTGTATGGCAATGTTTTAGGGGTTATGGTGTAGATTGGTGCTGATAAGTTAATGATACAATTAATATTTCTTATAGAATATTGTGTTTATGATTGATCTTTCCATGTAGATAATGGTGTAATTCTTTTGTCTTTTTCTGTACTTTTGATGTTTTTTAAATACGTTATTGATGTAAGCTCACCGGCATACTTGTTTCAAGACGGCCACACTATGAGTCTGCCTGTTGGGCCTGCTACGACTGGCAGGTCTGACCCTGCCGGGCACATTGGCCCCAGTAAGCAGAGTAGCCATGGAGGCACCAGCACCATTACAAACAGTGCTGGTGCTTCCGTCTCCCCACTCGCATGGGGGATTAACAAAATCTGGCTCCTGACTTCCCGCGCTGCCGGGACTTGTAATACCCGGTGGCAGCAGGAAGTCAGGCGCTGGATTCTGTGTTAGCGGCAACCGGTTACCACCAACCTCGTAATGAGGCCCACTGTCTTCACTTCCGCTCATGTTTCAACAGACTGCATGGAAGATGGCTGGTTTCTACGGTCAGGGAAGATGAATGTGCTCATTTCAGAGAGGTCCTTTTCTTTCTGATGAACGTAGAAAACTGCATTTCTTTTTTTAACTTGCATCTTTTGTTAGGCTGGACTGCTTACCTTTTAATCCAAAATAAACTAAGCCAAATTGATCTTCCAATTGGCATTTAAGAACACATTTCCACTGTATCCAGTTGCAACATATGGGTTTTAATAATGGAATACACTTGATAAAATAAAAACCTGGATCTTTCTTAATAGCAATCTAAGAGATGTACACACACACATCTGTGAGCAAGTGGGTTCATTGAAGACCACATGGAAATCGTTGACTGGAATGTATGCTTTCAGGTGACATGCAAGAGGCAACAAAGTCTAATTACCGCACGGCTGGAATATGTCATTTAGTTTCTATAGGATCAATTGGTCATCTTTTTATTTGATAATCAGGCATATTACACACATGGTAGCAAATCAACAGGTGCCTTTTCCATGCAGGATCACAGACGATTTGTTTTGCAATACCTACCATTCAAACATTGTTAAACAAGGTCCCACCACATATGGTTCTAACCTAACTTACAACCAGAATATTAGGTTTTGCAGAGTCTATAATTATCATAAATACTATTTCAAATTCCATGCACCTTCGAAAGGCCTTTTACAGAAGGCACACCATTCTACCTACGTGTACTCTGAACATTCTTCCAGTTTTGTTCCTGCTTCATTACATGTGTTTTTGCTTGCAATCTTAACAAAGCCTTGCAAGTATTTGTGTACAAAATGCAATATAATGAGGCAAAGGCAAACAAAGCATAGTCTGTCATGTTGCTCTGAAGTGCTGCACATATATGTGTATGTGTGTTTCAGTTTTTATGTATTGCTTTTTAATTGCCCAATGTCAAATCCTGAAATGCTGCAAAAGGGCCCAGTAGAAACCATTTGCGATGACAAATTGAAATATCCACCAATGATGTATCAAATTCAAGGCTGTCTCTTCATGGAAAAGTTTCAGAGTAACAGTGGGCAATTGATTGAAATGAAATTCAGGGAATCCTGGCTGCAACACTATGATCAGAGAGATGTTTAGACAATTACAGAGACTCGGACGACCTATATATGGCAATGTATCCGTTATGTTATGCATCTTATGTCCATGCATACATCTCTTCTTGCATTTGCACAAGTCCTTCATACCTTCATACTAGTTTAACTGTTTAGTTCTCCCACATATCACCAGCTTCTACCATAATTCGCTGCATAGAGGGCATGCCACGGGCATTTATTTCAAAAGCATGTTTTTTAAATAGAATACTTTGGGGAAACATCTTTTCATAACACTGAAATCCATTTAAAAGATGTATTCCAGATCTCAAAATACAAGCAGCTCCTTCAATCAACTTCATAGGGTTCCAATTTGGTAACGAGACAAACCAGGCCCAGATACTCTGTGTGTGGCACTGTGATGGCAATGCTACAACTTGGCTGTGCTATAAGCTATTCAACCAACACTCAGCCAAACACTCATAAATCCAAACATGCCATTCTTTGCCTTGTCAAGATGTGCTCTGAAGGGCAATCTGAAAATGCACCAGATGGAGAAGGACAGATTACTAAAGGGGGTGCAGTGAAGACAGTGTGGCTCTTGATCCTGACTGGAGTGTTTTCCCAACTGCTTTAATTGCTAAACAATTGATATGATGCAGTGCCTGAAAACAGACTATGACATGACTCTATGCCAAAGTAGTTTACAGACTCATTGATGCAGCCAAACTCTCTTCCATGCTATCAGCCAGAGATGTCTGAAGTGGTTTTGAAACATCACCAAGGGTTTTGCCATACCGATGCCCGGCAGCAACAAAGAAGACATCTTGAATGTGATTAATGGTGACAATTAGAAACTCCTGATTCTCTCCTGTACTTAAGTGCTCCTTTTTATGCCTTTATAGGACCACATCTGCCAAAGAGCTCTGAAGTGAGTCCAGACCCCCTAGACTGAAGTGTTCCACCGGGTACCTTCTTAGGCACCTCACCCTCATTGGGGGTATGCTCAGCATTAGCTCATAAAAAAAAAACAAAGGTCAAAGTCACCACTGCCATGACCTTCCCCAAACAGACGTTATTAGAGTGCATCAGAGACACAACACTAACTGATTTGACAATATCTGACAGGCATAGCATAAGCCGGACCATTTCAATAACGCCTCTCGAAATAAGTTCAAATTAGTAATAATTGCTTACCTACTATGAAATTGTTAATGGCACTTTTTAGAATGCCATTGCACATTGTGCAAAAATTGAAAACGAATTGCACACGTTCAGTGACATCCATCATATATTCACTCTTAAGTGTTGTCTTTTCTGGCAACGACACAAGAGAATAGGAGCACTTTTTGCAGAGTTGTAGCAACTCTGCAAAATGCATCTTTCTATGAATTCTTCTCCCGCAGATTCCTCATCTTGATAGATATCCATCATCCAGCTTTGCTGTTGGGAATCTTTTCGACCGGGGGCGTTAGTGGACCTCAACTTGGCCGTCAATCATCGATCCGTCTTGCTCGGTGCTCGATCATCAGCTCCTGAAGTGACATCTGGGGTCATACATATAACACGTCACTATGCCCCATGCTTCAGTTCATCCCTTTTTTCCCCCCCGCGCTTTAACGCTGCAGAGGAAGACCAACGGGAGGAGGCTAACCAGCCTGTAAACAATTAACAAAAGGATACACCCCACAGGGGTTAAAAGAAGTGAACAATGAATGAAAACAGACACCCCAGAGCCATCACCAACGTCTTTCACACTTAGAAGCATTCAGCTACAACACTTTCCGAGAGGGGACGGCCGAGACTCTGCAGGAGAAGAATCCATAGAAAGATCATTTTGGTAAGTAATTCTCCATCAATGGATTGCTTTTCTCCCGCAGATTCCTCATCTTGATAGACTCCCCAAGCAGTTAGGCTAAAGGAGGGCAGAAAGTATTAAACAAGTAGATCCTGTAGAACTGCCCTACCAAAGCGTGTGTCTGCCCCGCGTGCAACATCCAAAGCATAATGCTTGGTGAACGTATGCAATGAAGACCATGTAGGTGCACAGCAAGTGTCTCTAACAGGAACACCCCTCTGTAGGGTTGTGGCAGCTGAAACTCCTCTCGTTGAATGCGCTCTAATGGTAGTTCTTTTCCCACAGACGGGTAACATGCAGATATACATAAAATGATCCACTGTGAAAGGGGTTTGCTTTGTTATGGCGAGACCCTTGCGAGATAGAGAATGGGCTACGAACAACTGGTCCGTCTTCCAGAACACAGATGTACTGGCAACGTAAAAGCTCAAGGATCTTTTTGGGTCAAGATGGTGAAAACACTCCTCCTCTTTCGAGTGGTGTGGAGGGGGGTGTAAAACACAGGCAAATCAATAGATTGTGAAAGGTGGAGTCAAGGGTCCCATGTCTTTTAAACTAACCCCTAAATAATGAATGAATTTATAACAAAAGAAAAATAACCAATAAAACCAACTTTTTTGTCAGGAATTGGCCCATGACCGGAATAGAGAACAAAGAGCACTGATCCAGGGACCTTTTGAACACAGACAATGCCACCAAATGCCCTTTGACTGTGGGGTAACCTGAACGCCTGCTGAGGCCAGTGACAGAAGGAACTCCATCACTGTAGTGGTGGGGCAAGAGATAGGGTCAATCTCAAGCACCCGACCTTCCGAATGGGTCAGGAAATCTGGACGCAGAGGCAATCGCTGAGGTGGGAAGATGGTCAGATCCAAGAGGTCGGAGTACCACGTTCTCCTCGCCCAGTCCGAGCGATCAAGATCATAGTCGCATGGAATCTCTTTAACCTCCTAAGAACCCAAGGAATGACGGGAATCAGGGGGAAAGCGTGATGTAGAGGGAAGGACCAATCCACCAGAAATGCATACCCCACTGTGCCGTTTGCTGGGAATTCCAGAGCAAAACTTTGCATTTCCTGTTAAGACTCTGTGGTGAACAGATCCACCGCTGGGGTAGCCCGGAGAGAGAAGACCTCTTCCAGGACTTCCTGACACACTTCCCACTTGTGAAAGCGCATTCTCTGCCTGCTCCGAGCATCGGCCAAACCATTCTCTGTCCCCACCAGATGAACTGCCGAAACCGAGATCTTATTCTTTAGCAACCAGAACCACAGTAGCATTGCCTCTGCGCAAAGGGGACGGGAGTGCACATCACCTTGTTTATTTAGGTAGTGCATGAACACTGTGTTGTCCATCAGAATGAGGACATGCTTCCCCTTGAGAGACAGGGTGAAAGCCCTCAGGGCTAGCTGATGGCTCGCAACTCTAGTCTGTTGATATGCCACTTGGCTTCTGTCGTGGACCAAAGGCTGCTCACCAGCAAGTCCTCGCAGTGAGCGCCCCAACCCTTCAGTGGCACATTTGTGACCACCCCGGTCTGAGGCCGAGGGGGCCAGAAGGGTTCCCCTGCCGTAAGTTTGCTGCTGTTGTCCCACCAGCCTAGGTCGAGGACCACTTGGATGGATACAAGGAGAGGATCTGTGAGGGCTCACAGATACTGATACCATTGATCCCGTAAAAGCCACTGGAGGGATCTAATGCGCAGCCCGGCCTATGGCACTAGAAAAATACAGGAAGACATGAGACCTAAGAAGCTGAGGAAGGAAACGTCTGGTAAAGTGTGGTGGTTCTGGAACAAATGTACCATCTTCTCTATGCTTTTGGCTCTCTTTTCAGGTGAGAAAGCCGTCCCTATCTGAGTGTCTAGAACTGCTCTGATGAACTGGAGCGAGCCTTTTGACTGGTGTCACGTGGGATTTCTTCAAGTTCAGGGAGAAGCCCAGCCTGTGCAGTAGTTGGCAGGTGTCCTCAAGGTGAGACAAAACCTATCCCGCTGAATTCCCCAGATCAGCTAGTCGTCCAGGTAAGGAAATACGCTGACCCCGCATCGCCTAAGGTGAGCCAAAACTACCGCCATGAGCTTGATGAGGTTGGTGAAGGCCCTCAAAGCGGAGGTCAACCCAAAGGGGAGCACTTTGAACTGATAGTGCCTGTCCCCTATGAGGAACCGTAGGAACTCCCTGTGCTTTTGATGTATCAGCACATGCAAATAGGCGTTCTGTAAGTCTATTGACACCAGCCAGTCCTGAAGTTCGAGAGCGTGGAGAATCTCTCTCAAAGTCACCATCCTAGACTATCATTCCTCAGGAACTTGTTCAAGGCCCTGAGGTCCAGAATGGGGCAGAGACCTCCCTTCTTGGGCACCAAACAATACTGGGAATACCAGTCCAACCCTCTCTGTTAGGGAGGTACCTCTTCCACAGCACCCATTGACAACAGGCCTCTTAGTTCTTCCTTGAGCTCTTGTCCCAGTTGGATTGAGGCCGGCGGGGGTCTGTTCGGTGGCCTATTTAAGTTTAAGAAGGGCAGGCAATAATCCCACTGAATTGTTTACAGGGCCCAGCCATCAGATGTAATCTCCTTCCACTGGGGCCAATGCCCTGCCAACCGTCCACCAACCAGTAAGTCGTGGGAGGGGACATCAAAGTGGCTGAGAGGGTGTGGCCACCCCCGCTGCTACCTGTTGGCCTCTAGAAGCCCCTCTGCCCCTTCTTGGACGTGAGAAACGCATCTGCTGCTGACTTGCGGAAGCTGCGCTTTTCTGTCATAGGGTATATAGCACCTATAGCCTCTGCACCACGAGGCAAAGCTGAAAGTAAGTTTGGCCAGCTGAGCAGCTAGGCCCAGTGACTTAGCTGCAATTTTAGACTCATTTAAATATTTCTAGAGTCATCCGCCTTTTGTCCAAAGAGCATATCTCCCTCAAAAGGCATGTCTTGAAGGTGGTTTTGAACATTAGGGGAGAACCCAGAGGTTTTAAAATAAGATTGCCTCCTAATAAATACCGCCGACCCCATTGAGCGGCCAATCCAGTCCGCAACGTCCAGGGCAGTCTGCAATGACTGCTTGGCTACCTCCTTCCCATCCTCCACCAGCTGTATAAATCTGTCTTGCATAGCACCCTTAGGGACATATTCTGCTGCATGTTCCACAGCTTTCCACAAACCAAAAGAATATTTTGTGAACCGGCAAGCTATGTTTGTGGCCTTGAGTACCAGGCTGCCAGAAGTGAAAAATGTCTTGGCCAAAGTGTCTAACTTCTTTCCATCCCTATCCATAGGGAGATTTGACGTGGATGCCGCGAGTCTGGTGGATATCGTGGCAGCTTGCACTACAAGCCCTTCCGGGGAGGGGTGTGTAGAGAGAAAAGAAGGATCCACTTTTGCCGGTCTGTATTTCCCAGTGAAATTGGCATTCACGGGGGGAGACGTGCAAGGGTGTTGCCATGAAGAGGCTAAGGGGTCTGCTATGGCCTGATTGAAAGGCATGTTATGGTAAACTGCTGGACCTCCAATCAAGGATGTCTGTCAGGTCACACTCCTGAAGGGGTGTGGTGGATGACTTGTGCCCAAGGGTGTGTACAACGCTCTCTATCAATGTCCTGAACCTAACATGAGCATGAATGTAGGGCTGGTTTTGCTGCATATCAAGGTCTGGAGACATGTCTAGACCACTGGCATCTTGTAGCCCTTGGACCAGTGACATAAGATCAGCTTGATAGTCGAAATAATCGACACTGCCAGCTCCTGTGTAAATTGGGTCGACATCATTGTGATGCCGAAGATCTACCACATAGAATCGAAAAACCCAGACCTCGATATCGCTGAAAAGAATTGTCCTCGGTAGTCGACGTCGAGAGTTTGTCCCACGAAGCAATGGCTAGAGACGCCAGTTGCACAGACTTCAACACCGGCAGTGTGGCCTGTGTAGCTGATGGCACTGTGTTTGGCGCCGACTGCTCCGACGGACGAAGGTCGTCATGGGAGGCAGCCCGTAGGCGATGTCGATGGGTAGCGTGGGGTTGGGGTTGCCGAGCACTGCTTTTGCTGCCAAGCACTGCTGGTCGGGGGGAGGAGAGGAAGGGAACTGCGCCGACAGCTGCCTGTTTAAACATGGAAAGCATTTCTTGTTCAAAACTTTACCACTCTTCGCGGGCTTACTTCGTTACGAAGACAAGCTTGATTCCTGCCCATGGTGGTGGCGTCGCTTCTTCTTCTGTGAGGAAGACGAAGAGGAATGGCTTCCAGAGTGGGAACGTTTCTTGGTTTTCTTGCAATGTCTGTCTTCACCCTTCTTGGGGGTGGGCTCCTCAGTCTTGACCTCGGAAGACCGGACGAGAGGCCGTGCCAGAGATTTAGAGGCCAGTCAGCCCAGAGCCAGTTTGCCAGATCTCACGCAGAGGCTTCGGTTACATTTTCGAGCATGACACACATGCCTATGTGTCGTGTGCTGAACCCAAACACCACAGACAGATGTTGTGGGGGTCGGTTACTGTCATTTTGGCCTCGCAATCAGTGCACTGTTTAAAGCCTGTGAACCGGTGAGTGGACATTGTGCAAAGGTTTAACCAAAAACTTGAGTCGTGTTCCCGATGCATCGTGCAAGCGCGCAGAAAAAAGGAACTGAAGCATGGGGCATAGTGACGTGTTAAATATATGACACCTGATGTCACTTGCAGAGCCGATGATCGAGCACCGAGCAAGATGGATCGAGGTCCACTATGCTCCGTGTCGAAAAGTTTACGAATAGCAGAGGTGGATGATGGATATCTATCAAGATGAGGAATCTGCGGGAAAAGGTAATCCACTGCAAATGAAGGCTCTGCAGAGGAATACCATCCATAAAACATATTTTGCTGTGGATTTTCCTTTGTCATAAATTAATGCATTTTCTATGGTTTTTAATTTTGGCACTTACTGTAATCTGCTCCATTAGAATTGCATTGGTTGCTTCGGTCTCATGCAGTAGCTCATTCAGATGATCAATACTCTTTGTCGTTGTATTTAGTTTCTGGACCAATTCTTCTTTCGAAAGTTCTGGCTGCCATTCAGGAGGCTCTGCAATTATATTAAAATAAAGCAGTGCATTTTAAACGATCTGATGACCTTTTTACTACTCTCAATTCTTTACTTAATTTTACAGTATAAACACAAACACAATTCATGGTTGGATATGGCTAATGAATTCCAACCAGGTAATCTTACATCCAGACATAATATTTAGGAGATTTATATAGCACTGCATGCATACAAAACAACTTCAGAGCACACTATTGATAGCTCTCTGACATTTTCCATCCCAGGAGCCATACTTCTGATTACACAATCTATTGTTATCTGGTGACAGCAACCTAAAAAACTCTTTTGTAAAATATAATTTTACAAGTATGTACTTTGCAAACATATGCCTTTCCTAGCACCAGCACCTTTGCTGGGTTTTTGTTCCGCTAAATATTACAATCGTAGACCAATGACATTATCATACACACATCTCTTAAGTGGCTTATGATGACCTCTATGAGTTATAGCATCGGATGCCTGCTCCACAATGGGAAATCCTGGAACATCTGTGCCATGGCACAGCAGGAATTATGAGGATCAGAATTCAGCACCAAAACCAGAAAACTGGCATCCTCAGCATAATCATCTTTCTTTCAAATGTCTCAGAGTCTTCAAAGATACACACATCCACACACAGTGCTGGGGGCTACCAAAGCACTCCAATCATCAATCAATCATTTGGCGGTTAGGCCAGATAACAGCTAGGTGTGCCAGCACACAGAAGATCGCGGATTGAGGTGTCTGGGAGATCCTCACAGTGACAGGTTTCCATCTGCTAAGGGGAATCTTCAATGTTTTTGGATCTCTAGTAAATGCATTCTGCCATGAAAGTCAGATCTGTTGAGCAGTCTTACTTTCTTAAATAGTGGTCAATTGCTCAACCAAAATCTGCTCCAATTTATTTTGGTCATTTTCTCTCTCGAATTTTACCACCAAAATATAGATGGCAGGGTGGGATGGGTGTGAAGGTGTAGCAGGGAGTTGCAGGGGGTCTCTCCCTGTATTCTGTAGTAAAAAGTTTGATTGAAAAAAAAAAAAATCACAAAAAAGTGAGCTTTTTTTTAAGCAATAGGCACACACCTCTTTCGGACAGCGCTCTGAAAGAGTGCTTTGCAACTTATACAAACTCGTTTTGGTGCGTTTGTATCAAAATGGGCCTGCCGGCTGGCCATTCACTGTGTACTTGCAGTTGCCAACATCCACATATAAGACACCTACTGTATAATTGCTGCTAGTGACTGGTAATTGGCATGACAGCGGCAAAAGGGCTTCACTTTTAGAAAGTATCCTAGCTGATTTGATCAGTAAAAGAAGCAAACCCGTTTTTGGTCCCCAAATCTAATACAAGTTGCTCTCCAACAGATTTCTTGTTGGCATTCCTATAACCAATGTTATTCTAAATTCTGCATTGGCATTTTTTTGGAATAAAAATGGGACTCCCTTTGAAAGTAAACAAGCAGTTTTCAATTAACTGTATATCCGCAAGTCCTGCTGACAGTTAGATGGATACATTAAAAGCTAAATCTGATTTGATGTAGCGTCTTTTGAGAAGATACAATAATTGCCAAAACCTATTTAATGCTTTTTTAAATTTCAACTGGCTTTCCAGTGACCGATGGAAAATATCAGAGCTTTGTGAGTTGATTTCTGGGGCTGTGGTCCACCCATCACAGGAGGTTGGGCTCATCCCTAGAGGATGCCCATTGTTCTCTGTAAAGAAGCCATGAACTCTACCCAGGGGAGCAGGAAGTGTCAGGAGGCTTGGTGGAAGTCACTGTGTCAAGGGAAGTAAAGGATCAGCACAATAGGAAGCTCACAGCAGGGGAACAATGACTGGCGTCTTTTTGTTGTAAGACAGACAGGGAAAGGTGGAAGGAGGGCGGCCCATGAGAGCAGTTACAACCAGGAGAGGGGCTGTGCTATATTCGTGTTACTTCCCATAAGCCCTGTTACTTCCTACAGACAAAGCATTCTGGGTATATAACAAGGCAAAAGTCTTGTTACAACAGCTGAGATTGGTCCATTACAGAAGGTTTGAAATGGGCACATCCGTGGTGACAAAATGAGTTTATAAGGGCTTAAGATTTCACCCTACGCTTATGAACTTTGGGAGAAGGGTTTTGTTGAAACTAGATTGGGGTAGAGATTACCCAAAGCCTTTAGCCATTGAGGTGAAGATACAGATTTCCAGGAAAGGGGCAAGCAACTCCCAACCCACTTGAGGGGAAAATATGGAGTGATCTGCTGCTTAAAACACCTGCCTACAGCAAGTGAGACACCTACAATGGTCTCTGGCAACCTTTAAGGCTGGAAAGGGTAGGAGGACACATCTTTCCCCAGAAACCCTGGACCGGGCTTCACAGCACCCCATGAAGAAAGGCAGCTACTGGTGGCGCTCTCTCTGCACTTTAAAACTGCTTCAGGTGATTGTGAACTATGCTGATCCTAACATTGCATGTCCAAAGCTTGTACGCGCGAAGTGCCATTGCCGCTTGTTGAAGTGCACGTTGAGTTGGACCCAGTAGACCAGCTCACCAACTTTATGCCTCATTAAGCGTCTAGACTCCAGGTTCAATTCGGTCATGGCTAAAGAACATGGCTGAAAGGTAGTGTTAGTTGTTCTATCCCCTTAGCCTGGTTTTAAGGGACGTAGTGGGATTTAAGATCTCACTCCTTACTCCTACCATGCACTTGAACATTGTTTCAAAGACAATTGCATGCATACTGCTGCCTTGAAATTCAGAGTGCCCCTTTTCCACCAACAGTCTGCATATTCTCTGCATATAATTACATGGCTGGGTTATTAGTGTTATTTGTGTGGCTGTCCTTTTAGTTTGATTAAAGTAATTTCTTTTATTTGGATAGCTCAGTACTATTGCTGTTTTGGATAATTTCTTGCTGGCTCACACCCCTCTTCAAGATTATAGCCTGTCCTCAGCCCATTCTACCCTACGGGGTGAAGGGGCTGTACCTTTCACATAGTGCCTGTTTCACCTTTGAGATCACTGCTGTTTAGTAGTAGTGTGGGGCTACGTGGGAGTTTAGAAACCATTAATCATCCCTGTACACCTGAAAAGCAGTAGTAATGTTGTCTCACTCATGCAGCCTTAACCAGATTTCCCTCAACCAAAGGGCCTTTTGAAACATCTGAGTCCGAGTTGACATGGGAAGAATGGCCAAAATGGCCATCCCCACTTCCCAGCAGCGAAGGACCCCAAAGAACATGGCCAGGCCACAGAACTTAAAAGGTGCTTGGTAGAGGGACCACTAGGGTGCGCGGGAGAAGTTGGCCAGCTAAGCCTGTAGCTCCTGTTCCCTTCAGCAAAGAGGAGATGATATAGTGCATAAATGCCCATGGTTCCAAAATCCACGAACATCGAGGCATAGACAACAGCTTCTGGAATCGGTGTGCGGAGAAAGCGGGGCCCAGGAACACACAGTGAAAAGGAGAATGCCGTGGAGCAGCTGCGGCGTGGAACTTAGTGAGGAGAGGTGTGATTGCTGGAGGCCAAGTGCTACACACAACCGAAATGCCCGGCGCTCCGAGAAAGAAGGGCACGCAAGCAGGGGAGAAGATCTAAATGACCCCTGAGTGATCAGAACTGATCTATACAGAGTCCCCTCCTCCCCGTGTTCTGCCCCGCGGCTGAGGTGCTTGGGCAGAGCACCGGTGAGGAGGCCGGAGGGAAGCCTTGTGATCGGAGCAGAAGCAGCGAGCCCAGGACAGGCTAAGGAGGGGAAAGTGAGGTGACGGCCCGCTCAACCCCGGAAACTGCAGCAAAGAACTCCTGCATGAGCCGCAAACCCAGGGCTCACTCAGGACAGACCGGTGGTACAGTCGCTCTCCCTATCCAAGCGGCTGTGACGCCGCATGCTGGGAACCCATGGCAGTGGTGAGCAGACCGGAGGAGTGAACACCCGCTTGATGCCGACGGCTGGAGCAGCCGGGACAGGAGGCCCCTCGGAGGGACAGCGCTCATCTAATCGGCGGCACATAGTGTGTGCAAAGAGCGAGACAGGACCTGAGGAAGAGCACCGCACCAGGCAAGAAAGGTACGTCCAAGCCCCCGAGGAATCCCGGCGATGTAGGCAGAGCAACTAGATGCGACCAGGGGGGGAAGCAGAACCCAGGGGGCAGAGGTAGGAAAGCACAGCCCGACCAGTTTACGGGCCTCCACTAAAGAAAAAGCACTGTGGGACAGTGGGCAGACGAGCCCATACACCCCCCGGGACCCGCCCTCACCCCCCCCACCCTTCGGTGCCGCAGACAGAGCCCGGCGCACTAGCTACACAAACTGCCTCGAGCCCCACACAGAGATATGCATTAATATAGGACAAGGACTCGGGAACGGCCGAGGATTGAGAACAGTCCTGACTGAAACCAGGGAAGTGTGTACATAGAGCACACTGACCTGAGGCCCGAGGGATTAGTGGGGACTCTTTGCTGCAATACAGTGCAGACAAGACCCAAGGCAGCACAGGTCTAGGCAGCACAGGTCTAAGCAGCAGTTGAGGCAGCAGGAGCCTCCATGGTGCCAAGGGGCTGTAGTGCACAGACCTGAGGTGGTGGCCCATGTTTAAAAAGACCACAGGTGAGTGGAGAAGCCCCACATCAAGAACCGGGCTGTCAAAAGGAAGCACCTTGAGGCTGAGGCCCACGAATTCCGGGTGTACAACCTCACACCGGATGAGAAAGTAAAGGGGACAAGATTCAGCACACGCCCCTGGAACATAGGACTTGTAATAGAGGCCCCACGCTGCACCCGAGCAACATCAAAGGGAGGCCCCACGGAGGGATTCCACAGCAACCCTGACACTGACTCCCCTTGCCCCGGAACGTTGGAAAGGTCAGAACTCTGGACACACAAAAAGGAAACACTTGGCAAAGAGAACCCGGGAGGGGGGTGTCCAGGGCACAGCAACTGTCACCTTAGAACTGTTCAAGTGAAGTAAGGACAAGGGAGTGGATAGCTCCGTCAGGAAAAGAAAAGGAGTCCCCGGGTCCACAAAGGAGAAAGAGAGGACAGACGGGAAAGAAATATATGAGACTCGTCGGGCCCTCGCCCAGAAAGATGCCCTCCACCCAGGCGCAAAGGCCGGCGCGAGATTCCAGAGACAAGCAAAAGACTATGTGGTCACTGAAACCGGGCTGATGCCCTGATAACTGCCAAAAGGTGGCTGGAGGGGAGCAACTCTACTTGCTCCAAAGAGGCCCTTTGTGAAAGAAGGGGCGTCTCTGAGACTGTTTATAGACCAAGTTGGGGACCCTAATAGTTCAAAAGATAACTTGCAAGTTAAATAGGGAAATAGGCACCAGGACAGCTGGCACCAAGGACGATGAGCTAGGTCTCAAAGCGACTGAAGGAATGGGAAGAGAGGTTGAAAACTAGAAGCAAAAGCAATATGGGGGCGAGGAACGACTTTCGTAATGGGTAAAGACGATATGAGGATGGGTTTAACCGTGGGTACGCTTAACGTGAAAGGTCTCAACTCCCCGGCAAAGAGGTAATTAACGGTGAGAGAGTTTCAGAAAGCCTCATTGGATATACTATTTATAGAGGAAACGCGTCTGGTTCAGGGAGAAGAGCGGGCACTGAGAGGGGGGAGATAGGACAGGTACACTGGGCATCAGGGAATGCCAAACGGGGTGGAGTTGGCATAATCCTCCACAAGACATTGCAGGCTACAGAACTGTGTGACCACAAACCTGCTGGAAGGGAGAATGTTAATCCTGCAGGGAGACCTGGAAGGAGCTATAATATTACTGGCGGCAATATACACCCCAAATCAGGGCCAAGAAAGTTTCTTACGGGAAGCATTTGACATAATACAAGGGCTCGAGGCAGACCTATACATAGTGGGTGGGGATCTTAATTCGTGGGCAAACGAAGCCTGGGACAAGAAGGGGAGAGAAGATAAAGATGATAAAGATGATACATGAACGAGAAGGATGGGTCACCTGGGATTGCCATTGAGCGGCAAGGATTGGTGGACATATGGAGGAGTCAGCACCCACGGGAAGAGGGTTACACATTTTATTCAGCCCCCCCCCCCATTAAACATACTCGAGAATTGATTACCTTCTGGTCAATGGGAGCAGGGCTCGAGGTTGACAGGTAGTAGTATCAGGCCGGTGAGGCGGACAGACCATGATATGGTTACTATGACCCGGGATGTGACAGGCCTATACAGACCCGGGTACTTGGCGCTGCAATGAGTCGCTCTGGAGAGATCCTATTTTCGCTGAACACCTAGCCTGGGTAATAGCGGACTATTTTGAATTAAATCACACAGGGGAGGTGAGTACAGAAGTGTTTTGTGATGCGGGCAAAGCCATCTGGAGGGGCCTCCTAATCAGAGAAGGAGCGAGGAGGAAGAGGGAGAGACAACTGAGGGAGAAAAAAAATCTGAAAAGAAATACAAGAGGGGGAGGAGAGGATGCATGCCATGGAAGGAAACAGGGAGGAGTTATTGTCAAAAAGGGCAGAGTTATAAGCATTGGGAATGGGAGAAACCCTATGGAAGTAGAGGTATCTACACCAAAAATACTTCAAGACAGGGGATAAGGCGGATGCATTCCTGGCAGCAAAGTTCCAGGCACAAAGGGCGGTGAGATGTGTGACCAAATTAAAAGACCAGGAAAAGGGTGACATGGTTATAGTGAAAGATATCGCTGAGGGATTTGCCCAATACTATGAAAAGCTATGTGAGTCTGAGGCCACCGAAGGGGACGAAGTAGTTAGGGTATACTTCAGCGGGGTGTCCATGACCAGATTCACATGTTCGGAGATAGAACAGTAAGAGAACGCAATCACAGTCAAAGAAATCCCGGATGCCATAGCATGTCTCCCAAACGGTGGGGCCCTGGAGAGGATGGTTACACCATAGGATTTTACAAAAAACACGCAGGAATCCTGGCACAATATATGGCAAAGCTTTATAATCACATACTGGACACGGGAAAGGCACCCGCCACGTTTAGCAGTGCACTGATATCTGTAATTCTAAAGGCGGGGACGGACTCGACACAATGCCCATCTTACCATCCAATTTCACTCCTAAACGTAGATGAAAAGATTTTTACGAGAATCCTTGCGACAAGATTGGAGAGGAAGTTACCTCGCATAATACACCTGGACCAAATGGGGTTTATACAGGTAGACAAGGCCCGGACACAATAAGAAAGACGCTGGACCTCATGGAGCATGCAAAGGGGTGTCCTGGAGACCGGGCTCTACTGCGTCTGGACGCCGAAAAGGCCTTCGATAGAGTGGAATGGGGATTCCTCTTTGCTATACTATGTAAACTGTGGGTGGGGGACAGAATGTGCCGTGCGATAAGCGTGATCTCCTCCGGACCAACGGCGCGGGTGGTGGTAAATGGGACGAGATCGAGGGAATTTCAACTTGGGAGAGGGACCAGGCAGGGATGCCCTCTGTCAGCCCTGCTATTCGCACCAACAATGGAACCATTAGGTGAGAGGATACGAAATGATGACCGATGACCAATGAAGGGGGATACAAATAGGGACGCAAACTCACAAACTGAGCATGTATGCAGATGACATACTGTTTTATTTGTCCGATGTGAAAGCTTCATCGGATAAGGCGCTCAGAACATTAGAGGAATACGGGGATTTGTCAGGCCTTAAGGTCAATGTCAATAAGTCGATCCTCCTCCCACTTCAAGAAGGTACCGAAGAACAATTTAGGAACTGGGTAGAACTGGGGATCCCGGTAAAGAGGGACAATATAAGGTATTTAGGGGTGCGGATACCGAGGGACTTGGATAACATATACAAATGTAATTTCCCCCTGTTGTTGCACAGACTGTTCTACGATCTGGAAGCTTGGTCCAAATTCACGGTCTTGTGGCTCGGAAGAGTGAACGCAATCAAAATGATGTTCCTCCCTAGAATACTATATTATATAGCTCAATAGAGCTCCCGGATGACTCCGGGACCTCTATTCAGAATACTACTCTCAATAGAGCTCCCGGAGTCCCACTTCGGGGAGATAAGGAAAAGAATACTGCGATTCCTCTGGCAAGGGGGAAAACAAAGGGTTGCCTATAAACTACTATTGCAGCCCAAAGAAAAAGGAGGGGTGGGATTGCCAGAGATGCGCACATACTATAGGGCGGTCCAATTCAGAGCCTTAATACCCCATTTGCGCATGGAAGAGGACAAACAATGGGTGAGAATAGAAAACGTCCTGTTCCGACCAGTGACTTTAGGAGAGTGGCTCTGGGCACCAGCTGCGTTGGCACCCAAGAGTGTACGCACACACAGGATACTGAGCCACTTCTGGAGGTTATGGAGGGCTAGAAGGGAGATTGTTAGGGCCACGTCACAACCTGGCCCTCATCACTAAGCCACATATGATACGGGACCGAATACCAGATCATGGAAGGTTTCAGGAATGGTTTGAGGCAGGGATGGAAAGGGTAGGACAGATTCTGAAAAAGGACACATTTATAGAAATGGCAGATCTGGGAGAGACACTGGGGATAGGGAGCATGTCCGCCTTTAAATACCTGCAGCTGAAGGAGGTTCTAATGTCAGAGGACTGGAAGCAGGAATTGCAGAGAGAACTGACGTGGACAGAAATGCTGCTGGACACAGAAAGGGAGTCCCAGGGGTGTTATATCCAGAATGTATCAGTCGCTGTTAGAAGCGAAAGGGGAAGATATTAGTGCACTTAGGAAAAAAAGGGGCCGAGACCTGGGGTTGGAAATAGAGGTCCCTATGTGTAAACGCCCACCGCACATCCATTGCATGTCAATTCAAACTACACGGGTTGAAACTCTTGTACAGGTGTCAGTGGGAATCTGCAAGGATAGCTAGAATGGTCCTGGGGGCTGACCCTTTCTGTTGGACGAAATGCAGTCGAACAGCCAACTACTGGCACATGTGGTGGGACTGTGGGAAGGTGCAGCAGTACTGGAAGAAGGTTCTATGGTGGATAAAGGGATTGGAGGGAATTGACAGGAACATGAACCCGATACTAGTGCTGCTTGGTATGGAGCAAATCAAGGGTGATTGGACAAAACTCTCACACATGCCTCATTATCTTTTCCTGGCAGCCAGAGCGTGCCTAGCAGGAGGCTGGAAGAGAGAAAGGCTCCCATCCGAGAAGGAATGAGCTCTTAAAGCATTAGATCTGTACAGAATGGAAGAACTCAACAGACAATTATATGACCAGACCCCCACGCGGGCCATAGGATGGGCGGCATTCCTGCCAAAAGGTTAAGGAGACCAGGCAAAACGCAGGGGAAGGAGGGCTCAGTGTGGGAATGCGATGAGCAATGCCCTCTCCTAGAAAAAGGAGAGGGAAGTGACGCAGAGAGTGGCCAAACATGCGAACGGTTGGGGGGGGTTTGAGAACCTAAGGACAAGTGTGCCCTGAGGGGGACATGGAAATAGAGACAGAAACCCATGGGGTGCTTACGGTAAAGTTAGATCACTTAACCCAAAGAGGCCACCTAAATGACAATCCTGGAGCTAGCCACCAATCTATGATAGGGGATGGGGGGGTGTATGGTAGTTGGCATGTTTTGTTGGGGGTTAAGGTTGGATTGCATTAAAAAACGTTCAAGAAAAATCAGTTTGTTAACGTGCAAGATAATGACATGACGAGATGCAACCAATCTGTTTTATCAATAAACCGAATTTGAAGAAAAAAAAAAGGTGTTTGGTAGTCATTTTGATGTAGAAAGTGGTAATCACTGTGGTAAATTGGCTACACTGCAGTTATGTCTAAAACGTAAAAGTGATGCCAACGACCTGTGACTTAAACATACTTTCCTGGTGGGAAACTCCCTCAGTGATGGACAGGATCTTTACAGCACCCATGTACAGAACCCCACAAAGTGTGCTGCATCGGCTGGCACATTAAACAGTGATTTGCAGCCTTTAAGGATCCTGCCCTTCCTTGCATTCACACAGAATTATACAGCAATTACTGCCTTAGTGACCTATAGAGTAGACTTTGCAATTAGCTTATACCTTGTGATTCCCAGACTACCTAGTTCACAGATTAGAGAGAATGCTGCAGGCAATACTCTTCATAAACTAGCATTCAGGGAACTCATCGCCTCTCTTTACTCTGACACCCAGCATATTTCAGAAAACCCTTCAAATCTCTGTGGACCACATTCAACGCTGCTCAAAGACTCACCGTTGTCGTGGGACGAGGCTGCCATATGGATTTCAGGCGCACTGTTGCACCCCATAAATAATATTCATGCCATTCATCTAAATTCAGCTTTTGGGTCACCTGCCCTTTTACCCTTAACTGGAAAGGGTAATCTATTTACAAAGCCTCGAGGAAGACCCCATTGGGTCAAAACAAGCGTAGGCTGATACTGCACAATAAATCACCACACATTCTCTTTGTTGAGACATTGTGTCTATCTAATTTATTGGGCGCGGGTTGATAAGGCCTAACTTTTTGTATGATTATCACATCCAACGCTAAACATGGGACAGGTCTTGTTTGCTTGCAATGAAGATTGTATCGACTTTCCTTCAAGAACCCTCTCAGCTGCCTGAAGAGCTACACGTGGCTTCCTTCTCAGTTTTAGCTCCATAACTCTCGAATTGCATGGCAAAAGACATGAGAGCTACCCCATTCTCTGCTGGACTTAAAAGGCTAACATAACTTGGCTCTTTGCTTACTGACCCTATTTTCAACCTAAGTAGCCTGATCAGAAGGTCCATCCATCTTGGAAGCCTAGTCGGGGACCCACCCCACCTACTGACCAGATTAAAGGGTACAATTGGGATCCAACAAATGATTGAGGTACTAACAGACAATTCTAGCCTCACCTTTTCTTCTTCGTCATATTGACTGCGATACACATAGCGACCGGACACCTTCCTCAGACTACAATGCAGGGATACACTTCTCCCTCACCCTTCTCTTTCCAAGCCAGCACCATAGGGGTTTGCAGAACAGCAGTTTAATCACTGTGCCTCATGATCAAATCATGGCATTGGGGCAGATTCTAAAATTACCAACGTCTCCTTAGCTACATACCTAAAGCCTTGTACTGTGGAGCATAAAGAGACCAAGCCAATGAGCAATCAATGTTGTCCACACACAACAAACTAGTCTTCATAAACTCTACCCCTCCAGAATGCCTACTGGCAAGAGGAATTCTCTATTAACATCACTAAACACCAGATTCATAAATATTATGAATATAAAATTGTTTTGAACAGCAGCAAATGCAGCATTTAGGCCAATACCTCATAAAACCCCCTTTAAATGTTTTACTAATATATGTCTGCGACTCTTAAAAGAAAAGAGGTACCTTGTTACTCACCGTTGACCACCTAGCACCACTATGTAATATGTATATCAAAAATATTTGTCAAGAACTAGAAACTACAACAATTATTTCATCAAATCATTCACAAGTCAGTTGATTAAAGAGCTGTTTTGGCATCCGCAATGCCATTCTCCATATCCACTTGCTCAGATAAATCTCTACATTGAAACAAATAATAATTCTCCAAATAATGAATTCCAACAAAGATTACTTAACAAGTTAAATAGATGGGTGTGCACAAAAATGATCCAACTTGTAAACAAAAATAAATAATCGGCTGTTTAATTAACAATGTTCATAATATTTGTCCGCACCCATGTATTTGACTTGTTCATTAACATTCTTTAATCTTTGTTTCAATACATTTATGTTGTAATCATTTATTTCAATTTAGACATTTATATGAGTGAGCGAAAAGGGAAATGGCATTAAGCCAGTCAAAACAGTTTTTTTGTCAACTGACTTGTATATGATTTGACAAAAAATACTTCTTGTTATTTCCAGATCTTGACAAATATTGTATACGTCATTTTCACTTGACAACTATAAATACAGCAACAAATATGCATGAAACTGTTGATAACATGCTACATACCAATCTGTGTTTATCATCTGCTGATTTCTATTTACTGGAAAGATTGTCTCAAGCATAAACACAATATGTAGAATCCCCGTGATTATATTTGTATGTTCCAACTAAATCTTTGTTTAGACCTAAACTATTGGCTTTGACTTCCTGGTCTCGCACCATTATCTTAAGTGATCTCCCCAGTCTAATATGAGCTCCAACTGCTACGGGATCAGAACACATCTTACATTCTAGGTTTGCACAGCCCAGTTCAATCACCACTGTTACATGACCAAGATAAGAAGAAATTCATATATGTGGGTTTCTTCAGCTAGCTTGCTTCATCTCCACTAACTAAATTATTTATTGATACGATACCCTGCTCAGTAATATCTCCTTCATTTACACCACGCGTATATCCCTATGTGCTAGACACAAACTATCTTTACATACTGCTCTTTGGCTGCGGGAGAGTGATGGAACCTGTAACAATGCAGTGTTCCCTCTTAGCTACCTTTGCTCAATATGTGGGCAAGCAGGTACAGCACTCTGAGGGACAGCCCAGATGCACAATTTTTCTTCCCCCATATAGCCTCCCCATTCACGTTTGCACACAGTTTATTCTGAGCTCTGTCAACTCTGACAGTGTGCTTGGCAATCTAAAATTAATTTGTCTAGGGTTTATTGGGTTATGGTATTATTTAACGAGTCAAAGAAGCACATGTCACTGTCAGTTCTCAGCCCAGGAACAGGAGAATAGTGCTTGCGTCATGTGAGGAGAGGGACTGTGCATAGAGTGTCTGTGGTTGTTTGGGGAGTGGAGGTACGAAGACCCTTTGTTTATATTCCTTAGCTCCATCCTTTTAGTATAATGGAATCCTCCCATTTCAAGATGGTGGGGAATCTACTTACCAGTGATTGGTTATGGGGCAACCTGAGACAATTTGGAACCCTCACCAAGGTTCTAAACTGCCTTTCATCCCTGGAAATAAACATGGAAGGTCACAGCAATTACAGTTCCAGTGGAAGTCCACAGAAGTCAGAGAGATGAACGTTTTCTTCTTGAGATATAAACTAAGTTAATATAGAAAGACTGCAATTTGAAAACCGTTTTGCTGTGTATATGCAATAAGCCACAAGTCAGAGTTGTGTAACATTGTAAATATTGACAAGAATCTAACCACTTGCTTGCAGGAGCGTAACTAAATGTTTTTTAAGCGTTAGAGAGTTGCAGTTCCCTCGCCAGCATCTTGCGGAATGTGGACAGAAAACACAGCATATATTTCTTTATCAGCCGGCAGAGGGAAGGCTGTGGTGCGCTCGAGCTGGGTTCAAGGAAAGGACCAGACTACGCGAGGAGCATGTGGCGTCAGCACTTGGCATTAGTGCATTCTTGGTAACGGTCCGGTGTGCACCGAGCTTATTAAGAGGCAAAGCAATGGGAGTGTGGAGAAAGAATTAAAGTTCTAGCACAGGAGCGCGATGAGAAGTTAAAAGATAATTGCTGGGGAGCGTAGTGATTTTTTTAAAAATTATTATCGCGCAAGGGCAGTGAACAAGGCAGTTTCCAAGCATGGTATGGGAGGATGTTAAATTTAAGTAAAAAGAGCGCAGGAAGTGTGGTGCACGTAAATTACACTGAAATAAGTGAAAGCACTCAGTAAGAGTCACAAGCGTGTTTTAAAAAAAATAAAAGTGTTTTCTTTCATTTCCAAAAGTCAGTATTCTGAAGTGTGCAGCCAAAACTGAATAAGGAAGAACTATTTCTGATAACTGGAAGCAGCAAGTTGTAGAATTCCTGATTAACCTTTCTTCCGGAAAGTCTCAGTGATAGTGTACTTCAGCCTTCAAGCAAATGGCGAAGGAAGACGGATTCAGCAGCTCCTCGAGAGAAAATTTCTTAAGAGTGGGAGTCCAAGGGTTTCCTCAGTGAACAGAGTCCATTGGTTGAGCTGAAGTCTGGTTGTTTGTTTTTCTGTCCAATTCCCCTTTCCCATAGCGGGTGTTCAGTCTGGAATTGATTACAAAATCCTCAGTCTCTACAGTCCTGGCGAGGTTAGAGGGTACATCTTCAATCTCTGCAGGCCAGATATGCTGGGACCTTACAGGATAAAAGGACCACAAATTTACTTCCCGCCTGGGTTGGAGATGGACCCGATTCAGGAACCTACTCTGAGTGAGTTAGGTAAGATGTTGGGGGGAAATAGGGCAGGAGTTGAAGGCATTACAAAGAGAAAATGTAGTCTTGAGTACTAGATTGGAGGAGCTTAGCTTGAAGGTAACTGGAATTCAGAATCCCAGAGAGCAGTTGATGTTCGAGATGAATTTGGCTAATGGCCCGCATGAGCTACTCCCAGAATCAGTAGCAGGACCTTCTAGGAAGGAAGGGGTTGTTAGTCAGGTCCAGAGGGGTTCTTTGTTTCTAGTTGCCCCCTTGGCCGCTCCTGAATGTTTTGGCGCAGATCAGCATAAATTTAGAACTTTCTGGATGCAATGTGACTTACATTTTCTTTGCAGATCCAAGGGTTTCCCAATAGAGACTTCTAAGGTGGCGTTTATATTATCTTATTTGTCAGGGGACGCAGCCGCTTGGTCTGTTCCTCTGGTTACTAGAGGAGGCCCAGATTTACAGAGTTTGGAGTTGTTTAAGGCAGAGCTAGGTAGGATGTTTGATCGCCACTTATTGTCTTCAAGTGTACACAGGAGTTGCTGAAACAGAGGCAAGGGAGCAGGGATGTGATCACTTATATTAAGCAATCCTGAGCAAAGAAAAGCAGGCCTCTCTCTTTTCAAGAGGACTAAGGGAATAATTAAAGGACGCTCTGGCGGTGATTACTGACAGACTCTCAGGTTGCTAGGATATCATTTCTTTAGTGATTTAGATTGATGCAAGTTTACCGGAAAGGAAGCCTGAGCGTGAAGGAATTTCCAATGAAGGGAGAACTTGAGTTAAGAGTGAGAAGGTTAAGCAGGAGGTAGCAGGTGAAAAGGGAGTCAGACCTTCTGAACAAATGAGGCACCAAAGAGCTCCGCTCACAAAAGAGGAAAAAGAGAAAAGAAGAAGAGAAAATGTGTGTCTGTACTGTGGAGACAGTAGTTATTTTGTGTGAAGATGTTCTCGAGCACCCAGAAGAGTTCCTCCCTTCGTGGCTAGGGGTCAACAGGTGGCAAATACGTTACAAGTAGCAGTACCTCACATTACCTTGAACATATCTTTGTTTTGGGAAGGCAAATTGTGATGTGGAGGGCAACTATGATTGATTCAGGGGTGAAGGGGAATTTTATGGACAGGACTCAGGCAGCTTCTTTAGGGGTTCAAATCTGTATATGGGAACTGCCAGAACAGGTGAGAGCAGTGGACAGAACTCAGTTGTCCTCAGGTCTAATTACCCATGAGATCCAATCCATTGGAGTGGTAATAGCCTGAGTAAACAGGGAGGAGTTGGTGTTTGAATTGGTTGATTCTCCTCAGTTACAACTCATTTTAGGAGTACGCTGGCTAACCATACATAATCCACAAATAGTTTGGGGATGGAGAACTGTAGAATTTCATTCAGAGCTTTGCTTGAGGGAATGTCTGAAGGAAGCAGCACTGGGTCCATCTTTGAGAATAGGAGCCAAGATAGGGTCTTGTTTGGCAGGAGGAGTTCAGGACAAACATTCCATAGGGGCTGCAATGGGAGAATTACCAGAGTGTTATTCAGAATTTCAGGACATGACCGATGAGCTGGAGGCAAGTGAGTTGCCTCCGCAACGCCTGTTCGAGTGCAAGATAGAGCTTGTGGTTTGTGCTTTGATACCCTGCAGCAGAATGTATGCACTGACCGAAAAGGAAAATTAACACCTCAAGAAGAACAGAACTTGGCCAAAGGTTTTATTAGGCATACACAGCAGTTCACCACTATTTTTCGTCCCAAAGAAAGACAAGACCTTATGTACATGCATTGACTATAGAGCGCTTAAAAAGATTACTGTGAAGAATCGCTATGCTCTGCCATTAATTTCGGTAATGCTGGCCAGGATACAGGTGGTTTGCTTTTCAGACACGTCTAATGACCTCAGAATTACTCACCCTATTACATGGACTAAAAGTTCTTGGATCCAGGAAGGCAATAATGTAGACTTAGACCATTAGTTAGAAAATAACTGGCTTTTTACAGGCCCTTTAGTCACAGTTCATAAACATACATATAACTAAAATAAATGCAAATGATTACATATGAATACATAAAACAGGACGAATATAACAAGTATAAATCACCATTAAAGGCATGGTCTAGTAAAATGTTTTATTGTCCCTACGGGTCGGCCATGGTTTTTAAGCCTAAGTGGCTCGATTTTAGAAAACTTTCCTATGGACCTTACCCGAGTTTTCGTCCATTAAATGCATGCGAAAACAAGCACCAGGAAGCCGCCATTTTCTGATAATCCTATCTTTTCCCCCATCGCCCTGGCTGACCTGCTTTTGCGGCACTAAATCAATTCCCCCGCCCTTGAGCCTGTCATCAGCAGACTCGTACCGCCCATTTCCCAACGCCAAAGCACGTCTTGTGTCAACATTCGCTGCGCTTCAGCTAATGACGTGTCGCCATGGAAATGGCAGGACGCCTCTTTGCTCAATAAGTATAAACAGACCGTTTCACAAGACACAGCAACAGATTTTCGATTCCATTCCTCTCTCTGTGTTACTTTGAGTATTCTGTGACTCGTTTCAGTGCTCTGGTCAGCTACCTTCGCCGCTTGTAGCCCGTGTGAACACCTGTACCATCTTGGTAAATTATTTTACTCTGTTTACCACACAATGGCTACAATAATGCCCTAGATGTACGAGCCCGAGTATACCGAGGAGGAACTACTGGAAAGGGAAGCACGCGAAAACGATGGGGATTCGGACGGCAGTTGGCAGGACGAATCAACAGATGAAGAGCCTGGGCCTAGTCGAATGGACGGCGTCTCCACCTGGTGCACATGCAATCGGTGCGAGCTAATGCCAACTGAGGACGAGAACTGCTGCTGCCGAGAAAACTCGGGATGCCTGGCCTACATTTCGGAAGGCGAGCCACGACCGCAATGCATCACCGAACTGCCAGACTTCGGGGCAGCCTGCCTCACACAGGCCGTGTTGAGAATAATGATGGTGCTTATGCACGAACTTCGCGCAACTGTTCGTCCTCGTAATCCGAGTAACGAGTAAGAATACTCTGCTTGTCATGCCACTCCTATTTCATGATCTTCTACTGTATCCAAAATTACATCTACATATCATTGTAACGCATGTAAGTCGTTCAATAGTGTGCATTGTCTAGATAGCATTTGTCCGTGCAGAATGCCATTAGTTACAAGAATTGTCATTGACAACACACGTTTATTAAACTTATATTGGTCATTTAAAAAACAGTTTGTTTCATTCCTTTTCACAGGTGGTACAGGCTGGTGGCCTATCGTTCCTTTACATGGTGGCTCCACGGGAGGCTTGGACACCGCGTTCGAAGAGTGATACCCGCCTGTGCCTTTCGTGCCATTAGAGAAACATTCCCGAGTAACAGCGGTCAGTACAGGGGATTTTCTCTCGCTGTGCTGCAACCTGACCTGTATAATCTTTAAAGTCTTGTATTTTTGTGTCATGAAAATAAGATACAAAATAAAACACCACATATATTTTAACAACGTTTGTTTCGATTTTTTAAATTAATCAAGTGTGTCTCCATTCAAGGATGAACGTCAGACATCTGTGCTCCGAATGGGTGAAGGTCTGGTCGCTGTGAAGCAGGGTGGTCACTATCTATCTAAGCTAACGTAACATATTCTCGATAATGCATGCACTAAATAACACTTGTTCAAAGTCTTTCAGTAGGTTATGTCTCTATAAAAGTCACACATATATCTATACTAACAATTACCATTGGATTATACAGGCCTTAGGGTCTTGACCACTATAATACACCGGTTGAAGTGTGGGTCTGTGCTCACAAGTATCTCCGGTATGTGGCATTTGTTATTGATAAGCAACGATATATTATCATTGATATAAAGGCGATATACTATATATTGATATAAAGGCGGTTCGCGCCGGTGGATGCGCGCTGGCATGGGGGGCTGTCAGGGGCGCGAAAGGCCAAGGTGCCAAACTACATGTACACTTCAAAAGGTGTCCCACGCCAAGGGGCCATCGGTCACATGGCCTCCTCAGACCCCGTGTCTCCAGCCAGGCCTCCCCTTGAAGCAGGCCGCCCCCCTGCAATCCACATAAGTGTGTCTCCATTCAGCAGTCTTCCTGTGCCTTATCTGCACGCCCCAGGCCCATCCATCCCACCCCCCTGCATCAAAGGCGGTTCGCGCCGGTGGATGCGCGCTGGCATGGGGGGCTGTCAGTGGCGCGAAAGGCCAAGGTGCCAAACTACATGTACACTTCAAAAGGTGTCCCACGCCAAGGGGCCATTGTTCACATGGTCTCCTCAGACCCCGTGTCTCCAGGCAGGCCTCCCCTGAGGCAGCTCGCCCCCCTGCAATCCACATAAGTGTGTCTCCATTCAGCAGTCTTCCTGTGCCTTATCTGCACGCCCCAGGCCCATCCATCCCACCCCCCTGTATCAAAGGCGGTTCGCACCGGTGGATGCGCGCTGGCATGGGGGGCTGTCAGGGGCGCGAAAGGCCAAGGTGCCAAACTACATGTACACTTCAAAAGGTGTCCCACGCCAAGGGGCCATTGGTCACATGGCCTCCTCAGACCCCGTGTCTCCAGCCAGGCCTCCCCTTGAAGCAGGCCGCCCCCCTAATACCACGACATACATACATCATTCATTCACAAACACACCCCAGTTTCTAATACTTTAAAAACCACTCGATATGTCTCATGAGAACATCTTTGTGCTTTGCAAGTCAACTCCTGAACGTGCTACCTGGGAACCACTGAGATCTATGCTAATCTGCTCGTCATCGTGCTATTCGTGAACTTCTGTGACCGCTTCGAGCATACCCATCAGTGCGCTACCTGTGGCCATCCACCTTTTCTCCCGCAACATACTGCTCTGCTTGCTGAATCCAACTGTTTGTTGGTCAAGGTAAGGCCATGTATCCTGGTCATATTTCGCAGATTTTTAAATTTCTATCTATTTGCGAGTAGAGTACCCAATAGTGCTATGTTCATTGGTCTCATTGCTATTGACTTGAATTTCCATTGCATGTTTTCCCGAAAACTGTTGATCGAATAAGAGAATGGGTCAGACATTGCGGATATCCACTGGATGAGCTGGAAAGTAGAGTCCAACAAGTCTTACAGGACAAGAGGGGTGATCGATACCGCATCTGCAGCCGGCACTTTTCCTTGAACATGTACACAACATCTTGGGTAACAAAGAAGAATAAACGGCGAACGACACGGAAATTGCTCGAAAACGCTATTCCCACTCTATTCGTCCACATTCCGCCACCGGTGAGTCAAGTGTCCGGATTTAGCTTTAGGCCTTGCGGTAGTGTGTAGGTTTCCGAACGGATTAATTGATATTGTAGGTGTTCTATCCCTTGTAATAATTTCGATATTGATATGATTGGATAGTTTTTTGAATAATGACATTTACCAATATATTCTTTCTCGATTTCATAACCCACAAACGCAATGTATATATATGGGAACAGGGAACTGTGCTGTATTGAGCATTTTACAAGTATTCTGTCGCCTTACATGGCTATTTTTAATATTGGCATTTCATTATCAATCATTAATTTACCTTTACAACTTCTTGACTATCCCTTGAATCTGAAGCAAGAACATTCTACATCCTTGACGTGGTCGCAGTTATCAACCACTTCTAGCGCGTATCAGGTAATCTTACTAGGCTAATCCGCTACAGACCTGTTTTATGCATGTCAAGTAATATTTTTATTTTATCGTGTAATCATTTTACCGAATGTTTGGTTAGTGCTTTCCAATTGATATACACCTTAGTTATCGTCCACTGGTGTTTGTTTTCGGTTATAATTAGTGTTATCCATACTAATGCAAGTACTGTCTTTCAGGGAGATGCTGAAGCGTCTGCCACATCTACAACATTTCTAGATGTTCTTCAACAGCAGGAGGTATGGATACTGATAGCTCCATCAAGCGTCATCATCAGAGCTGGAATTCTTGTCGTTTGATTGTTCTACACAATGTTTCATTCGTGGTTAGCCGTTGATATGTACCTGTGCTGTCGACCCCAGGTGTGTGTTATGTTTTCACTATTGTAATCCTCACTAATGCAAGTACTATGTTTCAGGCAGTTGATGGAGCGTCAACCCCTGCACTTGATGCAGAGCCTGACATTCAAGTAATTCCAGGGGAAGTGGAAGCGGGACCATGCGTATACGAATCGGCGCAACAGCTTTCGGAAGTGCGCACTACATTTGCAACATCCATATACATTCTTCAGCAGCACGAGGTATGGATAATGACAGCTCCATCATGCGTGATCATATAACGTGATTCCATTTGCTATACTTTCTTCCCTATTAACGCAAGTGCTGTGTTTCCGGGAGACGACAGAGCTTCCACCACAATCACATCTCATTTAGATGATGCAGATGTAAAGGAATCGTTGAAATAAGTCGATGAAATGTGATCATATTTGGATTTTCCTTGATTCTTTTGGACAATGCATCATTTGTGGTTATCTCTTTATATGTACCTGTGCCGTCGACCCCAAGTGTGTGTTGTGTTTCCAATATTGAAAAGCATACTAATGCAAGTACTGTGTTTCAGGGAGATGCGGATGCCTCCTCTCCAATACAACCATTCATGGCAGTCCATGCAGATCCAGAGGTATGGATACTGACAGTTCCATCGAAATAGATCATCACTGGTCGAATACTTGTCGTTTGATTGTTGCACACAATGTTTGAATCGTGTTTGGCTATTGAGATGTACCTGTGTGGTCGTCCTCACGAGTGTTTTATGCTAACAATATTTTGATACATAGTAATGAAAGTACTATGTTTCAGGGAGACGATGGAGCCTCATTCCGTGCTGTCTATGCGGATACAGAAAATATAGTCGTTGCAGCGCAAGAGGAAGGAAGGACATGCGGAAACGAATCGGAGCTACAGCGTGCAGATGTTGAAGGTCGAGTCAAAAAAGTTGCAAAGAAAAAAAAAACAAAAAAAGGTAAGTTACAAACAGTTCATAACTTTAAAAAAAATGTTTGTGCTGGGGACTATTTTATGTTATTTTCCAGTCAATTCTACTACACTCCATCTTGTGTTTAAACTGAACATCCCTTTTCCAATCTCTCCTCCAGTTACCCGTGGGTGTCAGAACTATACGCACACAGACAGTGAAGCGAATGAGAGATGTGGCTTGCCAGACCGTGTACACTATGGAGGAACTATTAATTGAGGCGAGGCGTGTTCAGGCTCGGAATGCTCATGTCCAATGGCCAGAACATGAATTAACTGTGTTTGGAGACTACAGCGAAGTTGCATTGGACCATAGCTACAGTGCGACCGCACCACCACAAGAAGATGTTATTGAATGTATTGAAGATAGCTCTGAAGTAGTTGCAGATCAATTTACACAATCTACACCCGCCAAAAATTTGCCACCAAAAAACCTGTCGACATTGTTGTGTTCTCCAATCAATGTTGAAGTAATAGATGTCGAAATGACAGAGAATGAACCAGCCGCAGCATCCATAGACGCATCAGAACTTGATATCAGCGATATTACTTTCCAATGTGTTGAAATCTCCACAACGTCACAGGCCGAAACAACGTTGACGCAGGATGACAGTCTAATGAAAGAGAGCAAATACATTGTATTCGACAGTTGTTTGATGGAAATTATAAGTATGCTGAAATGTGTGCATTCCATTAGAGGGAAAGTATGTGGGAAGCCATTGATTAATGTGACTCGTCAAATAAAAGGCAGTAACGTCAAAATAAATGCCGCCTGTAGATTAAATCATAGGTTCTCATGGTCTGCACAACCGATGCTGGGGAAACTGCCAGCAGGCAATCTACTGTGTGCAGCTGCATCACTTTTTAGTGGCTCCAGTTTTAGAAAGTTAGAGGCTTTCTTTCAGTTTGTGGGACTCCATTTCCAAAGCGCTGTACTACATATACCAACGTGATTATCTGTTTCCGGCCATTAGTGATGCTTGGAAAATTGAACAATTGTCTCTAGCAAGTACATTCGAAGGCAAACGATTCAGGCTAGCCGGCGATGGACAGTGCGACAGCCCTGGATTTTCTGCCAAGTACTGCACCTACCACTTTCAGGACATGGATAGTAAGAAAATTGTGAGTTCGGTGGTCGTGCAGGTAACACAATGTACATCGTCAGTGGCCATGGAGAAACTAGGATTTATAAAATCAGTGGAATATCTACAATCAAGGGGAAAGCACATCGACCTCATAGCCACGGATAGACTCGTTTCAATTGCCAAGACAATGAGAGAGCAGTTCCCACATATTAAACATCAATTTGACGTATGGCATCTTGCTAAATCAATCAATAAGAAAATCTCGGCTGCAGGGGAAAAAAAAGGTTTTGAAAGTATTTTGCAGTGGTCACATTCTATCACCAACCATCTTTGGTGGAGCTCAAAAACTTGTGAGGGGTCAGTGGAAATACTACTTGAAAAATGGCGGTCACTGATGCACCACTGTACCAACGTTCACCGCTGGACAGCAAATGAACATTTCCACCAATGTGAACATGGCCCTTTGTCCCCAGAGGAGGCACGGAAGAAGAAGTGGTTGATTCCATCTTCACCGACACACAAAGCCATTGAGAAGATTGTTTTCGACAAAACTCTATCAAGAGATTTGAGAGGACTGACAGAATTCTGTCACACAGGAGATTTGGAGGTGTTCCACAATATGTGCCTAAAGTACAGGCCAAAGCGCTTGCATTTTACCTTTCGGGGCATGAAACATCGCACTCTACTAGCGGTCTTGGCCCATAACAGCAATGTCGGACGTAAACAATCTAGGACTAGGGGTAAAGTAAGGATGCCTCGCTACACTAAGGTGTTTTCAAAACAAAGTAAGCAATGGGTGATCAAACCAGTCTATGATGAAATGCAGTTCGACTTTGTGAAAGGCCTTATTGTTGCTGTGTTAGAGAAGCACAGATATGGAATTTTGGACGTTTCTGTGCAGAGCAGTGATCCATTGCCACCAAACAATGTGACTGTGCCATGCCCACCCGAAGCACAGCTGATTGTGAAGTACAAATCCCGGTTTAAATAATTGCAATACGATTGTCTTTTTGTAAATAAATGTTATTGTACAGTGTACCTGTAAATCTAACCCCTACCTTCACTATCATGGGTGGCGAACAAGCTGGGTATCATCTTTGAATTCTCTCTATTCACCTCACATATGTGTATGTATATATTTTTCTCATGTCTCATCTCATGTAAATGTAAATGCTGCGCACTGTTAACGGAGGGGAGGCTTGCGTATTGCAAATAATAAAACAAACAAACAAACAATAAATCACACTTTTAACTCAACTCCTGTGGTACTTTATACTTTCCCTGACCTTCCGCAAAAAATTAAATGTCTCAATTTGGGCTGCAAAGCTCGCAGACAACAGGGACAAAATTGGGGCACTTAGAACGCGCCAGCCAAGCAGGCTGTGGCATTTGGGAGAGAAGCCAGTTCGCATTTGCACATTGAGGCGCACTACATAGATGGATTCTAAACTTCAAGTTCTCACAGATGCCTATACTACGTGATGTTGCAAATAAAGAATGCGAAGGACAGCGCCCAGATGAGGCCCACAAGTTGCACTGGAAGTATAAGGGTCTATTGTTTTTTGACCTTGAGACAGGGACCATGCCGAAAGAACTATATTTGAAGGGAGTGCGCAATAACGTAAGAGACGATAAAGCAGAAAATTCAGAAACTAGACCGAGTTTCATTTTAGTTCAGTATATGAAAAATCGTTGTCAAGAGCACGGTCCATTTTACAGACTGCATTACAAAGAGACACAATGGAAATTTCAAATATAATGTAAGTAAATCTTTACACACTTTTATACCGGAATGAAGATTTAATGAATGGATGCATGAATAAATGAATGAATGAAGAGCTAGGAAAAGCAAGTTAAACCTGTTTGTAGTGGGCACATGGGCATGCAGGTCCACTGGTCTCACCGATCTCGGTCCTTGGCCCAGCCACTTTTCCCTGCACTGCCTACCTGCACTACGGGACTGTCTCTGTATCCTTCAGCCCCTTCTCCCGGCATTTACCTTGCACTTGCCACCAGCTGGCCCTATTATTGAATTTGTATTCAACTAACCATGTACAGCCCTTCCCCATGCGCGATCAGAAAGACACCTGGCCTAGTAGGATCGTTGTCTGTCTGCCCTTGTTCCCCACCTGCCTCGTCACGCCTAGAAACACTTGAGTATAGGCGCGTTACAAATGTCATATCATATATCATATCATTCCTCACGCATGTAGACTAACTGTCGTTTATCATTGTGTGTTTGCCTCGATTTATCTCGTTACTTTTCGCATTGATTTTAGAGACAAACATACTCCATTGAACTATCCTTGCAAGCAAATAGTTTCTGATCGGCCGTAATAAATAAAATGAGTAATATAAATGAAGTTCGGCTAGCGAGACTAATTATAATTTTTTTGTTTTCATAAGAGGTATTTGATCCCATTCTGCCACTGCCATCTGTTTGAGACACCGGCGGATGGATTCTTCAGCAGACACCTGCAGCTTTGTGTCAACAACTGGAGCACGATCACCATATTATGGGACGATCGCCAAGGGCCCACATGCCCTTACGCTGTACTAGTGGCTAGAAGCAACATATCAACCTTTAGGCTGGACTAGTGCCTAGTTGATGGAACAGCCTTGCGGTTCACCGTGCTTCCAAAGTGATTCTTTTTACGAAAATGGACACCCTGCGTACCATAAAGGAACAGCGCGTGACTCAAGATGAAACGGAACAGTTATTGCGGATACAGATAAAAGAAAATAAATGGCTTCCGGAGTTCATATGGCAATTGCTGAATATTCTCTAAACACTGAATGTCAAATAAATGTACTTTACCAAATGTACCGTGTTGCTGTTTCATTTTAAAGTACAGTTTCATATTCCGAATTGTGGCGCGCTGTGTTGTGAGTTGATTTGTGTTGGTTTCCAGGTTCTGTGTGGAGTCGCGCAGAAGACGACTGGGCGCGTTTGCCTACGCAGCACAGTAACGTCATGGAGAGAGGCGGGGAATATGAATGTTTTGATAATGTCAGGCTCAGGGGCGGGGGAATTGATTTAGTGCCGCAAAAGCAGGTCAGCCAGGGTGATGGGGGAAAAGATAGGATTATCAGAAAATGGCGGCTCCCTGGTGCTTGTTTTCGCGTGCGTTTAATGGACGAAAACTCAGGTAAGGTCCATAGGAAAGTTTTCTAAAATCGAGCCACTTAGGCTTAAAAAAACATGGCCGACCCGTAGGGACAATAACATTTTTTACTAGACCATGCCTTTAAGGCATTTGCAGGACAAAGCTTTATCTCAGCCATGACAACACTACCCAGTCCCAAGGCAGGTAGGCAGAGAGATCACTAACAGGGTCCCGAGCGGAGCATCCTCCCTCTCAGTGAGACTTCAACACCTGGGGTTCCAATTCTTGTCACCTCATTGGGACCTTCTCCTCTTAAAGGGGATGAATCCCCGCCCCTCATAGGTTGCAGACTGCCCCCGGCCGAAGGACAGACAGCAAGCATGGGAGGCAAGAGCGGAAAAATCCAGACAGTGGAAAAACCCAGCTTTCATCCCGCACTCTCGTTACGAGCACCCCTTACCAATGCACCTGCACATCCCTGCCCCACTTCTCGGCTCGTCCTTGAGCGAACAAATGTGAAAGCTATCCTCCACTGTGAGCTCATCTGCTTCATATTAAAATATCGCAACCGTTGCAGAAATCACGTCTGCCTTCTAACTGAGCTTGCAGAAACGTGGACCTTCATTGCGGTTTGTAAGTGAATGTCCAAAATGGCCACGCACCGGCGCCATGTTATTTAGCTCATTTTCGCACACACACTACAACAGGGAGCAAACATCTTCACTAAGTTAGACTTCAGAGGGGCTTATCACCGAATAAGAATTGGTGAAGGAGACAAATGGAAGACAGCATTAAGAACTACGTTCGTACTATTTGATTATCAAGTTATGCCGTTTGGGTTCTGCAATGCACCAGCAGACTTTCAATATTTCATCAATGTGGTCCTGTAAGAGTTTCTTGACATTTTTATAGTGGTTTACATAGATATTATTTGACTTTTTCCACGGATCACATACAACACGAAGAGCATGTATGCAAAGATTTACTGAAACTAAGGGAAAACCGGTTGTTTGCGAAACTCAAAAAGTGTCAGTTTCATACCTCTAAAGTAGAGTTCCTAGGATTTTCAATTTCCCCAAAGGGCCTGGAGATGGATAACGGCAAGATTCAAGCTGTTAAAGAAGAATGGCCTACTCCCGAAGGTGTGAAAGACAGAGTTGTTTTGCGATTTGCACCTTTCTACCGGTGGTTCATACAAGGATTTTCTCAGGTGGTGACTTCAATTACCAAACTGCTGAAGAAGGGAGTCAAGTTCTTTTGGTCCACTGAGGCAGAGGAAGCTTTTCAATTCTTAAAAGAATACATTTACTTCAGGCCCGGTATTGTTACATCCCGACGTAGAGGAACCGCTTTCTGTGGAGGGAGATGCTTCTGATGTGGCAACAGGAGCTGTACTTTCACAACATCATACGACAACTTGTCAGCTACATCCAGTGGCTTATTTTTCAAAGAAATGTAATTCAACAGAGAGAAACTATTTCTAGTGATCAAGGCGGCTTTCCTGTAGTGGAGACACTACCTACTCGGAACAAGACACAAGGTCAGAGTGTTAATGGACAATAGGAATTTAACCTTTTTGCGCTCTGTGAAAACCTTAACGCCAAACCAGTTACACTGGTCCCTGTTTTTTGAGGAATATGATTTCGTAATCACTTTCAAACTCAGACCCCTAAATGGTAAAGCTGACACCTTATCCAGATGTGTTTCAGGTAGTGGGAAGCTAGAGCAGGTTTAACCTGAACCACTTCTTGAGAGGTGGAGAAAATTAATTTGAGGACGCTCAACTTTTGTGAGGAGGTTAGGAAACAGATGACTCTGGAACAAATGGAAGAGAAGGGATCCCTCTAGAGAAATCAAGGATGGACTTCCTTACGTAGATACAAGGTTGTACCTGCCTTCACCGGTTTTGAGAGAAGAAGCATTAAAGCAATGTCACAATGTGCCTCTTGCTGGACATCCAGGTTACAGAAAGAACTTGGAGCTCTTACGATGCCAATTCTGGTGCGGAGAAATGAGGATTGAAACATTATGTTTCGTCAAGACCTGAAGAAGTGTGAGATCAAGAAGAAGGCTGGTTTACCAGATCCTTTGCCCATTTCTCCTCGACTGTGGCACACTGTGTTTATGGATTTTATTGTGGATCTCCCCTCGGATCAGGGATGTAACATAATTCCGGCGATTCTGGATGTTCTAACTGAGGCCAGGCATTTCAGTCCATTGAAGGAGTCAGCGTCAGCAACCTTGTTAGCTCAGGCCTTTCTGCAAAATGTGGTCAAGCTCCATGGGTTACCTACTCAGGTAATTTCAGACAGGGGATCCCAGTTCCTCTCCAGATTCTGGCACAAATTCTGCAAGGTGTTAGGAATTGACCACCAGTTTTCAACCATAAGCTAACAGTCGGACTGAAAGAGTGTCGGACTGAAAGAGTTAATCAGGAGTTGGAAAAATACTTACAGTGTTACTTGAAGACAGGGTGTAGTTGAGTAGATTTGGTGTGGTTGGTGGAGTTTTGTTACAATAACTCAGTAAAATACTCTAAGTCTATGTCAGCTTTCTTAGTTAATCTTGGGTATCACCCCTCGATTTTTACGGGAAACCTGACCTGAGGAGATTCTGTTTCTGCAAGTAGAGGAGAGGATTAAAAGTATGGAAGAAAATGTGGAAAGGGCAGTTCAGGCATTGCAACAAAGTAAGATTGGATATAAGAAATATGCAGACTTACATCGCAGAGCAGCACCTAGGTACGTGTCTGGGGAGCGAGTTTGGTTGTCTACAGAAAATATCACATTGAATCTTGAAGGGACCAATAAACCTAGGACTCATTTTCTTCTTCTCAAGGCCTAGCTGCCCAGACAGGACTCCAGGAGGAGGCCAACTAGCGAGGGAGAAGCAGCGCAAGATTGACATAATGGTGTTAACCGTGTATTGGTAAGTAATTTATCTGAATTACCCCTTTTGAAGTAACTGTTATAAATTGTAATTCTGATGCTTATAAGTTAGGAGCATCAGAATTACAGCAAATTGATGTACTTCCCTATCTACACTATCACAGAGGCTGCAGGGTTGAAAAGGACCTACAAATGTGACAAATGCTAATTCTGCTGGGAAATCAAGGTGTGGAATCTGTACTTTGCTATGGGTAGAATAATCTAGTCTGCGCTCTCTACATTCATTCCTCTCTCTTGTCGATATGGGATACCCTCAAACGCAATACTATTCGCAAATAATGTTGGCCTCACAGTGCAATGTGCGCAGAGTGGAAAAAGCCAAACACATTCAGCAGGACCCGAACACACGTTCCCGGATTCTCAGTGGAAACAAGTGCAATGGCAGCCGTGCCAGGCTAGGAATGGAAGTGCTACACAGTCTGCCCTCCATGCATATCCAAGTTTCAGCACACACCTGGGTACTCGCAAAGGTATTGGCTATGATGAACACTATATAATGGGTGGCTGCGTCCACACATATGGGTGTGAGTGGAGCATGTCAACTGAAATTTCTGTTTTACATTTCCACCATGGTTCAGTAGTGCAATTGGTAAGCAGAACAGATACATCCATGGAATAACTACCCTTTGTGATTGCTCATTGGTGTAAAATGCATGTGCAAATTGATTTATGAATTCCCCTAGCGCAAAATTGTCTTTTTATTGCGTGCAGAAGCAGATAGCGCATTAAAATTGCAAACACGTTTGTAACTTGTCCCCTTACTGTGCAGAGCTAGGCTCCTGGAGCCAGGCTGTAGCAGAGCAACGTTCCCAGAGGGGCCAGATGAGAAAAGGAGTGACCCCAGAGTAGAGCGAGAAGTGAGTAACATTTTTGTACTTAGCACAGCAAAATAAGTTGTCTGTCGGTACTTGGGAGAATTTAGGATGTGCATTAATGGTTTCAGGTTGAGTGCCATGGGGACTGAATGAAGTCTTCCTTCGCAGTCGCACTACTTACCATTGCACACCACACGCAGACAACAGAGGCTTCCTAAACGCTTCTGATGAAAGGAGTCCCTAAATACGTCCCCACTGCAGAGAGAGCACGTCCTTGGGGCAGATTTTCAAAGTGACTGTCACTGAATGTAGAAGTGGAATGGGGGTCTATTTATTAGGAGCAAGGCTTTGATGATTTAGAACCCAGGTTTGAAGGGGACAGGATTTAAGGGGACAGGGGCTCAGGGGAGGGTGTTGGAGGGGTCAGGGGTCTGAAAAAATCTGCCTATGAGGCCTCTTCCAAAGACTGCCTTACCTACCTGCTGCACGGCACCACTCTCTCTTCTCCATCTTAAACCTCCCATTGCATTCCCTGTCTGCTGTCCTTATCGAAGTATCATTAAACTGTATGATAAAGCCAGTATTGCAGTGCTTAGAAGCAGGGGTGCTCGATACCAAAACTAAAAAGTGATGAATAGACGTTTTTACGACGGTTTTACATAATCATAATTACTAGCATTGCTCTGGACAGCTTTACATTCCACACATTAGTTGCAGGACTAAGGCTGGCTTATAACTGGCTGATCCCCTTCTGAAGAATGGCATAGAAGACTGCCAGCAGCATTGATAGTGGTCATGATTAATTAAAAACATTGCATCCATTAGTTTTGTAGTGCAAAGAGGCTGTCCAAATGGAATAAATTGCAGTGTACAAAACCCAGTCTCATTCTATTGTATTGCTTTTTAATTTTACTCTGCCTTGCTGCTCCACAATTACATTTGCCCTATATCAATGGTTAATTACCACCTACCCTCAAGAAAGAAAACCCACAGAATATGTCATTTGAATGTGTAAGGTAGCTCCTTTACTTTATGCACCTGCTGCAGTGATCTGTGTGCAAGTTGCAGGTCACAAGTTTATATCCTGGAAGTATTGGTAAACCACCTAACCCTTGCAGGCTGATAGATTGAGTAACCTTGAGTTGGTATATGTATCGGAAGTGTCCGGCAAGCAGTGTTGCGTGGGGGCTCGAACTACAAAGATTTTCCACAGTTCACCAGCAGGAAAAACTGGGAGTAGCAGGAAGTGGCCACATGGCCTGGGTGGTAGGAGAGAGGGGAAGACAAACTAAAAGAATGTGTGGAAGGTAGGATGCTTCTGGCATAAGCAGGTGCACCAGATATTTTAATGGGATATTTATCTATCATTATAATTAATATCACAAGACTAAAGGGCCTATTGGGTATATCAGTTCTCTCTAACACACCAGTGTGGCAATATATACATTTTTCTATTTTCATTCTGGAGGTTTAAATGTGCGCTTTGCAACGCTTGCATTACAAGCGGCGTTCTCTCTTACCATGGGTTATACAGACATTTTATCACCTCATTGTTTTCTAAATCTGGTTCCTCCACATCAGCCATTTGCTGACAAAGAAGGGTTTGCTCCTTGGTATGCCTTTTGTGTTTCAGGTCCCTGGTGGTTGGCTCTCTCGTGATAATCAGCAGTTATTAACCTTATCGTTGTCACCATTGTAATTTATGTATAATGCACCCGTGGGGTGCTTCAGACCGTTTTACGCTCTAAAGAGGGAGCCCCGAACCATCATGTTGAAATGGGCTCCCACACATCTTCAGCCGGGAAAGCTTTAATAGAGTGATCACCACCAATCTACAGTGTAAGTGCCTCTATTCTATAGAGGGGTGACTCAGCCTTGTATGAGGACGGGGTGCTCAGTTGGGAAGTTTCTCAAATACAGTAATGATATGTTATTTATATAGAGCTTTCACCAAAACACTTTACATATAACACATTTACATACAGTATCACCCAATATAAGTTGAAACTTTAAAAAGCTGACGGATACATGAAACAAAATACCATGAAGGAGCCTTTTTTTAATAGAGTTCACCATGCAGGCAAACATATCTATTCCATTCAAGAGATGAAAGGCCAATCCTGGTTTTAACTTTGCATTCTGGGACTTGTCGTCCTGGATTTCCCCATTATAAATCCAGGACAGCAGGTCCCAGAATGCAAAGTTAAATCAGGACTGGGCTAGCATCTCCCTAATAGAATGGATAAAGTTGGCATGTATGGTTCAGTATGAACTGAATAACACCTAGGCTCTTAACATTTTGGCACAAACCATAGTGAGTCAAATCAGGTGTCCAGGATCACACACTTTGTGGTGAAGCTGGCATTTGAGACCATTCTGTAACTTAGGCAGTTAGGCATATATTTTCTCATGTCCAACTGTAAGAAATGTGTGCTTAGGCTTGGCTTCTAAGAATACGGGCCGTGGCATTTGGGAGAGAAGCCAGTTCGCATTTGCACATTGAGGCGCACTACATAGACGGATTCTAAACTTCAAGTTCTCACAGATGCCTATACTACGTGATGTTGCAAATAAAGAATGCGAAGGACAGTGCCCAGATGAGGCCCACAAGTTGCACTGGAAGTATAAGGGTCTATTGTTTTTTGACCTTGAGACAGGGACCATGCCGAAAGAACTATATTTGAAGGGAGTGCGCAATAACCTAAGAGACGATAAAGCAGAAAATTCAGAAACTAGACCGAGTTTCATTTTAGTTCAGTATATGAAAAATCGTTGTCAAGAGCACGGTCCATTTTACAGACTGCATTACAAAGAGACACAATGGAAATTTCAAATATAATGTAAGTAAATCTTTACACGCTTTTATACCGGAATGAAGATTTAATGAATGGATGCATGAATAAATGAATGAATGAAGAGCTAGGAAAAGCAAGTTAAACCTGTTTGTAGTGGGCACATGGGCATGCAGGTCCACTGGTCTCACCGATCTCGGTCCTTGGCCCAGCCACTTTTCCCTGCACTGCCTACCTGCACTACGGGACTGTCTCTGTATCCTTCAGCCCCTTCTCCCGGCATTTACCTTGCACTTGCCACCAGCTGGCCCTATTATTGAATTTGTATTCAACTAACCATGTACAGCCCTTCCCCATGCGCGATCAGAAAGACACCTGGCCTAGTAGGATCGTTATCTGTCTGCCCTTGTTCCCCACCTGCCTCGTCACGCCTAGAAACACTTGAGTATAGGCGCGTTACAAATGTCATATCATATATCATATCATTCCTCACGCATGTAGACTAACTGTCGTTTATCATTGTGTGTTTGCCTCGATTTATCTCGTTACTTTTCGCATTGATTTTAGAGACAAACATACTCCATTGAACTATCCTTGCAAGCAAATAGTTTCTGATCGGTCGTAATAAATAAAATGAGTAATATAAATGAAGTTCGGCTAGCGAGACTAATTATAATTTTTTTGTTTTCATAAGAGGTATTTGATCCCATTCTGCCACTGCCATCTGTTTGAGACACCGGCGGATGGATTCTTCAGCAGACACCTGGAGCTTCGTGTCAACAACTGGAGCACGATCACCATATTATGGGACGATCGCCAAGGGCCCACATGCACTTACGCTGTACTAGTGGCTAGAAGCAACATATCAACCTTTAGGCTGGACTAGTGCCTAGTTGATGGAACAGCCTTGCGGTTCACCGTGCTTCCAAAGTGATTCTTTTTACGAAAATGGACACCCTGTGTACCATAAAGGAACAGCGCGTGACTCAAGATGAAACGGAACAGTTATTGCGGATACAGATAAAAGAAAATAAATGGCTTCCGGAGTTCATATGGCAATTGCTGAATATTCTCTAAACACTGAATGTCAAATAAATGTACTTTACCAAATGTACCGTGTTGCTGTTTCATTTTAAAGTACAGTTTCATATTCCGAATTGTGGCGTGCTGTGTTGTGAGTTGATTTGTGTTGGTTTCCGGGTTCTGTGTGGAGTCGCGCAGAAGACGACTGGGCGCGTTTGCCTACGCAGCACAGTAACGTCATGGAGAGAGGCGGGGAATATGAATGTTTTGATAATGTCAGGCTCAGGGGCGGGGGAATTGATTTAGTGCCGCAAAAGCAGGTCAGCCAGGGCGATGGGGGAAAAGATAGGATTATCAGAAAATGGCGGCTCCCTGGTGCTTGTTTTCGCGTGCGTTTAATGGACGAAAACTCAGGTAAGGTCCATAGGAAAGTTTTCTAAAATCGAGCCACTTAGGCTTAAAAAAACATGGCCGACCAGTAGGGACAATAACATTTTTTACTAGACCATGCCTTTAAGGCATTTGCAGGACAAAGCTTTATCTCAGCCATGACAACACTACCCAGTCCCAAGGCAGGTAGGCAGAGAGATCACTAACAGGGTCCCGAGCGGAGCATCCTCCCTCTCAGTGAGACTTCAACACCTGGGGTTCCAATTCTTGTCACCTCATTGGGACCTTCTCCTCTTAAAGGGGATGAATCCCCGCCCCTCATAGGTTGCAGACTGCCCCCGGCCGAAGGACAGACAGCAAGCATGGGAGGCAAGAGCGGAAAAATCCAGACAGTGGAAAAACCCAGCTTTCATCCCGCACTCTCGTTACGAGCACCCCTTACCAATGCACCTGCACATCCCTGCCCCACTTCTCGGCTCGTCCTTGAGCGAACAAATGTGAAAGCTATCCTCCACTGTGAGCTCATCTGCTTCATATTAAAATATCGCAACCGTTGCAGAAATCACGTCTGCCTTCTAACTGAGCTTGCAGAAACGTGGACCTTCATTGCGGTTTGTAAGTGAATGTCCAAAATGGCCACGCACCGGCGCCATGTTATTTAGCTCATTTTCGCACACACACTACAACAGGGAGCAAACATCTTCACTAAGTTAGACTTCAGAGGGGCTTATCACCGAATAAGAATTGGTGAAGGAGAAAAATGGAATACAGCATTAAGAACTACGTTCGTACTATTTGATTATCAAGTTATGCCGTTTGGGTTCTGCAATGCACCAGCAGACTTTCAATATTTCATCAATGTGGTCCTGTAAGAGTTTCTTGACATTTTTATGGTGGTTTACATAGATATTATTTGACTTTTTCCACGGATCACATACAACACGAAGAACACGTATGCAAAGATTTACTGAAACTAAGGGAAAACCGGTTGTTTGCGAAACTCAAAAAGTGTCAGTTTCATACCTCTAAAGTAGAGTTCCTAGGATTTTCAATTTCCCCAAAGGGCCTGGAGATGGATAACGGCAAGATTCAAGCTGTTAAAGAAGAATGGCCTACTCCCGAAGGTGTGAAAGACAGAGTTGTTTTGCGATTTGGACCTTTCTACCGGTGGTTCATACAAGGATTTTCTCAGGTGGTGACTTCAATTACCAAACTGCTGAAGAAGGGAGTCAAGTTCTTTTGGTCCACTGAGGCAGAGGAAGCTTTTCAATTCTTAAAAGAATACATTTACTTCAGGCCCGGTATTGTTACATCCCGACGTAGAGGAACCGCTTTCTGTGGAGGGAGATGCTTCTGATGTGGCAACAGGAGCTGTACTTTCACAACATCATACGACAACTTGTCAGCTACATCCAGTGGCTTATTTTTCAAAGAAATGTAATTCAGCAGAGAGAAACTATTTCTAGTGATCAAGGCGGCTTTCCTGTAGTGGAGACACTACCTACTCGGAACAAGACACAAGGTCAGAGTGTTAATGGACAATAGGAATTTAACCTTTTTGCGCTCTGTGAAAACCTTAACGCCAAACCAGTTACACTGGTCCCTGTTTTTTGAGGAATATGATTTCGTAATCACTTTCAAACTCAGACCCCTAAATGGTAAAGCTGACACCTTATCCAGATGTGTTTCAGGTAGTGGGAAGCTAGAGCAGGTTTAACCTGAACCACTTCTTGAGAGGTGGAGAAAATTAATTTGAGGACGCTCAACTTTTGTGAGGAGGTTAGGAAACAGATGACTCTGGAACAAATGAAAGAATGGAAGAGAAGGGATCCCTCTAGAGAAATCAAGGATGGACTTCCTTACGTAGATACAAGGTTGTACCTGCCTTCACCGGTTTTGAGAGAAGAAGCATTAAAGCAATGTCACAATGTGCCTCTTGCTGGACATCCAGGTTACAGAAAGAACTTGGAGCTCTTACGATGCCAATTCTGGTGGGGAGAAATGAGGATTGAAACATTACGTTTCGTCAAGACCTGAAGAAGTGTGAGAACAAGAAGAAGGCTGGTTTACCAGATCCTTTGCCCATTTCTCCTCGACTGTGGCACACTGTGTTTATGGATTTCATTGTGGATCTCCCCTCGGATCAGGGATGTAACATAATTCCGGCGATTCTGGATGTTCTAACTGAGGCCAGGCATTTCAGTCCATTGAAGGAGTCAGCGTCAGCAACCTTGTTAGCTCAGGCCTTTCTGCAAAATGTGGTCAAGCTCCATGGGTTACCTACTCAGGTAATTTCAGAGAGGGGATCCCAGTTCCTCTCCAGATTCTGGCACAAATTCTGCAAGGTGTTAGGAATTGACCACCAGTTTTCAACCATAAGCTAACAGTCGGACTGAAAGAGTGTCGGACTGAAAGAGTTAATCAGGAGTTGGAAAAATACTTACAGTGTTACTTGAAGACAGGGTGTAGTTGGGTAGATTTGGTGTGGTTGGTGGAGTTTTGTTACAATAACTCAGTAAAATACTCTAAGTCTATGTCAGCTTTCTTAGTTAATCTTGGGTATCACCCCTCGATTTTTACGGGAAACCTGACCTGAGGAGATTCTGTTTCTGCAAGTAGAGGAGAGGATTAAAAGTATGGAAGAAAATGTGGAAAGGGCAGTTCAGGCATTGCAACAAAGTAAGATTGGATATAAGAAATATGCAGACTTACATCGCAGAGCAGCACCTAGGTACGTGTCTGGGGAGCGAGTTTGGTTGTCCACAGAAAATATCACATTGAATCTTGAAGGGACCAATAAACCTAGGACTCATTTTCTTCTTCTCAAGGCCTAGCTGCCCAGGCAGGACTCCAGGAGGAGGCCAACTAGCGAGGGAGAAGCAGCCCAAGATTGACATAATGGTGTTAACCGTGTATTGGTAAGTAATTTATCTGAATTACCCCTTTTGAAGTAACTGTTATAAATTGTAATTCTGATGCTTATAAGTTAGGAGCATCAGAATTACAGCAAATTGATGTACTTCCCTATCTACACTATCACAGAGGCTGCAGGGTTGAAAAGGACCTACAAATGTGACAAATGCTAATTCTGCTGGGAAATCAAGGTGTGGAATCTGTACTTTGCTATGGGTAGAATAATCTAGTCTGCGCTCTCTACATTCATTCCTCTCTCTTGTCGATATGGGATACCCTCAAACGCAATACTATTCGCAAATAATGTTGGCCTCACAGTGCAATGTGCGCAGAGTGGAAAAAGCCAAACACATTCAGCAGGACCCGAACACACGTTCCCGGATTCTCAGTGGAAACAAGTGCAATGGCAGCCGTGCCAGGCTAGGAATGGAAGTGCTACACAGTCTGCCCTCCATGCATATCCAAGTTTCAGCACACACCTGGGTACTCGCAAAGGTATTGGCTATGATGAACACTATATAATGGGTGGCTGCGTCCACCCATATGGGTGCGAGTGGAGCATGTCAACTGAAATTTCTGTTTTACATTTCCACCATGGTTCAGTAGTGCAATTGGTAAGCAGAACAGATACATCCATGGAATAACTACCCTTTGTGATTGCTCATTGGTGTAAAATGCATGTGCAAATTGATTTATGAATTCCCCTAGCGCAAAATTGTCTTTTTATTGCGTGCAGAAGCAGATAGCGCATTAAAATTGCAAACACGTTTGTGACTTGTACCCTTACTGTGCAGAGCTAGGCTCCTGGAGCCAGGCTGTAGCAGAGCAACGTTCCCAGAGGGGCCAGATGAGAAAAGGAGTGACCCCAGAGTAAAGAATAAGTTGTCTGTCGGTACTTGGGAGAATTTAGGATGTGCATTAATGGTTTCAGGTTGAGTGCCATGGGGACTGAATGAAGTCTTCCTTCGCAGTCGCACTAATTACCATTGCACACCACACGCAGACAACAGAGGCTTCCTAAACGCTTCTGATGAAAGGAGTCCCTAAATACGTCCCCACTGCAGAGAGAGCACGTCCTTGGGGCAGATTTTCAAAGTGACTGTCACTGAATGTAGAAGTGGAATGGGGGTCTATTTATTAGGAGCAAGGCTTTGATGATTTAGAACCCAGGTTTGAAGGGGACAGGATTTAAGGGGACAGGGGCTCAGGGGAGGGTGATGGAGGGGTCAGGGGTCTGAAAAAATCTGCCTATGAGGCCTCTTCCAAAGACTGCCTTACCTACCTGCTGCAGGGCACCACTCTCTCTTCTCCATCTTAAACCTCCCATTGCATTCCCTGTCTGCTGTCCTTATCGAAGTATCATTAAACTGTATGATAAAGCCAGTATTGCAGTGCTTAGAAGCAGGGGTGCCCGATACCAAAACTAAAAAGTGATGAATAGACGTTTTTACGACGGTTTTACATAATCATAATTACTAGCATTGCTCTGGACAGCTTTACATTCCACACATTAGTTGCAGGACTAAGGCTGGCTTATAACTGGCTGATCCCCTTCTGAAGAATGGCATAGAAGACTGCCAGCAGCATTGATAGTGGTCATGATTAATTAAAAACATTGCATCCATTAGTTTTGTAGTGCAAAGAGGCTGTCCAAATGGAATAAATTGCAGTGTACAAAACCCAGTCACATTCTATTGTATTACTTTTTAATTTTACTCTGCCTTGCTGCTCCACAATTACATTTGTCCTATATCAATGGTTAATTTCCACCTACCCTCAAGAAAGAAAACCCACAGAATATGTCATTTGAATGTGTAAGGTAGCTCCTTTACTTTATGCACCTGCTGCAGTGATCTGTGTGCAAGCTGCAGGTCACAAGTTTATATCCTGGAAGTATTGGTAAACCACCTAACCCTTGCAGGCTGATAGATTGAGTAACCTTGAGTTGGTATATGTATCGGAAGTGTCCGGCAAGCAGTGTTGCGTGGGGGCTCATGAACTACAAAGATTTTCCACAGTTCACCAGCAGGAAAAACTGGGAGTAGCAGGAAGTGGCCACGTGGCCTGGGTGGTAGGAGAGAGGGGAAGACAAACTAAAAGAATGTGTGGAAGGTAGGATGCTTCTGGAATAAGCAGGTGCACCAGATATTTTAATGGGATATTTATCTATCATTATAATTAATATCACAAGACTAAAGGGCCTATTGGGTATATCAGTTCTCTCTAACACACCAGTGTGGCAATATATACATTTTTCTATTTTCATTCTGGAGGTTTAAATGTGCGCTTTGCAATGCTTGCATTACAAGCAGCGTTCTCTCTTCCCATGGGTTATACAGACATTTGATCACCTCATTGTTTTCTAAAACTGGTTCCTCCACATCAGCCATTTGCTGACAAAGAAGGGTTTGCTCCTTGGTATGCCTTTTGTGTTTCAGGTCCCTGGTGGTTGGCTCTCTCGTGATAATCAGCAGTTATTAACCTTATCGTTGTCACCATTGTAATTTATGTATAATGCACCCGTGGGGTGCTTCAGACCGTTTTACGCTCTAAAGAGGGAGCCCCGAACCATCATGTTGAAATGGGCTCCCACACATCTTCAGCCGGGAAAGCTTTAATAGAGTGATCACCACCAATCTACAGTGTAAGTGCCTCTATTCTATAGAGGGGTGACTCAGCCTTGTATGAGGACGGGGTGCTCAGTTGGGAAGTTTCTCAAATACAGTAATGATATGTTATTTATATAGAGCTTTCACCAAAACACTTTACATATAACACATTTACATACAGTATCACCCAATATAAGTTGAAACTTTAAAAAGCTGACGGATACATGAAACAAAATACCATGAAGGAGCCTTTTTTTAATAGAGTTCACCATGCAGGCAAACAAATCTATTCCATTCAAGAGATGAAAGGCCAATCCTGGTTTTAACTTTGCATTCTGGGACTTGTCGTCCTGGATTTCCCCATTATAAATCCAGGACAGCAGGTCCCAGAATGCAAAGTTAAATCAGGACTGGGCTAGCATCTCCCTAATAGAATGGATAATGTTGGCATGTATGGTTCAGTATGAACTGAATAACACCTAGGCTCTTAACATTTTGGCACAAACCATAGTGAGTCAAATCAGGTGTCCAGGATCACACACTTTGTGGTGAAGCTGGCATTTGAGACCATTCTGTAACTTAGGCAGTTAGGCATATATTTTCTCATGTCCAACTGTAAGAAATGTGTGCTTAGGCTTGGCTTTTAAGAATACTCTGTTTTACAGAAAGTACTTGAAAAGTGCAACACGACAAATCCATGCATTACATATTGAAATATGTTGAGCAAAAAGACTGTGATTATTTTCCTCTTCTTACATAGAAGCCTAAGAAGGCAGAGCTTATTGGGTCACTTGGAAATGATGGGACCTCCGGATAGAAAAGCGAGGTTGTTCATATCAAAGTATTACTTTCATTCAGTCCAAATGGGTGAGTGGGTAGGGGATGTTCACTTTCCTCCTCCTACTGAATCGCAGGGACAGTCTGTGTGACCCATTCTCTGTGGTGATGGGGAAATGTTTAGGAACACGAGGTAAAGATTGGCCCGGGCTGTGTTCACTTGAGTTGTTTCTTCCATTTAATTGGCACATCATCACTTAGTAAGCCTTTAGCCAAACATTCTCAATCTCAATTTCACCAATGATGGACTACCGCAATGTTTGCTGGGAGGGGAACTTTTCATGGTGCCCACCTGAGTACTGTTTTGTTTCGGAATCCATATTTATAAATACACTGACTGCACTTCCTACATTAGTCACATAGAACAGATGTCTCTGATGGTGAGATTTGTTGATGACATTGATGGACAAATGAAAGTAAAGGAACACTTTGTCTGCTTTAAGCATGTGGACGACTACTGGAAAAGGCCTAACTGAACTGTTTATTAATGTACTGAATGAATATAAAATAATCCTTGAACACTGCTGTGGTCAAGGATATTACAGTGGAGCAAACATGAAAGGAAAAAACAGTGACATTCAGGCTAGGATTCTTGCTCTTAATCCAATATCATTTTTCTGTGCCTTGCATCTGCCATTCCCTCAATCTGGTTGTTTCTGATGCAGCATTGTCATCTTTGGATTCAGTAGTAACTCTCTTGATTACTATAAAGAATATACACTCTGTTTTCAGTATCTAATATTGGGTGGAAAGTCCTCACAAAGAATGCTAGAAATCGCACTGTAAAGCCGCTAAGTGACACCCATTGAGAGAGTCGCATTGACAGTGTGAAAGCAGTACGGTTCCAAGTGACTGACATCTATGGCGCGCTTATGGAATTAGCACAGTTAAGCAAAGCTGATCCTGGAGTGAGAAATGAGGCCCAAAGTCTGGATAACCAGATAACTGACTTCACATTTCTGGATTCACTTGTAGTTTGGCCCGATATCTTGTTTCAGATTAACATTGGGAGCAAGACATTACAAAATAAGTCAGTGGACATTGTGACTGCTACTTTGATGAAAGGAAGCCTTCAGTTCTTTGTAGCCTACAGACACAATGGATTTGTAAATGCCATCATTACTGCCAAAGAATGGCATCTGACCTAGGAATTGAGCCTGCCTTCAAAGACATCTGTATTTGTCAAAAAAAGAGGCATTTTGATTATGAGGGCAGAGATCATGTAACACAGACCCAAAGTCCAGAAGAAAAGTTCAAGCGGGAGTTATTTTGTGTGCTTGTTGACACACCTCATGGTTCGATTGAAGAAAGCTCGCACACATCTGATACTAAAAGTGTTCGATACGAAATGCTTCCTGTAATGTAAATTGCTTTGTAACCATCTTCCTTCCATTGTAACCAGACTATGTATGTATTCATGTAACAGCGCCACGATGCCCCCGGGCTGATGTGCGCTTTAAATAAATCTGAATAAATAAAAAAAAAAAAATAAAAAAAAAAAAAAGGTTTGGACAAATGAAGGATCATGAAAGAACCTGTGTCATTCTGTATGACCTTATCAAGTTTCCCATGGACATAAAAAGACTATTGGAGCATTGTACAAGCCTTCACCAGACGCTAAAACATGATGTCCTTACATTCCGTAGGTAAAGAATAATATCCAAATTCTAGCGCTGCAGGAGCCAGGCCTTTAGGTTCAGTGATGCCGGGTTGTGAGCTAAAATCGCTGCTCTCTCTGGCGAGATCGGGAAGTAGTGGCAGTCTGAAGGACGGGGCAGTTGACAGAGGTAGCAGGTCTGGATACCAGATTTGTTGCGGCCACAGTGAAGCAATGAGTATCATCTTGCAGTGACAGTCTGAGTGTGTTGATCACTCGTAGCAGAAGTGGAAACGCAGGAAAAGTGTACAGGAAAAGTCCCTCCCACAGGAACGAGAAAGCATCCCCATGCTCCTTGGCTGCGGGAACATGCTAACGAATCTCTGACACTTGGGGTTTGTCACCGCCATGAAGAGGTCAATCTGCGGTTGATCCCATTCACGGAATAGAAGATCCACTTCATCCTGGCGAAGGTCCCACTTGTGGCAAGAACGTACCTCCCTGCTGAGCAAGTCCACAATGGTGTTCTGGTGCACGCCAGGTGAAAAGGGATGAGAAACATGTCCTGACGAATGGAGCAGTGCCACAGATCCTGGGCCTCCATGGAGAGAGCTGGAGAGTGCATCCCGCCCTGCTTCCGGATGTAGAATATGGTGGTGGTGTCGTCCGTGAAGATCCTCACCACCTTGCCCCTCAGCGACAGCAGGAAGCACCTGAGGGCCCAGAAGACGGCCCGAAGCTCTAGGATGTTGATGTGAAGCGTCTTTTCTTCTGGCAGCCAGAGGCCTCTGGCCTGTAACTGTCTGGTGTGGGCTCCCCACCATTCCAGAGAAGCATCCGTGGTGATCGTCTCCTGGTAAGGAGGGATTTGGATTGGATGCGTGAGTTGAGGGCACATGCCCCACGACTGTATTGCCTGTTGGAACTCCTCGTTGAGGGTGATCTTGTCCGTCCAGGATCCTGAGACTTGCAGCCACCTCACATCCAGAGACTCCTGGAGAGGCCTCATCTGTAGTCTGCAAAGGCGGACAAGGTTGATGCATGAGGACATCAGGCCCAGAAGCGATTTGACGGCTCGCTCTGTAGCCGACAGGGCTGACGACAGGCGCTGCACCTTCTCTAGGATGGCTATCAACCTCTCTTCCGAAGGAGACGCCAGACAAGAGACTTTGATGAGACAGGAATCTAGTAACAGAGCTTTCTGTAATGGCTACAAGCAGGACTTCGGGTAATTTATGGAAAATCCCAGATCCATCAGCAGATGCACTGTCCTCGCTGTGTGCTTGTTCGCCAGTGCGTGGGATCGGATGAGCCAATTGTCCAAATAAGGGTAGACGTGGATGCCCTCGAGACAAAGATGCGCCGCGACCGGAGCCAAGCACTTGTGAAGACCCTTGGGGCTGACATCAGGTAGTGCCGTTCTGGACCACGAATCACAGGAACTTGCGATGCTTATGATATGATATGGCATTTATAACACGCCTATACACAAGTGTTTCAAGGCGCGACAAGAAAAAGGAGGGGGAACAGAGGGAAGACAGACAACGATCCTACTAGGCCAGGTATCATTCAGATTGCACATGGGAAGGGCGAAGTGCAGAACACGGGATAATAGAATAAATAAAGTAAAAGTACGGCCAGCTGGTGACAAGTGCAGGGGTAAGTGCAGACATCAGGTATCAAGTGCTGGTAGTGGGACTGTAGGGATACAGAAAACAGTCCCCAAGTGCGGGGGTTGCCAGGAGGGCAGTGCAGGTGTGCAACTGGCAGGGGAGGGGACCTGGGCCCGAGAACAGAGGGTGGCGAGCTAACCAGTGCAATTTCAGTTTCATCTAGGAAGTCAGCAGGGGAGAGGAGAAGGAAAAGCAGAAGCAAAGAGAGAGGTTTTGAGATGCTTTCGGAACCAGAGATGATTCTCCTAGAGTTTCAGGGAGGGAGGGAGGCTGAGAGGGAGGCCCCAGCCGAAGAAAGAGATCTACCACCAACTTGTTGCTTGGAGAAGCGAATGACCCTGAGGGAGTTGAAGTTGGATGAGCGAAGAGCTCAGGAAGGAAGATATTTAGGAAGAGAGAGTTCAAGGTATTGAGGCCCCGACCCCAGAAGGCCTTGTGGACAATGCAGAGGGTTTTGAACTTAATCCTCGCAGCCACTGGGAGCGAATGCAAAGATTACAGTCCTGGAGAGATATGATCCCTGGTCTTGAGGCCAAGGATAAGTCTCGCAGTCCTGTTCTGGACGAGTTGCAGAGGGCGGAGAGTAGAAGAAGGCAAATTTATAAAGAGGCTGCTGCAATAGTCCAGCCCAGAGAGAACCAGAGCTCTGGAGACAGTGAGCTTCTGGGGGAAGGAGAGGAAAGGAACTATACCTCTGAGGAGGTGAAGCTGGTAGTGTGACTTCTTAGAGATGTCAGAGATGTGAGGAGAGAGTCGAAGATGACCCCGAGGTTTTTAGCCTCTCAGGTGGGAGCAGGAAGAGGGCCAAGAGAAGCCGGCCAGAGAGTGACAGGAAAGGAAGGAGTTGGTGTGCAGATGAGGAGAATCTCGGTTTTGCTGCTATTAAGGCAGAGATCATTGCGGCACACCATTCCTGGATGGTGGACAGACGGAGATGAGAGAGGGTGAAGAGGTGGCTGAAAGTAGCCTGACAATGAGCTGAGTGTCATCCGCATAGCACTGGAAGTTGGGGCAGAGTGCGGAAATGCAGTGGGCAAGAAGTGCCAGGTATTGGTTTAACAGCCAGGGAGAGAGTTTAGACCCCTGGGGAACACCCCAGGTAGATATAGAGATAGAGGAGAGAAAGGACCCAAGTTGAACTTGGGAGGGTTGATCGGAGAGGAAAGCGGTCAGCCACGCCAAGACCTGGCCGGTGATACCCAGGTTATCACGGAGGGGGTTGAGCAGGATGGCATGGTTGACCATGTCAAAGGCAGAGGAGAGGTCAAGTAAGATGAGGACACAGGGGGTGTTGCAATCAAAGTTGGAGAGCAGGTCTTCACAGATATTCAGGAGAGCAGTTGCCGTGCTTCTGGCAGCTCTGAAGCTAGATTTATGATCATGGAGACAAGCAACAGATTCAGTGTGAAGATTAAGCTGGGAAATGGCCAACTTTTCCAAGAGTTTGCCCGGGAAAGGAGTGATGGAGATTGGCGATAATTAGCCAGCCGGGACGGGTCGGCAGAGGGTTTCTTAAGAAGAGGGTGCACACGGGAGTGCTTCAGAGGGGAAGGGAAGACTCCAGTAGCGAAGGAGTGAATGCAGAAGCCAGCCACAGCAGGAGCAGGGAGTCAATGTGGTCCTTGATGGTTTTGGAGGAGCAGGGAAGAACCTGTTTTGACGAGACTTTCATAGATCAGACTTGTCTAGAAACCTCGTCTGGGGAGAACAGGGGAAAGGAAGAGAAGGAGGGAGGAGAGGTGGCCAAAGAAGGGCCAGAGGAAGAGCAGGGAGTAGAGGGAGGAAGGAGAGAGGAGGAGAGAGAGGACAGGATGTCCTGAGTTTTAGAGATGAAATGAGATGCCAGCGCTGTGCAGAGGGCTTGTGAGGGTACAGGAGTGGAAGAGACTGTGGCAGGATTGGCCAGTTCCTTGTAGATTATGAAGAGTTCTACTGAGTTGTTAGACGCTGAAGAGACGCGGGCTGGGATGTGAGCTCTCTTCTTGGTGAGGGCAGAGAGCCGATATTGCCACTGGAGCAGAAGGCAGGCCAGTTTGTCAGAGGATGTACCAGAAGCAAGCCATTTCCTCTCAGTCACCCCGCAGTTGCGTTTGAGGGTACCAGGAGTTGCACTTGGCTTTGGGCTTCAGGCGGATCCTCATGACAGGGGCAAGAACATTGAGAGTATTAGATATAGCAGAGTGGAGCATGGAAAGGGCTGTGACAGGGTGTGAGTCAGCCAAAGGGGGAAAGGAGTGAGAAAGTGGCGGCGAAAGCCTCAACTGACACAGGCTTCATGGGTCGGATAACCGAGAAGGTGGGTGGCAGTGCTGAAGCTATCTTGGTCTGAGGGGGTAGTGAGCACCGTCCAGAACTAGCGACACCAGAAAGTTGCTTTCTTGCAGCTGGCCTGGCATGTGCTGCAACATGACCACCCTGAACTTCAGGGACTTCTTTCGGACCTGAAAGTATCTGTAGTATACCCCGGAGTTGCTGGGGGACAGGCTCTATCGCCCCCTTTTTTAACATGGCGTTGACCTCCTGCAGAAGCTGTGCCATGTGTTGTTCTTATCGAGGCATCAGGTATACGGGGACACCAGTGTTGGAACTCCAAGGTGTGCCCCTGTTCCAGAGCGTCCAGCACCCAACTGTCAGTGGGGATGGTCTTCCACGTGTTGACGAACTTCGTCAGCCGGCCTCGCACTGGTGTGCGTGACTGGGGGCCGGAGTCCACGGCTGGTTCAGGCCTGCTTTGATATGATATTTTATTTATATTGCATTCATACACAAGTGTTTCAGAGCGTGACAAGGCAAAGGAGGGGAACAGGGGAGAACAAAACAACAATCCTACTAGTCCCAGTGACATTGAGAATGCCCAAGTGCATGGGAAAGTGGAAGGGGAAAAGTGCATGGGGCGGGAAGTGGAAAGTGTCGAGCAGAAGAGAAACAGATAAATAATAATAAATAAAATTAAAAATAAGGCAAAAAAAAACACTGGTAGTGCAGCCAGCAAGTGGCAAGTGCTGGGTTTAAGGCAGCACACGGTATGTCTGATAAGTGCAGAAAGAAAAGAAAGGAGGGGTGTGGGGGACTCTATGGGTACAGCTACAGGCCCTAGTGCAGGAGGGTGGCAAGGCAATGCGGTACCTGGGCCCGGGGGACAGAGGGTGGGTCAGGTGCACAGTGCAGAGAGAGAAACAGATCGGCTGAGGGGGCGAAGGCAGAAGCAAAGATGAAGGTCTTGAGGTGCTTCCGGAACCGGAGATGGTTCTCTTCAACTTTCAGAGTCGCAGGGAGGCTGTTCCAGAGGGAGGCACCAGCCGAAGACAGATCTACCACCAGCTTGTTTCTTTGAAAAAAAAGACGGACCCTGAGGGAATTAGAGGTAGAGGAGCGAAGAGCTCGAGAGGGGAGATATTTACAGAAGGATAGTTGAAGGTATTTTGGACCCAGTTCCCAGAAAGCCTTGTGGACAATGCAGAGGGTTTTGAATTTAATCCTTGCATCCACTGGGAGCCAATAAAGGGATTTCAGAGCTGGGGAGATAAGGTCCCAGGACTTAAGGCCAAGGACAAATCTTGCAGTCCTGTTATGGATTAGTTGTAAAGGGCGGAGAGTAGAGGCAGGTATATTAAGAAAGAGGCTGTTACAATAGTCCAACCTAGAGAGAACCAGAGCTTGGGAGACAATGACCTTCTGGGGGAAGGAGAGGAAAGGCAGAGTACCTTTGAGGAGGTGTAGTAGGAAGTTTGACTTTTTAGATCCATCAGAGATGTGGGCAGAGAAGGAAAGTGTGGAGTCAAAGATGACCCTGAGGTTCTTAGCCTTGCAGGTGGGGGTAAGAGGAGGGCCAAGGGAGGCCGGCCAGAGAGTAAGGTAAAAGGATGGTGAAGGTGTACCGATAAGGAGGATCTCAGTCTTGTTGGCGTTTAGACAAAGATCATTGGCTGCACACAAGACATGGATGGCTGTTAGGCAATCATAGATGAGAGAAGCAGAGGAGGAGGCCGAGGGCTGCCTGAAAATGAGTTCTGTGTTATCAGCGTAGCACTGAAAATTTGAGCAGAAGATGGCAATGCAGCAGGCGAGAGTTGCCAGGTATTGGTTGAAAAGCCAAGGCGAGAGATTAGACCTCTGGGGAACACCACAGGTATAGAGGGAGATCAATGATAGGAAGGACCCAAGTTGGACCTGGGAGGGTCGATCAGAAAGGAAAGAGGTCAGCCAGGCCAGAACCTGATTGGTGATACCCAGGTTATCATGGAGATGGTTGAGCAGGGTGATATAGTTGACCGTGTCGAAGGCAGAAAAGAAATCGAGTAGGATGAGGACAGAGGTAATGTTAGAGTCAAGGTTGGAGAGCAGATCTTCACTGATGTTCAGGAGAGCAGTTTCTGTGCTTCTGGCAGCTCTGAAGCCAGATTGGTAGTGATGGAGAGAGCCAACAGAATCAGAATGAAGGTTAAGCTGAGAGATGGCCAGCTTTTCCAAGAGTTTACCCAGAAAAAGAGTAATGGAAATTGGGCGATAGCTGGACAAGAAGGATCAGCTGTGGGTTTCTTGAGAAGAGGATGCACAGGGAGTACTTCAGAGGGGAGGGGAAAGAACCGGAGGCAAAAGAGAGGTTGCAAAAATCGTCAAGGGCAGAGCGAGGGTGTCAATGTGGTCCTTGATGGTTTCAGAGGAACAGGGATGAACCTGTTTTGACAAGGCTTTCATAGATCGGACTTGTCTAGCGACCTCATCAGGGGAGAAAAGAGGAAAGGATGAGAAAGAGGGAGGGGGGTGGCTGAAGGAGGGTCAGCAAGCGCAGACGGAGAGTGGAGAGGAGGGGCAGGGGAGGGTGGACAGGATGTCCTAGGTTTTTGAGATAAACTGAGAAGCAAGGGCACTGCAGAGTTTGGCCGAGTTGTTAGATGCTGCAGGGACACAGGCTTGAATGTGGACTCTCTTCTTGATGAGCATAGAGAGCCGGTATTGCCTTTGGAGCAGGCGACAGGCCAGTTTGACAGAGGATGAAAAAGAAGCCCGCCATTTCCTCTCAGCCGCCCTAAACTTACGTTTAAGTGTAGCTAAGTCAGAGTCATACCAGGAATTGCACTTGGCTTTGGACTCCAAACAAATGCTCATGACTGGGGCAAGAACATCACGAGTAAAAAAAATGGAAGAGTAGAGCATGGACAGGGCAGTGTCAGTGTGTGAGTCAGCCAGAGGTGGAGAGAAGATGGCAGCGAAAGCCTCAACTGACACACGCTTCATGGGCCGAATGTCCAAGAAGATAGGTGGCAATGTTGGGGTAGGCTTGGCTTGGGGGGAAGAGAGGCAGAGATAAGAGGAGAGGAGGCAGTGGTCACTCCTGGAGAGAGAAGTGGTCAGAGGGGTGAAGAGGGGGAGGTCAGAGGAGATCAAGACATCAAGTGTGTGTCCTGCAGAGTGAGTTGGGCCAGAGGGGAGGGTAGAAAGGGAGAGGGAATCGCAGGGGTCGCGAAAGAGCACAGATGAGGAAAAGGGAGAATCCAGATGGATATTGAGGTCACCGAGGAGGAGGAGTTGAGTGGTTGAGGCCAGGAGAGAGGAGGAGAGGTCTGCCCACTCAGAGAGAAAAGAGGTGATTTGACCAGGGGGCTGGTAGAGAGTAGCACCAGTATGAGAGTGGCTAGGAGAGACAGAGAGCCTGCAGGAATCCACTCAGGAAAGATTAGGGCTACACCCCCTACACCCAGGTGGATCTGGGTGTGGAGAGGATCATGTAGCCATCAAGGAGGAAAGTGTCAAAGATCGTGACAGAGCTGGTCATGAACCATGTCTTGTTAAGACTGAGGACATCAAGGTCCAGTTCTTCCAAGAGGTGGCAGATGTCAGAGAAGTGTTTGACGGCAGAGCGAGAATTGAGAGTGGCAAGATGAAGAAGGTTGCCAGCCTTAAAGACCTCCCGGGGAGGGGAACAAATCAGAGGTACGCCCTGCGGAGGTGTGGAGGGAGCCCGAAGTGGGGCAGAAGACTGGGAAGAGAGGGTGAGGTAGCCAAGGGAGGAGAGGAGGGGACAGCTCGAAATGAAAGGAAGTTGATGAGGCGAGGGAACCGCCTATCAAAGAGGTGGAGAGTGGCCTGAGGGCCTTGGACCATGACAGTGCCATTTAGGTAGACATTAATGAGGACTCTGGAGGAGTTGAAGGAATCCATGAGGACGTCCCAGCGGGTGCAACAATTAATGGGAGAGGAGGAGACAGGACAGAGCACAGAGATAATGTGAGGGGTCCATAGATCTGGAGAATGAACGACAAAGAGGATGTCAGTGAGGGTCTGTCTGGAAGAGGCGCTGGAATAAGTATCAGCGATGGGGAGAACTGGGTTGGAGGCCAAGATATCATTTTAAAACTTTGTATTCCCAGACTTAGTGAGAATGGAAGGATAGTTGATAGAGAGGCAGTTGGAGTAGATAGGAGAAACAGAAAGCGCCATGGGTGAGTAGAGAGGAGGCAGTGGGAGGAGTGTGTAAGTACAGCGGTAAGGAACAGTCACTGGAATAGCAGGTTAAATGCAACATATACCCGACTTTGACTTTCAAACTAAGATGCAAAACACACCCAACTATTATTATTTTTTGTAACTTTTATTTATTGGCAAAAGCTTACAGTATCCATGTTTAGGCGTTTCCTTCCATGTATATATACAGACAGGTTACATATGGTTAGTCAATGATTGTGGAGCGTAGTATAGCTATACATAGACGCCACCCGTTTGCACATTCTGGGCTATAGGAGTGACCCAAGTAGACACAGTTCAAGTGATCAGGGATTATCATCAGCGTGGTTAGATAGGTAAGTGCGGAATTCAGTCCATACATTTTTCGGGCGGGAACGAAGGGGCAGAGAATTCACCTATTCCTATTCAAACATTTGAGTCCAGATAAGTGTGTTCAACCACATTGCAAAAGTCAGGGGGGATTGTTTCCAGTGCTGGAGAGTACATTTTTAGCCACCACACAACTGTCATGGCCACAGGCCCCACAACACAAAAACCACACCATCTAGTGATGGGGCAATGGGTCACTCACTTATACACAATAAACACAGGGGCCCTGGCTGGACTCAGTCCTGGCACCTTTGGTGCCAGGCTCATATAGAGATGTGAGCAGGAACACTTTATTTCAGTGCAGGAGTGCTTTTACTTTATTTCAGTGCAGGAGTGCTTTTATTTTACAAGAGCTTTCCAGAGAACATCCTCATGTGCTGACTCATCGGGTGTGGCTCCCTAGGCCTGGTCTTCATGTGCTGACATCGGGTGTGGCAGGCAGGCTGAACCTGGTGAGCGTGGCTTCAGAAGCTGAGTTATATAAACTGCTCCATCCTTAAGCCAGGAGGGCTGCAACCGTGCCCCAACGCCTCCGCAGAGACCAGGTGAGCATAACAGAATGTGGAGCCTCTTCAAATCTCTGCCTGAACGTTATGGAAACTTCAGAAACTGACCAGTTGGACCGATTACTGGGAGAGTTACGGGCTGAAGTTCATGCCTCAAGACAGGAAACCAATGCCGTTAGGAGGGATCTAATTGTGAACCAGGAGCGGACAGATGAACTAGCAAGGCAAATGCTCCAGGCACAGGCAGGCCAGGTCCCACTGCCGGGGAATGCCCCTCCTGCCGCGCCTCCACAGCCCACGCCAGAATAGCTGGTTCTTCTAGGGGGGGTTCCCCTGGCCCCACCAGAACACTTCACAGGTGATCCAAATAAGTATGCCATCTTTATGAATCAATGTCCCCTACATTTCTTGTGCAGACCTGGGGCATTTCCTAACGATCAAGCGAGAGTGGCATTTGTACTCTCATATTTGGGATGTGGTGCAGCGGACTGGTCAATACCCTTGGTAAACCAGGATGATCCTTTGCTTTGAGACTTTGGAGGTTTCCAGCGTGAAATGGAGAAACTTCTTCCACGGTACACTCAAGGGCAGGCTCTGGAAATGAACTGTTATCACTACGGCAGGGTAATCATGACCTACTAACATATATTGCTTACTTCAATCGTCTGATAGCACAAACTAACTGGCCACAGGAGAAAAGAACTACGCTCTTTTACCGAGGCTTGCGAGGGGAACTTAAGGACGTATTAGCCCAAGTAGTAAATCCCCCGGAAAGATGTGTTGAATACATCGACCGGGCAGTGCAGCTCGATCACAGATTTCAGGATCGTAAGACGGATCGGGCCAAGGCCGAGGGGCAGTTGGTCTACGTGCGACCCCGTGAGAATGAAACCAAATCATACGATCAGTCGGAGCCAATGCCAATTGGAGGCTTGCAGAGCCCACTCACCAAGGCAGAAAGGGAGCAGCTTTGTTTGAACTGTGGTAAGGCAGGTTACTATCTCTGAGACTGCCCGGTGAAACCACCCAGGAAAGCAGTTGGAGCAACTGACAAGGGTGAAGAAGAAGAACAGGACTCGGGAAAAGTCAAATTGATCTGATACCTGGAGCTCAAGTTCCCTGCAGCCGGATTTACGCCCTAAAAGAACAGGAAAACCAGCATCTAAAAACCTACCTCGATCAGTATCTGGCAAATGGCTTCATTCGTCCGTCCAAGTCCCCTGCATCCTCACCCTTCTTTTTTGTGCCTAAAAAGGAGGGAGACCTGAGAACTTGCATTGACTACAGAACATTTAACCAAATCACGTTAAAAAAACGGTACCCGTTACCGCTTATACCGAGCTCTTGGATCAAGTCAAAAACGCTCAGATATATACAAAACTAGATTTACGAGGGGCCTACCATCTAGTAAGAGTCAAAAATGGAGACAAGTGGAAGACGGCCTTTCGCACGAAATATGGCTTTTATGAATATCAGGTTATGCCCTGTGGACTATGTAACGCCCCGGCGAAGTTCCAATTTTTCATGAATGACATGCTCCGTTAACTGTTGGACGTCTGCGCTCTTGTCTATATTGATGATATTCTTATCAATTCAACCACCAAGGAGGACTACGTCAACCATGTCCAGGCAGTTTTGGAGAAACGGTGGCAACACCGGCTATATGCCAAATTGGAAAAATGCTTCTTACATGTGACAGAGGTAGAATTCCTCAACTTTATTCTCACACCACGGGGCGTAAGCACGGACACTCGCAAGTTAGACGTTATCCTTAACTGGCCCTCACCGACATCCATAAAGGGAGTACAGAGTGTACTCGGTTTCGCCAACTTTTATCGCTGGTTCATTCCCAGGTTCTCCCAGATCGTCCACCCAATGACCTCTTTACTATGGACAAATAAACAATTTAATTGGTCCGCAGAGGCAGAGAGAGCCTTACAGGAGCTAAAACAAGCATTTACCACAGCACCAATTCTACTGCATCCTCGACCAGTACCATCATACGTGGTCGACACTGATGCTTCCAACATAGCAATGGGAGCAGTCCTGTCACAAGGAGACCCCGAAACAGGTCATTTGCATCGCGTGGCATTCTGGTCTCGCAAGTTTTCAGCCCCTGAATTGAATTAGGCAATCACTGATAAAGAACTGCTAGCAATTAAGTCAGCGTTCAAAGCCTGGAGACGAACAAGTTACTCTCTTACCTGGTAACGTTCTTTCGATGGGATGGTCCGACGACGTATTCCATATCTATGACAGTAATCACCACAGCTGTGCTGCTTCGGAAAATCTTCTGCGTCGATGACGTAGATACGCCGCCCTCGAGGGCCTCCTCCGACGGCCGACGTCTCTGGATGTTATAAGTAGGACGCACAACGCCCGTAGCCTCAGTTGTAGTTTTTCCCCAGAACGTGTGCCACCAGTCTTCTGCCAGTCTGACACACAAAGCCTTGCGGAAACGTAAGCTGCAATCGCATAAGAAATTCTGTAGCGGGGAAGGCAGGGAGGGAGCAATATGGAATACGTTGTCGGACCATCCCATCGAAAGAACGTTACCAGGTAAGAGAGTAACTTGTTCTTTCGAGGAGATTGGGTCCTCCGACCTATTCCATATCTATGACAGACTCCCGAAGCAGTCCCAATGCAAGGAGGTGGGAAAAGAATTTAGAAAACAGAAATTTAGCATGCCCAATCAAACTGCGGAGTAAAGGACCGACCTTGCCAAAGGCCAGATCCTGCCCCCGGATGGAATCGTGGGAGTAGTGATGTACAAAAGTATGTACCGAAGCCCAGGTGGCTGCATCACAGATGTTACGAATAGGAACACCCCTCTGCAGGGCAGTAGAGGCAGCCATACCCCTGGTATAATGGGCCCGAAAGCCTACTGGTGGATCCTTACCCGCCAAACGGTAACACTCAGATAGCCAAAATAATCCAGCGAGACAAAGTCTGTTTCGTCAGAGCTTGTCCCAAGCGCTTTCCAGCATAGCCGATGAAGAGTTGATCGTCCACTCTGACCCGGGACATGCGTGAAATATAAAAGCTCAACGCTCTTCTAGGATCTAGCCTATGGAGCCTCTCCTCTTCCTTAGCAGGATGTGGAGGAGGATAAAACGCCGGAAGAACAACCTTCTGGCCTAAATGAAATTCCGACACCACCTTCGGAAGAAAAGAAGGACAAATTCTAAGGACAACCCTGTCCTTATGAAACACAGTGAAGGGTGGCTTAACTGAAAGTGCCTGTAACTCACTCACTCTGCAAGCGGAAGTGACCGCAACTAAAAATACAGTTTTAAGAGTTAACAGTCTCAAAGGGCATAAATGCAAAGGCTCAAACGGAGCACCCATCAGAAACGTGAGAACAAGGTTCAAATCCCAACCGGGCACCTGGAAAGGTGACGGAGGGAACACATTAGTGAGCCCTTTCAGAAACTGAGAAATTCAAGGAATTTTAAAATAGGAGCACTCTTCAGACGAGCGCTTAAATATGGACAGCGCCGCCAGGTAACTTTTAATGGTACCCACTTGAAGGCCCCTGTGGGCCAAAGAAAGCAAAAAAGACAGAATCATGGGAATGTCACATGCAAAAGGATCCACATTCTTAACCCTGCACCAGTCGCAGAGCTTACGCCAACGGCAACGGTACAGGGAATTAGTAGCGGGCCGTCTGGCCAAGAGCAATACCTCCATCATGTCTTCAGGGAGGTCCCAATCCTTATACCTCAACCTTTCAGAAACCAAGCGTGAAGGTTGAGGGATCTGACCTCTGGATGGAGAACCTGACCCCCCTCTAGTGAGAGCAGACCATCTCGGTAGGGAAGACGACGAGGAGGGCAGATGGACAAGTCGAGAAGGTCCGGGTACCACGTCTTCCGGGCCCACGCCGGAGCAATGAGGATCATCTGGGAACCGAACCTCCGTAACCTCCGCAGTACTTGCGGGATGACGTGGACTGGAGGAAACGCATACAGCAGTGGGAATGACCACTCCACCACAAACGCGTCTCCTAAGGCTCCGTTTGGAGGAAATTCCCGCAAGCAGAACCTCTCGGACTTCCGGTTGACACTGGAGGCGAAGAGATCCACCTGAGGGGTCCCCCAAAGGGCTAAGATCTACAGGAGAATCTCCTGAGCCAACTCCCACTCGTGAGAGATCGCGCTCTGCCTGCTCAGAGCGTCCGCCGTCTCGTTTTCATCTCCAGCCAGATGAACTGCCGAGAGTGAAACTTCCTGCTGGATTGCCCAGAACCAGAGCTGCATCACCTCGCTGCACAGAGGAAGTGACCCTGCCCCCCTCTTTTTGTTGAGGTAGTGCATGGCCACTGGGTTGTCCGTCAGGATCAGGACATTCTTTCCTCGCATAGTCGGCAGAAAAAGCTTTCAGGGCTAGCCTGACGGCCCTCAGCTCCAACAGATTGATATGGAGTCTGGACTCCGACGGAGTCCAACGACCGCTGACTGTCAACTCGTTGGCATGAGCTCCCCATCCCGTGAGGGATGCGTCCGTCACGATCGTCACCTCCGGCCAGGGCAGCCAAAATGGAGCCCCCCTCATCAGATTGCCTTCGTCGGCCCACCACAGAAGGCCCTGGGCGACCGAGGACGGCACCTGAACAGGGTCTGACATCCTGCCGGAGAACTGAGACCACTGGAGCTTGAGTGCCCATTGCAAAGATCTCATCCGCAACCTGGCCTCTGGCACCAGAAGAATGCAGGATGCCATGAGGCCGAGCTATTTCAAGAACTCGAACTTGTGCACATTCTGCTGAATGTGATGAGCCCGCACCTGGGGAGGAAAACACTGCCCCAGAGACGTGTCGAGCACTGCTCCGATGTACTGGAGCCTCTGAGTTGGTGTTAAATGGGACTTCTTTAAGTTGAGGGAGAAGCCCTGCTTGTGGAGGGAGTGGCAGGTGACTGACAGATGATCCAGGACTTGCTCGGGAGAGCGCGCCCTTATCCACCAATCGTCCAGGTATGGGTAGACGTGAATCCCCCCCTTTCCTGAGGTGCGCTGCCACCACTACCATGAGCTTTGTGAAGATCCTCAGGGCGGAGGTCAATCTGAACGGTAGGACCTGAAACAAAGTGCGAGTCGCCAACCGAGAACCTCAGGTACTTCTTGTGCTTTGGTTGTATCAGCACATGAAAATAAGCGTCCTTGAGGTCGAGAGACACCAACCAGTCCTGAAGTTGAAGGGCCTGGAGTGTTAGGCAGAAACCTGTGCAGTTCCCTCTGGGACCACTGCAAAAGATTTAAGACTACAGGTGTTTGGCAGTAAACCCACTTGGTAGCAGTCTGTACCACACAGATTCACTTGGTAGCTGTAGCTGAGCAGTCAGACTTCCCTCAAGAAGAGTTAGGCAGTATACAGAGTATTCACAATAGGTCAAAAGAACATAGTAGAACAAGTAAACACTGACCAGAGCTTGGTGTAAAAGAGATATAATTATTTATTTAAAACCACATCTAGAAAAACACACAGGCACTAATAGTAAGCAATTCAAAAACACGGTCACTAAAAGATATACACTCCTTTAGAAGAATATTTGACAAGTCTTAAGTAAAGCCCCACTTATTTTCAGACGCAGATGGCACTCTAATAATTCGTTTAAAAAGGGAAAGAAAAGCAGAGTATAATATGAAACAGATCCCAACGCTTTCATAAGATCAAAGCAAGAGAGGAAGACAAGTAAAACCGTGAAGTTAGAGTTCAGACGCCATGTCCAAACCCAACTGAACGGCCTCACACATGGCATCCTTGCCATCCTGAACCATGGCAAGGAAACCATCCCGTTCGTCCCCTTCGGGAATATGTTCAGCCACCAAGGAAACACAGTTCCACAGAGTGTGCGTGAAACGTGACAAGGCACAAATGGAGTTGGCCGCCTGAAGCGCCATACCCCCTGCAGAAAACACTTTCTTCGCCCAGCCGTCAACACGCTTGTCGTCCCTATCAGGAGGGATGGTAGGATACTACGCCTGCTTTGCCGGGGCCGTAGCCGCCTGCACCACCAAACTCTCCGGAGTAGGGTGCTTGGACAAGTAGCAGGGGTAGCTACTGGCTGGGTGGTATTTTCGCGGCAAATACTTGCCCACTGCCGGGAGACTCTACGGAGCAGTCCAAGCCGCCACCACCCTCCTCTGTAGAGCCATATGAAACGCCAGTACCGGGTCAGTTGGTGGACCAAGGTCGAGGATATCCGTAAGGTCATCCTGAAGAAACTCCCCTGGCGGAGCAGACCACCCCAAGTACTCGGTGACCCTTGACATAAGGCGCCGGTACAAGGAGTCGGCATGAGTGCCAGGCTCAGGCCTACAAAACTCCACCTCCAGAGAGGTGTCCAGCCCACTAGCATCGTGCGCGGACTGCCTCAGGTCCTCAAATTGGCTATGGCCCGAGAGAATCTCGTCTGGCACCGCATCAGGAACCATGCCATCATCAGAGCCCTCATCCACCTATGAAATAAGATGGCGGTAAGAAGGCATAGAACGTGAACCAAAGCCATGCTTGACCTTGGCCAGAGCCTTTCCAGGGGGTTCCACCGAGCCACAGGGTACCCCCGTCGACACAGCCTTGAAAGGCGTTGAGGGCATCGAGTGAAGCGGTGCCGACAGCATCGACGGCGCTGACACAGTCCTTGAGGCCGGGGCCCCAAGCGTGGCCCTCGATGGCTGGGGCGCTGATGGCGTCGACGACTTCTTCGAGGGCGGGGCCTCGAAAGAGTCCGTCAACGATCTCGGCGCCACCGGCGTCGACGTTTTCCGTGAAGACACCACAGGTTCACACGGTCCGAGCGCGTCGAGGACCGGGACCTGGAACGGGCATGACGAGAACGATTCCCCTTGTCCGAGCGGGACCTCTCCCGCGAATCGTGACGACCACCCGAGCCCGAAGGCGTGCGAGCAGTGTCTCTCGACTGATCACGACCGACCCCACTCGGATGCGCGGACGGACCAGTGCCCTGCGATTCGAGAATCGCCAACATTTTCTTCCCGAAGGAAGCCCATTCCTCCGGCGTCACATGCTTGGTGGAGTAAGCGACGGGCAGAGTCCTCGGATGAGGACGGGGAAGGCGACCGATGACGGCGCTTCCGGGAGTGCCTCGAAGAAGCAGAGGAGTGGCGAGACCGAGAACCACTGGACTTCCAACGACGACGCGCAGAGTCGCCCCTCGAGTCGTCCGTCGAAAGCCATGCAGACCTTGACTTCAGGGCTTGGACACCTTACCTACAGATAACTTCTTCTTTCTCTACCGCAAGGCTTTAGACGTGAGCGACTGGCAGTCGACAGTCATCCGTGTCATGGGCCTCCCCGAGGCACCAGAGGCAGGCATCGTGTGAGTCTGTAACCGACATCTTGGACCCACAGTCCCCTCACTTCTTAAAGCACGGATGCGGTGTGGAAACGAGGTAGACATCCTCACGAAGAAAGACTTCACAATATCAAACAGGTTTGACGAACCGAGAAACAACAGAAACTCCGAAGAGTCGAGGCGTGCCGAGATTCCCGAAGCGAACACGTTCGCGGAAAAAACGGAACTGAGGCTACGGGCATCGTGCGTCCTACTTATAACATCCAGTGACATCGGCCGTCGGAGGAGGTCCTCGAGGGCGGCGTATCGACGTCATCGACGCAGGACGCAGACGCCGAAGATTTTCCGAAGCAGCACAGCTGTGGTGATTACTGTCATAGATATGGAATAGGTCAGAGGACCCAAGCCCCTCGAAATTATCTTCTTGGAGCTAGACATACAGTCACTGTCGGCACAGATCATCGCAATCTACAATATCTGAAGCCTGTTAAAGCGCAATCATGTCAACTCCGCTGGGCTCTCTTCTTTGCGGAATACGACTTCATCATCACCTATAGACCCGGAGTACGCAATGGAAAAGCGGACGCCCTGTCTCGCATAAGTGAGGGAGAAGAGGAATTCACTAAACCAGACCCCGTGGCCATCATTCCTGAAGGACGAATCCAAGGCATGATTGCCGCAACTACCACTCTAGACAACTTAAAATCTGACCTGCAACACTTGATGAGTCCACCAGCGCAACAGGAATGACTAGGGAAGGGAGACCGGTATACGATCGTGGACAACCTACTATACTACCAAGGACGATTGTACATCCCGGATAGGAAATGACAGAATCTATCACAAACTATCCCGATTCATTAGTAGAAGGGCATCCGGGAATAGCCAAAACCCAAGCTAAAATAAAGAAAAATTACTCGTTGCCAACTTGGCGAAAGGACATTGTCTAGTTCATCGCAACCTGTGGCACCTGTGCACAACACAAGTCCCAAAAACAAAGTCCTGCAGGTGTGCTACGTCCTTTAGAAGTATCCCCAGCCAGCACCTTGGCATACGCTATCAATGGATTTTTATTACAGACCTTCCATCATGTAATGGATACAATAGCATCTTAGTCGTCGTAGATCCGTTTTCCAAAATAACCCACTTTATTCCCCTAAAAGATCACCCCAACTGCTTCTGCACTGGCTACCGTGTTTTTGGAACAGATTGTCCGGCTACACGGGTTCCCATCAATATTGCTAACAGACCGAGGAACTCAGTTTGTCTCTGCATTCTGGAAAAGGTGTTGTAAAATTGCCAAAATTGATCTCTGGTTATCTACAAGCCATCACCCCCAAACCGATGGCCAGACCGAAAGGACTAACAGACCCTCGAGCAATACATAAGGTGTATGCTGCAACAAACCGAGGATACCTGGAAGGACATACTTTGGTTAGCAGAATATGCATTTAACAACTCCATTCACACCAGTACGGGACAAAGCCCATTCTACATAGTGTACGGTCGACATCCATGGACATCCGTTTTCGACCCACTCAAATCATTAGAAATGCCCGCTGTAATGACCTTACACAAAACCATCACCCAAGGTTTTAAGGAAGCAGCAGAGCATCTTGCCAGAGCCAAAGAGAAACAGAAGCAGTTTGCGGATCGACACCCAAGGAAAGCTCCCACCTACCCAGTCGGAGACAAGGTTTGGTTAGCATCCAAAAACCTCCCCCTGAGAGGACCACGGGCGTTCCGTCCCAGATATCTGGTATCCTACACTATCAAGGCTGTGATCAACCCTGCGGCTATAAAATTAGAATTAAAGGCCCACATGCGGATCCAACCGGTGTTTCATGTCTCCCTACTAAAACCATTGAGACCAGATACATGGATTGATACTCCACCAGATCCCGAAATAGTTGAAGGAGAACCAGAATACGAAGTTAAAAGGAAACCTAGACTTTAAAATGGTCCTGTCCAAGTTATACTATCTTATAGACTGGAAAGGTTATGGACCCCAAGGTCGGACCTGGGAACCCAGTGAGCATGTCCACGCTCCACGATTAATCAGGCAGTTCCACCGCAATAACCCCACTAAACCAGGGCCAGGGGGGAAACCACCCATGAGAGGGGCCTTGAGGGTGAGTGCTGTCATGGCGAAAGGCCCCGAAACACAAAAAACACACCATCTAGTGATGGGGCAATGGGTCACTTGACTCACTTATGTCCCTTTGGGACCTATAAACACAGGGACCCTGGCTGGACTCAGTCCTGGCGCCTTTGGTGCCAGGCTCATATGGAGATGTGAGCAGGAACACTTTATTTCAGTGCAGGAGTGCTTTTACTTTATTTCAGTGCAGGAGTGCTATTAATTTACAAGAACTTTCCAGAAGCTGAAAGCCTTTATTCCAGAGAACATCCTTATGTGCTGACTCATCAGGTGTGGCAGGCAGGCTGAACCTGGTGGGTGTGGCTTCAGAAGCTCAGCTAAGTAGGCTGCTCCATCCTTAAGGCTGGTGCTTCGCGTTACTGTGCACTCGCGTGCAACGTGACCCTCACCGCTGCTTGGACCAGTTTACTTACCTTTGAAACCAGGTGTTCTCCTGCATACTCACCTCCAGGAAACCGGTGGTACATCGCTTCATCTGCAGGCTCATCTCCTGACATCCAGTGATCTTGATCTCGACGTGCAGCACCGAACTCTGCATCCACGAACTCGGACCCTGTGAAGAAGAAGAAAGACAAGGTTAGAACATCCGTCCTAGAGCCACGCCGCATTTGAACCCTGCGCTCCCTAGTTAATAACTTACCTGCTACTGTACCGTTGCAGCTTCGTTCCTCATTTCCTCTGGCTGTCACCTCATGCTCCGCAGCTTCTGCTGGGCCGGCAACATCACCTAAAGTGATCATCACCTGCAAGGGAAGAAAGCAAAAGAGAAAACATCAAAAGTGGAACGGACAGGGGGCGTGGCCAGAAGGCGAGAGATGTGGACGTGATCCTTCGTCGCTTTCGGGCCACCAGCTTAATCCTGTAACTATCCTGACTAATTAATATCTAGAACACAAGGGAATCACGTCAGCAAGTGGCGAATCCCTGCTGCAGTGGGTCGCGGCACTGCGGAGCTGAACCGGTGTGCGGTTCCGAAGATACGGCCAATGAAAGTCAGAGAGCCGGTGGACTGCGTTCAGCAATCAAGATGGCTGCCGGGCCACGAAGTAGGAGAGGAGCGCACTACACGGCGGCGACCCCGCTAAGTGAGCAGTTCAGAGGGAACAGCCACCAGCCTGGCGTTACGGCGGAAGATAAGGAGAGCAAATACTGTCTCCCACCCCATACAGCAGCGAGGGTAAGCGAGCAAATGCAGGCATCCACTGCCCTGCTGGAAAGCGAAACAACCCTGCTCGCGAACACCAGAGAGGTCCCGCAGCTAATACGAACCTGAACACAGCAGAGATCAGGTGAGTCACGGAGCGGCAAAGCGCTCCCCCTCCCTGACGCAGCATCCAAGCGCCGGTCATACCCGGACCTCCCGAGCATAGCGCAGCAATTTGCTGCTGTGAGCCTGTGGTAAAGAAGCAGACTGCAGAGGCCTGCCCAAAGGAGCTCGGGCTCTGACTGCACTAGAACAGCGCTCCGACGGGAGCTGAGCAGATATTCACAGAACATACAAGTTCCAAATTGAGATTGGAACGGAGCAGCAGCACAGAACGGAATGCAGCAGAGTCACGCACAGATCTCAGCCACACACAGTGGAACCCTGATAGTGGGATCCTACCTGCAAAGAGAGCGTGAGTGAGACTAGGTGAAAGGGAATTGGTCACCCAAAGCACAACGCGCCAAGCCTCCCAGAGGAAAACTAAGTACCCAGTGTGCCCCCGGGGCCGCCATATCAAACAATACTAAAAGGGGGCCAACTAACTGGAACTGATTGCGGACCTAAAGTGATCATCAATCAATAGATGGGCTGTCTAATAACTGGCGCACTGACCGGAGGGGCAGCGAACATAGTGGAGACATCAAACGTTCAGAGTGCACACTATATCCTAACGGCACTAACTCCAAGTAAGAACTATCATTGGAGACCTCTGAATTGGGCTTGCCGCCTATGAACAGGGACAACAGGGGACCTGACCTACTGAAATTATCAAGCAACAAAGGCAGCTCCAACCCTGCAGTATACGCATCTGTCACCCCTAGAGCCCCAAGGACTGACGCCCGTCAGCGGCTCTACTCGGAAATCCATGCTAGCCAAGCTACCCGTAGAGGCGGAATAAACGTCCCTGGAGTGCCGCCTGTTTAACCATCACTTGATCCAACAGCAACAGCCGAACGGTGCCTTATCGACCTACTGAGCCCAGTGAGGAGTCTATGGACGTAAAGCGGCTGTGTATGCACTGGTTGAGGCAGAAGAAGGCGACCGCAATATAGCACTGAATTGGTCACTATGGGGAAAGACAGAGCAAAGAATGCAACAACGCAGAGCAAAATGGAGCAATACAGAACCTCTGCCCAGGCCCCCTCCCACAAGAGCAGGTCAAAAGCGGTGATGCACCAGGAACGGAAGAGGATAACATATCCCTTAAAGATGTCATCAACGCTATCGCCAATTCAAGAACCTCAATGGAAAAGAAAATGGACGGCATAAGCACAGATCCTCGAGGATTCGATGGCGCCCTGTTCATCAGCAACACATTCCACTTGGGTTTGGCCTCCCTCCATTCTGGTTAGCTTAGCTAGTGTCCTACCTGGTCTCTCTCCTTCTCCATATTTTTTGCCACCTGTGGGTGTGAGAAAAAACTAATTTCCCTAAGGGCATGCGACTCCAAGATCTCCAACTCGGCACGTATCCGTGCCAATTTATCGGGACTCGTCACATTCGCACAGTCCTGTTCTAGCTCCCTAAGTTTTGCTTCTGAGCGAAGAAGATCGTTCCTGATTGCTTTCTATCTTTCCATAGGCCTTACTTCCCTGGATATAGACATGCCCCGTATGTACACCTTGAAGGCCTCCCATCGTACCCCTGCGGTCGTGTCATGTTGAATGTTGCACTCGAAAAATGTCACGATCTGTTTATGTTTATTGGGTTTATATAGCGCTTTACGCCAGAGCGATTTACATTATAACAGCAACAAGGATACAATAAAACAGTAGAACCAATTACGAAATATGAATCAAACCAGTAAAAACAGTAAATAGAATAATTTGCCTATGAAGATAAACGAGGGTGGAGAGGGGGGAGGAAGTGGGAAACAGGAAGAGGAAAACGCTGGGGGTGAAAGAGGAGGAGAGGGGACTTGAGTGGAATGGAGCAGGAAGAGAAGGTAGGCAGGAGAGGGTGTAAGGGAGGCGAGAGGAAGGTGAAGGAGGGGATTGGAGTGTTAGGGTGGAAAGTGGAGAAGAGATTTCAAGGAGACACAAAAAGAGGAATAGGTGGGGATGGAATGGATAGAGAGAAGTAGGGAGTTCCAGTGTAGGGGGGCAATGAGCTGAAACTAACAGACATGAGAGGAGGCACAAGGAGAGGAGTTAGACAGAGAGAAGGAAGAGATCGGCAGAACGGAGAGAGCAGGAGGGAATGTAGAATGAAATGAGCCAGGAGAGGTATGGAGGAGCAAGATCATGAAGAGATTTAAAGACAAGACAGAGGAAGTGGAATTTAACCCCTTAAGTGCTAAGGGTGAGGTATCTCGTCCTTGGGATTACCTCCCTGTTGCCAAAGATGAGATACCTCGTCCTTGGCACTTAAGGGGTTAAGTTGGGAGTGAAAGGAAAGCCAGCCAAGATGAGAAAGCGAGGAGGAGATGGAGTCATGAGGAGAGAGAAGACAGAAGATATGAATGGCAGAGTGGTAGAGGGATTTGGGGGGGGGGCAAGATGGAAAGCAGGGAGTCCAAAGAGGAGGGAAGAGCAGTAGAAAAGACGAGAGAAGATAGGGGAGGAGATTAAAAGTTTAGTGGCATGGAAGATGAGAGAGGAGCAGACTTTACGAATATTGAAAAGGTGGTAGCGACCTACACGAGAAATAAGGGAAATATGGTGGGTGAAGGAGAGGGAGGAGTCAAAGTAAATGCATAGATTACGAGCGTGGGCAGAGAGGAAGATTAGAGGGGGGAAATTAATAAAAGGAGGTGGAGAAGGAGGGGGAAGAGTGTTGGAAGGGAAGAATAAGACTTCAGTCTTGTATGTGTTGAGAGAGAGAAAGTGGGAAGACATCCAGTTTTTAATGGCAGTAAGACATGAAGAGAGATTAAGATGTAGGAGTGAAGAAAGAAAATGAGCGGAAAAGCTGGGTGTCATCAGTGTAAAAGTGGTGAGAAATACCAAAGGAAGAGATGATGGGGGCAAGAAGGGAGGTGTAAAGAGAGAATAGAAATGGGACAAGGACAGAGCCTTGGGGTACACAGTAGTCCAAGGGAAGAGTAGAGTGTGGGATGTATTCACCCACTCCGCTATCCTATGCAGCACCACTCTGATAGTTATGGTGCAAGAAACAGCAACAATGGCGGCAAAACGCTTGTGCGCGCCAGAAACCTACAAAAACCACGTTCTGCAACACAACAAAAAGATGGATGCACAATCTGCCACCCATGGTGCATGTGTGGTGGAATAGAGCACACCCTGCAGAAAATGTGCAGTGGGCTCCATGACCAGCAAACAGAGTGCAGAGAGAGAAACAGTGCTTTGCAAATGAAACCCCAAAATGTACCTACAATTGACTTCTGCTTTGTTGCTAAAAGCTCCCAAAATGCCTATACACCACACTTCTCAACATTCAAAATCTTGCTTGGCACTGAAATTCATGTAATCTTATGAAGCATTGCGAACATACAAAACCCTAAATGTGAAGAGCAAAACATTTCTTCAGAAAAACTGATTGTCTGTAAACTGACAGCCCCTATCAAAATCTGTGTGCAGTACCCTGGGCTACCTGTGAATGACAGCTGTCAGATGAGCTCCTGATGAAACTTCAAAGTATTTAAACTAAAGGTCTTCCGGATTAGCAAACATAAAAGGATTGTTACTAAAAGGAATACAGATATTAGTTGTGTTTTTGATCCTACAGATTTAAAGCTAAGAAAGTAATGTATTTATGTGATTTGATGCAATAAGTTTGGTTTTTGCTGGATTTTTAATAAAGAATAAATTAGCCTGGCTGAGCTGGAAGTGGAAAAACAGGTTTCTTCCAAGGGGAGGGGAAATCCTCTTAGCAGAAACTGACTAGTAGATCATAATTGTGGGTTAGACCAGACTCTTGTCTACAGAAAGAGAATGAACAATAGCAGACCCTTCAGCCAAGGAAACAGAGGTGTGAAAGCAGTCATAAATTGCTCCTGGAAGGAACTCCCAAGGGAGGTTGGTGCTCCTGGACTGCAAAGAGAGACAAAGGGGCAGGACCATTTGCTGTTAAGCATGCACAATGAACAATTTTTAAAGACTCATAACTTGTGATTCAAAGTGGTGAAAAATATACAAAGGACAAATCTGTTAATCTAAATTTTTGCTGCATTTTTTAAGAGGCGGTAGAACTGTGCAACATGTTCTGGACAGGAATGGCAATATATGTGGTTTTATGTGAACTGTGTTAATGCTAAAATTGTGAAACGTTACACACACATCCCTATGGTAAACACACATTTGTGGAAAGTTGCATAAAGTTTGGAAATTGTGTTCATGGCAAAAAGGACAACATTCTGTAGAAAGATGAAACAAGATCCCACAGCTGTGGGAGTTTGAGGAACAGACACTACATAAAATATGGAATCTTTGTGTGTGATTTGTGTAGAGGTGACCAATGTAGAAATATGTATTTAGGATAAAATCCTATTTTGAGACCAGTGGCTAAAGGGAGGTTTCTAAGGACTGTTAAGCAAACCATAAAATGTGACATCATCCGGCCTTGATCCAATCACTCAGATGCAAGGCGGAGATGAGGTTTTGATCCAATCCCAGCTCACAGAGGCAAGCTTAGTTAAGCCGCCCCATACACCCATTTTGTGATGTCATTTGAAAGGATAAATAGAGACAGCTGATAACACATAGGGACTCAATGATCCACTCACTTTCCTGATCCCGGCGAAGCACTCTGATCCAGCATTCTACATCCAGCTTTAACATCCTTCCAGATCAAGATGCCAAGACTCTTGCAAGCAGTAGAGAACTATTGAATTCCAGCAAGGCCTAAATTCTAAAATGTATTCTCGCTACCCAGTGAAGCGCTGTGGTGTGGGAAGGCCTTTTGAAACAGTATCCTGAAATTCTCTGGCATGCTACCACAAGGCTTGCCTGAGGAACTCGCTATCCAGCTGATTGGAATACCCACAAACAAGAAGGACAGATCCTCTGCAAATACGGGGACCGGCCTAGCTGATCCAGTCCCGTACATGATGTGCTGTCATTCCTTGACAGATCTAATCCATAACCAGAATTGACGGTCCAATTTAATAACTTATTCTGTGAGTATTAATAGGAAGAACAGTGACCCATAATTTATCTGCATTGTATGATCCCAATCTCAAACTCATCCCATCTCTAATTCAGAACAATAGTATTGCTAGAAATATCTTTGCGCGAACTCTTTTCTCATCTGTGTTATTAACTCCTAAATTCTTACTGATTTGATTAAGAAAAGTAAACCCCTGGAAGAAGTAGGGTATCAACAACAGGCGGGTTATGCTGATCACGTGACTGTAAGAGCCATCTGTGGCATTCGCTTTTTCATAGTCATAATATAGTATAATCAAACCCATCTGTCATTTCCAAAAGTGCATTTCAGTTTAAAATTCTCGCGCACATTTTGCAAAAATAACTTACACGAAAACCTCCATAACACCCTCAGTTTTTATGATAGAAGTGAAATTTCAACTCCTACCTGTACGTAACATCCATAGCTATCCACAGAAACAGTGCCCGCTATAGCGAAAATCGCGCAAAGGAAAAGTTTGCCGCGAATTGAAATTCTGAAAGGTTTTACACGTGTGAAATAGCTGTAAACTTCTTCCCACTTGGACTTTGAGATTTCAAATGTTTTCTTTTGAATAAATCATTGTTTGTGATTGTGTGCAACTGTTCAAAGCGGCTCCCATAGGAATTTATAATAATTTAAGTATTTTTGACCACATTTGATGTTTTTGCTCAGTTAATTCCAAAGACAATTTCAAAGCCATTCTGACAGCTGAAAAGTCAATTCCGTTTTTCTCTTGTGTTTGAAGGGGGAAGGTGGGAGTGATATTCTGCTTGATTTGTGCTATTCCTGAATACCTGCTCTCTCCTCACATCTGTTTAATTGCCTATTTGGAGGTTGAGGGGTTTTGCAGGGAGAACCCCTAACCATAGTGCCATCTGTTTCAAACCAAACCAAAAGTATTCTTTTCTGTGCGCATTTGTTTTTTGCTCATTACTTGATTCCTAGTGTATTAAAGTTATTACTCAGTGTTCTGTCACCCCATTGGTGATAGTTGTGTACCTATTAAAATATATTGTGATTACATTTTAAATACATAAATAAATATTTACCTTCGCAAACTAGCCCGATTCCTGGTTCAGTGTGACCATGGGGTCTCAGGAGAAGGGTGTGAAATGAGTGGTATATCGTTCAGAATATTGAATTTATAGACAAAAATAAATAAGGGTTTTGTTTGCGCACTACATGCTGGGCGTGACTTGGGTGTGTGCCGGACTGAAATCACTTACAAGAGGAGGTACGACCGCCCCAGGGGATGGTAAAAGAGCAGTGGGAAAGGTAGGAGGAGAGCCAGTATAGGACAGAGCCTTTGAAACCAAAAGAGGAAAGAGTTTTGAGAAGTAAGGGGTGATCAACGGTGTCAAAGGCAGCAGAGATGTCAAGGATCATGAGGACTGAGGATTTCTTAGAGTAGCGAGCAATGAGGAGGGAGATGAGGACATGAGTGAGAGCGGTCTCAGAGGAGTGTTTAGGGCGAAAGCCAGATTGGAAGGGGGGAGGCGAGAAAGGTTGGCAACAAAAGTAGAGAACTGAGAGTAAACTAAGCGTTCAAGTATTTTAGAAAGGAATGGAAGAAGAGAGATTGGACAGAAGTTGGATGCAAGATGTGGATTACCAGAAGGTTTCTTTAGAATGGGGATGATAGTAGCATGTGTGAAGGCAGAGGGGAAGGTAGCAGAGGAGAGACAGATATTGAAGAAGGAGGTTAGGTAAGGAATGAGAAGAGGGTAGATCTTAGGAATAAGGGGAGTAGGGAGTGGACCAGAAGGGGCAGTAGTAGGATGAGATTTGGACAGGAGAAGGGAAACATCAGAAGGAGTGTGCCTCTGATTTAAAATGCCAGGTGGTGTGGGTGGGTGGGTGGAATCGATCCCAATACTATTGATAGTGTCACTGGGGAATAGTCCGATAAGGTGCGGGCGAGTATTTCAGTTTACTCGACCTTGCCTATCAGGGTGCCAGATGTTAGAAACATATAAATTCGCGATGAGCTATCATGTACCGATGAGTAGTACGAGAATTGCCTTTCCTGAGCATGCAGTACTCTCCAGGCATCCTGTAGGCCTGGTGTTTTCATGTGTGAGGTTAGTCTATGGGCCGCCCGTGATAAGGTCCTGGGGGCCGACCCCGTTCTGTCCCAGTCAGCATCAAGTATCAGATTCATGTCTCCCCCGCCTATGATCTGAATCCCTATGTATCCCATTAATATGGATGCCACTTAATAGAAAAATTCTGGGGTGTTAACGTTAGGGGAATACATGTTCCCCAACAGATACTCCCCGCCAGCAATTACGCAGTGCAGGATCACGTATCTGTCTTCGGGGTCTATGTAATTCTTTTTCAGTGTGAATCTGACTGATTTATGAATTAGTGTCTGTACCCCTCTTGCGTTTGTTGAGAAGGTAGTACAGTATCGATTAGGTCTCCAGGATGGTTCTAGTCGCTACGGCTCTAGTAGCATGTGTCTCCTGCAGGAGGAGTATCTTTACCCTATGCTTCTGTGCATATGCAGTGATTCTGCGCACCTTTGTGAAATTAACCGCTCCTCTTACATTCCACGACCTTAACCTAGCTGCCATCTTACAATTCAGGGGACATCCCATATTAACCCGCCTTCTTTCGCCAGGTATTGCGCCTGTTTCATTCATACATTCAATTACAAACATGTCAAACATGTGGTCTGCCGTGCCGCTCTTGCCATTTTTGTTTTTACTCGCCCCAACTTGGATACCCACCTCCCTCACTGCCCTCCCCAACCAAGCAGTGTATATATCCCACCCCCCCCTTTCTAATATCGATCAGTCTACCCCAATTTAGCTCACCTTCTGGGGAGGCCCAACAGGGACCTGAAACAAACTGAACCCTCAAGATAACCATTGTAACTGCCGCACAACCACCACTGCAGGATCTAGGTTGCTTCACCTATCTATACGCCCAATGTAGGGCGCCCTGTTCATCAGAAACACATTCCACTTGGGTTTGGCATCCCTCCATTCTGGTTAGCTTAGCTAGTGTCCTACCTAGCTAAAGTAACAAGCTCACACATGCTAACATGTTAGCATGTGTGAGGCGGCTGTGGACTTCATGTGCTGCTATCTGCTCATGACAGTAAGGAGTATAGGAAGCTCAAATGGATCAGAATACGCTAGGTATTCTCAGACAGCGTGGTTGTCCCCCATTTGGTCGTTGGCCAGATTGTTCAGGGTATGTGCGCCTCAATGAATTTCAATGCTTCACTCAGGACAGTGAAGAAGTAGCGTTTACAGCATTGCATACTGAATATTCCTCTCCCTGAGCATCGTCTTCACTCCCAGAAACTGGTGTCTTTCCTGCTGTACACCGGTGGAGAAGTCGGGCCAGCCTATAATAGGAGCGGGGGTACCGCTGCTCAGTCAGTTTCATTTTGGTGTAGTGCGGAGCTAAAAAGCTAAACACACCCAACTTTGACTTTCAAAGTAAGAAGCAAACACACCAAAATTTTACTTTCAAAATAAGTTGCAAAACACACCCAAATTTGACTTTCAGAGTAAGATGCAAACACACAAAAATTTTACTTGCAGAGTTAAATGCAAAAAACAACACTGAAGTCTGACTTTCAAAGTAAATGCAACACACACCCACATTTGACTTTCAAAGTTAAATGCTAAGGCACAGTAGATAAAGGATCACAGTATGGATCAGAAGTTAGAAATGAGTAAGAAACAAGTGCATAGCAGAGAGAACTGTGAGAACAAGCAGAGAAGGGAGTGGAGGACCCAAGAAGGGAAAAAGGGCAATCAGGAGAAGGAAACTAACCCATGCTGAGTGTGGAAAGAGAGTCATGGTCGTCCTGTTTCCTAGCTGAGTGAGGTAGCAATCTCACGGAGGGTCGGGTTGTGGCAACAGTCTCATGTGTTGTTCCGGTAGAGAACAGGGAAGCAGACAGGGGCCTTCAATGTGGGACTTTGTTGTTGGTGCCGGCTCCCACCTCCTGGAGACCCTGATTGGGTAAAAGAAACTCCCTGCCCAATGGGAATGGGCCAGGGTCGGGGCCTTGCCCGGTGGCTGGTGCCAACGCTGCCCCCCACTGCCGTATGCCTATGAGCGACCTCTGTAGGCCTCTTGTGTCATAGAGCGGGAAGGCTGCTGGAAAGAGGTGGTATATCCCTTAGAGGACCTGCCGGATTTTCCTCTCGAGGAACGAACGAAAGGACGGCGACCAACGTTGCAGTAGGGTTTCTACCGAAAGTGTCTCCGTGTCAGTATGGATAACTTGCAGAGACTCGTCAATGGTCTTGCCAAAGAGGTTCTCTCCATCAAATGGCATACCCAACACCTTGGTCTGAAAGTACAGTCTGAAGTTGGTTGCCTTGAACCATCCCTCCTGTCGACAAAGAGACCCACTGTTGCCCTTTTGACGGAACCCTGTGTGCGGGATGTCCACTGCCACCGTAATGGCGTAGTTCGAGGACACTTTCCCTTCCTGGAACTGACTCAGAGCTTCCACATTCTTGTCCTTAGGCAAGAAATCCAAAATAGGCTCAGGGTCCAACTTATACCATAGATCCCCAGTGTAGCAGGACAGAATGGCCAGGGGTTAGCAGCCGCAATACTGCTGGCAGCAGTATAAACTATCCTTTTTCCCCATTGCATCCAGTTTCTTCCCCTCCTGGAACGGTGGCACCACAGAGGAGGACGACGGGTTCGCAGAGCGCTTTCTGGCTGCGGCTGAGACCACAGAGTCGGATGAAGGCTGGGACCTCAGACACTTGAGAGCAGAGTCCAGAACTCTGTATTTCTTCTCAAGTCTAACCCGCTTGGGTGGAGCAGAGTTCAGGGTCTTCATCAGGGCCAAGCCCACTTCCCAGATATCATCCAATAAGGGGACGGACATGATGGTCTTCCACCTGGACTCATTTCATTGATAAAGGAAACCTCCCTTTTTAGTCTCCTCAGGCACCAGTTGAAAAAGCTCAGAAGCCCTGGACATCATAGCGTGAAAAGAGCTGACCTCATCTGGAGAGGTCCTGTGGGGTTTATCCGCACCCAATGGCACCCCGTCAGCAGGCACAAAGTAATCTTCCTCGTCTGTGCATGTCGCTGTATCTGTGCCCAAGTGGGCTGCTGGGTCCCAGTCGGAGTCAGATCCCGAGATGGAGGTTGACACCTTGGCCCAGCCGGGTCCTTTGACTTGCGCCTGGGCGAGGTCCTGGGCGGTGGCACTGAGGGACTCCTAGACAGGCCAGGTCCCAGAGTGGGAGGCAGTCTCTGTTGAATTTCCGAGACAACTGTGTGCAATGTTGTGAGATTTCCAGAGACATGTCCCTTGGCTGAGGTGTCAAAGGAATGAGCAGTGGAGGTTCCTGACTGATGCGCCTCCTCCGGCGGGTTTCAGAGAACCAGGATCACCTTGTGCAAACCCACCTACCGACATGGTGCCTTCTCCCTCTCTGGGGACTTGGGGCTGCGGGGTTGTCCCCATCCCAGGGATATTCGCCTGTGCCGGAGCAGCTGCTTCACAATGTGTTTGTAGGCACACTCGAGGAGTGGCAGCTGCCACGACCGTGGACACCATTTTTGTGGCCAGCTCCCCTTTCGACAAAGAAGTGGGGGTCGTAGATGAGGTCTTCGACCAGGTAGTCGACAGGGTGGCAGCAGGAGCCTTGGCCGGCTGAGCTGCTGATGATAATGGTGCCACCGAGGGGGGCAGCAAAGGGTCACCTTTAAAAGCCTCCTTTGGCGTATTTTAAGCTGATGTTAAGCAGAGCTTAGACAGTGGCAAGGACTTTCTCTTCAGGGAGTGCCCCTCACAGGTAGGCTAGCCAGAGAAGTCATCAGAGATGGCGACCCAGTCCTTCCCGAGCTGGGACCCGCAGCAAACCCAGTGGGGGGCAATGTCGTATAGCTTGGCCTTTTTTTGGACCCCCTCAGGTGGGGCGTCCTCAAAGGACCTCAACCTCTTTTCTGGGGGAGTTTGGTCTTGGGAGAAGCATGACCATGCCGAGAGGCTGAGCCACGCTGCCAGCCTGCTATAGCGATCCTTCCTGGTCTTTTTTTCGAAAAAACCCTGGCAGACCTCGCATCCCTCTGCATCATGGTCTGGGTGCAGACCATACAGACATTTATGGTGACAATCCTCGATGTACACATTCCACAATCCATATTTGCCGCAGGGTTTGAAGAGGCATCTCTTTTCATCGCCCACTGTGTAAAGGCGCGAAGTCCGCCCAAGTCCGGGCCTTCTCAATAAGATCCGCAATGATAAGATCTTCACTGACAGCGGGTCCCCGCTGCCGGTAATCGACCTTGGGTCGACCAAGTTAAGCAAAATTGGTGAAAAGTTGTCATAATGTTATCGAAAAAACTTGAAATACACCAAAAATAGCTTGGAGAGAAAGAAGAGTCCCAACACCGAAGCGTGCAGTAAAAAATATGAAGATGGCCACCAGGGGTGGAGCTTAGGGAGAGGACTGTCATTGGATGGGTACAGTATGAGCCAGAGGACAGTGATTGGTTTAGAGGAGGAATACAGTTTTCAAGCACAGTTTTCTTTTACTGAGGATTCCAAGCCTGACGACAGGGAATATTCACGATCATGTGAATTCATGCCAGAGAATGGAATCATCACATTTCACTATGGCGGGGAATCTACTCAGCAGTGATTGCTTATGAGGCAACCTGTGACAATTTGGAACCCTAACCAAGGTTCTAAACTGCCTTTCATTCCTGTAAATCATCAAGGAAGGTCACAGCAATTGCAGTTCCTACTGGAAATCTACCGAAGTCAGAGAGATTAAAGTTTGCTTCTTGAGATATAAGCCAAGTGCATAGAGAACCTTTAAAACTATAATTTGAAAAACATTTTGCTGTGTATGTCCAATAAGCCACAAGTCAGAGTTGTGCAACAGTGTAAATATTGACAAGAATCTAACTGCTTGCTTGCAGCAGTGTAACTAAATGTTTAAGAGCTCGAGAGCCTCTGTTCCCTCATCAGTATCTTGCAGTGTGTGGACAGAAACCTATACATATATTTGTTTAGTAGCCGGCAGAGGGAAGACCCACGATGCGCTCGAGCTGGGTTTAAGGAAAGGACCCAACTACTTGAGGAGCGCGTGACGTCAGCACTTGGCATTAGCATCTCCTTGGCAATGCTCTGGTGCGCAGCAAGCTAATTAAGAGGCAAAGCATCAGGAGTGCAGAAAAAGAAAGTTCAACGTGGGTGCGCAATGAGAAGTTAAAAGACAATTGCGCGGTGAGCACAGTGATTGCATTTTCGATTATTAGCGCAGGAGCGTAGTATGCACAGATGTTAAATTTAAGTAAACAGAGCGAGGGATGAGCAGTGCACGTACAGGACACTGAAAAAAGAGAAAGCACTCAGGAAGTGTCACAAGCTTTTTTTTTTTAGACAGTTTTTTCTTTCATTTCCAAAAGTCAGTATTCTGCATTGTGCATATTTCTTATAACTGGAAGAAGCAAGTTGTAGAATTCCAGATGAACGTTTCTTCTGGAGAGTCTGTGAGAAACCGGAGGGTATTCTCACTCCTGGACCCCTTGGATCCTCTGTGCATGTGGCCATGGAAAGGCCATCGCTATTGGATCCCAACCCTGGGGGCGGAGAAGCGAGGGAGGATCACCTTGGTGAAGGATTCTTGGGAACTGAGAGTAGGTTGCCCTTTGGCGAGACAGGGTATCCCCGTTCCCTAGTGACAACCCAAACCTTCCCCAACCTTTATGGACTATTATAAGCCTGTCCCCTCATTTCTCCACAATTGACACTTGATAGTACTGGGACGAAGCAGGGGCAACTAAGAGCAATGAAGACTATGCTCTTTTACCAATTTAGTACTGGGAAAAGGAAGATGCCTGCTAAAAGTAGTGAAGGTCAGGCATGTCCCTTTAATCGGAGTCAGGCAGGGCTGAATAACCATTCACATCTGCAGCCTGTCAAGGGGCTGCAGGTGTTTAAATGGTGCTCAACCCAGTGGCAGGGAGAAGGACCAGGAGGTTGGTGCAAGTAGCAGAGATCTGGACTGCATGGCGTGGGAGTGGGGACTCCCTGAAGCAGATTAGGAAAGATGAAGGTAGCTGTGCAGAAAGGCTGCCCTGTGCCTTTCGATTCAATGTGCTTGTTCCCCCGTGGTGGCGGACCACCCCAGGAGTGTCTGAGGGGCAGGAACTGGAGCCCCAACACAGAAAGAAGAAGGCTGTGTGATCCGCGCTGCAGCACACGCATTCAAAGCGACCAGTGATTTTCTACTGCTCGAGAAACCTAGTGCGCGTGCGTGAACTGAAGTGTTTCCTGAATTACATTGTATCAGAGTGGTTGTGTGTAGCAAGAAACATATTTTTGAAGTTCTCCGAACACTGAATTGCTCAATTAAAGGGAAACTAAAATCTATATCAGCTAACAATACAACAAAGGCAAATACTTTTTATCAGAGTGGTCGCATGTGGCAAAGAACACGTTATCGAAAGTCTCTGAACACCGAAGTATCCAATTAAAGTACAACCAACAGTTACATTTATTCAATATTAACTAAAAGGGAATATCTTGTATCGGAGTGGTCGCGTGTGGCAAGAAACACATTTTCGAATGTCTCCACATTTTGTATTATGCATTTAAAGTGAACCAAACAATTATTGAACTCCATATGAAGGGAAAACAAACCCTAAACCAGAGGTTTAATTATTGAACACTGAATTGACTTAAAGACTTTGCAGTTAAACAGAACTAAGACCTTGCTACTAAACAGAATTAAACAGTTGAAGTCTAAAGGAGGAAAGAACGTTGAAATCCATACAAATCATCACATATTGAAGTGCTATAAACCAACCATCGTTTTCTGCATTATAACAAGAAGTGAAAAGAACAGGCAACCAAAGGATACTGAAGCCTGATTTAAAAAGACATTTTCAAAATATGGGAAAGCTACAAACCTATTTGAGCTATATATTTGAAAACATAATCCAAGACCCCGAGTCCTGACATTTTGTATTTTATTCTTTTTTAGGGATTATGGCCTTTAGAACTTGGGGAAGTTAGTCCTGACTATAATATCCTTAATTTCAAGGTCATTCAAAGTATGTGATTTGGAACTTGGGCAAGGGAAACCCGAGTCCTAACTTGGGGAAAGGAAACCCAGAGACTTGGAAGAAACTATTACATTCTATTCTCAAAAACGGAATTTTGAGACTTTATTTTGTTGGACTGTTTTACACTTTGGGAAGGGAGCTGCAAGAGAGTTGCAAGCTGGAAGAAGCTCAGACTTTGTGTTGAACACTGTTTTCTTTTTGGTTGATGACATCCCTACACATTGTATAGTTATAGTTGTGAGTGCAAGCATAGGTTTTGGACACAGATAGATTCCCAAGTGTGTCTCTTTAACTCAGACATTCCTTAGTTTTATTCAGGTCAGGAAATCCCACCTTAGTATTGGGCAAGTTAGGACTTTTTCCATCCTGACATTTAAGCTAAAAAACTTGGTTATTTTGAATTCAGAATCTGTTGTCTGTGTCCTTCTTCATGATGCCTCAACAAGCCTCAATGAGAATTTACTTCAGCCTTCAAGCAAATGGCAAAGGCAGCTAGATTCAGTAGCTCCTGGAGAGACAATTCTTTAAGAGTGGAAGTCCAAGGGTTTTTTTAGTGAACAGAGTCTGTTGGTTGAGCTGAAGTCTGGTGGTTTATTTTTTGTCCAATTTCCCTTTTCAGGGGTGTTCAGTCTGAAGTTGGATACAAAATCCTCTGTCTGCACAGTCGGGGAAGGGTTAGAGGGTACATCTTCAATCTCTGCAGGCCAGGTAAACTGGGGCCTTATAGTCACACTCACCATGCAGCCATGCACTAATTTCTGTACTTCCTTCTCAGTACTAGAAACTGCTCCTTCATCGAAGACTTCACAGACTTGGTCATCCCCATGTTTCTGACAGATGCCAACATCATCTTCTGCGGCTTAAACATCCCTGGCAACACAGCAACCAAGTCATTGAAATAAGATCTCCACTGCCTACTGAACACTCTGAACCTCACACAGCACATGAAAGACCCAACACACAGGAGAGGTAATATCCTGAATCTCATCCATCACAGCTCTCCAATCCCGCTAGACTGGTCAGACCATCTGGCAATCTCTTTTGACATTTGTCACACCAGTCAAGCAAACCAATTGGAAACCCTGCAAACAAGACTTTAGATCATTCAAGAACTTCCTAGTGGAGGCTCTGACTTCACATGGGCTGACTTACCTCTGACGAACAAGGAATGCAACTCGCTCCTCCAAGAACTCAAAACCAACCTCACAATCAACATCAACCGGCATTCCCCAGTGAAACAACACACACTCAAGCTTAAACCTTCAGCAACCCGGTACACTCAAGAACTCAACTTCAACAAAAGAACCATCAGAAAACAAGGGAAGACTTGGTGAAAATCCTGCATCTTATCTAACCTCACCCTGCCAAAAGGAACTCTGTGCTGCACACAGGTGACTTATCACCACTGCCAAGGCCAACTACAGGCAAAACACCACAGCCGACAATGAAAGAAGAGCCCTCTTCAAATCATCAAGCATTGAATCAACCCTCTGCCTGCCCCATGCCACACTCCATCGAGAAATCCACTGCTCTCAACTTTTTTTTCCATCAATAAGATCAGCATGATCTGCCAACCCATAGACGCCAACGCTACAACTGACAGCACACTACACATCCCATCTCGTAAAACAACAGCTACTTGGGCAACTTTCAAGACACTCACTAAGGAAGACCTCACTACCATTGTAGCATCCCCCAAGGCAACATCATATGCGGCCGACATCCTCCCTTGCCTACGTACTCAATACAATTCCGACTGAAGCACTCCTCCTTTACTCGACAAACATCGACAGCTCTCTAACTCGAGGCACTGTCCCTTGGACCCTCAAGACCGGACAAATCCTCCTGCTTCTGAAGAAAGCAACACTGAATCCTGACAACCTCAGCAACTACTGCCCCATCACCCATCTTCTCTTTATAGGTAACATCCTTGGGAAAGCAGTAGCTACGCAACTTCTCCAATACATTGAAGCCAACAACTGCCTTCAGTCCTACCAATGTGGCTTCAGGTGCAGTAGAGAAACAGCTACCATCAAGGTAAGCGCTGATGCCCTTTAAAATCCTTGATGATGGCCATCCTTGCTTACTGGTTCTTCTTGGCCTGTCAGCAGCATTTGACACAGTAGACCACAAGACACTCAAAATCTACATCACTGCATGGGGATCAGCAATATTGTCCTCAGCTGGTTCAAATCGTATTTTGCTAACCGTCACCAGTTTGTAAAAAATGGATTCCTTACCTGAAGCTCAACCCCTTCAAGAATGAATTCCTACTGCTGACCAACAACACAGAACACCCGGACATACGGACCTAACTCTCTGCTATGCATCTTAAGGGCTTCATACCCCAGTTGGCCAGCTGCGCCAAGTCCCTTGGGTTTGACATCGAAAGACACCTCTCCTTCAAACATCACACAGCAAGGAAGACACAAACCTCTCAGTACCAACTTTCTCTCCTGTGGAACATCAAGCCCTTCATCCCACAAAACTTCAAATCTGCAGTCCAAGCCTTGGTCTTCTCCTACCTGGATGGTGGCAATGCCATCTTGGAAGGCCTTCTGATGACTACCCAGGCTCCCATGAGATGTGTCCTGCATGCTGCTGCACGACTCATCGAAGGACTCCGTAAATTCGACCACATCAACCCAACCCCCTTCGTACTGCACTGGCTCCCTCTGCAAGCCTTTATTGTTAGGGGGAATTCTCATAAATGTGCCAATTCCCTTCACATTAGAGACCCACAGCAACTTTGCTGGATTTTGATAACTTGATTCTTTTACCTGGAAAGAGTGTGAGCCTTTTTTCCCACTCTTCAGGTATTTTGACGTGAGTTTTTTGCTTGTGTTCTTTGATTATGGAGTTTTAGATAACTCCATAGACATCATCTTTTCATGTGTGTTACACAGCACCCTCAGTGCAGTGACACAGGGATGTCTTTTAGACTTCCCCAAGGTTTAAATACCTTATCTGGGATCAACTACTGTTTCCCAGGGAATGTAAAGTGAAATTGACTTTATGAAGACACAAAATTGTCAATCTAAACAGGACCTTATTCTTTGGGCGAATTCTCATTTTTAGCTTTTAGTTTTTGGGTTTGGTTGTCAGCTGTGGTATTGTATCTTTATCTTGATTGCCAGAAAGAGTATAAAGATTAATGATTAGTTATAAATCTCCACTTGCGACAGCCAAGAGCAGTCTTCAATTTGCAATTTTGAGTGCCAAAGTAATAGTTTCCACACTTTTCAAGGTTTGCACAATAATATTCTTTTATTTTCAATTTTGCACAGGTCATGGGACTTTTCAAATGTGTGGTCTCTCTACATGTGTTTCACCCTTTTTACACCATTCAAAAGGTATCATCAGGAGAGTTTTTCTTAAAGAAACCAAATTATTATTCATTTACAACATTTCAATTGGATATTTACATAAATTCATGCCAACTTAAAAGAGAAATTTAAGTTCAAAACAAAATTATTCAAAAATAATCCGTAGAAGAATAGAACAGTGAGACAGTGGGATTTTTCATCTCAAGGTTTATAAAATATATCTCAGTGGCACTCACCAATTCAATTGATCTGACTCTGCAATTGTATAGTGTTACTCCTATCTGTATAGTGGTTTCAAAATGAGGGTTTCCAATTTCAAAATTTTGTATTGACCTAATGGCAAAAGACAAAAACAAACAATTGAGTTTGTTCTTTAGATCTAGTTAAAGTACTTAGGTTTAGCAAAAAAAGAAAATAACAAAAGAAAAGAGTTGCTTTTTGGCAAAGGATCCAAAGGTTAGCATGCTTACCTTTGCTCTTCAGGTTCCTGAAAGCAAGAGCAGTGTTGAGGGGATACGCTTGTCCCGTTGGCGCCTTCAATTGATACACAGTTTAGTGTGCTTCTAATGCGTATAAATACGAGGTTTAATTAGGTGTGTGACGTCATCACATTCACTTTTGGGTGAGCGTGATGAAGTCATTACGGTTAGCACATATATCAGCCATTTTGTTTGCCGTGTTTTCGCTTGGTTTTAACTCATTAGTTTTCTTATATTTAGCAGGCAATTCACTTACTTGTGACGCTGCCACATTTTTCTATGCGCATCAATGTCATCTTGTTTTGCGCATGATCGGCTTTTTTGCTTGTCAAATATGTGCTTGTTTCCTACTTTGAAAATTGGTTCTGTGCAAATCAATAGTTACCAATTATTTATTCACCTTAGGAAAGAAAAAGATTTATTTTACTATTAATTTAACAATAGAGTTTTTTACTCATCATATATTATATTTTGTTTAGTTCATTAATGGTTAATGTCGTTTTTGTCCGTTCAATAATTCTTTGCATAGTAGAGGTTACCAAATTGGTCTGAGAATAAAGTAATTGCACGAGTTTAATAATTTCTCTATTTAGTGTCCCCTTTAAGGTTTTTGAAAGAGGAAGGTAAAGGAAAGTAGAAGAAAAAGGGGAAAAGCTTTTGGTTAAAGAGAAACACAGGAGCATTAGGATAAAACAACATTCTCTAGAGTCATTCTCTAAGTTTAAACATCATTTTCATCGAAATTTTGCGCATTTTCCCAATATTGTTAAACGTGATGTATTAATTGACTTTACTAGTCTTTTCCAAATTCCTAGACCCAGCACACACCATCTTACAATGCACTGCTGGAGGGGTTACATAGTATCCTGTGTCTAAACACTCAAGTAGCAGTCAAATGCTGCCCTTTCCTATTGAAAAAGCTGGTGGCAGTGGTTTTACAACGAACTACCATTTCCCGATCGCGAACACTGGTAGCTAAAAATCACACGAGCCATGTTTTTCAAGATGGGGCCTTAAGCCCCTTTGTTTAAACGGGTTCCGGTCTTCTTTTTTCGCCATTTCTTTTTGGAAAGGTCCTTCTAGTGTTTGTCTCTGCGCGGCAAACCAGGTTTGGTCCCTTTGTTTGTGTGCCTTTGGCGGGCTTCAGGACTGAAGCCCACCCTTGACGTCTGGGTGTCTGGGGTGGGCAGGAAGTGAGGGAGGTGCCCGAAACTCCCTGTGCTTAGTCTCCTAGAAGACCCAAATGCACTCGAGCATGATTGGCTGGCTGACTGTCCAGCAAGGACAGCCAACCTGCTGGGTGAGTGACAGCTATGCTGGAATGAAAGGGAGAGAACTGTTTAAAAGGCGAGTCTTGTGGACTGGAAGGCAGAGTCGACCAATGGAATGAAAGAACCGAAGACAAGCTGGCGAGGATGGCTGCTGCAACTCCTGGACCGTTGGTTTGCCCCGTGAAGCCCTGCTGCAGGTCCGAATTGCCAAACTCCATTCGACAAAGAAGCTCCTTCAAGGACAGCTTCATCCTTTGGGTTGGTGGGACCAATCAACTCATAAGACACCTGGACACCATTCTCCACACTGGGTAGGATTAACCAGGGAGAGGGACACCAGTTTGTGCTCTTGAATCGACAGCTACTGGAACTGAAGTGACTCCATTTTGTTTGCTTTCTTCAATGATCCCGTGCAGTGCAGGAGTCCCCCGACATCCTCCCTCTTGAACCCATGACTGACGCTCAGAACAGCGAGATCTGCAAGAACTGCCTGGAACCACGACTTCAGCAACATTTGTTTCTTCATATAAAGGTACTGTGCCAAACTGATAGAGAGAACGCCACTCTTGCGGTGAAAGTTCGTGAACCTTCCCAACTTGCAGCCCTCATCAGCTTGTGACCCCACAAATGATTCTTTTTTTCACGTAAACTACTTCTGATAACTTTTGCAAAGACTTTACCGTTTGATACCAGAACTGCTCTTTCCTATCCAGAACACTAGACCATTGACTTTGGCCAGGCCTATTGACTTGAATTGAACTCTTCTGGTGAACTGAAACTATTTGCAATGCCTAGAAAGTATATGTAATCTATTCTACTTACTTTTGTGCTTTTTGCTCACTGCTAAGTAACTGAACTGCCATTTTGCCCCTATTGTCATGACTACTGTGAGGGGGCACAAGATGAGCCACAAGCAGGCTCCCATCAGAACCCTGAGGGCCTTAAAACCACTGCAAATGTGCTCCTGGAGCAAGTCCTGGCACCTTTGGCACCAGGCTCATATGTAGGAAGGAAGAGCTGTTCAAACTAGGTCCCATTTATGTACATGGGCCTTTAAATCCAACATGGAAGCACCCACACAGTCTAGTTCTAAGAACCAAGCCATGCGGTCTAGTATTTTGGGTGTGGCAGGCCTGGAACTACTTTCCCTGGTACTACTTTACCTGGGCTATATAAACCACACACTTACTGCAGAACACTCTTCGTGTTATTCTGCACCCCGCAGCGTGATGCTCACCGTGTCCAGCTCCTGGTCTTCGGCATCTTCCTGTAATCCTGCAAGAACAAGAACAAGATTATTCTGTCTTACCTGAGAAAACACCATCCAGCACTCAGCATCTCAACTGGGCTGCAATCTGTGGAAACCGAGAGAAGAAGAAGAAACATCACTCACCTGTGAGTACTAGCTTAAGGACTTCCGGCGAACCGCCACTACAGCTGCTGTTCGAACATTGCGACCTGCAATAACGAGAAAGGGAAAAACAATATTAGAACGCACCTTCCAAAACATCAAATTCCATCAGCCTTACCTGAATTCCATCGCGCTACGCCACGCTTCCATCCGGAGCACCACAGCAACATCCGCAAAGGAAAAGAGACATATTTAGGTTTGCTTTCAATATTAAACAACCGCACAGTGCTGTACTTACCTTAACGGATTCCGGGGGCCTGTTTTTCATTGCCCTCTCATCCACTCGCAGCACCACAGTGGCCTGTGAGGAGGAGAAGAAGAAAACACAGGTTAGCTTTAAAAGACAACAAAGGCGCTGCGCTTTGTCTTACCTAGAAAACGTGCCTCTCCATCCAGCACGCCAGCATCAAGACCGTCGCACCTGAAAAAAAGGATATAAAGACATTAACAAATTCCCACCATAAACAGAACAAAGACTTACAATTAACAAATCTACCTGCCTACCAGCAGATTCGGGGTCAAAGCAGGCCTGCTCCCAAGGAAGGCATACTGCACCAGTGAAGCAACTCGGGCAGCTCGCCAACAAACGTCAAGCAGAAAGAACCCAGTGGGAAGGGAATCGGTCATAGGGAGGTGGGAGATTCACCCATTAGAGACAGTTATCACAAATCCTCCCTTCTGTAATTGCAGATTCATTATTCAGCACTGGGCAACTACGCATCCAGGGTTCCAGATCTCAGAGCCTTCCAGACGCCCCCAGGGATATCAGGTGAGCGTAACACCTATTTCAAGGGAGCTTAAACTGTCTCAAAAACTTAGAGTTTTGTATTGAAGTGTATTGGTATATAATATTAAGTTGTCTTCTTCTAGTGAAATGTTTTCTAAATGATTGTATAGTAAATTACCAAGAAACCTTGAGTATAAGGGTCTACTTGAACCACTTGAATTGAAAGTCCTCTGTGTAACTACTTGTACTGCTCACATTCGCTTTTGAGTTAAGCCTGGCTGCTCAGCTCGCTATCAACAAACTGTGTGGTACAGACTTATACAAAAGGTTGTTCTTGCTTACACCAGTAGTCCTAATTGTGTGTGGTGGTCCCAGAGGGTACTGCATTCAATTCTGCCTAACATTTATCGTCTTCAAATCCTGTTGCATCATCTACAGGGCTGTCACCCAGAAGTCCACAAGCTACCCCACTGAGAACCTCAGTATCCAGGGAGGCCTACGATACACCGGAGGTAAGACTTGAATTCTACCGGTGCAGGAAGGAAAAACCAGAAGACAGGAGTTCTCTGTGCACCAAGACTCTGGAACCTCCTTCCCATCAACATCCGACTTGCCCTCTTTTTTCTACAGTTCAGGAAGGAGCTCAAGACCCTTCTCTTCAAGGAATGGCTGTTCCCCAACACCTAGTTCTATGTAGCATCCACTCCCCACCATGCTTCAGACTTGGTGATCTGATCCCCACTGTTTCCTGGAAACTTGGAGACCCCATTGCTGACAATTGCCCTCCCTCCCCTGTTAGATCCCCACTCCCATGTTTCTCAGCTCCCTAACCTTGTTCACCACCCTGCGATTGTGAAGTGATCCTTTGTTTCCCAAAGGCAGGTACGTCCTCAATTACTATCCTAATAATTGTGGTCAAAATGCAAGTTCAGCGCGGTAACAAGGCACAAACTTATCAGCTGCTGGATTACCCCTCTAAAAGGGAGGCAGGCTTTGTTGATAGCCACACTGTTCTATACACTAGGCTGGAGAATGCCCTAAATAATTGTGTTTCAAGTAAATAACATATAGGCAATACAGTTGGGTTATAGGTAAGTAAACAGGGCTTACCATTTGACCGATGCACTGTATACAGGCCACAGAACATGCTTTTCACTAGAAATAAATTCCCATTTTATTAACTTGCTTAGTAGCCGCAGAGGCTGGAAGCACATTGCAAACTACCTGTTCCGAGGATCATACGGTAAGAGGAACACTCTTTGATACTTTTGAGGTCAGGAAGCAAAGCTCATGGGTGACGTGGAAAGGCAGTGAATGCATAAACATTTTATAATTCGGCATATTAGTTTAATGAAACTGGTCTACTGATGGTTTCAAAATGCCCCATGGCGGTTTCAAAATGCCCCTTTGCACAGCTTAGCCTTGGAAGAGGTTCGAAGAGTTCTTAAGATGCAACAATAAAACAGTAACTCATAACTCATCAATGGTTCAAGGCTCCGGCATTGTCATGATCGGTTGTATTGCCATGAGAAACGGATGGAGATGACCGGCGGCAGATGAATAAAAATCCGCTGGTCATCTCAAATGTTTCAATATTTTGCCACCATGATGTGGGAATTGGAGGTTGGACTGTGACGTCACTGAGGGGGTCGAGGGTGGTGTGACAAAGTTTGCAGGACCCAATAATTTCAGAATAATGTACGTCCTACTACAGGGGAATGACGCAACTCTACCAATCAGCTGCATATGGAGGACTATCCTAATGTTGCAATGTGTTTTGATGCCAATTAGTTTGTATAATTATAAAAGCTACTGTTTTTTGGGCGTATCTTTTACAGTGCTTTTCATGCAGTTCTGTTCCGCATTTTATATGAATCTTGCTTTCCCAGCTGTGACTGGACCCAGATTAAATTGTGTTCCTTCTTGCTTGGGGTAAACTCCTTTTTTGGATTACTTTTGTAATTATTCATTGGTTACAAGGCAATTGGTTCATCTGATCCCCACTGTTTCCACCCCTGGTTACCTGAAGACCTCATTGCTGACAATTGCCCTCCCTCCCCTGTTGTTAGATCCTCACTCCCATGTTTCTCTGCTCCCTAACCTTGTAATTGTGATGTGATCCTTTGCTTCCCGAAGCTAGGTACGTCCTCAATAAATACCCTAATAATAATGATGATAATAATTAGACGAGCATACGCTAGCTTTTACAAGCTTTCAGTATTGCCCACTTTCAGATCAGCATTGCGTTTCATCTATCTACAATGACTGGACATGCATCCAAACTACAATCAACTCTAGCCTGTCCCTCTCAATCCTTGGTATCTGTGCAAATCTGTTGCGTTTAATTCACTGTCCCTTTACTTTTACTCTCCTGTGTTGAATATTCCTATTCTGTCATAGATCACAGTGTGGACATTTCAAGTGGGGCAACATTAGGGTACTCTACGCACAAGCTTCAGAGCTGTTGCACCACTAGAATAGTGATTCTCCCAGTACAAAAAACTCATAACATCAGTGCCTGAGTTTTCCCAGTATGCAAATATAACCCTCATACCATTTTATAGGCTCAGAATGCTGTTTTTCCTATTCACCCCGCCAGTAAATGGGCAAAATTGTACTTGGGATCTAATGGATTAAGCTTTCAGATCATTAGTTCCTATTGTGATATGCTGGTTGTTCATTGGTCGGGTCACTCTGCACTGCCGTTGGAAAGGGTGGCAGAAGGTGGCAGCATGGTGTCTCCATTAAAGCTGGGAGAAGCTGTTTGTCAATGACTGCATGACTGACAGTTGACAGAGTCAATTACTGTGTGGACACAGGACAGGGAAGCAGAAAGCGTCTGTCAGGTGTGTGTGTGAGGCAGTAAGAGGGAACAGACAGTTTCATAGGCCAGTGATACTGTGACCAGAGTGCCTGACTGAGAGGAGTCCCATTTAGAATGTTCAGACACTCCACTAGCAGAGATAGGGGAAACAACACATAATGACAGGAAAACTGCCATTATGTGGATCAAGACAAAAAGGACAGAGGGGCTACGCCATGTGCTTAGGAATGGGTGAGGTATACAGGAAAGCTATTGGACATCATTATGCATTGATGACAGGCAGACTGACAAGTAGGGCGTAATGTGTACAAATAAGTCTAATATGACTGTGGAGAAATGAAGCGAGGGACGAGAGTCACCCTTGAAACCCGAGAAGATGCATTGGACTTGGAAGTATTTGTTGTCTCGGGGGTCTGCTATTTCATTCAACGGTTTTAGTAGCCAGTGAATAAATTGAATCCTGAAGAATATAAACCCTGCAAATGTAACTGTCAGTTTAATATTGGACCATACATCATCATTAAGGTGGAGGCTGCCCCAAAAAGCGTACATCACCATCAAGTTAGGACTACACTATTATTTCTTGGATCGAGATTGCCAGCATTACAGTATAATTGTTCAGTTATGAATAAAGTTTAAGAATGATATAAAACACACCATACAACCGTCTCTGTTGTTATTGGGTTGTGGTCAAGAGTGTTACTGCATTTATTAAAATAAAGGTTATGGTTCGATTGCACTTCAATTAAGAGGTGGGGTGACTGTATACAAGTAATAAACTCACAGCTGGGGCCTGGGAGGGATGCACAGTCATGGGAATTTCCATCTGGAGGGGGAATAATGGGGGGGGGAGGGAAGGGGGAGAGAGAGGAGTGAGAGAGGAGAGAGAGAGGAGAGAGAGAAGAGATGGAAGAGAGAGGAGAGAGAGACAGAGAGAGAAAGAGAGAGAGAGAGAGAGAGAGAGAGAATCATTTTGTATAAAGGAACTGGTTGCACTTTAAAGATGTAAAAGCACTTGTAACTCAGAACCAACTAAAGAAAAGCATCCTGGAGGGGGAATAATGGAATAATGGACTCAGGCAAATCCCTGGTCCCCTCTACTAAGAGGTAGCTCCAGAGAGTAAGAGACACACATTTTGCATAAAGTAACAGGTTGCACTTTAAAGATGTAAAAGCACTTGTAACTCAGCACCATCTAAAGAAAAGCCTCCCCGAGGCAGCATAGAAGAAGCCAATCTTGCAGTTAACTAAAGGTTATGAAAATCGCTACATCTATAGAACATAGGAACCCATCAACTTGGGAGAGGATTATGACCTCTCACTAGCGGGGGTTTTAATAATCAATTATCATGCATCGCCTTAGGAGCAGTAAGTCCTGCATTATAGATGTACTTGAAGGGTGACATACAATGCATAGTGCCCAGGAAAGAGAACACTTCAACCAGTTTTTCCTTCAAAGTGGGCACTTAATAGTTCCTTCTCCACCAACCTGGATACCCCAAAACCAGGATGGAGCTTGTCAGGGTAGAGCTTAGTCTCAGTTGAACAGTGAGAATGGGAGCAGACACAATTATTTACTTCCTGTAACTGTAGTTCTCCAGCATTGCTACATTTCATAGATTCACTGCTTGAATTATCCCCCGTCGTCAGACTGGGAATCCCTGGTACATAATATATACCATTGCCATACATATACCTAAAACAAACACACAAACATGCTTTTCAAGGGTCGTCAACCATTTTTTCTCCAGATGTTTTGGACTGCAACTCCCATCAACCCTAGCTAGCAAGGCCAATGGTGAGGTATAATGTTATGTTGATTTATACCGGACACCGCAGCCATTTGTAAGATCTCCAGGTGATCACGTGGCTTTGTAAGAAAAGTGGATAAGGTTGGCTAGTGAGGGAGGGAGGGATAAGATAGAATGTGTGCTCATTTGTTGATGCATGCAGTACCAGGAGGAACTGGTGTCTGTGCATGAGATCTTTCTGGGTGTGCTTTGTTATGCGCACTGGGCTTGCTCTGTCTATAAGGGAGATGTCCAGTGTCTGAGCCGTTTGCAGGTATTGGGATTGTAGTATGATTAGAGGGGTTGTGCGGTTTGCAAGTGTTTGGGTGGGTTGTTTCACTAGCCCTCTGGTCATGTGTAGTATGTGAGAGGTGTGAGGGTGTGGAGAAGAGAAGGAGGGTGGATAGTTGGTTTCAGGTGATCTCTGGGTGTTGAGTAGTTTTATTGTCGGTTCTTCATTTTGTATTTTCCCAGGTTTGCTTTGGTCCTGGTGTATGGTTTGCAAAGGGTTGAGTCTAAACTAAATCTAAACAAATATATCAATGCAATTCTAGCGTGGCTAAATTCAAAAGCAGTGGGTGCCAAATCAGTACAGGTCTAGTGTGGCTAAGTTAAAAATCAGCGAGGCAAACTCAGTACAAATTCTAGTGTGGCTAGATTCAAAAGGAGCGGATGCCAAATCTGTATGGTTCTAGTGTGGCTAAATTCAACAGCAGAGGAAAACCTAGTATGTACAGCTTCTAATGTGGCAAGATTCAAAAGCAGCGTTGACTAAATCTGTACCTTTGGAGTGTGACTAAGTTCAAAAGGAGTGGATACCAAATCAGTACAGTTGTAGTGTGGCTAAATTCGAAAGAGAGGTTTTCTAAATTAGTACAATTCTGGTGTGGCTAAATTCAAAAGCAGCAGGGTACAGTTCTAGTGTGGTTCAATTTAAAGCAGCGGCCGCCAAATCAGTACAGTTCTGGAGTTGCTAAATTCAAAAGCAGCGGGTTACAATTCTAGTGTGGCTAAATTCAAAAGTAGTGTTAACTAAATCAATAGAGCTAGATATTCAGGAAGGCCAGACTGAAGCAATTACAGTTCTACATACTTCATGGGGTATACCTAACCCTTGAGAAAATATTCCACTTCTCAGGCGCCACCACACAGAGCTGCCCGAAATGCAGAGAAGCAAATGCCAATTTAGGACATATGTTTTGGTACTGTCCGAAAATACACAGATTTTGGCAAGAAAAAGAAAAGCGCTTAAAGGAAAAAAGGGCTTACAGGACGGGCCTGCACCATTGTAGCATGCCTTCTGGGCCTCTATAGTTCTTCGAAGAAGAACAAAGCAAAAGAAAGGATGACCGACATAGCTTGGGCACTAGCTAAGAGACGAACAGTGATGAAATGGAAAGCCACAGATGCGCCAGGAGTGGAAGTATGGTGGAAAGACCTCAGGAGATGGACTATCGCGGAGACAGCAGTCTGGCAAGAAGCACTACGAACAGGGCGAAGAGAAAGTTCAAGGGACATGATGACCTGGAACTCAATAATGCAAGAACTATTTGTTTCCTCAGATGACAAGCCCCCTTGGGAGCACAACAAAGAAGGAAGAGTCAAGCCGCATCGCAAAGGAGCTGCCACAGAAGCATTGACTGCATAGTGCGCAGGAGGCCTAGAGACCTAAACCAGAGCACACGGGGTGCTGGGACATAAGATCCTGTAGACAAGTTCCAATTCTAGTTTTCAGGGTTTTTATTTTTCCTACCAAGTTGGGGTTAGGGTGGTTTTGGGAGTGAGACTAGGGGGGACATTCGGAGGGAACTAAGGTATTCTACAAAAGGTTTCTTTTTCCAGTACTATATACCAAATGCCAATAAAACAAATGAAAACAAAAAAACCCTAAATCAATAGAGTTCTATTGTGGCTAAATTCAAAAGCAGCGTTAACCAGCTCAGTTCAGTTCTAGTGTGGCTTAATTCAAATGCAACAGGAACCAAATTTGTCTGAATTATACTGTGATGTCCCTTATCTTCATTTCTGTAGTACTCTGGATGGGGCTAAGGGGGGTGCAGAGTGCCGGGGGAACAGGACAACAGGAATCGTCTTATCTGCTGCCCTTTGCCAGCTGCCCGGGCAAGGCTGCCTGTCATGATGCCTACCTCCAAGGAGCCAGGTCCGACCCAGCAACCCCAGAGGCAGGCATCATTTCCCCCAGGGGAGTGCCAGCGGGCCCAAGCTGGGGCCCTTTGGACACAGTCCTGGCGCCTTAGGCACCAGGCTCATGTTAGACCCCTGTCCTGGCGCCTTAGGGGCCAGGCTCATAAAGCTAGACATGTGTTCAAGTGTTTTAATGTGCACTTACCTGATGCAGACCATGCTGCTACATCCAGGCCCTCTTGAGGCCTGAATGGAACTACTTTACCTGTGGGACTACTTTCCACCCGGGTGTGGTCGGGGAAGGATACATACCTGATCGGTGGAAGGATACACACTTGGAACTTCTTCCAAAGCTATTTAAACCACACCCGATCAGCAACTCACGCTTCGCGTTGTTCTGCTCCTCGCAGCTGGACGCTCACCGTGTCAGCTCCTGCATCTGGACCTCAGCCACGCCTGTCAGTATCCTGGGTCACCTGCAAAGGGAGACAAAAGACCTTACCTGCTAAATCAGCACCACAGAGACATCACACTGACGATCCTGAAAAGGAAGACATCATTTTTAAAAGCATTTCGCTACGATCGCTGCAGCGCTGCATTTCTCTCACCTATCCTGGACGCCTCCATCTTCAGCAGCGATCATCCGGATCCACAGCCACTTCCCAGAGCCTAGAGAGAAAAAGACAAGAACAAGGTGAGAGAAGGAAAGGAATAGGAAAAGCTCAGTTTCCTTCTAAGACTTACCTGATGGGTCATTCCCATTTCATTTCGGGTCTTGCCGCTTCCAGGCATTTTCCGGACCCCGGCCCCTATGGGGAAAAAAGACAAAGACATTGAATGAGCGAATGCAAAGACATTACCCGAGCGCTCATCCAGAACTTACCTGTCATTTACTGGAACTGCACGTTTCACTTCGGGTCGGCGCCATATCTCCGGCATTCCGAACCCCGGCCCCTAAGGGGAAAAAGACATAAGCATTAGCGCTTGCTGCAACAAGACAATGAATATTATTTTTAAGCTTGGACTTTTGAACTTGCAGCAGAACTTTTACAACGCCTTACCTGAATAGTCAAGCTTACCTGAACTCCCATCAATCCTCAATCCAGTGAAGTAACTGGGTTTCAACGCGCCCCTGCATCAGAAGCAGGATGGAGAGCTCATCCTTCCAGAACCTAAGGTGAGACTTCACGGGGAATCGTGGAAGGGTATCGTGGAGGGTTGGAAGAGAGTGGGAGGCTTGAGCATAACTCAGTCAGTAGGTAATACTCCCTTTTCACGCACAGGGGAATATTCCTGCGAGCCAGAGAAGCCAGAGTAGAGGGGCCCTTCCTGTCCATCTTCAGAGTCCTGCGCTTCACCATTGAAGAAGCATCAGCACTCGAAGCCAGACCTGCGCCTCCGTGGGAATCAGGTGAGCGTTACACTGCCCTGGGGGGGTCCAGCAAGAGTGCGAGTTGGGTCACGTGAACCCCACCAGCACCAATCAGGGTGGACAGGAGGGTCTCCGGAAGGGGAAAGGAGGCAGTAGTGTGTCTTTTTTCCGTTTTCTCTTTTTTTTATTTTTACTTAAGGGTAAATGCCGATAAAGTTATGGGATAAGGGTTAATTTATTCAAATTAAGGGTAGGAGACAGTATTAATTAAATTAAGGGAAGGGGGCAGATTTAATTAATTAATTTAAGGGCAAGGGGGATCGAGATTAAACAGATCAAATTAAGGGCAGGGAGTCAGGATTCATCGATTACAATTAAGGGCACGGGATCGGGGTAAAGTTAGCTTTAAAGGGAGGGGGCTTTTGGCAGAGGTACAGGCCTGAACGTCTGCACTTACCTATTGCTCTGGGAGCTGGGGTCCAGCTGGCAAGGCGTCAGGAAGCGAAAATGCCTTCCTCTTACCTAGTTTGCCTCTTTTATCCTTTGGTGTTGCTGGTAGGGTCACGTGAACCCCAGTAGCACCAATCAGGGTGGGCAGGAGGATCGCCGGAAGGGGCCAGGAGGCAGGAGTGTGTCTTTTTTACTTTTTTGCTTTTTTTATTTATATTTAAGGGTACATGCTGATAAAGTTATGGGATAAGGGTTCATTTATTCAAATTAAGGGTAGGGTCCATATTAAATTAAGGGAAGGGGGTCAGACAATTAAATTAAGGGTGAGGGAGATCGAGATTAAACAATTCAAATTAAGAGCAGGGAGTCAGGATAAATTGATTAAAATTAAGGGCAGGGGATCGGGGTGAAGTTAGATTTAATGGGAGGGGGCTTTTGGCAGAGGTACAGGCCTGAATGTCTGCACTTACCTATTGCTAGGGGAGCTGGTGTTCAGCTGGCGAGGCGTCAGGAAGTGAAAAATGCCTTCCTCTTACCTGGTTTGTTTCTTTTATCCTTTGGTGTTGCTGGCAGGGTCGCATGGCCCCCCCAGCAGCACCAATAACATGTGGGTGGAGGTTTGGGTGAAGGGTCCCTGGAAGTGGACAGGAGATGGGAGTGGGTCTTTATTTCCCTTTTTAAATGTTTTATTTAAGGGTAAAGGTAAATAACGTTATGGGATAAGGGTTAATTTATTAAAATTAAGGGTAGGGGGTCAGGTTTAATTAAATTAAGGGCAGGGAGTTGTATTTAATTAATTAAACAAGGGCAGAGGGGCCGGGATGACATAATTAAAATGAAGGGCAGGGGGTCAGGATAAGTTTGTTATAATTAAGGGCAGTGGGTTGGGGTAAAGTTAACTTTAAAGGGAGGGGCTTTTGGCACAGGTACAGGCCCGAGAGTCTGCACTTATCTGTTGCTCAAGGTGCTGGGGTCCAGCTGGCGAGGCAACAGGAAGCGAAAAATCACAGGAGTCGTAGTTCAAAATCTCTGTAGAGCCACATGTTGTAGACCCCTAAATTAGCGTATTTAGCTCCTTTTGGCCCCTTTCCTCTGAACCCTAGGGTTGCTAGGCCTTAGCTCAACCTCAGGCAGCCATCTTCAGATGTAAACCCTAGAGACCTGTGACAGGGTATATTGGAAGCGGTGGCCTCGCCGTGGAGGTGGGTGGGTCGCATTTGAATCTGCAAATGATACTAACTCTTAAGAACTGTTACAGTAACTAAGTCTTCTCCAGCATTGATTAGATTCACATTCTTGAATAGATTACCATGCAGTGACAGCATTCATAAGGCCTTGGTGTCAAACTCAAGGACCATAAATAGGGGTCTGCGTCTACATACATTAAGCAAATGCATATATGAATGTGGAGGCCCATGTGGGAAACACAGGCTGCTTGTACCTTCAAGCAAAGTTATGAAAACCCTGCCTGGTTAGCCGCTGAGTCAGTCTTACATCTGTCTTCAAAGTAGTAGTGCTTGGCGACGGTGTAGAGTGACTTCAGCATTGCTGCCCTGCAGATCTCTCTCGAGGGGACCCCATCATGAAAAGCTACAGTTGCCATTTCACCCTTTGTCAAGTGTTCTTTTATCAGACCTGCTACTGTATGTCTCAGAATGGTGTAACAATGGAAAATACATGCAACTACCCAACGTGCCAGTCCTTGCTTCGAAAAGGCTTGGCCTTTCTGAGGGCCATCAAAGGCTATAAAGAAGCGATCAGATTTCCTGAAAGGGAGTGTGTGTTGCATATAGAACTTCAGCGTGTGTACCAAGTCCAGCAAATGCAAGGTCTTCTCTACCAGGACGGACTGTTTAAAAAAAAAGGCAGGTAATTAGATGTACTCACTGAGTGTAAAATCCTTAAATGATCTTGGGCAGGAATTTCAGATGAGATTTAAGGATAACTGTCTCTACAGAACTCCATGCAAGGCCAATTGACACAGAGAGCTTGCAGCTCTCCAAATCTCCTGGCTGGCATGATGGCCACGAGAAAGGCCATTTTCAAAAGATAGAAACTTCAGACTTGTGAACAAGCAGTATACCGGCTTGAACAGTGCCACATGCGCAAAGCGTTTTCATTTCATTGCATACATTTTTACACATACTGGATGCATTGGCAGCCTGAAGGACTGTCATGAACTCCATAAAGAGATTCAAGTGGACAAATCTGCAGTATTCAAGAACCATGCTGTGAGTGATAGAGACCACGGATTGCGATAAGAGTATCTAGCTTCCTTGTCTCATGAGACAAAAGGGTCCAATCAACATCCTATTCAAATGGGGTAAAATATTTATCTTGCCCAAGGTGGGGCTACCAGTCTCATCTTGCAGGGCTCTTACCTGACCCACGTGAGAACATTGGGCAATAGAGGAATAGGCAGGAAGGCATATAGGCCCTGTTCGTGGAATTGACAATACATCCCCAGAGATTCTGTCTTCCAGAATCTGCTTGAAAAATGTGGATAGTTATTGTTTTTCTCTGGTTGCAAAGAGGTCTGTGTTCGGTCCACCCCAAGCTCGGAACACTTTCTGTACCTGATAGAGAATTCAGTGTGAGACCAATCATGACGCGCTAAACACTGAAGAAATACTTTTTGCAAATAGTTCCTCTTTAATCAAGCTCGAAGAGTCTTGGATTCTGTTTACACAAGGTATTTATTGTGATTTGCCGGCCGTAAGGATGTGGTAAAGCTCCTGTAGCTTCTTTGATGTCAAGTGGGGGATGCCCCAGTCTAGAATTCAGGTGGATATTCCACAGAACAGGCTGGAAGGTCGGCCTGATTAAAAAGGTGATGTAGATCTCGGTCGCTCATACTGGTTAGTGTCCTTTCTGTACCTGGTGTGACGAATCACGTGATTCAGTCACTTCTCCACAATGGGAGGTCTTTCTCTGTGAGGCTAGGGAGGTGAGCCCGCTATGCAATACCCTACCCTATGGGTAGAGGAAAGCAGAACCGCACCGGGAGAGAGTCCCCACCTTGGGGCCAAGGACTCCTGTTCTGATGAGGAACTCCCTAACCAACCCACCAAAAGACCTTCACTAATTACACCGGCCAGAAGAAAACATGAAGAACAAGTTGATATTTGTTATTGTCATGTAGAATCCTTGAGTAAATCTGAATAGAAATACTTCTCTGGTACTTAGATGAAGAAACCCACTGGAGCAGTACAGAGTACAGCTAGAACACGTGTAGTATAGCTCAGTGGCAACGTGCTCGTCTTGGAAGACGACGCAGAGCAACACATGCTCGAATCCCAGGTCTGCGCTTAGAAACCTCTTTGGTATTAAGCGCGTTATAAAAAAACAATTATAATGATATAACTATAACAGAGAAAAAGGACTTCAACGCTTCGCCGGGAAAGTCGCATGGCAGCGTCATAAAACTGAGAGGAGACAACCTGCGAGAGAGAGAGAAACCCAGGTGATCCAAATGAGCTGTGAGGCCGGAGATGCACAGCTTCAGATGTTGAGAGAAAGCTGGCGTCTGAATGTAATCATCATACCCTCACGAAAACCTGAAGTAAGCCGAAGGACTGGTACTGTGTGCAAGAAGTGACTGAGTCAAATGGGGTGGACTTGGGAGTCCCTAAACAGCGCTGAGACCACTTACATGACGGCACCACAGAGCAATCCTGAACAAAGAAGAAGAAAAGAGCCGAAAAGCCAACCTGGCAATCACAGAAGAAGACCCTGCGCAGACCTCAAGCCCGGTGACGTGATCGCCAAGACAGAAAGACAACAGGGAGAGAGGGAGACCCAGGTGGAGGCCCGAAAATAACAAATGGAACATTCATACTCATCCAAGTAAGGACCAGGCACCAGGCCTGGCAAGTATATAAGAAGAGTGGGAATCACTACTGGAACACTCATACTAGTCCCAGTAATGATGGTGGAGAAGAGTGAGAATCATTGATGGAGCACTCATACTCGTTTCAGTAAGGACCAAGTGTGTGAAAAGAGTGAGCATCATTACTGTAATGCTCATACTTGTCCCAAGTAAGACCAAGTGGTGGAAATACTTAAGAAGAGTGAGAGCTCTAATTGGAACAGTTCTGTTTGCCCTAGCTAACAAAATGATTGGACATTGATTAAAAAAGAAAGTCTCATGTTCTTCTTCAAAAGAATAAGAGAACTGACGCAACGGAAAGGGGGGATAGAAACAAATAAAATCACGAGAGAATAAAAAGTAGAGGGAGAACTGAAGTGTAAAAGACACTGTTAAAAAATTGAAGAACCCAATATCTGAACTATACGACTTGATAAAAGTAGTAACAAAGAACTAGCTATGAATACTTTACTAAAGTGAACTTGCTGTGAAGTAGCCCACAGGAGAAGGGAGCCATTCTCCTGTGCCTTAGTTGTTTTGTTAGTGGCAGGGACAGGTTATATTAGTTTGGACAGAGGACAGATCTTCTTTTTGGACTTACTGACAACTGATGAGCACCCTAGTTCGGTTTTGTTAGCTAGGGAAAACCTGTAGATCAGGGAAAGTCAGGAGTTTTTCACTTTGTTTTAATAAAGAATAAACCTGAAAATGGAAGATCAGAGTCCTTATTGAGTTCCCACTTTTTGGACAGAGTTTACGCTCTGCTGAGCACATTCTCTTTCCCTGACAAGTGCTTCCCTTTGATCATGAAGTGTTGTCTCAGGGCCCGTTCGCACATGTGTTGAGCCTCCCCAGATAGCATGATCCACTTGGTGCAACCCTATTTTTGTGTGTAATGCATGGATGTGGTGCTTCCCATCTGTGCGGTCACTGTACATCCCCTAAGTACTGGCAGAAAAGGCCTGAGGGCCCAGCAGATCACCCTCTGTTCCACAACACTGAGGTGGAGATTGGCTGCCGCTGCAGAAAATAGACCCTTTGCAGGGGATTCAGGTGGGCACCATCCATCCTGTCAGAGATACGACTGTCCTCATGGTAAACATGGAGGTGGGTGCCTGGAACAATATCCCCTTCATTAAGGTCCTCCTGTCTGTCCACTATCATAGAGACGTGCAAAAACACTATTCTAGACCACGTGGACGTCCAAGGTACCTGTAGCTTGCATCCAATGCATGCCTATGTCTCCTGCAAGGGGCACATTCTTGCAGTGGGGCATGAGGGAAATATAGGAGGACACCATACTCGGTAGGGATTTGAATTCTCACAAAGTTTTAAGTTTTCTTGGTTGTCAACTGTTTCACATTGCCCATTGAGGGCTTGAACTCAGCCTTGTGGTGTTTGTTACCACTGTGGGGTCAAATTGGTCATTGGAACCTTTCAACTTTATGCTTTATAGAAGAAGCTCTCCTTCTCAAAGGAGCATGCATTTCTGGAGTCTTGGCATGCAGGGACACTGGGGACTATCTAGAAGACTCTTCTCCTGGAAATACCCCTCTGCTGTCCTCCAGAAACATCTGAAGTCTCCTGTCCCTGTCCAAGAGTCTTATGTGAAAAACATTTGCAGATGTCACAGTCATCATGTGAATCATTCAGAAAAACGTTTGTTCTCTGACATTTGCTGCAGTCTTTCAATAAATAAATCTAAAATCTAAGAGGTTTAACGTTCATAACTTCCTCAGCCCTGTTCCCAGTAGTGGGTGTCAAACTGAGATTTTAAGGAGGGCCAGTTGAAAATGCAGAAAATAACCTAGCTTTGTCAGTGACAAATAGTCCAGAATTTAATGTTATGAACAGTTTCTGGGAAAAAAAGCATTAAGTGATTAGGAACATATTAGAAAAGCTCAGGGAGCTGAAACAGGATTTCTGGTCCCAAGGCTTGTACTGAGGAACCTGAAAATTGCTGGCTGTGTGGAGCTAAAAAAAGACAAAAAGGAGGTGAATTGTCTCCACGTTAAAGTCATTTCCTGTAGCCCTTGTGGCTTTTCCCAGACTTTATTATCACTGTTTACCCCTCTAAACGGTGTTACCTCTTCAGAAGCATTTGCTTCCCTTCCGCTGCTCAACTCAGCAGCTAATGCACTTCTCGTGCGGAGCTCAGGGATTTGGTCTCTCTGCTGCAGTCTGGTATCAGCTCAGTTAACGGGCCCCCAGCCCACCGGCTTCCTTCTGGTTACGCCAGCAGGTGGAATGGTCAGTGTACCGTCCCAGTCTCCTTCTTCACCCAGGACGCCACCCGTGATAGTCCAGTGATTGCAGGTTGCGCCAATTACAGATTATGGAAGCTTGTCAGTGGAGCATGCACCAGCCGAACAATAATGTGGGTGGGGAGGCAAGCTGCACTGATTATTTCAGCCACATCCGACGCCCCCTCTCCCTCCAATGCAACCCGTGCCATGCCGCTCATGGCTCGCAGCAATCTATTAACAAGCGCTGGCGGACAACATAAGGTGATGAGGTGTAAAATACCGACTGTGCTGCTTCCCACTAAGCTGGGTTCACTGAGGTTTCCGGCAACCAAAATGACAGAATCACCAGTATATTCCAACCTCCCGGGAGCGTGTCCCTCATTGCTGGAAACGTTGTCACTGGCATCACGGAAACACCGGCAAAAACGGCAAATGCCTGCGTTTCCGTGAACAAACATGCTGCTAACAGTGATTCCGGCGTGTATTATGAGGGAAACAACGAAACTGGTGCCACGCTACTGCTGGCTATGCAGTCTAGCGTGGCTCAGCCGCTCCAGGATGTCTTCCAGTCAGAGGCTCTCCTCTGCATAGAATTCTCTCTCCCCGCTTCCACATCCTTTGTGGTTTTATGTACATCATTATAAACAAAAGGGGGGTGTTGTTCCACTTTGACAGTGGAGTTTAGGCGGGATCCAGCATTACCTGAAGCTAAAGAGATTGAAGAAATGTCACTTATGGTGAAGCCAAAAAAAGGTTAACAACAGCCTTTCTGATTCCCATGTAGCTGGATAATGTGTTTCGGACAGGGAGTTCTTTGTAAGACTGGTAGTCCTTGTTCCCAAGAGGGAAGTCACTTCCAGTGAGGTTGCATTTGCCCAAACCCATAGGGATGGTCTTGTTGAGCGGGCTTACCTCCCTAACCTCAAAGGGGGTGGCTCCCATCTGGGGAGAAGGGACGAATAGTCCAGATTCCTCACAGCTGCTAGATGGACTTTTAATGAATTAAAAACAAGACCCGAGCAGTCAATTGGGTTGACATTTGACTTTTTACACCATACCACAAATCATTTCCATTTTTTAAAGTAGCAGTGGCTTCTGTCCAAATTTCCATGCATCTGACAGGCAAATTAAGGTGACCAAACTCTATGACTTCAGGAGCCAAGCTGCTAAGTTGATTGTGTGAGGCTGACGATGTAGTGTTAGCCCCCGATTCTGTGACATGTTTTAAGGACATGGTAGTTTCATCGAGGGCAAATGGACATTTTGAGGAGGTGGGAAAAGCACATCTGACGAGCCCACACTGGAGCTATTACAATCATTGTCAACTTCTTCTGGTGCATTTTGTGGACTACTCTGTTTAAGAGTGAGGTTGAATAAAAAGAATGTGTGTCCACATCCCTTGTGACATTTGGCACAGACAATGGGCTCACCAACCTTAGAGTGATACATCTGTTGTGGTTGTGAGGTGTGCTGGTGGGTTGACAAAACGTTTTCTGTGTATCATGTTTTCTTTTGTCAACTGGTGATGTGCCGACACCAGTGTTTATGAAATGTCCACTAGATCATCCCAACTGCCCTCTGCCTGCAACCATTGTTTTGTTAACCACTCTTGCACTGGATGCATAAGTCGCCTGGCATGTGGCACGATGAAGATGCATGATGCCATCATGCCAAGAAGGTGCATAACCTTTCTGATCTGCCGACCAGCTGTAAACAAGTTATCTTTTGCATTAAGTTTCAGATCCCCTCGTTGGAGGGGAAGACTAAGGTGTCTTTGGTATGAATGATTGCCCCTAGGAATAGTTTTTGCTGACTAGGGATTAGGCTTCACTTATTTTTGTTGATAGAAAAGCCCAGCTTGTGCAAAATATGTATTGTTTTCTGCATATTTCACTGACATTTTTCTGGTATTTCTGCTGTTATTAGCCAGTCGTCCAGACAAGGGTACACTGGAATACTTTTTCTGCATAGGTGTGCTGCCACTTATGCTAGTACCTTTATGAACACACAAGGGACTGATGCGATTCTGAATGGGACCTACTTTGAACCGTAGGTATTTTAGATATGTTGGCAGCACTGAAGATGAAAGTATACATCTTTCATATCCAGTGTTGCCATGAAGTCCCCTCATTTGAGCAGTGGGATGACTTTATATGGTTTGACATAACTGTTTGCTGGCCTTACGTCAAACACTGGGTGTTTTGTTTTGTCTTTTTTTGGAACAAGGAAGTGTGGTAAAAATGCAAGTTCAGCGCTGTAAAAAGGCACAAACTTACTAGCTGCAGGAGTAGCCTGCTTATATGGGAAGGAGCTTCATTTATAGCCACTTAATTATATTCTATGTACTAGGCTGGAGAATGGCATAAATGATTGTTTTTCAAGGCAAGTAACATATAGGCAATACAAATAGGCTGCAGGTAAGTATACATGGCTTAACATTAGACTGAGGCACCGTAAACAGGCCTCAGAGCATGCTTTTCACTGGAAACAAATTCCCATTTTATGAACGTGCTTAGTAGCCGTAGAAGCGGGCAGCACATTGCAAATGACAAGCTCCCAGGATCATACAGTGAGAAATGGACAGCTCTCGATACTTTTGAGATCATAGAGCTAAGCTTGTGGGTGCCGAAGAAAGCCAGTGGGCACACAATCATTTGATAATTCTGCAAATTAATTTATGAAATTGGTCTACTGGCAGTTTTGAAGTGTCCCGTAGCGGTTTCAAATCGACCCTCAGCACATGTGAGATTTAGAAAAGGTTAGAAAAGTTCTTAAGATGCAACATTGAAATGGTAATTTGTCAGTGGTTCAATGCTTCTTGTAAGGAACTCATGGTGGCAACAGTAAAGACAGACACAAGTGCTCACAGTTCAAGGGTGTTAATTGAACTTTATAATGGGTGAGAAAAACATCTAATCTAAACCTAAATCTAAGACGGGAGTAAGCTACGACCATCAGATAATAAGGAAGTCTTAGTGGCGTTTTGTCAAATAAAAAGGGCCTATACTAAAAAAACCTATTGCCAATCCTTACCACTAAGTTACAAAAAGAGTGTGGGATAATGTTCACCAGAAAAGAAAGAAGTGTTCACAAAATGATAAACCAGGATCGCATGGCTGCGTCTCCCTTCCCCACGTTTTAGGCACGGGACAAGGCAGGCCTTCTGTGCACAGCACATTCCTGGGCCTCGCTAGGACAAGGTTACAGTTCCATTAAACGATACGAGGATCTTCAGGGGGCCAAGTCTCTTTTCTACTAAGCCTCTTGCTTTAGAAGGCTTGCTGGACCAAAACAACAAACAAAAGTTCATTCAGTGATCTTGCACCTTGGGTAATTGCTCTTCGCCCCTAGGATCGCCCACTGCCGGGCTCGGATCCTCCTTGCAACTTGGGCTTCCCTCAGTTGGGTTCACTACAGCCTTTCAAACATAGCCTGCAATTTTCTAGAGTCTTAATGTTCTTTTGAACAACTTCTCACTGTGGACAGCCCTTGGCCAGGTTCACTCTTGTCAGATACAAAGTTCAACTTGCTTTATCACAGTACAAGATTCACTTTTGTTGGTTCTCCCCTTGGAATCCCTCCGTCAAGTTCATATAGCCTCTTTAACACACTGTTCACAGTTTACTCTGCTTTATCTCAACCTGTTAACTTGGGCCTACCTCCGTCGGGTTCACTATGGCCTTTCTTTAACACAGTTCGTACCTCTAACACAGTTCATATTTGCTCAGTTTCATCATAAAACAGGGTTTTCTTTCTTTTATAATTCTTTCTGCATCCCTCTGTTGGGTTCACACTTGCCTTATTCCACAATGTTCATAATTCTCTCAGAACGCAAGGGGGTTCACTTACCCTAGTTTTCTCTCAGCATCCCTCCGTCAGGTTCACACTTGCCTTAGTTCCCAACTTCACAACATTTCGGAAAGCAGGGGGTTCCCTTCCCCTAGCTTTCTCTTGGCAATGGGTCAGAGACTTTCAATTGCACAAAGGATTTGATGTGACCCTTGTAGGACGACTGACACCTCACACCACGTTCTCCTTGGGCGTTCTGGTACTTGTAGTTCAAAACAGGTCCCAATTGGAGTCTTTCAAATGAGCGCCCACGTGGCACCGGACCCCTCTGTACCTGGACCTTAACTGGCCTTTCTTTAAAGTTCACAGAAACACATACAAGTTCTTTCTCTTCAGGTTCCTTGCATTCATAATGTTGTCGTCAGGTATGCATGGTTATTGTCAATGACCTGACTCTGCCTGAGCCGTGTGTTGGAACATGTCAGGTAAACGGCTCTGGTGTTAGTCTGTTGTTAGTCTGTTTTCTGTAACAATGTAAGAAAGTGTTCCTGTCAGAAAGGGTGTGGGAGGGGTTTCTAAGTATCCTACAGGGTAGGGTGGGGAAAAGGTGCTACAAGTTATACTTAAGATACTTAAGAACCCGCCCCTGTTCTGACAGGAACACTTTCTTACACCGTAGCAGACAAAGGACTAACACCAGAGGAAGGGGGTACCGCGTCTCAACCCTCAGTGTCCCGCTTCCACTCCCCGAAGACCCTGCATCCAATATAGGTGACCAGGTGATCCTCCCCACTTGATCCACCCCAGGAACTGGATCGAATAGCGATGGCCGTGTCCTGGCCACCTGGTTGACAGATCCCCAGGGACTAGTAAGTGAGACAACCTCAGATTTCTCACATCCTCCAGTGTCATGATCGATTATATTCTCATGAGAAATTGATGTAGATGACCGCCAGCAGATGAATAAAGATCTGCTGGTCATCTCCAATGGCTTAATGTTTTGGTACTATTAATGTGGGAATTGTGGGTTGGACTGTGACTTCATAGAGGTGGTCGTGGGTGGTGTGGCAAGGTTTGCAGGATCCAATCATTTCAGGATAATGTATGTCACACTGAATGGGAATGATGTAGTTCTACCAATTAGCCTCACATGGAGGACTATTCTAATGATGCAATGTGGTTTGATGCTAATTAGTTTGCATGATTATAAAAGCTCTTGTCTTAGGGGCGTATCTTTGACAACGTCTTTCATGCAGCACTATTCCGCCATCTGTCTGAATTTTGCTTTCCCAGCTGTGCCTGGGTCCAGAATAAATTGCGTTACTTCTTGCCAGGTGTACACGTTTTTGGATTACTTTCATAATTTTATTGGTGAGTTCTGAGGCCACCCGGAGTACATTTTGGCAGCCCGTAAGGGTTTCCCGACCAGATGTGGAAATTCCAGCTGTGTTCCCGGAGGAGTGCGGGATAGCATTTGCAGACCAGTCCGAAGAGCTCTACACTGAGGCGGCCATGCAGACGCCAAGTTCGGGAAGGTCTGCCAGGTCAAAACACTCCCTGCACTCAGAAGGGAGTGCTGGTACTTAAAGAAGACTCTGGGGTTGAGAAGACTTGAGAATCTCCGAAGGATAAGTGAGTGTACTCGTATATGAAAGCACCAGGCAGGGAGGGATTACATTTGTAGTGTATAGGACGCACCCTCAAGAGGTGGAGGGCGATTGGCCGTATTAGTCGTAAATTTTAGGTCCATTTACCTGAAAGGGAGTGAGTGGGCAGTCACACATCTGTGTTTTTTGCAGAGGGTTGGGTAGTAGGTGGCAGACCTTGTTAGAGGAGAGTTGCACGTAGTGCAGGCAATTGGTGTAGTTGCGTCATTCTTTATTTACGGGTTAAGAAGTATTGAAATTGTGAAGAGAAAGACAAAGGGCATATGCATTGGTGTTTTGTTGAAACAGTAGTAGTTTGTTGTGGTTAAGTGAAGTTATTGTGTTTTATGTTTATTGTGGCTGTGGAAATCACGGAAGGGCCAGTGCCGAACTAATACGTAAATATTGGAGGAGCTGTTTAGCACGTGTAGGTGGCACGATTGAACGGAGGGAGGAGCATCCGATCCCTAGGCACACTAACATAGGGCATAATTGTTAAGGTAGTGGGCCTGTGGAGAGGGCCATTTGTGTATTAACTGAAATTAACAGGGCTGGCCCGTGGAGAGGGCCCTTGTGTGTAAGTAGCATAAAAGGGCGGGCCTGAGAAGCCTGTGACTGAAATAGGGTGAACAAGTTAAACATTAAGTATAAGAGTGAGAGAGTGGGTGAGTAGGGGGGTGCAAACTATTATTGAGATATAAGATGGGCCAAGAAAAGAAAAGGGGGAGAAAGAGTATGTCATATTATATGGACTTACTCCCTTGATCATATGTGCAAAGAATTGGCCGAATATCATGATACAATATTAAAGTATCACTTTCAGTGGATTAACAACACAGTGGGAAAGTGTTTTCAGGAATGGCCCAGTGAGGGAACATTTCAAAAGGATATAACGGACAGCATGTATTCATATCTGTTAGCAACATACAAAGGTGCAAAGCTTAAAAAGACAGGACATCTTGAGTCTCTCGAAACTTTACTAAGAAACTAAAGAAGAGAAAAAGAAGGGATAAGGGGAAGAGGAGAAAGCTAGCGCTCCAGCATCTCCTTATCGATCGTATCGTTATTAATGCCAGCTGCAGGATATACAAATACTCCAGATAAGGAGAAGACAAAGAAAAATTGGGCAGAGCCAGAACCTCATTTGAAGGATAAAAAAGAAAAAGGGAATACAGAATATTTAGCGGACAAAAGCACACAACAGCAACTGGACTCAATGTTTAGAGAAACGGAAAAGATGGTGGAGAGGGAGATCAGGAAAAAAGGGAAGGGAAAGGCAGGACGTATACAACTTAAAATTTATAACTGGGGTCAGGACATGGAAGAGGACGAGCGAGATACAACAGAAAAAGATAATACTGCATTGGACTGGGAGAACAGCAGTGACAATGACAGTAGGGATGATGAATTTGACCCTTGTGATCTAACAAGTGTGCGCAGAGGAAGGTCGAGGAAAGAAGGGGAAGAAGAAGAAAAAGAGGCGCAAACGGAACTGGGGAAATAGGCTTTGAAACAGGAAAGCAAGGATGGCAGTAGCAAAAAGAACATGAATGGGGGGGTTAAAGATGGAGCACAAACTCAGTTGCCCCTTCTGCAAAAGGCAAAAGGGGAAGTACATTCTGTACCTTGGCAGATGATGGATAGGGATAATTTGGTCAACAGTTTACCTTCACTAATGGCAGGGGCAAGCAAGTGGATATATGTATTCGAGAAGGAGACAGCAGGGATCTCACTGGCCATATGGGACATTAAGAGTTTATTGGCAGTTTTGGTAGGGGAACAAAGTGACAAGATTTGGCAGCAAGTAGGATATGCTGGGGTAAAATTAAGCACTAGCATACATGATGGGGCACCTTTCAACAATCATCAAGCACACGTGTGGAAAGCACAGAGAGAGCTGTATCCAGATACGTCAGATATGGGATCAATATTAGCACGTAAAATGATGCCAGATGAGGATCATGCAGAAGACATAAGATCAATACAAGAAATGTGGACGCAAGAGAATGAAATACCTTTATTCTATCACATTCTAGTAAAGGGGCTCCCCACAGATGTGCAGGTTTCCCTAGAAAAGATATTATGGGTTACAAGCAAATGAATGGCCCGAGATACAGGCGCCAATTGTACATTACTGAAAAAGAAAACAGGAAAAAGACAAGGAAACATTAGACAACACAGTAGAAGTGGAAAACAGAGCTCACAGAACCAGTTAGCGTTCGACTTGCCTAACAGGGGGGCTTCCAGTAGCAGCAGTAGCACAGCAAGGGGGATATAAAAAAACATCATATAACCCACAATGGAGATCACAACAGATGCAACAGTAGCATGGATTTACAAAAGCAGGAGAAGTAAATACATACATGGGGCAATATCAAACAGGCAGAGGATATTATTCAAGGGGAAGGGAATTTGGATATAGGGGTATGGGGCCCCATTTCGGAGGACAGTGTTTTGTTTGCGGCAATTTTGGTCACTATGCCCGGACAAGCCCACTCGTTCAGCAAACAGGACAGCAAGGTGGACTGCAGCAACAGCAGCCATATATACAAACACGCACACAACCTCAGCAGATGCAAATGATACCACAGCAACAGATACAAATGATACCACAGCAACAGATGCAATTGCAACCTATACAGACACAGGTTGTACCAATACAGGGACAAGTACCAACACAAGGAGGAATGATAGCTGGAATGCAGGGCACAGTAAGCATACTGCAAGCACCAGCACAGACACACTCACAAGCAAAGGTGACAATATTGGGACAAAGTGAGGAACTCCATTACACTGGGGTCACAGTGGTGAGTGTGAATCCATTCACATCCATGCTCCACACATTTTCCCAATAGGGGTGCCCATAGAAAGGGCAAGTGTTTCCAGTCCTAGCAGTAACTGAAGACCCAGAAGAGGAGCCTGAGGTAGCAGTTCAAATAGGACAGAGTGGCTTTTCCTTTCTAATAGATACTGGAGCAACTAGATCTTAAAGAAATAAAGGGCTTCCCATTATCGAACAAGAAATTGGACATGCAAGGCTTTTCGGGGACCATTCAAGCGGTTCCTCTAACAAAAGACTTACCACTAACAATAGGGATGCAACATATTGTGGTCCCATTATTGTACTCAAAAGACACACCTATTAACATATTAGGAAGAGATTTGTTAAGTAAATTGAATGCCACAATTTCATTTTCGGAGAAATGATGGTGTGCCCTACACCTGGTATGTACCCAGCTACAGTGGCATTACTGATGCAAGCGTACTATAAACACAGCACACTGAGAGGGATACCCACGCACACAGAGATGTTCCTATATGGAGTGCAAGTACTTCTAGGATGGGTCCCAGGGACAAAGGGAAAGGTTTTCCGGCTGCCAAATGAATTTCTATTCAGACCACGGTGCCCCTCAGCAATCACACCAGGAATACACACACACACACACACACACACACACACACTGCTATACCTAGAGGAGGTAGGAGTGAGAAAAGATATGATTATACTGTGTGCTACAGATGACGATAACATGGAGTGTAGATCAATACTGTGCATGGATCCCACACTTACACTGACGGGAGTAACAGACGCAGACATGCTTGCTACAAAAGAAGAGGAGGGGGAGATAGTGTTTCAGTTCAGCATACCTTGTCCTGTACAGATAAAGGAAAGAATAGTACCCCAGATGATACAGCTGGGGAAAAGAGAGACGAAATACATGCAGGAGGATTTAGAAAATGTTCCAGAGAATTTATGGACGAAAGGACCCCATGATGTAGGAATACTGAAGGGGGCGGGAGCAGTGCGTACTAAGATCAAGGAAGGAGCACTGCTGCCCAGGGTGAAGCAATATCCTCTTTCAAGAGAAGCAGCCAAAGGCGTATATTAGACACTGCCTGCCTTATTTATTTATTTTTTGTTTCTAATGCGCCATAGCCCGCAGGCATCAGGGCACCTTATGCAAGCAAGGTATTATACAGGAATCTACACCGCCATGCAAAACAGCAACCTATCCGATTAAAAAGGCAAAGGGTGGGGCTTGGAGATTCATACAGGATCCCCGCCCTCTTAACCACGTCATCGAAGTAGAATTTCTGCTAGTTCCAAAACCGGTGACAATTACCTGCAGCATTCCGGCAGAGGCACACTACTTCACAGTAGTGTATTTGAAGAATGCATTCTTCTCCACTGCCCTGCATCCAGACTTCAGGTATCTCACTGCATTCACGTATCACGGGACGAGATTTAAGCATACAAGAATGCCCAAGAGGTACTCTGAGAGACCCAGTATATTTAACAGAGTAATACAAATGGATCTGAGCAATTTGCAAGTAGCAAGTACAGTGATACAATACGTGGATAACCTTTCAGTGTGTAGCACAACAGAAGATGAGTGCAGGGAGGACTCAGTGACACTACTAACGTTGCTGGCTGACAAGGGGTGCACAATGGACAAAGAAAAATTGGAGAATTTTCAGACAGAGGTGGTTTACTCGGAACAGATTGTATCAGCAGATGGGAGAAGAATAACACCAGAAAGGGTTGAAGCAATACATAAAACAAACTGACCAAAGACAGCAAAAGAAATGCAACAGTTCCTGGTTCTATGCAATTACTGCAGAGCATGGGTCTTTGATTAATCCACATACACCAGGCCACTCCTCCAGGCACTTAAGGAAGCTCAGAAAAACAAAAGCAACATAAAAAGGACAGCTGAGATGAATGAAAATGTTGACAAGCGCAAAAATGAGCAAGCACACCCACCAGTATTGGCCACACCCAATTACAAAGAGAGGTTTCATTTCTTTTTGCACTCAGAGGGTAAAGTAATGACAGCCGTACTAACACAAAATAAGGGACTGGGACATAAGCCACTGGCATATTACAATGGGTCCCTAGACCCAGTGATGCAGGGAACTTTCCTTGAGGGCAGCCACTGGCTGCTGCTGCATTCACAATCGAGCAGGCATCAACAATAATAATGGGATGCCCAGTAATTTTGTACGTGGAACATGCATTGTTTGTAGTACTAGAAAGATCCAAATCACTGATGACAACTCAGAGAGCATTATGTTATGAAATTATACTGACAAACCCTGCGATTGAAATTGTAAGATGCAGGATGCTAAACCCAACAGAATTCATTGCAGAACCAATAGAGGAAGGAGATTACATACATGATTGTGTGGCATGCATGGACAGGAACAAAGGGAACCCACTGGTAAAAGAAGAAGTAATTGGGTGGGGGGAGCGGGCATGATTTGTATTGATGGGTCTTTCAAGTATCGACCCATATGGACAGAGGCATTCTGATTCTGCAGTAGCAGGTGTAAGGAAGGCATGGTATCAAAGCAAGACAGACAAGTGATCACAGTTAAAGAGTGTTTATTAAACTGTAAAAATGAGTCAGATAAATGCCTATTCTAAACCTAAACCTAAACCCTTCCCCACGTTTTTAGCATGGGACAAGGCAGGACACTTGAGCACAGCACCCTCCTGTGCTTCGCCGGCACGAGATTACAGTTCCCTTTATCAATATAAGGGCCTTCTGTGGCCAAGCCTCTTTTATGCAAAGTCTCTTGCTTCAGAGAGCCTGATGTATCACAAACAACAAACAAATGTCCCTTCTTCACGTCGGGCGATTACTCTTCACCTGAGGATCCCCCTCAACCGGGCTCCGATCCCCTTCACAATGTCAACCTCCCTCAATCGGGCTCAGACCAATAACCACAATGTCGGCCTTGCTCAATCGGGCTCAGACCAACAACGCACTGTGGACATCCTGCAGTCGGGTTCACGTTTGTCACCACAATGCATTTCACTTAGCTTTTCAATTCACAGCATCATTATCTTGCAATATTCAGGAATCTTAATGTCTTTTTAGACAATCCTCTGGGTAACCTTCCCCTACTTTACTGAGGTCCTCCCCTTTTGGGCAGAGACCTTCCTTCACCTGCCTCCAAAGCATTTGCCAATTCACCCAGAGACTTCTGAAGGGCGGTTACGCTTCGCTGGATCACTCTGTGATTCTTTGGCAAGTGCAGGTTTCATGCTATCCCACTTTTCACGGCATTCCCCTTGGTATATCACATTCACTTCACTTTCACAATGTGTCAAAGACTTTCAACTGTACAAGGAGTTTAGTTTGACCCTTGTATGACCACTGACTTCTCACATCGGCCTCCCCTAGGGCCTCTTGCTTCTTGTAGTTTGTTCAGGAGCGGGGCATTCGCTAGAGTCTTTCCAATGAGCGCCCACGCGGTACCGGACCACTCTTGGTTGTTTACAAAAGACATTGGTCTATTATCTTCGTTTCTTTGACACAAATGTTGCCACTGTAACTTTGAGCTTAACACAGTCCGATCCACTATCGGTTTCCTTCGACTCAGCGGTTGTGCTGCATTTGTGAGCTTTTCTTCCACGGGAGTCAAGGACAATACCACAGCGGCAAGCTCTTTTCCCCATCCAGGCTATCAGTGCGGGAGGGCCCTGTGTACTGTTGATATCTGTCACACCAATCACCAGCTGCAATTCCCAGTCTTACTGTTCTTTTATCGAAGGCTTTGCAGATCTGGGTTGAAAAGGGCAAGGGCAACTCCCTCCTTTTCATCCTTTTGGTTTCCACCTCCTTTCTCCTTTGTATGAACTGCCGGCCCGAAATAGCTGCTTCCTCATCCAGTCAGCCTTGCTCAAAGTGTGCTCTTGTGCTATGCCTTTTATCCCTGTGGGGAAGGGAAAGGGCCATCAGGTGCGTTTAGTCATTGGCAATTGCCTGACTCTGCCTGACCCTTGCATTGGGACATGCAAGGTAAATGTCTCTGGTGTTATTCCATTGTCTTTCGTGGTGTGAGAAAGTGTTTGTGTAGGAAAGGGGGGGTGAGAGTTTATAAACATCCTATGGGGTAGGATGGGGAAAAGTTGTCATAAGGAAGTGGTACCACATCTCACCCATCAGCGTCCCACTTCCACTCCCCAAAGACCTCCCATCTAGGTAATCCTCCCGCACTGGTGCACCCCAGGAACTGGATCCAATAGCGAAGGCCGTTTCCTGGCCACCTGGATGACAGATTCCTGGGGAGTAGCAAGTGAGACACCCCCAGGTTTCTCACATAGGACACAACAATGGAATACACAAGTAAGGTGAATTCTCATCTTTCTCCCATACAAGACTGCCAGCACACTACTCTGCACAAGCGGCAGAAATGGTGGCATTAATTGAGGCCCGAAACATATCAGAAGGACAGGTGGTGGATATATTTTCAGATTCTGTGTATGTAACATCTACAGTACATTCAGGACTAGCAAACTAGGAAAGGAGAGGGTTTAGAAGAAGTGATGGCACACAGGTATGACACACAACATGCAGTACTTCTGAGTAAATTATTAGAAATACCAGCACACCCAGTAGAATTGGCAATAATAAAGTGCAGGGCCCATACTAAGGGGCAAGATTTTATCTCATTGGGTAACGAAAGAGCAGAGACAGCAGCAAAAGAAGCAGCATATTTGCCAGAACGGACACATGTGCTGTTTCCTGCCGAGGAGGAGAAAACACAGCTTATAGCATTGATGAAAACAACTAAAGAACAAAATGCACTGTCAGAGGACTTCAATACAACACCGACAGTACAGATAATAGAATTACTGGGAGAAGCACTGAAAGATGAAAAGGAGCTTTGGAAGAAAAGGGGGTGCTCTCTGTTTCCAATAGATTTAATTTGGTGGCAAGACAACACCGGCAAGGTGGTAATGCCAAGAAAGTTGTTGAATGTGGCCCTTGAACAGCTTCACTACCCTGCCCATGTATCAAAAGAGAATGTGGCTGCAGGGATAAGTGAAGATTGGTTCATAACAAATTTACATGAATATGTGTCTGGATTTGTGAGCAAATGCATGACATGTCAAACATTTTTATGTGGTCACACTTTGAAAGTGACACAAGGAACTTTGCCACGACTGGAAGGACCCTTCTGCCCATTCCATATAGACTATGTTGACATGCAAGATAGATGTAGCTCTTATAGATACATGCTTACTGTGGCATGTCCGTTTTCACGTTGGCTTAAGGCTGGTTCCTGTGCCTGAAATAATGCCAGTTCAGCAGCCACATTCTTGGTGAGGGAGGCATTCCCGAGGAAAGGGATCCCAGGCAAAATTTGCTCTGACAATGGTCAACATTTTACAAACTATTTGATTGGGGAAATAACTGTCCTCCTTGGAATATGTCACAAACTATGTACCATTTACCGGCCAATGGCCAATGGTGTGGCTGAGAGAATGAATGGCTTACTAAAAGAGCGATTAGCAAAGCTAACGCTGATACTTGGTAAGACATGGCTGTACTGCTTACCTTTTGCTCTCTCTGCTTTGCGAAATTCGCTTGGAGGAGACCATGACCTCATACCTCATGAAATTGTTACTGGTCGGGGAATGCATGCACCTATCTCACAGGCATGTACAATTTCTGATGCTAACTCTTTTTCTAACATTCTGGGGGAGGAGTTCTATGTACCTCATAGAACTTACAAGATTGCTTGCCTATGTATCCCAACCGACAAACCCAATGACAGAGACAGAGCAAGCAGGAGAAATAAACAGTGGTAAGCAGGCAAGGGAATTTCCGCGAGCAGCACCTCTCGATTCAGGAGATAAGATTTTGATCAAAAACCATGTCAGAAAGTGGAAAGAAGAATGTTTTACAGGTGCGCATACAGTGACATACTCAACACCAACAGCTGTCAAGGTCGAGGGTCATCTAGGATGGGTCCACCTCATCGACATGAGCAGGGACAAGAGCACCAGCTTCCCTGGAGAAGAGGGGCAAATCGCACCATGATGAGGAGTATACATCAGCTCTCATTAACTTTTTTCTCAGCAATAAGGTTTTAAAGAAGACCAACAAAGGAAGAAGAAGGTATTTTGCAAGACAATGTTATTATGAACAGACAGCAAAACAATCTCTATTCTACAGAGTGTAATAATATTAACATGCATTAGTACAGGATTAATATTATGTTTTTTTCTTAAGGAAAGAAGTGGTATACATTCAAAGATTAGTGAGAATAGAGCAAAAAGAAATGTGTTAAATGAAGAGGAATTCCATCATGACACTAAAAGGGGGCAGGAGATAACATCTGGGAACGTCTGGAACGATTAAATGTTACGTGTGGGAAGAGAAAGGGTGAACCCCTCATGTTACTTCTGCTCACTCATCCCATACGTGATAGGGGCACCCAAGCTTTTCCAACCTCTGGCTGTATTATAGGAGGAAGCAGAATGTCTAATGCACCTAACTCTCTGCAAAACTAGGGGTTTATTTCAAGGAACAAGTGTTTCTGTCCAATGGGTGGATGAAGGGGCAGAGGTTTACACAGATAATTATGTGCAACTTGACAGGATGGCTGAAAAAAAGAGACCAAAAAGATGATAGTAGAATACTTAACAGAAGGCTCTAAAAGGGGGGGAGTACATGATTAGTAAACATAAACAACTGCAGTGTGTAGATAGAGGGACTTAGTATCTCCTGGTGTCACACAAGACCATTAATGAGAATAAGAGGGGAGGTGTGGTATTGTGGCCAAATCGAGGGGGGAATAATGCAATGTTGTACTGAAGGTTTGTTGGGATTTTGACAAAATGTGGTGTCCAAAGTAAACAATAGCTGCAAGGCAGTTTGGGGGAAGTATGTACATGCATTGACGTGGATAGGTGGAACTTACCAACCAGTTTACATAAAAAGATTACAAAATTCCCTCTGTGTTTCAGGTCCAGTGGGTCAATTCATTTGTGAACTAACACTGGATGTGCTAAGGTGATGAGGAGTGTGGCGCTGACGCAGGGGACAGCTGTCATAATCGACCTGTGGTGGGCATGTGTATTGAAGGCCTAAGCCCAGCTTCCTCCTGATTGGAGTGGGGGTTGCGCAATTGTTACACTGCACAGCCATGCCCTGGTGGTGCCCCGAAGCAACAACATGGGCTTTTTGTTAAAGGAGTAGTCATTCGCGCTAAAGGAAAAAGTGGTGCAGCATGACGAGGAGCAAACAATGCAAGGAGTGCTAAACAGGAAAAGGAGAGCAAGTAACTATTGGTCCGTGAAGAGTGCAGAAGTTCTGGTAGCAATTACTGCTGAATTTTGACTGTTTTCCAAGGCAACACTTTTTTCATGTCTCTACTGCTTCCACGTGTGCCAACTGCAGCTAATGCCAAGTGGCTTCAACTCACACCAGGTATAAGTTACTGCGACAGGCCAATTCAACAGCAAATGGCCTAAACGCCGTAAAGGAAGAGCTGAGGGAACTACGTTTATTGGCACTCCATAATAGGCACGTGTTGGACCTTCTCACTGCCGTAGAGGGAGGAGTTTGTGCCAAGACAGGGAGCAGCTGTTGTACCAAAGTAACCGATGGAGAAGCATCAAATGGAACATTGAGTGCAGCTATCAATGAAATACAGACACTCCATGAGAATATGACAAACAAAGCTAATGGAGTGCAATCAAAGAATTGGTTGAGCACCCTTATTACATGGGTGCCTGCTGGGCTCTCACAGGTTTTTCAATTGACTGTCCCATGCTGGTCCTCATGCTCATCAGCTTCTGCATTGGCAAAACTATTTTGAGATACGATACTAACAAAAAGAGAGGGAAATGTATGCTGCCACTGCATGTTGTTGGGGTAAATGATCAAAACAAGCCCATTAACAAACTAACCAAGGGTGAAAAAGTTGATGATGAAGTTGACTGAGTTACAATACCACCAGGAGATATAGAGAACTATGATGCCTATTGGATTTCATGCTATAAGGATGGACATGGGTGAGTGCTGAATAGAGGGGTCATTGGAAGACTGGGGAGAAGATGGAGATGACATGAGTAGATTAAAAAGACTATGGGCCTCATTATGAACGAGGAGGTAGCCGTGCTGGTAAATACCAGCACGGCTGCAGCCAGAGTCATGAAATTACCAGCACCCGGCAATGGACAATTACAGGGTTATTCCGGCCCCACTAGAGACTCGGTAATTGCCCATTGCCGGGTGCCGTTGGTACCGTGCAGGTCTGCTCGCGGGTGCCGTTCCACCCGGCAGGTGGGCTGACGGGGACCCACGAGCAGACCTCGTAGTTTGCCGGTCTGGTAACAACGGTACCGGCAAGCTTACTGGCAACCTTGTAATGAGGCCCAATGGATCCCTAAAATGCAGGCAGCAGAGTGGGGACTGGGAGAAGGAAAAGAGTTGGTTATTGATGGATCAATAAAAGTGGGGAATAATGTAGTAAAAATGCAATTTCAGTGCAGTAGAAAGGCGCAAACTTACCAGCTGTGGGAGTAGCCTGCAGATATGGGAGGAGGCTTCATTGATAGCCACTCGATTATCTATCTATGCACAAGGCAGGAGAATGCCCTAAATAATTGTGTTTCAAGGTAAGTAACAGATATGATATGATAGTTTATTTATATAGCGCCTATACACAATGTGTTTCAAAGGCAGATAGGCAATACAAATAGGCTGCAGGTAATTATATGTGGGTTAACATAAGACCGAGGCACTGTAATCAGGCCTCAGAGCATGCTTTTCACTGGAAACAAATTAACATTTTACTAACGTACTTAGTAGCCGCAGAAGCGGACAGAACATTGCAAATTATACATTCCCAGGATAATATGGTGAGAAATGAACAACTCTTGATACATTTGAGGTCACGGAGCTATGCTCATGGATGCTAAAGAAAGGCAGTGGGCACACAATCATTTTATAATTCGGCAAATTAATTTATGAAACTGGTCTACTGGCTGTTTTGAAGTGTCCCCTAGCGGTTTCAAATTGCCCCTTGGCACATGTGAGCCTGAGAAAAGATTTGAAGAGTTCTTAAGATGCAACACTGAAATGGTAGGCTGTCAGTGGTTCAAGGCTCCTCCAGTGTCATGGTCGACTATATTCTCATGAGAAACGGATGGAGATGACCGGCGGCAGATGAATAAAGATCTGTTGGTCACCTCAAATGTCTCAATGTTTTGGCACTATTAATGTGGGAATTGCTGGTTGGACTATGATGTCACAGAGGTGGTTGAGGATGGTGTGGCAAAGTTTGCAGGACTCAATCATTTCAGGATAATGTATGTCCCACAATAGGTGAATGAAGTAGCTGTACCAATTAACCTCACATGGAGGACTACCCTTATGTTGCAATGTGGTTTGATGCTAATTAGTTTGTATGATTAGAAAAGCTCTTGTCTTAGCGGCGTATCTTTGACAGCATCTTTCATGCAGCACTGTTCCGCTGTCTGTGGGAATTTTCCTTTCCCAGCTTCACTTGGGCCCAGAACAAAATGCGTTATTTCTTGCCTGGTGTACACTCCTTTTATGGATTACTTTTATTGCCGAGTTCTGAGGCAACCCGCAGTACACAGAATAAATACCCTTGTTTACCTCTGATGGTGGAACAGGTACTATGACTCCCTTTGGTAGCACTATTTGAATCTCGTCTTGTAGAATCTGTAGATGTTCTACCAGTATCCTCGTCCCTGGAGGATAGCTCAGTGGCAGCGTGCGCGTCTTGGAAGCAAGACGGCACGAAGCAACAACAGGTTTGATCCCCGGGTCCGCGCTTAAAACCTCTGGGTGTTTAAGCGCGTTATAAATACGCAACTAAGACAAAAAAAAACACAATTACGCAACTAAGAAAAAACAACAAACAATTCCTGTAACAGCGCCTCGATGCCTGCGGGCTGTGTGAGTGCTTCATAAATGTTAAATAAATAAATAAATAAAAATATATTTCTGGGTCTCAGCGGGCGATTGTGCAGTTGTTTTTGAAACTCTGTGCAATACCTGTTTTGTACTGTTGACAGCACCCACTTGCCTCAGGTGTTCCCCTCCCATATGTGGCGGATGATGTTATGTGACCCGCTTACTGGGGTGATATGGGAGGGGATCGGGAACAGAGAGTTATTGTTTTACGTAAGTAGGCAAACTTCTTGAGGTTTGGCCTCTCCCTCTGTCTCTTCTGAATTGTCTTGGAAATGAGAACTGAGAGGAAGACAACAGGCCCTGGTTTCCATACTACAAGGAGGAACCTGCACCCCAAGAGTAAGTAGTCTGGGCTGCAGACCTTAAGTAGCTTTGGTCACAAAAACCCTGCCGTCTTGACTGTATTTCCTTCTGCTGAAAAGGACGGTGTGAAATCTGGTCTAATGTTTTCAGTGTATCATGGTCCTTTTTCGCAGTTTCTAGGGCCTGATCGACTGGTTTGCTAAATAGTGCCACAATTTCTATATATTTATTAGAGTAGCTTGAGTTTCTGCTCTGAAGCCTGAGTTTCTGAGCCAAGCATGTCTCTTTAATAAGGTTCCCTCAGCAATGATTCATCAAGCAGTAACTGCTGCATCTAGGATGTTTTGTTAGCACTGCATTAGCAGATTCTTTCCCTTCTGATAAGGTTTGCAGTATTTCTGTTTTTAGGGGCTCATGGACAATGTTAGTAAATTCTTCTACATGGTCCATTGTGCTCTATTGAAACTAGACATTAAGGCAATGCACATTTGGTATGCTGCAGAGGTTGCCGCCTTTTTAACTAGGGCAAAAAGCTTTTGGCTTTCCTTGTCAGGAGGGGCATCTGATGTAGCCAATGGGGTTCCTGTCCGTTTTAATGTTGTAGTTATGACTAAGGAATCTGGTTTCAAGTGTCCCTTGATAAAAAGTGAGTTGGTTGGGGCTGGTTTGAACCTTTTCTTAACTGGTGCATTATGCAGTTTTGTCAACACTGGAGTGTTTAGGGAGGGGTCTAGTCATCTCTTCACAGATCTAGGTAAAGGAATGCACTGGCTAACCATCTTTTTATTGAGGAAGTCGTCTACAAAATCTGTGTCTTTCTCAGATTTGTTAGTTTCAATTTGAAGTCATGGGTTGCTTTCCTAAGCGGATCATTATTGTAGCATACTGTCATCAATAGGCAATGAGGAAATGGAGTCATCAATGTCTAGTGAGGGCACAGGAAAGTCTTCCATGCCTGTGCCTGAGTTGTCTTCCTCAAAGTCTTCTTCCCCGTCTGTATATATTTCTATCTCCACTGGCTCTTCAAAGGACTCTGGGTTCAGTTCTTAATTTTTTGGACGGTACCTCTTCTTCTAGGACCTTTTGGGTTTGGGTTTAAAATGGCGTTTCTCTAAAAACTCCATAAACTAGGTCTTTTTGTTCATAGTGACATCAAATCCTTTTTTGTCCATTTCTGTGATGAACCTAGGGACTCATGTAGTGGAAAAGCAATGTTTTCTGTTTTAACCTGTTTCTTCGATTTAAGAATGTCAGATGAAGAACTAGCTAAAACACGTGTAGTTTTCTTTTTATCAACATGCGTCGAAAAGGTAGTCGCCAGCCTATGTGGTTTTGGTTTATTTATTTATTTTGTTATTGTTCTTTTACAATTTGTAGTATCCTTCAATGCAGAGGCTGTCTGCGTGGACGTAGGCTTTTGGCTATGTGTCGAGTGAGAAGCACAAGGAGCTGATGCCTTTTGCTTGACCGACCTGCAGGGCACTGAGGTTGAAAGCTCCACCAAGGATTTTGAATCTTTTGACGAAAGTGTTGAAAATGTTAGAGAGGGTGAAATGAGTTTTGCACTTGCAATGTGTTTGGATTTGCTTGCCGTTCCTGCGAAGTGTGATGAAAAGTTGATGTGTACCGATTTAGCGTGTTTAGCATTGTCACCAAGCCTAGTAAAGGTATATGATATGATATGATATGGCATTTTTTAACGCGCCTATAAACAAGTGTTTCAGGAGTGTGACACTTGACGTTCGGAGCTGGGGACTGGCCCACGGGAATCTTCAGTTTCCCAATCGGAAATCTCTCTGGCTTCCGATTCGAAACTGGGGCTGTCCTGTTCTGGCGGGTTATTCCATAGATGCTTCAGCTTCCGTCGCAAAAGCTGCTTAGCATTTCGACCGGCGATCTTTCAGTGTTTTTGGCTTAAAAAGCTTACACAACTGGCATTTGTCTTCTTGGTGGTCCCTTGGAGGACAATAATTACAGACCCTATGTGTGTCTTTCCACTGAAACTTTTTGTTGCACGTGGGGAAGAATTTAAAGAGGGAAATTCCATGTCGAAACATGGAGGATAGAGGATAAATAATTTTAATGGGGTAATGGAAGGAGACATTTTCCTTGACTCCAACGCGTTTTATCCCACTCTACCTACTGTGAAAGCCGAAGACTGTAGCCGTCGAATGCCGATCTCCATAGCCGTATGATGGTTGTTCTTGCCGTTTCGTGATCCGTCAAGAGATATCGGCAAGTAGGTTAGAATAAAATATCTTGAAATGTATCTGAAATGTATGCTTCATCACGAGCCATGGCATCACTGTGAGAAACTCTGCAGAGTGCGACCAACCCGGTGGCGGAGGAAAAAAACAATCTGAGGACCTCGACACGTGAGAGATCATGGGTACAGTACAAATCACAGCAGGGATAGTGCTACAAGAACGCTCAGTCGATGTCCCTTTTAGAAATCGAAAACAAAACATGTAATACTCTGCACCAATCACTAGATGCCAATCTATGCAAAGCATATCATTCTAAGCAAATCCACAAGCCTCAGAAATATATACATATTTGGAGCATTTTTGGTTAGTAAAAGCTGCTTCTTTAAATATCTTCTTTGTTCCAGAGCCAATATATCATATGATGGATTACCCCATAGTTCAGCCCCAAACAAGGTTGCTTATCTAGCCTGGACCTTACACGCTGACATTGTCGCCTTTCCTCTGTATTTATTGGAGAATATGCAAATGTCACCAGTTTTATGTACCATAATGTGTTGCCTGCATACTACGTTTTGCTGCCATTTTCCATTTGCAGTTAACCTAATCCCAAGGTAGTCAGAACAATCCACATGTCTCGCAATATATCCATTAAATTTTAAAATAACATTTGATACTTTATATCAACGGCAGACCACAGACAAGTTACCAGTCATATATTGGCCATCACAAAATTGGCGTAACATTTCTAATAGCTTATTAATGCCCATTGAAGATTTGGAGATCAAGACTATGCCATAAACTTACAATAAAATGCCTATGTTTCTATCTTCAACAGATGGGGGCTCATAGTCCAAACTTTGAATGTTTACAGCCAACTGGTTAATGTACAATACAAATAGGAAGGGGGCGAGAACACACCCTGTCTGACACCCCCATCTCAACATTGAAAAGGGTTGTGCACTGCCATCTTTGCCGATATCGGACACTTGACGTGTTATCTTTGGATAGTGTTTTTATTGCTTCTAAAAGGGTGCCATAGAAAATATCATGTGAATGTCATGAGAATAACACATTTAGAATAAAGTTTTAAAAGATTTACATACCAAACTTTGCCTCAGGAGAATTCAGGAGCTGCTCCAAAGGTGGGAGGTATGTGCTGGCAGAAGACACTGAGTCTGTGTCAATTGTTTCCATACCTTCCCCCTCCTCCCTTGTGGAAATGTACATGTCAATGAGAGGCATGTCTGCAGCTCTTCTCTCCCTCAGGGTTTTCAATGGTGGTTGGGAAGAACCTAAAACAGGAGTAGTTCATTTTAAAATCATGCATGAAAAGCCTATGAAATAGTTCCGCAATTTATGTGTGCAATCATGAAATCGGTCTGCAAGTTGCAGGTTTTGGAGTGAAATATGAGCGATGCTGATTAATCCTTCTATACTTCCAGCTCAATAAAATAAATAGCATTGAGTTGGGTAGTAGTGAAAAGTATTTACATTTCTCAAAAAACAATGGCAGCAAATGTGATGTAAAAAAATGTAAATAAAACATTTATTATCTAGCAAAACAATGGCTGCTACTATGACGCACACAGAACTGACAAGCATAGATATAGTCAACTGTTGGAAAATATTTGTGATCTATGAATAATATACGTTTTTTTAAATAAAGTTTGTAAATAAGTAAATGCTTCATGAAATCATGTTTCTGGTTGAAAATACTTCTCAGTCAAACATAAAATTATCACTGAAAAATAAGAAAAAAGATAAACACCAAAGTTGTATTCTACGGTTGGAGGAATTTGTAACCATCATACTATATAATAAAAGTCCAAATGTATGTTTGTCCAAAGCCATCTTGCCTGCTTCGCCTGTTATCACCGCTAGAGGGAGCTGTTGCTTTACATATACAACAATAATACTCCAAGTTCATCTTCTAGGCAAACAAAATGTGTATTTCAACAATAACAACATAGAATTGGCTGCAGAAAAGGCCCAAGACAGGGATGCCACTTTAACAGTATACTTCAGGTTGCATACACTATGAAAATATATACATTTTTGTAAAAAACATAATCAGAAATTATTTCATTAAGCACTGTTTCCACAACAAAAGAAATTACTTTTTTAATGTACTTATGTATTATGTAATTATTCATTGTAATATATTTTGGTAAATATTATATCAATAATATTCTTCACGCACGTTTTAAACTTTATTTTTACTTATTTTATGATCTCATGTCTACTTTGAATCATGCTGCACGTGAATTGTATTACTCTGACATCCCTCAACATTACATATTTCAATCCAAAAATCGTAAGTGGAATCCATGACAATGAGGAGCAGATACGATTGGCCGCATATATTATGTTGAACTTTCAACAGATTCTGTGAGACTTTGTTTGACGTTACTACTCCTCCACGCAAGAGGAGCAGAATCCTTTACAAACATTTATTTCTTCTATAAACATAAATTATGGTAAAATACACCACATAATATATTTAGACTCTGAAAATATCTTCCTTTACGTACATTAGCACATGTACAGGGGCTTTTCCACTAGTTCTTGAATATTTGCATTCATGTTACCACTCAAACCTTGTTTTTGTTTCACTAAGCTGAAGTATGGCTCTAATGGATTTGTGCTAGTGCAGGCAATAGCTGAATTAGTAATACTGACCCTCTTGTTCTACAAACTTTGATGCAGTGACCACTTCATTCAATAGTTCACTCAAGAGATCTTCTATAGCCCAATAATACATTGAAAAAAATCAACTTCATGGTGTCTCCTGTAGCCTACATTCTCAGGCTGTCTGATACAACCCATTACAGTATTAAGAAATACCACCATTTTGCGAATGAGCAAGAAATGGTCTCATGTGCACATTACTTAAATGGTGCCCAGGAGATATAACGGATGCAATTGATTCACACATGTACCCTGCACCCGCACTCTCAGTTTCCAGAAGTTATCTTTAAGTGATACAATACTCTTAGCTGGAAGTGAGAAGACGACAGAAGGTGGGCGGCGAAAGGAGTGGAGAGCCCAAATATATTAGTCAGAATAAGGATGTTGTTAGAACACTGGACATAGTCTTGCTGACAAAGCCAAGAAATAAGGTTAGAAGCCACAAGAAGATGGAAAACGTGGCCAGGACAGGAGTATCTTGCACAGAAGAACATCATCCTGCCACTGCACTAACTCACAAATTAGGTTTGGGGAAATAATTGCATATATGCTAGCACATATACTAGCGATCAACCAACTTGGACACACTAACCAAGAAAAGGTAATTTGTCCTTACTCTTAAATCGGCCTTGAGTCTGTGCGGTCTACTCCACAACTTTCTTTCTGCCTTCTTACCTTTATGTTCCCAGATGTGATGAGACATCTCATCACATCTGGGAACATAAAGGTAAGAAGGCAGAATGAAAGTTGTGGAGTAGACCACACAGACTCAAGGCCAGTTTCAAGCGAATATGTTGTAAGGACTTCTTAGCTTAAATGGAATAAGCACTGGACAAAAAACACACAAGGAGTAAGGCTATCCAAAGGTAAATGAAACCTGTTAGGGCAGATTTCTCATTTTTGCTCCTTTAGACTCCCTTTGTGAGCCCCCTAGTATTTCCCATGATTTCCCCAATGCCCTAAACGTATTCTTGCTTAAGCAAGGCTTTTTCTAAAGCCCCAAATAGAACTTTGTTAATTTGTAACCTCTTTATGTCCATGGGTGATTTTTCCTCAAGCAGACAGTGTGTATAGTGAAGCTTGATGGCAGCAGTTGTGTATTTATACTTGGTTGCACACATGTGTGCCCAAATATACAGCAAGGGAGTTCTTGGTTTCCTTTTTAGGGTTAAAATGGCAGCACAGTATTTTTAAGCTCTGCATTCTGAACCACTGGCATTGTAACTTTTCCCCAGCGGGGAATGACCATATTTAGTCATTCCCCTTTGCAGGATCTGTACACAAAGGAAACTTGGATTCATGAAATCCAGTTTGTGGTGGATAACAGTCTGCCAATTTAATGTGAGAGCAATAGAGTAGGTGGAGGTTGGCTGGTCATCCCCTTTTGAACATTGTAAGGTGGAAAAGGCTAGTCTTACCCTAACACAACAGATGCATGAGCACCATTCGTACTTATGACTTTTCAAATCTGGAGTAGACATTTGAACATCAAAGCGTATGACAGACTTGTATTTAATCACCTGACAGATGTCCCGGGAGGCTAGCTCAGCGGCAACGTGCTCGCCTTGGAAACAAGAGGACACGAAGCAAAACAGGTTTGATCCCCGGGTCCGTGCTTAGAAACCTCTGGGTATAAGCGCGTTATAAATACGCAACCAAGAGACATAATCCTGTAACAGCGCCTCAATGCCCCAGACTATGTGAGCGCTAAAAAATGCAAATAAATAAATAAATAAATAAGATGTGCCCCGGTCACACTCCACAGTGAAGACTGTGGTAGCAGCTTCACTGCTTGTGGAATGAGCAGTCACATTGCCCAAATACGGTTGTCCTGAACTGTCAATAGGTGATATAAGCCAACATCAGATTAGCCAATCCTTAGTCGCTGGCCCACAATTGATCAGAAACCCTGAAATCCCTGGTTCTATCAAAAGTTCTGCTATAGGAAAAGCCTCTACATTCAGTTCATTGGGGGAAAAGGCATTTTTGAGGTGATGTCCCCATCAGTTACATCCATGCAGTATCCAAATCTGCCCATCCTGCCTGCTTCTATTGGCCCACTGAATTTTTAGTTGCCATAAGGGGACGTGTGAGCTACAAATTAGCCTTCTCATTCAGAGTAAAATCAATAAATATTGAACTGAAATATCAGTTTTAGGAATCATTTTGTACACTAACATGTAATATTTGTTAAAACTACATATTCAAATTTGGGTGAATATTCTGAATCCAGGGAGAGCTTTTATGTTCGCTGCTACTTCATGCAAGATGGTGTTATACAATATGCATTTCTGCAGAATCATATGCATCATCATCGGCATATGATTCTGCTTTTTCTGCTGAAATCAGATCTATATTAGGTTTTATGGTGTTACCAATGAATCCGAAATTAAAAATGAAAATGTATTTCCAATGGCCGCTTTGAACGTATTTATTGAACGGGGATTGTACTATATATCCAGCGAATTGCATTTTCTGTTTTAATCATCTGCTATTGCCTTTGTCATTTATCTTATGAAAATCTCAACTTTGTGATATATTCTTTATGACTAACGCCTAATGGAACAGATTTAAATTCATCGTGAAAACTGTGGCTCTCCATGGTTAAAGTTTAAGGAGCATAAGCTTCTTTTAAGTTGCACTCAATAGTTGACAGGGCACCCATAAACCTACTGCCAGGGTGGTCTCACAGATTAGTTAAAACAAACAGTACCATATTCTAGCCTGGGTCTCCAAGATAATGCTTGCATTTAATGTTATTTCTGAGGTTTAAAAAGAGGCCCTTTGTCTCAAGTACACACAACTGTTCTGCTTACATTGTTCTATTGAACTAAAAGGTATATTAAAAGGGAATGGATATTCCGGATTTACAAAAGAACCTAATTAAATGGTTGTTTCTGCATGACATGTAGGTTTTGTCCCATATTACAGAATAATGTGCAATTTACACTTTTTAAAGCTAGCAATAGTAATCTTACAATATCTGGGTCTCTCAGCAGATACTATTTTTGCTTGGTGATTTATAATGAAGATTTGTAAATACGTTTTTATGGCCATTTTCTTTAGTATTACATACTTATGTCAACATTCAAGTTACATCTTTCTTTCATTAAAGCCTATAGACACATCATGTTTTTCTCAGACTGTTGAATTTTGATTTTGCTTAATGACTCTGAGACTATCCATTTGTGGAATATGTGTATACACAGCCTCAACATAGAAGGTCACTAACAAATCATCAGTGCTGATTATACCGTATGGGTCTCTGATATATGACCTCATTTTTGTGACACATGGTTTCAAGAAGAAGTCAACATATATCGACAAAGGTTACAAAATGGATCCTATTGCTGAGACTATTGGTCTCGCAGGGAGCTTATTCACATCCTTGTGGACATTTGGTAGTTTTTAAATGCGGTTGATTTTGGGTGGGATCGACTTAACAAAAGTTAGTCTTCCAAATGAATCCATCCTTCCGCAAAGGCCCACTCTGTTAAATTATTTCTCTCTCCCATTAGTCTCTTGATGGGATTCTCATTTAGTTTCTCATAATGGGATGTGCTGTTTAAAAGATGGAGAGCTTCTCCCTCGTAATCTCCTTTATTAAGTATTAGCATCCGACAATGGGGTTGCGGCGGCCTCCCAGCCAATCAGGATGCTCTGAACAGGGTCTTTACTTCATGGCAAAGCATCACTAAAAGCCTCCTTGGAAGCAGGAGGCCACCATCTTCCCAACCAGGATTCAGTTAAGTGCGTCCGCGCTCTCCTCCTTCCATCCAATCCCAATTTCCACATTCTCCTCCTTTCCCCCACGCCTGCCCCACTTACCCTGCGCTCCTTTGTCCCTTGCTGGCACCACATCTCTGTCATGGCAATCGCCACCATGAAAAAGGAGCGTGTAGTCCCCTTCTCCCTAATCCATGGCAGCCATATTTGTGTGTAGTTTTTATTTTTAAATTGAGAAAAGCCATTTCTCAACTTAAAAAACACAACTATTAGCATCCCAGTAAACATGCCGGGATGCTAGTAGCAATAAACCCCTCCAGATGCAGGGCTTGACCGGGGCAGGTAATGCCCAGACTAACAAAGCCCTTGCAAACTGACCCGATCATTACCTGGCCCGGTAAAGCCCGGGCCCGTTGTTGGTTTATTACTTAAATACAATGCCCCCTCCCTTATAAAATGGTTTAAACACTAGATCTTCTCTAGACTGCAGGGACTTTGAAGCCACTCTCTCGCCAGTTAAGTTATCTCTCATATGATTGTAGGTCTTGGACAACTCATTCATACATTTCTTTTTAGTCTCAAAAGTGATAATCTCAGGGTTTGTAAATGCAAAAGGGGGGTTGGAAAGTATATGGTTATATCAATCCTGTCGTACTTGACTCCTTGTTGTATGTAGAGACCTGAGGAAGTGTTTTAATCTGATTGTTCGAAAGAGTCATCTAGGTTTCTGGTTCAAACAGATCAGCTTTTGTCCCCTCCCATGTGATCCTCCCTCACATCACCATCCCCAGAGTCAGGTAGAGGCTGCTGTCCCCTGGCCACATGGGAGAGGGTCACCGCCGGGGAATGAGTATTGACTCCACTGGAAGCCAGCGGGAAATAAGGACGTGTGTGTTTGTGCCTGCTGGGGGTGCCGAGCGCCATGTGTCCATGAACTGCTCCTGTAGTACTGGAGCCCAGCCCCCTCCTGAATGCCTTAATCTGCTGGAATAACCAGCAAGGGCAAAGCCTGTGGGGGATGAGGCCAGGCGTGCCACCTGAAGATTTATTTGGCCTCCCGGCCATGGAGCAATGCTGTTTGGTGACTCCTGGAGACTCCAGAGTGGGTCTGAAAGCCTGAAGACCCACATAAGTACGGAGGATTTACAAAGGCAAAGAAAACAGCAAACGGTACGTGGCAGATCAGGTGAGCCAGGTGGGAGGGAAGAGGGCATGGCTGCCAACAAAGACTAAGAGTGACTGCAGAGGGATTCGGTCAAAATGACCGAATCCAAATGACCTACACCACCAAAAGTTCTAAAATCGATACTACTAAATGTCCTACTGAATAAATGTTCGTAGGACATTTTGTAATATCTATTTGGTGGTGTAGGTCATTTGGGGAAAAAAAAAGAGGGACGGCCCCCCAACACCCCACTCACTATACAGAATAGTGAGCGGAGATTGTGGGGGACAGCCCTGCAGCTGACCTGATCAAAAAAAAAGAAAAAAGAAAAGGAACCTGCGCCGCCAGTTCCCGAACACGAAAGTGAAAGGGAACCAGCGTTGCAGGGTACAGCACGTTGCAATAAAAGATAAGTAGGAGGGTGGCAGTGTGAGTGGATGTGTGGGCAGGGGTTTACGTTTCGATAGATTTGGGTTGTTTTACCGTGGATGGAAATGTACAAACAATTTTGTGTAAAGTACATTTCTCATGCTGTCATTTCTGTCGCGGACATTTCATTTGCGGTAAAACAACCCCAAATCTTGCAGAGCTAAATTATTTTGGGGTTAGCAGAGCCCAAGAAGCACAAGAGGAGTTGGGGTGGTATAGTGGGCGCTAAGCATCCAGACATTTATCAAGTCCAAAAAGGGGAAAAAAAACACTCTGCTAATCTGCTAAATAGCACTGCTAACTCACGGTCAGTCCATCGACCATGAAACCCCCGCTACCCATGACACGCCAGCCACACTTAAGCCTGGGCCAGCACTTAAACCTCAGTGGAAAATCTTGCCTATGAAAAGGAACATTCTAACAGCAGACTCATTGTCCTCAGCAAGCGCCACAGAGGTTAGACCAGCGAATTCTGCAAGGCTGCTGGGGGAAGCCCATTCTCTCATCAGTGAGATCCACAAGTTTCTGGGATCATTTGGTGCCCCAGTCAGTCTGGACACCTTGAAAAATGATACACACAACATTGTGGCCCCCACCAATAGTGAAATAGTCACAAGTCTGTATGAATGTCTGAGCTCTGTGCTGCCTGCAATTACTGTTGGAGCTCATCCGAGTAGGCTCGCTGGGGGAGTTACTGGCCATGTCTACAACCATGTCTGTGATATTGGGACCCCAATCCCGATTGCACCCTGTTGGCCACTATGATGAAGAACACAGCTTCCGATGATTTACTTTCTAATTACTGCTAGCCGGCCCCCACTGAAAATGTCGCACCAATGGGGTGCGGGGGGGGGGACTTTAATGCAACACAAGATGGCCACAACTGATGACCCCATACGGCCCTCAATTAAGGCTATTTCTTGCCCACATGGGCCACACACAGGGTCGCCGCAGGGTGCAGCAAACCCCCAGACTGAAAACAGGGGAAATATGGCAGAGTGTGGGCGGGACAGATCAAAAAGGGAGTCCAGTAACATTATGCCGGCCAGTGCAACACCGTGTCTACTATTACCTTGCAAGCAAGGTGTAAAGCCCAACGAGGAGGGGCCTGTGAGCAATGAGGGCCATAGTAGCACTGTGTTGGCTGAAGTGTTGATACTAAATAACCTAGTCTTATCCCTGTTTAAAGCTATTGGAAAGGGAGTGATCAAAGAGGGGATATATTGCACAACTAAGAGGGAGGTAAATTGGACTCAGACAAACTGGTGGAAGTTGAATTGTTATTATCCAAATCCGCCCTGCTATTAACAACTTTAATGCCACCCATGAGGGGATGGGACATGGCCAAGAATCTCCAACAAGAATTAACTCTACAATTGCTTCAGTGGGCAACGGGACCTAGTCTAAAATTGTTTCAAACGGATGTGCCCCCAATTGGAGTAACCAATCCTCCCTACCCCCCGCCCCTGCCTACTGCATTGAAGAAGGGCAGAGCAACATGGGTGAATACAATAATTGACAAGTCAACAAGAAGGCTGGGTCATGTCTCTCATGCCCCCATAGCCTAAACCAACAGGCCAATTGCCTCCCGGGCTGGAGGGTCAATGTATTTGGATAGGATCCCCAAGTTGGCTCCTAGTTACCATGAACCCAGAGATGCCTTTTTGAATAAAAGTATCCATTGAATGCGGACAGTGAGGGGGTGTCAGTTTGTGACACGGGAACCAATCACAAGCTGTGCCAGAATTAGCCAACAGGGGGGAAATGCCATTGATTGTATTAGAATTGATCTTATGGACTCTGGCATGGCTGAGCGCATACTGAGTTCCAATATGAGATGTTACCCCTTGTTAAGCAGCACAATACAGCTCAGTGCCATCCCCCTGGAATACATGCTACAGCAGCCCGTGCTCTCGGCAGAAAATACTATTCCTTTGCGGAACAGGCTCGTAGGTGTTTTCCTCAACCCTAGACCTCCTTTGGCAGATGATGTATTAATACCATCATGACTCCTCCCGGTCCTTGCTGATGATGCCCACCATTAACTTCACCACCCTTATGATATTACTGGGATCCTGTGACATTGTGCCCAGTTTAACGTAACCTACCACTGAAATGAAAACATTTTGTTAAATTTAATTGAGATGTATTGCATTCGTTCTGCTATACTTTTATGGCTCTGTGTCAAAACAACGTTATGATGATGATGACATCACACTACACACAAACAGTAATGATTTATGGATGGCCCCCGCAGCCACTGGCTGTACCTATACCTATAACCAATCGGGCTAAACACAATTATAGGACCCTACAAAGTTTGGGTTGCTATGAATCCAAAATCTGAAGGTACTAAGGCCACCCACCCAACTTATTTTGTATGAAGAGAAATTCTCTCAAAGCTTCTGGAGTCAGTAAAATGTTATCTCATTTATAAGGAACAACACCGTTCTTTGTAATTGTTCTACACAACATTGCTTTGATTATACTAAACTATGTACTTTGTTAAATATGTTTGGCCTTAGCCGCAATAAAGTGCTTAGGGGTTAGTAAAATGTGCAAAGCGACGCATTGTTACATTCCATTACAGTTTAACAACATCTGAGTGAGTAAGACCATCCTAAATCGTCATTTCCTATTGTAATAATACATTGTTCTATTTACACAACTTCCCAAATGTCTGCACCCCATCAATCAAAACTCACTGATGTGGCAAAAATGTTGGGTCTTTACTCAATGATTCCAAATATTAAAACCTTATCGTGTGTCGACAATCTGTGTTTTGGCCTCTCTAATAGGGCACACAAAGTCCTGTGTGTCCTTCTTGATTTTTCTTTTATGGTCTTCAACAGGATATGAACATTCATTAAAAACTCTAACACTTGGTGCTCCTTTCCTGCGATGTGTGGTCTCTCACCTGTAAAACAAATGTATGTGTGTTGGCATAATTTATTTTGATCACAAGTGGTGTATTTTATTTATCAGCCACATCAGCACACTTATGGACCTTGGTTCCTCACAAATGATTTGGATGTTTGTATTCAGATTTGCAGCCTGACTGACTCTGAGGTAAATGTTCCCTCAGTGAATTCCTACGAATGTATATGTATAATAGAATCAGTATCTATAGTAATCCATCTAAATACTTGCACACCTAAATTCATTGTTGCCAACATATGGTACTAGTGCACTCGACCCGGGTAAAAAAACCTTTTATATCTTTCTTATGGCTATGAACAGTTGCAAAAATATATTCCCTTAGTTAACAGAATAATTAATGGAAAAATACATATACACTTAATTTTTGGCTTCTTTTGTTCCTCCACACTTCACCTGTGGGTGTGATTTAGCTTTTTTTTTTTTAAATTGCACCTTGCAATTTGAAAAAATTCTGTCTTCAAATAATGCTCTAACAGATTCCAAAATTTCAAAATAAATTCAAAAGAGTAAATAGAAATCCATAAGAGTACAACCATAAACCAAAATACAGTTCAGAGTATAAACCTCTGATGTATTACGAGACACGGGAGGATGTGACATCATCACGTCGTGGTACGTGTGACATCACACCACATGCGAGGGCAGCTCATTATGCTCAGGTAAGTCAGTGTCAACACCAGGTGTTTGGCGCTGCAGCACCGAGGTGAAAGATCTCGGTTTGGAACTTTTGGAGGAAGGCAGGATAAGGATGCATACTTTGGGGAGGGAACTGAAGTTGTTTTAATCATCAGAGGAACAGCATTTTAAAATCATTTTAAATTGTGCTTGCTTGATTCCTTCCCCCCCTTTCTTTTGGGTTTATTCATCAACAAGTGGAACATGATCATTTAACTCCTGTGAGGTTACACAGAAGATTGAGGTAATTCTTTAAATATATTGTTTCCCTATTTTTCACCTGTGGATCGTGTGTTACGCTCACCTGGTATCCACGGAGACGCCACCTAGCCCTGGCTGGATGATTTGCACTCTCAAACCCTCTCCCGGTCCCTTGGTAAGGCCTCTGGTTAAAGCTAGGTCTGCAATATAGGAGAGCTGGATTCAATACCAGATTGTCTTTATGTTTTCCCACCTCCCTTGGCCTCAACTCCTTCCTCCCCCTTGGGCCTTCTCCTCACCTTAATTATTGGAAAAGGTGGATTCTCCGTCCTGCTCCTCGTGGCAGGGGCGCGTAGATGTGGGGGGCGAGCAGCAACCAAGTTACTTCACTGGTGCAAGCCCCACTGTGGGAATCCAGGCCGGCTGCGACTACGAAGGTTTGCTGCTTTACAGTATTTATATGCAGTTCTTATGTACCTCTTAGTTCGAATAATAATGTCTTGCTTCTTTCCTTTTACGTATGGAAAGGTATTTTGGTGTTGTCATGCAGTTTGAAGATGAGCATGGGCCGGTAGGCGAAAGCGCGGTGTGCACGATGCTGTCTGGTGAGTAATGCGTGATGCGCGGCGCTGTTTCGCCTTTTATATTGCTAACCTGTGTCTTTTCTCTCCTTGCAGGTTGCTATGTTCCTCGCCGAGCGCTGTAATGTTCCATCAATGATACTGACCAGGAGATGACTACCAAGGTAAGAATTGTGTGGCTTTCTTCATTCGGAAGGAAACGTGAGTAAACGCTTACTAATGCTGTCTTTCTTTCTCCTCTTTCCAGGTTATGGTATTCCAGGATGCATGCGGTGCCGGATGATGAGTTCAGGTGAGTGGGACTTAAGTCAGCGATGGATTGAAGACAGGATACTGTTCCAGGTAAGTTTCGTAGTGTTCTTTCTCTCTCTGCAGGTCCTTGGTTTCAGGTAAACTGGCATCAAAGAAATGGACACGGTGAGCGTTACGCTGCCCACAACAGAATAATGCAAAGCATGTTCTGCTGTTTGGGTGTGGTTTAAATAGTCTCAGGTAAAGTATTCCAGGTAAAATAGTCCCAGGCCTGCCACACCCAAAAGACTAGAATGTATAGCTCAGTTCCTTGTAACTGAGCTATGTGTGTGCCTCCATGTTGGCTGAACCCCCCCCAAGTTAAATAGTCCCAAGTAAATAGTCCCATTCTAATGTTGGTCTTCATGATGGTTATGAGCCTGGCGCCAAAGGCGCCAGGACTGACTCAGAGTCTTCAATGAGGTTTTAAGGCCTTTGACCTGGCCCTAACTGGAAGGCTGACTTTCCAGTGAGGGCCAGGGGAAAGGGTCATGACATCGTGACAACTCAATGTGCAACTACTGTTCCCTTTCTTCACTTATGCCATTATCGTATGATCCCTTAAGGTAACCTTACTATTAACCGTTATCGGTACATTGCATATGGATTGTTCAATATGCGTAATCACGCTCTCTTCCTTTTGTTTTTTTTAAATATGTTTTTGTGTGTTTGTTTTTATGTGTAATTTTGTAAAACTTCTTTTGGAATGATTATGCGTTTGTTAATAATGATAGTGTTTAGCCTTGAAGACAAATGTGAATCCGAAATGTATTGCCTGCAGGACTATGGCAAATTGCAGTGTCCTTTGGAGCAATTAGAAGACTAATCTAATATATAAAGCTGTATGTTTGTCCGGCTATACAAATCTACACAGTTGAAACCACGTCAAACACATTTTGCATGGATTCATCATTTGTCTGGGGCAAGATAGTAGTCTATGTTTGGATGCAAAAATCTTATATGCAAAGAAATGTTTTGTGTGTGTGTGTATATACGTTTGTTCAGCTATACAAATCCACGCTGTTGAACCCACTGCTAGCAAATTTTGCATGGATTCCTACTTTGTCGGGGCAAGATTGTAGTCTATGTTTGGTTGCAAGAAATTCACTCCGTAGGCACCCTCATTTACTGATGCTCACCATGATTCACTACAGTAGGTACTAGAAGGAGGCAAAATTTGGAAAAGTGTCTGAAGCAAAATGTTCGATACATTGGTTATTCCTTTGAAATGTATTACTACTGTATACAGCTCGAAAGTGTTTATTAAAGCATTCTTGAAGGAAATTTTAAAAGAAATTCCTTTGATCACGCCACTCCAAATATAGAAAAAGACAAGGTTACAGTTTACTGAAGTTCATTCACAAGAAGAGAGCACAATCAATCAATCTTTCTTGGACATTTTCTCAAATGTGCTAAAGCTATTGAGTGACTGAAACCTGCAGCACAAAAAGCGAACATCACTTGGAAAAGCTCCATCTGATGCAAAGCGAAAATCAATATCAAGAGCTTCTGAAACAGAACAACCAACAGCAGCACGACTTGCCGACCAGAGGACAAGAGCAACTTCCTCCAGGGCAAATGAGTTGCCAGAGCAAACTGAAGCAAGACTTGCTGATATGAGAAGAGCAACATACTCCAGGGCACATGAGACACAACTCGATCAGGACATGGGCAACGCCGGGAACCCGAGATAGCATAAAATAATATTGAAAGGAGAAGTGATTTAATTATTGAGAAGTTTTGAAATGGCTTTGAATCTATATATTAACATTTCCTTGTACCCCATGCTGATGGGACAAAGAGAGCACTGGGTCGGTTCAGAGGTAACTTTGAACCTTATATGCCTAGTATTAATATCCTTGTGCCAAAGGATTTTTTGTACTGAGGTGTTCCATCAATACTACTTTTATTTCACATGAATTTCTACAACTGAAGATAATACAAGAATGTATTTAACCAAGTGCTGCCCACCCCTTCTACCCATCCAATCACAATCTTAAGCAGATATTATAGGAAGCATGATAAGTGCCATTCTTGATTCATGCCCCGTGGGGTCAATGATTCTAGCGTTTGAATCCACTTTATTTCTTTCTGCAGTAACATCTTTTGAACATCACCTCCTTTTTTCTGTAATACCACTCGCTCCCAGATAACACATTGTAGTTGGGCAACATTTTGTTTTAATCCTGCAAAGTGACGTGCTACTGGGGATCTCTGGTTCTTTAACCCGATATTAGACTTGTGTCCCATCAAAGGGGTTTTGTTTTTGCGGGATGTTATGCCTACATAAAAAATGCAGCATGGACCTTTAAGGCCATACACCACATTGGAGGGATGTCTTAAGAGTATTTTCTTTCCCGTACATGGGTGTGTGATGACATATCCCTCAGAATGTTTCCCCAGTGCCTGCAATTATGAACCAGTTGTGTCCCTGTATATTTGCTCTTAGTTGCATTCTTTTTACAGTCTGGTTGAACCAACATGTTTTTTAAGGTCATACTTTTTTGCATGCAAATACAGGCAGTACTTTGAATAGTCTTTCTAGAGCGTTGTCCAGTATTTTTTTTACCAACTTTATTTAATAATTATACAGAAAATAATACAACTGAGTAACAACAGAATGGGAACAAGCAAAAGATTACTCCATATACATCAGTGCAACAACATGCAAATTACTACTAAATTAACAGCTATTCAAAACGAAATCCGAAAACATCCCCACTCTCCTATCTCATGGCAAGACGTGACAACACAAAACACAAAAAAAACAACAACAGGACAAGACATACACCCCTACCAACCCCCCCAACCTCAATATCCACAAGATAAACCAAAGCCTACACTTCATCCAAATAAATCACTGAATGACCCCCATCTCTCCTCGTACTCAATTTCCCGATGTTGTCGAACTGCCCGAGTCTTCTCATACCAAGAGAGCGTCCGCATATCCGACACCCAGTTCTCGCAATGTGGCTTCTTCCTGGATTTCCACACCTTCATTATTTATTTTATGGCCATCAACAATGCTCTATCAATCCATTCCTAACCATGTTCACACTTCGACTATCAGTTGAAAGGAAAATCACTGACAGAAAAGTACCAGGCAGTGTCATACTAGTTACCATATCAATGCAATCCAAAACCTCTCTCCAAAATTCCAGCCCTCTACTACACTCCCAGAGCATATGTAGATAGTTCCCTCTTGAGCCTCACACCCCCAGCACAGATCTACATCAGCCAAGCCTCTCTCCTTCATTTTCACTGGTGTCCAATAAATACGGCCTAAAAGACGTTGGTGAATATACCTCAGATTTAAATCAACCTTGGCCCTCACCGAAGCCCTCCAGCTATTATCCCACAAGCCATCAGAAAGATCAGTTTCCAATTCAGACACCCATTTCATTCGCAACTGACCCCAGGAACTCCTCATACAGTCCTGCAAAGGCATCAACCTAACATATGTAGAAATTGTCCTAGGAGACGTAGCATAAATCTCACAAATCTGAGGTCTACCACTCAAAGGTCCGCTCAAAATTTGCAATCTTTCCATCAGCAACCGCTCCAAAAGCCCATATCTACCCGCCTCCCTATTATGCAGACTATAACGATTAGTTAATTCTAACGGAACCATCCTCCCCTCTCTCCATACATCCCCTACTTTCAGAATGCCCCTGTTAGCCCAACCCCTCCAATTAAGCATTTTATTATTAAATTCTAAACCAGGATTCAGCCAAATAGAGGCCGAATCATACAAATACAAGGATTGCCCACACCCCAGAATCTAAGTAACCAACACTGACTTAGAAATCACTAGAGTCTCCAAATTTCACCAGAATTCCCCAATCTCCCATACGAATATAAGCAGTCCAGGGAAAAGGGATGCAGCATTTCCTTTTCCATTAAAAGCCAATATGGATCTGATCCCCGCCATTCCTCAAAGTAATAAGAAGCCTTCCTCAATAAAAATCCCCTACAATAATTCTCCATTACCGGATAACCAAAGCCCCCATCTTTAACTATACGCACCAAAATAAATCGAGGAATTTTTGGCCTATTACCTTTTCCCCATAGGAAGTCCATAAAAATCCTATCAATGCTCCGGAGCACTCTTTTAGTAAATTTAAGGGGAAGTGATTGAATAAAATACAGGACCTTTGGCAACATCATCATCTTGATAGCATTGATTCTTGCCCAGATGCTTAGAGTCAATCTTTCCCATCTTTGTACAACCTTCAGAAGAATTTCTCTCAATTTGTCTGCATTGTATTTCACCGTTCTCTTAATCTTAATATCGCGCACCAAGTAGACTCTTAAATATTTCACTGAAACATCAGCCCATTGGCAATCCCAATCCAACAACCTCCTATTCAACGGTTCATCTGAAGCGGGAAAACTACCGTTTTACCCCAGTTCACTTTATAGCCAGACAATTCTCCCACCTCTTGCAACATATTCCTCAATAAGGGTCCACCCACCTCCGGATTCCTCAAGACCACCGTTAGATCGTCAGCATATACTAGGACTTTCACCTCATCATTGTCCAGTTTTAATATTTAGCAGTTCTTCTTAATTTTCGGTTTGATTTTTTGGCTCTGCACTGAATAGGGTTCTCCTTAGTAGATTTTGATTTTAATACATCCTCTCTCGGGATATGCTCAACCTTCTGAGCCGTCTTCTTGATCAGTTCTGGCGCATATTTTCTCTGGATCAGTTTGTTGCTTGTATTCTTCAGTTGATGAAATGTTCCTCTTGTACCTCATAATTTGGCTAAAGGGTACACTTTCTATGATGTGTTTCGGGTGAAAGCCTGTAGCTAAAAGCAAACTGTTGCGATCTGTCTTCTGCACACATACTGGCCGTGGTTCCTCACACTTGATTTGGCCGTTTGTATTCAGATTTGCAGTCTGCCTGAGGCAAAAGTTCCCTCAGTGAGTTCCTTATATATATATATATATTAGAAACTGTATCTAAGGTGATCCATTTAAATAGGCCATTAATCGATCTTGCATGTATAACTTTAACCGGCCTACTAAGCTGACCCCATATCTAAATCTATTCATTAATTAGGAGTTTGGAAAGAGCAGGAGCGATTTTTAAGACATGTTAAAAGTGATACACCCAAGAACGATTGATGATGTATTTAGATGGATCACCATAGATACCGATACTAATATATATATATTTGTATATTTAGACTGTTTTCCTTACAGTCAAATATATATATATATATATATTCCAATGTTAAACAGCATGCAAAACGTGGTGGGTCCAACGCTTCGTCGAACGGTCCTTAAGTGTCTTAGGTTTAAACCTACTACACGCTCTGCAGTTCGCTTCGGGGTGGTCCCTCGGCAAGCAGAGATTGCATGTGGCGTGCCTGTCGACCCAAGGGTATTTGCGATTGCACTTGGGGCAAAATTGAAAAGGGGTACCCTCCATACGCAGTTTGAGGCAGCGGGCTGTTAAGTGTAGGAAATGTATACAGTGTACCTATGTGCCAAGAGTTTAGAGTATGTACCACCCCCCACTCTCCCTACTTGCAGGGCCGAGGCCAGAGGCCTTCCAAGGCCCAGGCCGAGGCCAGCGGCCTTCCGAGGCCCAAATCTGTCATGCAGCAGCCGACGGTCGATTTCTTCTCCAGCCGGCGTCGAGTGTCGAAGTTCGACGTTGGGGTGGGGAAGGATGTCAATAGATTATTATTTTAAAATTTTTAGCAAAAGTATGGCTAAGGCCAGGGGACTCCGCAAAATGCTTCCGACCAGTATGGCGGAAAAAAACAATCTGAGGATCCTAGACGCGTGAGGGATCTTGGGTACAGTGGACGTCACACTAGGGATAGTATTACTGGCACGCCCTGTGTCGACGCCCATTTTCCAGTTTCGAAAAACAAACTGTAATACTCCGCAGCTTCCACTAGATGTCGGCCTATGCACAGCATGTGATCTAAGCAGATTCCACAAGCCTCAGAAATATATATTCCAATGTTAAACAGCATGCAAAACGCTGTTTCAGTGAGCAGCACTCCACACGAGGTATTCCAAAGTGTTAATCACGGAAGACAGTCAACAAACGCTGCGCATAGGTTGCATATTGTTAAACAACCTTTATTTTCATTTTCAGCAGTTTTAAAATTCAAATTATCCCAGAAAAAATGCCTTGCCAGACAGCAGCCTGTTTGTCACCGTTTGCTGAAATTGACCCCCCTTCTTGGTCCAGCCCCTCAGCCCCCTCCTCACCTGAAGTCTCAGGGTCTGCGGGTGGTAGCAGTTTCTTCTTCCACAGGGCTTTTTTCTTTTGTGGCGGATAAGGTCTGCCCCGATAGGAAGCCACCCTGACCTAGATCAGAGAGGTCTGGGGGGGGCCTCTATACCGGAACAAACTATATGGGGGAAAAAGCCTGATAGCATAAAAAAAACCCTCTGGGTAGGAGAAGTGGAGATCTTGGAGGACGCAGCCTTCAAGTTCACGGGGTGGCCGGGAGCCTCTACCGGAAGTGCCAACGGCAAGTGGAGGGAGAGGATAGAAGAGAGGACAGCAAGGAGCGTTTCACCCAGAAGCCTAGCGCGAAAGGGTTGCAACGCGCAGTCTTCTGGGTGAAACTGACAGAAAAAGGCTATTGACGGCAGAGCCCGCAAATACTAGAATGTCACTGTGCAACGTGGGAAGAACGTGACGGAGAGCTCAATGGCCGCCTAGGCGCCATTGAGTCCATACACGCCACGGTCTTCGGTGTGTGACAGTATGCCCCCTTCTATTCCTCACACCTCCCGGTTTACCCGGGTGGGTGCGGTGGAACCTTTGAGTAAGGAGAGGAGCGTGGACATAAGACTCGGGTTCCCAGGAATCTTCTGAACGGGGATAGCCCTTCCAAGCCACTAAGTATTCCAGACAACCTCGTCTAAATCTGGAATCTTGGATGTGGGAGACCTCATGTTCCTCAGAAGCGGACTCTGGACAAGGAGGTAAGTTGGGTCTTTTGTTTCTCGTAGTGTTTGGGTCTACTGAGCGTAATAGGGAAGAATGGAAAACTGGGTGTATACGACTCTTCTTCGGAAGTCCGAGTCTGAATGCCACTGGGTTGATCTTCTGGGTGATCTTAAAGGGCTCCACATAACGGGGAGACAGCTTAGTTGGGCGTAGCCATCGAGGTAGGTACTTGGTAGATAACCAAACCCAGTCACCCTCCTTCCACTGGGGACAAGGCAGGCGATGGGGGTCCGCCTGGGCTTTATACCTTTCTTTAGCTGCATATAAACTCATTTGGGCTGTTCTATGGGCAGTGGCAATTTCAGCCAAAGTGGACTCAATGGTGGGTACATTTGAGGGGGAACGGAATACTGGAAGAATACCCCGCGGGTGTACCCCTTAAGTACAAACAAAAAGGCTAAGATTAGTGGCAGAGTGTACAGTGTTATTATAAGCAAACTCTGCGGTTGATATAAGGGACATCCAGTTGTCTTGATGTCGATTTATATAGCATCTAAGGTATTGTTCCAGAGTGGCGTTAAGCCGTTCTTTCTGGCCATTGTTCTGGGGATGGAAACCTGAAGACAACGCTCTACCAATTCCTAGGCGTTGGCACAAGACCGCCCAAAACCGGGATGTAAACTGGCTACCTCTGTCTGTGATGATCTTATTAGGTAAGCCGTGTAGGTGAAAAATGTCCTTGAGGAATACTTCGGCCATTCTGGATGCAGAAGGAACACCAGTAAGCGGGGAAAATGGGCTAGTTTGGTAAATTAATCCACTGTAACCATGAGGCAGGTAAAACCTTGGGATACCGGCAGATCTACAATGAAGTCCATGGAAATATGGGACCAAGGTCGAGTGGGTATTTCTGGCTGTTCCAACAAGCCCAAGGGTTTACTAGTGAGAGTCTTGCTTTAAGCACATACTGGACAGGCTTTACAATATTTCTTTACATCACCAATCAGGGTAGGCCAGAAAAATGAACAAGTGACTAACTCCAGGGTACCCCTTTGTCCTCGGTGGCCTGCCGTGGCGTGGTCATGACACCATTCCAATATCTTCAACTGTAAGGCTCGAGTGGGTACGAACAGTCTTTGGTTCACTAACAACAAGCCTCCTGCCCATTTTAAGTTCCGCTGTTCTTTATGAGGTACCATTTCTTCCAAATCCGGTGTTGTGGCAGTCCTCACGTCCTGCAGAAAGGTAGAGACTGTGCCAAGAATTCTATTGCTGGGAAAGAGGTATTCGGTGAGGGGAGTAGTATGTACAGCAGGAGTATCTCTTCAAGATAAAGCATCAGCTAGGCCGTTTTGGGTACCCGGTATGTACATGATGGTGAAGTCGTACTGACTAAAGAAATGTGCCCAGCGTGCCTGCCTGGAGTTTACACATTCCATAGCCCGGAGGACCTTCAGATTCTTTTGATCTGTGCGCAGAATGAATGTATATGTGCTACCTTGTAGTAGGTGCCTCCATTCTTCGCAGGCAGACTTGAGGGGGAGTAACTCCTTTTCAATCACAGAGTAATTCCTTTGGCTTGCAGACAAAGTCTTTGAGAGATAAGCTACCGGGTGCTCCTTACCCCCACTTTCCTGAAGTACAACCGCCCCCAATGCCTCGGCGGAAGCATCAGCATCGACCACAAACGGTTTGCCTTGATCTGGTTGACACAGGATAGGAGCAGAACAGAACATCTTCTTTAGTCGTACAAAGGCGTAGTTGGCTTTATCTGTCCATTGAAAGGGTTTGGCCTCCTTCTTGAGCGGGGCAGTGATGGGCAACACAGTTTGGGAGAAGTGGTCTATACATTTCCGATAGAAGTTAGCCAAACCTAGGAATCATTGGACTTCCTTCAGGGTAGTGGGAGTAGACCATTCCAAAATGGTGATAACTTCTTGGGTTCCATTGTTATCCCTTCTTTAGAAAGGATGTATCCCAAATATGGAACTGAGGCAGACATGAAGATACATTTCTCGGGTTTTACTAAGAGACTACTAGACTAAAGACGTTGTAAAACGGTCCTGAGATGTTGGGAGCGTTCTTGTGGGGAACGAGAAAATACCAAAATGTCATCCAGATAGACAATAGTATTGATGAATAGGACATCAGAAAACAAGCGGTCCATGAAACGCTGAAATATGGCTGGTGCGTTGACAAGACCAAAGGGCATCACCCTGTATTCATATAGCCCAAATGGGGTCCGAAATGCGATCTTCCATTCATCTTCTTCGCGGATGCGAAGGAGATGGTAGGCCCTCCGTAAATCTAGCTTTGAAAAAATAGTAGAGCCCTGCACCGCTTCCAGGATGCCACTAATGAGGGGCATGGGATATCGATCCCTAATCGTGACCTTATTGAGACCCCGATAGTCCATACATGGCCTCAACTCAAAGGAATCACGCTTTGTAATGAAAAACAGCGATGCTCCCGCGGGGGATCTTGAAGGTTGTATCAAACCATTAATCAAATGGGAGTCTGGGTACGTCCGTAAAACCACCTTTTCTGTAAGGGACAAAGGAAACATCCTACCAAACGGTACCCAGGCATACTGGGTGAGATCGATAGCGCAATCCTCAGGTCTATGGGGAGGCAATTCTAGGATGGCTTTGTTGCTAAATACCTCTTGGAACTCAGAAAGTTCAGGTGGGATGTAACAGATATCACATGTATTTGTTGGTTCTGACAAGATAATCTTTATCACCTCCTGAGGTTGGTGTGGCAGGCAGTGCTCTTTGCAATACCCAGACTCAAACGTCATGGTGTTTCTGGCCCAGTTTATGTTTGGGTTGTCCTTCCTCAACCATGGAATGCCCAAAATTACAGGAAAGTGGGCCGCTCGAATAAGATCAAACTTCAAGAGCTCAGAGTGCTGCTGTATCATGACGGTTAGCTGTTCGGTAATGTGGGTAATGGGTCCGGATGACAGCGGAGAACCATCAACACCTTCCACCTTCTGGGCATCTCCTCGCGGTACTAAGGAAAGTCCTTGGTGTCCAGCCCATACAGTGTCCATAAAGACACCCGCGGCTCCGCAGTCGATGAGGGCTAAGGTGGAGAGTTGTTTTAGTGGTGTTTGTAACTCAATCGATACCACCATCAGACAGGAATCCATAGTGTCGGATTGAGGTGCTATGGCCAGCGTACCATAGGGACTCAGAAAGAAACCTCGGGAACCCGTCCCCTCTAGCTCCGAGATCTGTCATTTCCCGTCCTGCGAGGAGGGACTTCTGGACAATTGCGGAGGAGATGAGTATTGGATCCACAATACATACATAGTCCAGTATCACGACGTCTCTTTAGTTCTTCAGGGGTCAATGGAGCTCGGGCAGATCCGATTTGCATGGGTTCTTCCTTATTGTTGGCCGATGGTTGCGATAAGAGAGGGGGGGCTGAGGGAGTTAGAAGAACTGGGTTGCAGTGTTTTCGCCTTTCGACTCGTCGTTCACTTAGGCAATACTCTATCTGGAGTGTGATGGACACTAGATCTGTGAGGGTCGCTGGTCGAGCGATGCGAGCCAATTCATCCTTCAATTCTTCTTTTAAGCCACGGCGAAAGATTGTATACTGTGCTTGCTCTGGCCAACCTGCATCTGCTGCAAGGCGTTTAAAGGTTGAGATATAAGTGCGTAGATCATTACTCCATTGTTGGACATCGAGCAATTCTTCCGCAGCGACATGGGTAATCTCTGCTTATTCTCTGTGACCAGAGGGGAGGCCCAAGCCAGAGCATTTCCTGTCATGTTTGAAATCATGAACCCCACCTTAGTATGACCACTGGCAAACGTGTGGAGACGAAAGGCAAAATAAATGCCACAAGACTGCAATAATTCCTTGAATCGTTTAGGGGATCCATCAAATTTGCCTGAAGACAAGGCCATGGGGAGGGGGGAGATCAGTTTCTCTGGGTTGTCGAGCTGATATCATTTGCCTCAAAGCCGCATTCTCTGCCTTGATATTCTGCAGTTCAACGTTCATCCCTTGAACTGCCGTAACCAGCTCCTGAAATTGTTCAGGTGAAGCCATGGTCTTTTCTGGGCATTGCAATCTGTCACTGTTTGCTGAAATTGACCCCCCTTCTTGGTCCAGCCCCTCAGCCCCCTCCTCACCTGAAGTCTCAGGGTCTACGGGTGGTAGGAGTTTCTTCTTCCACAGGGCTTTTTTCTTTTGTGGTGGATAAGGTCAGCCCCGACAGGAAGCCACCCTGACCTAGATCAGAGAGGTCTGGGAGGGCCTCTCTACCGGAACAAACTATATGGGGGGAAAAGCCTGATGGCATAAAAAACCCCCTCTGGGCAGGAGAAGTGGAGATCTTGGAGGACGCAGCCTTTAAGTTGACGGGGTGGCCGGGAGCCTCTACCGGAAGTGCCAACGGCGAGTGGAGGGAGAGGATAGAAGAGAGGACAGCAAGGAGCGTTTCACCCGGAAGCCTATCGCGAAAGGGTTGCAACGCGCAGTCTTCTTGGTGAAACTGACAGAAAAAGGCTATTGGCAGCAGAGACTAGAATGTCACTGTGCAACATGGGAAGAACGTGGTGGAGAGCTCAATGGCTGCCAAGGCGCCATCGAGTCCATACACGCCACGGTCTTCGGTGTGTGACACTGATGTGTTTCGCCACAACCTAGTGGCTTGTTCACAGTTACCTTTCACCAACAGGAAGTTCATTTTTATATAAAACCACACCACAGTGAAAACATAGAAAAGGTGACTTGCAGAGTAAACACCCTGGCTAGTGGCCATTTTGGCTTGAGTTACTAACTATGATTACAAATCTCATAGTGTTGTGCCCAGTTTAAGCCAATTAATTTGTATTGCAGATGTAAATGAGTATTTTCCTAATTGCGGAAAAGTGCTCTCATGGTTAAGAGGGCAGAAGGAACGTGCCTTTGAAATTTATAAAGGCACAGTGTGTGATGTCCACGGTGTCACATGTGCATGTTAACCAACAGCATGTCGGTGTATTCATAATATTTGAAACGGAACTATATCGTGCATATTTTGATAGCGCCTGTAGTATAATGTACATCATATTAAAACGTCACACTTCTGCAATCGAAAAAATAAGTTAAAAGATGTTTATACGATCCATTTCAAAATGCAAAATCCATTACCATTGATGACTTTTAAAATGCCAAGTACATCTAAATGGAGAAATGTTTCCCCAAATCTTGTGCATTAATGGCAAAGTGCCAAAAAATGGGAAATTGTGTTTCCAAGCCGTTGGCAAAGATTGCATGTGCATGTCACCATTATGATGGATAAGTCAATGAATATAATTATTGCAGGAACTCATTCCAATAATTAAAAATCATAACGCTCTCAAAACGACATTGTCATTGTATAAAGTGCATACATAATGCATTGATAAATATTTCAATCTGCACAGGTGTTTCAATGTGCAAAAACGCATTCCTATGATTCAATTCATCTCACTTTTAAAAAAAAAAAAAAGAGAACAACAATGTCATAATATATATTTTTTCATATGAACTGGGAACATTTGTCTCTGGGCAGACAGACTGCAAATCGGAATACCAACACCCAAATCATGTGTGAGGAAACAAGGTCAGTATGTGTGCAGATGTGGTTGTTAATTAAAAAACACCACTTGACCACTTGTGATCAAAATGAATTCTGAGAACACACATACATTTCTTTTACAGATGAGAGAGCACACATTGCAGGAAACGGGCACCAAGAATTGGAGTTTTTAATGGATGCTCATAGGTCTGATATAGGCCATAAAAGAGACATAAAGAGGGGCGGGACATTGTGCACATGGAGTGACAACTTTGGCTAGAGTTATTATATTTGGTGTAATTGAGTAAAGACCTGATATTTTTGTCACATCTATGAGTTTTGTTTGATGGGGCACAGCCAGATGGAAGTTGTGTAGATAGAACAATTTATTATTCTATCTGTGTCTGTGTAATTGAATAGGAAATTACGATTAAGTATGGTCTTACTTTGTTAAACTGCAATTGATGTAATGCCTCGTTTTACACATTTTACTAACCCCAGAGCACTTTATTATGGTTAGGGCCAAACATTTTTAACAAAGTACATTGTTTAGTATAATTAAAGCGATGTTGTGTAGAACAATTACAAAGAACTGTGTTGTTCCTTACAAATGAGATAACATTTTACTGATTGCAGACGTTTTAAGAGAAGTTCTTTTCAAACAAAATAAGTTGGGTGGGCGGCCCTACTACCTATACATTTATGTTCCACAGATGTTGTGAGGGTCCGTGATGGACATTATGGAACTGCAGTCTCGACTGCGCTTAAATCCCAAAGACTTGGGCCCCCGACATCATGATAACTTGATAAAAACTCAGTGCTGTGTTCTGAACAGCGTGCTGAGCGTGCAGAAAAAATTAACTGAAGTGTGGGGTATAGTGCATGCGATAGGCGGACGTCAAGTCTGTAGTTGAGGAGTGATGGGAGTAGAGACACAAAAGAGTCGAGTCGAGGAGACAGCGTCATGCTGCACTATGCCCCATGTAATTTTCTGAGCAGCTGGCACGGGTGGGAGTATATTTCCAGATCAAAAATCTATGGAGAATGCAATGCATTGAAACTATTTTTATGGTAGTAAAATATGTCGATTTAGTGACATACCCCTCAGTATTTGAGCAAGTCCTCATGCATTTTTATTTATGTTTGTAATTTCCACCCTCAACTTGAGGATAGAAATTGATTATGTAGAATAGCAGATCATACCCCTACTAGTAAAATGTTTACAACACAGAGAAAGATCTTTATTGACCCATCTCCGCATTACACTGCGATGTTTTCATCCCCTTTAACTGGCCCCATAGGAGAAATGATTCTCCTGTGGTCAAGGGAAGGTCTTGCTGGAAAAATAAAAGTTAAACTTTTGAAGGGATCGTCTATAGTTATTTCATCACCACCTGGAGGTAAATTCTAGAGTTTTATGGCAGCATTCCAACTTCTGGCCATGGCTGGTGGACGATATCGCAATGAATGATTTGTTATTTATATAGTGCTTAGGCCTAAGCGCTGTACATAGAACATGTTTATATAGATCATCATCATCATCATCATCATCATCATCATCATCATCATCCCAGCGAAGTTGGTAATCATTTATCGATCTCGGAAGGATGAAAGGCTGAGTTGGCCTTGCAAGGATTTTAACCTGCAGATCACACATAGATTGCAGCAGCAAGCACTCAACCCACTAAGCTATCTTACTGGCTGAGGTGCTCTAACGTGGCATGTGGTAAAACAGGCAGCTTTTGCAAACAGTCTGTTTTACCATTACCACCATAGCTGTGACAACACACCTTGAAAGAAATGGCACAGAGCGATAATCTTCTTCTATAATCAAATGCAGGGATTCATTTAATAGAATGTTTTACATGTTGAAGAGTTATCCTTTGACACACAAGGAAAACACACACTGAATAGAAACATTATCACAGAGCTAACACCACTATTATTGGGCAGGTTCTACATTTGAAATTGGTGCTCATGAAAATACTACTTTAACTAAGCTGTAACCCCAAAGAAAGGCAATATCTGCATCTCAGAGCCTCTAATTGGTATAGACGGTGAGTCTTCTTGTTGATTATTTAGAAAAAAGAATTCCAGCAATAGACAATTAAAAAGCAAGTGCTAAGACCCAAAACAAAAAAAATAACCAATTCATCAGGCAGCATAATGAACAATAACAGCAACACAATCTAATGTGGCACAAATAAGAGTAAAGAAAATGTTCCATATAGCATGGAAACGAAAGAAGCTCTTAAAAGCAACGTTTGATAGAACCTCTCCGAAACAAACAGTTCCACTGGCTTCTGCAAAACAGCTACCACAATAGTAGAGCTCTCATCATGATGCACTCATTTTGAATCACACATCAGCAGACTAACATCATGCACCCTCTAATATTCAAGAGCTCTGGAAGGGTGCTAAAGCTCCTAAATCTATCGACCCAGACCATGAATTTTTTGAAACGAGCAACCCCAACATCCCCTCAGCATGAGCAGGCTTATCAAAATAGGGGGCTGGCATTAATGCAGTTTTCAGGGCTGCATTTGATCCCTTCATGGCACTGTCCAAAGCCATCATGAATAACCCTGAAGAATGGGTGCCCCCCCACCTATTGATGCAAAACGCTCTACAACATGGCTTTCAACATAGATTAACACATTTTTGCTCTTTGTGATGGAAAGAATACTTTCAATGTCAGATTAAACTCAAAGATGTTATGGTAAATTCTCAGTAGAGTGAACTGGAGGCCGTAGACTCATGAGATCCCAATGTGGTTCCTAACTCCTGACTGGATGAATCTGAGGAAATGCATCAAGGGAGGACAACTGTCCCAGATCAAACTTTCCTATGTGCGCACATCTTGAGCCAGTCAGGAAGGACTACCTGAACAAAGGGGAACCACATGCCTATGGTTCTCTTAAACCACCCAAAACTGAGGAAGAGAGAGGGGCCGCAAATGTCAAAGACCTCCCTGAAAAGTGCAAATCCATATGGTGGGTTGGGAAAAAAATGAAGTGGGATGGAACAGGGAACAGCTTGGAAATACAAATTTGTCTCTCACTATTCCAAAATGTTAGTAAGGCCAAGAGATTCCTTACGTAAACAAAACCTCTGAGGCGAGGTCTCGTAAGTGATTCCTAACCCAATGAAGAACGCCTCAGTGACAAGAATTTCAAGAGTCTAGGCTGCATCGTTAGGAAACAAGACAGCAGCCAAGCACAGACAGCAAGATTCTGAATTGACTTTTAAAATACAGAGGCTTAAAAAAATAATACACAGACCTGTTGAGGAGGACAGAGTGAAGGGCTTTTTGCATTTGTTTTTTGGGTTAGCGTTCCAATATACTCACAGCTTGTCAACACATGTTCTTACCTAAACTCAAAGATTAAGTGCAATTTAATTATAGAACGAAGATGACAAATCTGGATCAATCTAATGACTTCAATTGCTCAAGGCTTTGAATGGAAAACATGGTAAGCGCCTAAAACTGGAGCTTCAAGGGAGGCACTTGACGGGTACAGACTAAGCCGATCACTTACTTGTAATAATGTTGAATTCACTCTTTTGCTGGAAGAGTTGGCCTTCGAGTTTGGACAACTGCTGCTGTAACATCTCCATCGTCTTTCTGTGATCTTCCTGCATGTGCCTCACTTGATCCCTGAAGCTGTTACGTAGCGCTTCATTTTGAGCTGTCAGTTGGCTCAAAATCTGTGCATGTTCTGACTTCATAACCATGTTCTCAGATTGTACAGAGCAAAGCCTGAAACACATTAGAATAAAATGTAACTCATTGTCTCACAAAGTGAAACAGTAAGAACCACAACATGATACGAAATGGTTGGTCTTCAGAGTTTCAAAGGGTGCAGTAATACTACAGAACAAAGCAGGTAAACAAGCCCTTAAGATCACAAACTATGTTCATGTAAAAAAAAAACTCACTTCTCACGAAGTTCTGCCTCTTTTGCTACAGTCTCCTGTAACATCTTATTGTGTCTCTCCAGCAGTGTATCATGATCTGTTTGTAAAGTCTGGAGCTCAGTCATGTTGATTTGTAGATTATGTTGACTATCTTGCAACTTGTTTTTCAGCTGTTCCAACATCATTTCTAAATGCTCCCTAAAAAAACACAAGTGTTAATATGAGGCATAGCTGGTTTTAGGTAAAGTAACTTATCCAAATGTCTACAAATCAAAACTAGGCGCGTCTGTAACATTAGACTCAGTCATTTGTATTCATAAGGTACATTTACTGAATCAAGGCAATGCCAGGATCAAGATTTGAAAGCTAAACAAGCCAATGTCATGCTAGTACATCATCCTTCTGTTGGCATATCAATACCAACTGATTCACAGGTTTACCAACCCAAATGCAGAGTTTAGAACCATACATATATAAGCCTTGCGTACAGCAGGAAAGGCAATGTGATACATTGTAAGAAAAACCTATCTATGGTACAGCACTACAAATAACATTTATTCCATTTCACACGCAAATTTCTAGGATTTTGAACATTTTCTGTAGTAGTGCAAAACTAGCAGAAACAAATTGCAATCAACCCAACATCAAATCTATGCAATAGTGCATAGTTAATATATGCCCAGGCTCTCCCCTTCCGTGTTCTATTCTTGCCGGCGCTCACACCAGAGCATCAGCTGTGTTTTCTCCTCCCTCGATCAGTTGGAGGCCTTGCCTAGATGTGCTGCTTATTTCATCATCCCGCAGCAGTCTGCTCACAGGTAGGAAGTCACCAGGCCTTCCTTCTACATTGAAATCATCCCGCACGTCTTTTTTGGTGCAATTTGAAGGCTTTTCAAGAAAAAATGCAATTTTGTCACTTTCATTTGCAAAAAATGAAAATGGAGCATCTCTGAAGAACTAATTGACCACAACTCGTTTCGACCCATTTTCGTTGGACACCAAGGCCCGATTGCTGTTTGGCTGCCATCCCTCTGTGCCTTCCATGCCACCTTGTGGCACCTTCAAGATGGCCGCTGCCCTCTTTACCTTCCACTGAGGCTGGCTGGCTGTGTGTGCTTCCTGCTACCCGCACATGGATTGGTCCGTGGCTTGTTCTAAGTGGCCTATAAGGGACTGGCAGGCTTTTGCCAGCCCCCTGACTCAAAGGCCCTTGACAAAAGGCCCCTGTCTGCTTCCTGTCTGTTTCAGGTACGCCGACCCCCGTGGTCACCTGTGATGCTGTGTGTGCCCCCTCCGCCCCCTGGTCACCTGTGATGCTCTGTGTGCCCCCGCCGGTCACTTGTGATACTCTGTGAGCCCCCCCCCCCATCGCCTATGATGCTGTGTGTGCCCCCATCAGTCGCCTGTGATGCTGTGTGTGCTCCTACCCACCCTTGGTCGCCTGTGATGTTGTGTGTGCCCCTACTGTTACGATCACTTGGTCTCTGCGGAGGCGTTGGGGCACAGTTGCCGCCCTCCCTGAACTTGAATCACCCCCTTCAGGCCTCTCCCTCAGTAGAAAAGCTGTGAGTGGTGGTACGTGGTGATACTGCTCCTGCGTGGAGATAAGTGTGTGTGAGTGCGCCAATCTGTGATTGTTGTACCTCTCAAATCCTTCACCCCAAAGTACGGTTTCTGTGAGTATACGCCGGCCCATAAAGCTCACCTGTGAATTATGGAAGATAAGCTCTCCATCCTGCTACTTCTGGCAGGGGCGCGTCGAATGGGATCTAGTTCCTTCACTGATCCCTGATGAGGATTATTCGAGTCCAGCTGCGACTATGCTTCTCCTTACGATTGGTAAGTCTTTTTTGAGCTCTTGTGATGCTGTTCATTCTGTTTAATGTCTTTATATGTTGCTCCTATTTATGCCCGCAATAATGTCTCTCTTCGGTTTTCTTCCCTGAGATGGAAATGCGTCCTCAATGCAGCTGTGAGACGCGAGACGCGGCCAGATAGAAGATGGATGCTACCGCAATGTTCGACAGCAGGTAAGTGATGGTTTAAGGAAAAGCGCAAAGTATGGCGAAGCGCAACCTTAAACTGACTGTTTATTCGATGTCTAACCTTGTCTTCTGTTTTTCCTTGCAGGTGCTGCTGTCGACGATGGAGCGTGTCGTGCTTGGTGCCAAGATGAAGATTTCGGCGTTCTGGAAAGTGTAAAGATGAATACTTGGTTCGCCAAAGAGATGTACAGGTAAGAACAGCTTCCCCTAGTTGGTAAGTACGCTGGCAGGAAGCAAGATGTCCAGGAAGCAGGATCTTCAGAGGTAAGTCTTACCTCAGGAGACGGTGAGTGTTACGCTGCTTGCAAGTGCAGAATAACGCGAAGCGTCTGTCTTGAGGATCAGGGCAGCTTTTATAGCTGAGATCGTGGGCACGCCAATTAGGGCCGGCTTACCAGCCACACCATGCCACTCCTAGAGAGTGAGCATGTGCAAAGGCAATCCATTAGCAGCCACATCCAAGAATACACTTGGGGCTGCTTAATGGATAGAATGTTCAAGGTTAATGCATCCTGCTTAATGGATGGAATGCTCAAGGTTAGTGCATCTGAAGTGCTATGTCCATAATAAAAGCTTTTTGGTGTTAAATGGATGTTCTTGTTTACTTTTGTTCATGAGCCTGGCACCAAAGGCACCAGGACAGTGTCCACCCAGGTCTCCTGTGCATGCAACCCCTGCATGCCTGTGCCCCTGACTTCATGAGCATGACACCTACCCCCCATTAGTTGCCTGTGATGCTCTGTGTGCCCCTACCCCCACCCGCTTGCTCGCCTGCGATGCTGTGTGTGCCCCTAGCCCCCCTTGTCACCTGTGATGCTGTGTGTGCCCCTTCCCCCGGTCGCCTGTGAAGCTGTGTGCGCCCCTACCCCCCTGTCACCTGTGATGCTGTGTGTGACCCTTCCCCCCGGTCACCTGTGAAGCTGTGTGTGCCCTTAACCCCCCCTTGGTTGCCTCTGATGCTGTGTGTGCCCCCACTCCACCCTTGGTCGCCTGTGATGCTGTGTGTCCCCCTGGTCGCCTCTGATGCTGTGTGTGCATCCCTAACCCCGGTCGCTTCTGATATTGTGTGTGCCCCTACCTCCCTTGGTCGCCTGTGATGCTGTGTGTGCCCCAGCCGCACCCCTGGTCCTCTGTGACACTGTGTGTGCCCCTACCCCCCCCTTGGTCGCCTGTGATACTGTGTGTGCTCCTAGCTCCCCTGTCCTGTCATATCTCAACACAGTACATCAAAAGATTAAATTCACCATGGAGATCGCAGAACCATACCTAAATTTCCTGGATGTGAGACTTGAAATTCAGGAAGGCAATATTGTTACGACTATATACCATAAACCTACTGATACCAAAGATCTTCCACATTACACCAGCTTCCATCCGAAACCTATGCTCAAAAGCCTCCTGCTCAGCCAGATGCTAAGGTTAAAAAGGATTATCTCGGATACAGCAGGCCTCGACCTAGAATGCTCTCAAGTAATTGATCGATTTGAGACATGGGGGTACCCCGGAAATATATTGGAAGAAGTCGTGAGGAGAACCGAAACCATAACCAAGGATCAACTTTTGACCCGAAAAGTGAAAGGCAAGGAAACTCTGTTACTGTACATCTCTAAATTTTCCCGTTAAAGTTTCCAAATTAGCAAAACCATTAGGAAGCATTGGGGCATCCTCCATGATGACCCTAATTTGTTGAGATTATTTCCTAAAACACTGTTGATGGCCTTTAAAAGAGGACGCAATCTGAAAGACAGATTAGTAAAAGCAGAAAGACCGGCTAAAGATAAACAACTCTTGAAAACAAAGAAAAAGGGAACCTTTCCTTGCCTGAATTGCACACACTGCAACAATTTGATCAAGGGAGACACTATATCCCACCCTCAAATAGGCAAAAAAATGAAGATGAGAGATTTTGCAACTTGCCTTTCTTCAGGTGTCATATATTCCATAAAATGTACATGTGGGAAACTCTACATAGGCCAAACCACTAGACCGGTTCAAAGAAAGGTGGTCTGAGCAGAAATCCACCATCAGATGCAAGAATTCCAGATCACCTGTAGCAAGATTTTAAGTCATAGAAGTTGTCAGATGAATACAAAGAGGCGGTGATTATGCATCTCTGCTGTCCTGGAGAGAAAAATATTGGATTCACCTAGTTGACACTCTACATCCAACGGGTCTCAATGAAGAATTCTCCCTAAATTGCTTTTTATAGGGTACATGCAACCACGTAACTTTTCACCTGCTTGACACCCTACATCTAATGGGTCTCAATGAAGAGTCTTCACTGAGCTGATTTTTGTAGGGATACATGTAACCATTCAACTTTTTACCGGATGCTGACATACAGATTTTCCAACAACTCACAGAGCATATACACTATATTGACTACTGATACCACCTAAGGTACAGCTTCTGATCCCCGCTATTTTTGGTGCAGGGTTATAGTTTATACAGCACCCACTGTTTGTGATTACTGAACATGTGCCCATATTCCTTCACATCAAGAAAACCTGGTTTTGTCTTGATACCACTCTACTTGCCACAAGTTGAAGCCCCAGACATTTTTGATTGCGACCGTTAGTGAATGACAGCACCCGTTATCACATACTGATGAGGCTGAGTACATACCCTTCCCCCTTTTTTCAAAGTCACTTTTATTTTTGTTACCACCTGTATAAATGATTAAGCTGGCCTACAGATGTACATCTGACTTACACATATTACGTCATCCATGACAGTAATCTGAAGAACCCTTCTGAAGTCGCTTAGACCACATCTTCAGATTCTCGATTTCGAGCATGAGATACGAAATCAGACATTGGCACACTGATGACTTGCAACCGCTGGTGAGTGCTTTTCCTTAAATATGTAGACAATGCTACACCCTGATGGGGTCACTCAAATGATAGGCTGTGAACTGTGTTTTTTCCAGCGTTGTTTTGAGTCACACTATATGATGAGTTATATTGACCTATATGGTTTAAAGAAATATAGTCGGTATGGAGACAACCAAGCCCCCCCACACCGGCCAGTAACCCCACACTTGCACGTTTTCTTGTTTATTCTCACAATCATGCTTCTGGTTAATTGAGGTTCACACACCTTACCTTGAGTTTTAGTGGATTAAGCGTCCTTTCTGTGCCTTCGGCAATCCTGACCTAGAAAACTACCTTAGGTTCCTTTAGAAATAGACGCTGCTCTACATAATGATCTTCACTGATCAATCCTCAACAAGTCACCTAGTGTATTTCTGACGAATATCCAACTGTTTTTCTTGTAAGATTAAATACTGATATGCTCGCACTGTATGTGTTTTAACAGTATCCAAAATGTTTCTTCTTTTCTATGTATGTTTACATTGACTGATTGCTTTATACTACCATGGGTTTATATGTTCCCATTGTATGGGTTGTAACAGTATCTATTATATCTTTTTTTCTATGTATGTGATCCATCAACAGTCCTATTAGGCTCTTGAAGAAGAGGAACAGCCTCGAAACGCGTCAGCCTTTGACATGGGACAATTTGATGTGCCTTTCCTTGCTTTTATATTTGCTTATGATTGAATAACTGTTGTTTTACAGTATTTGTTGATGCCTAATACTTGTTGAATTGATGCAGTATAAATTACAGATCTAGTGTTATTGATTCAATTAACTAACTAACTGCCTTTTTGACGGATGTAGATAGTGTGCAGGGGACGGGAAGACTCCAGCTTTGGATCCTTTTTGTTGCCCCTACCCCCCCTGGTCGCCTGTGATGCTGTATGTGCCTCCACCCCCCCCCCCCACCCCCCTGGTCGCCTGTGATGCTGTGTGTGCCCCTCCATTGCTGGACTTTCGTATCTGTGTGTTGCTGCCGCCATGCAACATGGGGTAGGCACCACGGATGTGCCAACTGATTTGACTTTCACATTGTCAGTTGCTGCCGCCAGCTACATGGGGTAGACACCATGTATGTGCCAACTGATTTGACATCCGCATCTGTGTGTTGCTGCCGCCCTGCAACATGGGGAAGGCACCATGTATGTGCCACTGATTTGACTTCCGCATCTGTGTGTTGCTGCCGCCCTGCAACATGAATTAGGCACCATGAATGTGCCAACTGATTTGACTACGGCATCTGTGTGCTTCTGCCGCCCAGCAACATGAGGTAGGTACCATGTATTTGCCCACTGATTTGACTTTCGCATCTGGGCGCTGCTGCCACCTTGCAACATGGGGTAGGCACCACATATTTGCCCACTGATTTGACCTTCGCATCTGCGCGCTGCTGCCACCTTACAACTTGGGTAGGCACCATGTATTTGCCTATCGTTTGACTTTCAAATCTGTGTGTTGCTGTCGCCCTGTAATTGGGGTACGCACTATGTACTTTCCCACCGATTTGACTTTGCATCTGTGTGCTGCTGCCGCCCTGCAACATGGGGGAGGCTCCATGTATTTTCTCACTGACTTGACTTTGCATCTGTTTGTTGCTGCCACCCTGTAACATGGTGTTAGTGCTCACCACGTACTTCTCTTTTGCACTCTGTTGTATTACTTGTGCACGTTCCATGATGTGGTAATTCACCTATTACGCTTCCCTTTCTGTAACTTGAAGCACTGTAACTAATCTCTTAAATTTAAGCGCCTAGATACCTCAGGGTTTTGCACGCTGCGCTATATATAGATAAATAAACAAACGCACAAAAGGTCAACCAGTGGCTTTGGAGGTCTACAAAAGAGAAACAAGGAAGTGAAGTTGAGGTTACTTTACATCTTTCAGAATAACATCCAGTCCTTCATGGGCTATTTCACTGATACATTTAAGTGATACATAAACACAATAGAAAATACAACTTGAAATAAGTTCTCCCAGAAATCCTGCAATGTTTGGTACAATGGTGAACTCCATTTCATGCACCACGACAGTCACAGTTTCTTTCTGGCTCAAATTCAACGGTGAAAAGACTTAGGTGCTGCTGGTGGGGCGCCCACTCAGCATCCTCTTTCTGGACCCCCGATTTCTGTCCTCATGTCTTGGTCCTTTCCCTGCACCCGTCTCCATTGTCAAAGATCTGGGAGTGAAACTCTCTTTCTCCCCTTCCATGGAGCTACAGGTCAGCTCAGTTTGTCAGCGGGGCTACTTTCAACTTAAAACATCTCTGTTATGTTATTCCTTTTATCCCGGCTCACCTCCGTGCGCACCTGTAGTCTTCGCTCTACCTCCACCTCCTCCCCCCCCGGGCTCACATCTCCCCCATCCTTAGGCGTATTCACTGGCTCCTGGTAGCCCAGCGCATCCATTTTAAAGCCCTATGTCTTGTTCATTGGGCCTTCTACAGTCATGGTGTCAAATACCTTCAGGATATATTCCGGTATTATGTTCCTGGCCGGGCATTGCGCTCTGCCGATGCTTTCTTAATTTCCATCCCTGCGGTTAAATTCAGTCGGATTGGGGGCCGCTCCTTTTCAGTAGTGGTCGCTGGACTTTGGAACTCTCTGAGGCTCTCTCTCAGAGCCACGGTTAGCCATCCCGCCATTCTTAAGGCCTTGAAGACCGTTCTCTTCTAAAAATTCTTACTGCATCACCATCCTGCGAGGAGCGGCAAGATGCCTTCAAGCAAATGTCGTGCGTTATAAGTGCCTTTACATTACATTACCACGCTGACGCCTTTTGAGACACCAGCAAGAACGGTGAAGAGGTAATTTGGACCTGCAGTTGGCCATACCAGGGCAATGGTCAGGCGGTAGTAGAGAAAATAAGTGATCCACCCTCTGGGATTTGCTTCGAGTGTGCTGAGGGGCCAGCTTTGCCCCGCCACCGGCGAAAGTATAGCCATAAGGGCAGATACACAGCACTGATCTGGGATATGGTGTGCTGAGGGGGATTGCAATGTGGCTGCTGTATGGAGGGGAGAGGAGGTCACTGGGGGGGGCAATATGGAAGAAACCTGCAGGAGAGATGCAGGGGGTGGTGGTGGTGGTAGTGTGAATGGTGCTGAAGGTCCTCACAGTCTCAGGAGGATGGCTCAGGAACAATGCGCTCGCCTTGGAAGCAAGACGATGCAGAGCAACACAGGTTCAATCCCCGGGTCCGCGCTTAGAAACCTCTGGGTATTAAGCATGTTACAAATAACCAATCATCATCATAATATGTCAGGGGCTTTAATTCCCTCATAAAACGGTGCAAGGTGGAACAATTCTTGAGACACGAGAAACCAGACTTTCTCTCGTTCCAAGAAACGCATATGCAGAAATGTGACAAGCACAGGTTCCAATGCAAAAGAGAAAACTGTGGGGGGGGATTATGATTGCCTTTAGAAACATCCCCAATCTTACAATATTGGATGTGAGGGAAGATAAGCCGGCTGATTTCTGTTTGTCAAATTCAGAATTAGAATCCACACATTCACGATAGCAACTGTCTACGCACCAAACACAGGGCAAGATGGGTACCTACGTTTGGTTCTGGAGAACATAGCAGAGGGGATTATCATTCTGACTGGGGACTTTAACCTGGCGTGGGTTCCTGGAAATGGATCGTAGTGGGATTGTTCACTGGGCGCAAGGGGCCCAATGAAAGGACTTAAAGCCTGGTTTTCCCATTTGGGGCTAATTGATGCATGGGCTGTGTGCAGTGGCTCGGAGGTGGGTTATACATTCTACTTGAACGTGCATAGATCACTCCCGCACATTTATTTATTATATTTATTTTGAAGCTTATATAGCGCTGAGCCCAAGGGCATCTGGGTGCTTTCTTACAAACAGAAGTGTTTCAGTTACAATTGTTACACAGAATGCATATACGGCTTAACATTGCTGATAGGACAAAAAAATATACAGTATTTACAGTGGTTACAGAATTTTTGTTAAGTGTTGGGTAGTGTGAGGTGTATTTTAGTTACCCAGGCTGCGAGTGAAGAGGTGTGTTTTGAGTAGTCTTTGGAAAATCCAGAAGCATTGATTACACCTGGATTTTGCCGCAATTGCTAGGCAAAATAAAGGAGTCCACATTGCGGTCCATTGCTCTCTCTGATCATGCCCCTTTGTCTGTCTCACTGGATATCATCCGCGATCCCACGCGTCTGTGACAACAGTCCTTCCCTGACGATATCATCAAAGATGTGGTTCTCTCAGAGGGTCAGAGGACAAGATTAAGGGTTATTTCCTAGATAATAGTGCGTCGGACACTTCCCCAGGGAATTGTTGGGAGGCATTTAAGGCAGTGGTCCGAGGGTAGCTAATTGCTCTAAAGGCTTCTAGGGCTAAACGGAGAAGGGCTCTAGAACAAGAGTTGGAGTCACAGTTGAAGGAGATTATGCTGAAAATGAGGGGATAGCCAATGAGGGTAACGCTGAAAAGCTATAGAGAAACCAGGGGTCAATTAGATTTGATGAGGGGAAAATGGGCTTAACACAAAGCAAATGTTCTATTTCAAGGGTAATAGAGCGGATAGGCTGTTGGCCAGGCAACTTAGAAAAAAGGCAGCGGCTCAGATCACTCTGAAACTACGTAATGAAGCAGGTGAAGTTGTGAGAAAATGGGGAATTGCTGAAACTTTTCAAACACTTCTATGGGACCCTGAATTCATCCGATTGCCCTCCGGAGGGACCCCGAGGAAACTCCTTGGATTCAGTAACATGAAAACCCTGTGGAATGACGATGGAATGTCTCTGGAAGGGGATATACCGGAGGAAGAGGTCCAAACTGCTATAGGGAAACTCCCCCTGCATTAAGCGCCGGGTCCCGATGGCTTTGCAGCCGCATATTACAAGAAATGCTGGTTGGTTTTGGCCCCAAAGTTGGGACAATGCCGTATTATTCCTTTGGGTATTTCAGTGTCATTGGACCAAGCAAAAATTGTCATATTCCCGAAGGCTAATAAGGACCCCATGCTATGTAGCTCCTATCACCCTATGGCTCTCCTTAATATTGATGCTAAGATCTAGGCAAAGATTTTGGCGACTAGATTGGAGGCTCTGCTCCCGAGCCTCATACATACCGATCAATCTGGATTTATTAAATACCACCAAACTTTTGACAACATCTGCCGGGTATGCCATCTTGTAGAAAAAAATCTCCAAACGCAAGACTCCCACCATCCTACTCGCATTAGACGCCGAAAAGGCATTTGATAGGGTCGAGTGGTCATTTCTTTTTTAGACCATGTATTTGGGAATAGATTTCGGAGGATGGTCTGGCTAATTATCGATCTCCCAGTATGAGATTAGTGATTAACGGTCACATCTCACAGCCTATCCGTTTGGAGAGAGGGACAAGGCAGGCAGTTATATGCTATGTATTTGGAACCTTTTCTGCAGTGGTTGAGCAAGGCCACCAAAGTGAAGGGTATAATGTTTGGGGGCGACAAACACAAGGTGACGGCCTTTGCTGAGGATATGCTGCTGGCCCTCTACGATCCAGTCACCTCACTCACTGAGGTGGTGGCGGAAGTGGAGGCTTTTGGGAAGGTCACAGGACTGGAAATGAAGTGCTGATTTGTTAGTGACAGTGGACCTCCTAGAGGAGACGCGAGTCTGCTCTCCATTTCAGTGGGCAGCAGAGTGAATTTGATACTTGGGTGTTAACATCACAAATCCGCTTGACTCCCTTTATGGAGAAAATTACAAACACCTGTTAAGCACCACGAAAAGTGATTTAGTAAGATGGAGCCTCCTCAGTATTTCGTGTATGAGCAGGGTGGCCTCAATCAAAATGGTGACCCTCCACACATTCCTTTACTTTTTGCAAGCTTGGCCAATCCCTCTTCCTAAAACCTTCTTTAAAGAATTAAATGAGCTCCTATTGGCATTTCTTTGGAACAATAAACGACCAAGGGTGGCCCTGCATTTGGTAATGGCCCATAGGGCTAAGGGGGCTATGACAGTCCTGAATTTCCACCATAACTTTCAAGTTGCACAACTGAAGGTGATCAAGCATTAGTTTATGCGGGATGATGCAACATTAAGGGTCAAAGTGGACAGGCCAGGAGTGGGTTCCCCATTAGCAGAGGTCCTATGGCTCACAAAGGCAGATAGACGTGGAAGTATGCATGCATCTCAAACCACAGCATTGTTGAAAAATGTATTGGATGACCTGTTGAGAAGTAAAGGGATATTGTCCATCCAGGCCCCATTTACAGCCTTATTTCACAATCCACAGTTTGCTCCGTGAAAGGTGGGGAGCTTCTTAAACCGCTGAAAGGAAGCGAAGTGTGTGCGGTTGAGGGATATCATGCACGATCAAGAGGTCCTTTGAACAGTGTAAACAAAACTTTAAACTCGAGGAAGGGGATACACTCATGTATTACCAGCTACATTACTGGGTACCACACCCACATAATAAATTGGCTGCAAATAGACGACTGACTCTGTTCGAAAGGTACATAACTACTCAATCCTGGGACAAACATCTGGGATCGGGAATTGGACCTATATGGGCAAATGGGAAGTGACACTGGGCCGCGGTGTTGCCGGGAGAATGGGAATTTCTCAGGGGTAATAGCCCCACACTGACTAGATCCATTCAACGGCGAGAGACCCTGTATAAAGCCCTGTTTCAGTGGCACTCCACGGCGAGATTACAGAAGATGCTCCTGGATGTGTCGGTGAGTGTTGGAGGGCTTTTAAGGGCAGAGGAGACTGGGCCCACAGTTGGTGGACTTTTCCAATCATTCAACCTTTCTGGGAACAGGTGATTTCATCAATCAACAAAATGTTAAAAGCAAACTTAACCCTCATGATAGAAACTTATTTGTTGAGCCTTTTCGGGATAAAGAAACAGAGCAACAAGGCAGGTCGCAATTTAAAGCATGCATGCTTCTAATATTGCCAGCAGTCCTAGTAGTGACCAAGAATCGGTAAAAAGTGATGCTGCTATGGAACATGAATGGTTGACAAAGGTCTGGCACATTTTAGCAATGGAATGGGGGACATATAACATCCAGGCGGAGTATTTGAAATTCAGGCAGGATTGGGGTATACTTCTGTCATCCCTATGCAGTGATTATCTGTATCCACTATGTCCGCCAAATCTAAATGTTTTGGATATATTGTAGAAATCTCTGTTCAATATGTAGGTTTATGAAACCTGATCACCATTTTCAGTTCTCCCCAGGGCTGGGGGTGAGTTCTTGTATTGTTGTATATGTAAACATGTCAATAAACACACGTAATAAAAAATCTGTTAAAAATACTTTGAGTTACTGTGGTATAGTAAAGTAAAAGAATAAAGAAACAAAGTAATGAAGACTTTGAGAACAGGTTGAGAAGAAAGAAGTTACCAAACACCATACAAAATCTTAGAACAGAGGATCTTACCTTAAAAAAGTCCTTCCCTAGCTAGAAATGAAGGTGCTTAGTGTTCCTAGAGCCACATGTCCCAATAAAAGTCTTTTCAGGAGACCGGGAGTCTCTTAAGACGTTGAATAAGTGTTGGCTTGATCCAACAAGTAGTTATAAGTGTTTCAAAGTTCAGTAAAAACGGGGGTGCTGTTGCGCGACTGCCAAGATCTCTGGATGAGCTCAGTGGAGGAGGCAAGATTCCACGCGTAATATCAGCCTGTAATGCGGCGAACCTGACGTGTAAGCAGACGTGAAGCTATATGAAGAGTGTGGGCAGGCATTACTTGTATCAGACACTGAAAATGCTGGCCCTGGCTGTGATAAGGAGCTGTGAGCTGCGGTGGACATAGGCAGAACGGGACGATTGTGGCGTTTTCGAAAAACAGCTGAAGGCACCACCTGCTTGGGAGCAAGAACGAAGACCGAGACGGTGCCCCATGATGGAGGGCTACTGGGCGGCGTGAGGCCAAGTAGCTTGGAGAGGTAGACCACTCGACCCACCTCAAGGGATACCCCCACACTGTGGGAGCGTTGGCGGAGCTTCACCGCGCAGGGGGCTTCTCGGTCCAGAACAAATGCCAGTCGGGCTGAGGGTCGGCCCGTGCAAGGGCTCCAGTGGCCCCACTGAGCTGCACCTGTGCAGTGCAGAGATTGCTGTGCCGCAACCTCCAATGGAGTCTTGGAGGTGGTGGGGGCGGACCGTGGAGCAAAGGAATAATGGCTGTGACACGTGTGGAGTCTGACCCATATCCAAAAGGAACGTATCCATGAGAGCAGCCATGGTGTTAACTGCCTTCAAGACGGGTCCTGGTGAATAAGTTAAGTGGAAGCCCCAGCATAATACAAGAAGAGGGGACCTGATGAACCTGTGTGACTCCTGCTCCCCCCTTCCTCTCCCAATTTTTTTCTTTTTTCTGTTGCCTGCCATTTCCTTTAATATATATTGAAGCAGAGCTGTGGCGAGAGGACTGTGGGACCATATGTGCCAATAGCCCCAAAATGCATTTGAATACCACAGATGGGGCAGATTAAATGACTAACTTCCGAAGGGACTCCCAAACAAGTACTGTGAATATAATTGGCATTTGACAGGGTGAGGCACTGGAGAATTGATGCACTGCTGCCCCACTGCCCAGCTAATATCTCCCCTGTATGGGTGCATTGTACATTTTGCCTGTCCAGTTGCCTGGCAACTATCGGGCAGCAAGTCACGGGTGTGGTACAAAGGGTGCAGCACTGCCTACCAGATTTGTCTCTCTCCTGCTCCCCCCATCCCTGCTGCTGCTGGTTGCTAGCCTGGCAGCCGCGGTGGGCGGATTGAAGGCCAATGGGTTCTAAGGGCCCCAGGATACATTCAGACATAGCCATGAGTGCAGATTGCATGGGCAACATACGAAGGGATGGTTAAACAAGCACCCTGGGCACAACTGACTACTGCTTGGTGGCGACACAGGGATATTGTTGCACTGCTGCCCCGCGGCCCAGCTGATAACACTCCTGACTGAGCGGGCGGCACTTCGCTGCTTCTCAAGCCTAGTAACTACTAAGCTGCTGGTGGGGTGTGCGGTCTGTGGGTGCAGCACTATGCCTAAAGGGACTGGTCCCAAGAAAAGTGGCACGATGGATAAGTACGCAAAACCCACCCCAAAGCAGGTGGAAACAGTATGCAAAGGAGCGAGCAACCAGATGCAGAGGGATCAGTGCCACCGCTGCCAGTCGACCGCCAAGGTGTCATGGCCATCATGTAACAAGGATTTGCTTCTTTCAACGACAAATTGGACGGCATCACTGTTAATGTCACCACAGTCTGCGCTCAGCTGGAAAAACCCATGCAACGTATTACCGAGACTGAAACACGGATTAACACAGCGAAGGACGCCATAACAGCACTACAGGGGACGGTGACAAGCATGGCTAGGGATTTGGGCAGCATCAAGATGAAATGTGAGGATTTAGAGGCGAGATTGAGGCGGAATAATGCCCGCATTATAGGTGTACCGGAGGAAGCCTTGAAAGGAACAATGGAGGTGGAGGTCGAGGAGCTGCTGGGGGACCCCGGTTGGTCCCAGATGTTTGTGGTGGAGCATGCGCACACGGCACTGATGGCGAAGCCAAGGCCGGAGGTGGGGGGCGGGGGGTACCATAGACCAATAATTGCACACCCAATGAACTACAGGGACAGAGATCTAGCTCTGAACGCTGTACGAGAGAAACAAGAGTTGAGAATGGGTTCTAGCGTGGTCTGCATTTTCCCAGATTACACATTGGCGGTACAACAAGAGAGACGTACATTTGTTGGCGTCAAAAAATTGCTCAGGGAATGGGGAATGCTCTATCCGACCCGTTTGCGCCTACAATTTAACAACAAGCCCTACTTCTTTACATTTCCTGAAGAAGCCACATCATTTGTAGAGGACAATATTCTGCTTCCGACAGGGCAGACCTCAGGGACGAAATAACACATGAAAGTATCTAAGTGTCCCACCCGCAAGTACGCAATATGGATGTGTTAATGGTAACGCTTGTTTTATTTCTTTAAGTTATACATCAAAGAATCATAATTTTGAAGCATTGAGCTCTACTCACCACGATAGCAGTCACCCGCAATGCAAGTGCATATATCTGTTGTAAAGGAAAGCATGGGGGTATAGAGGGAAAGGGAGATGCATAGTCGAAGTTTGGGGTACTATGAGGGTGGGGGAGGAAGGGTTGGGGGTGTTGGGTTGAAACTGTTATAAAAATGCACATATTATGGACTGGGCATGAACAGGTGTGGTGCTGGGGGGAGCAGTCAGATGCATATAAGGGTTGATGGCAGGGAATGATCCGGCTGATGTAAAGCTCTTAAACTAGAATGTTAGGGGCTTAGGTGTACCGATGAAGGTGGGCAAGGTAATGGCATAGGTCAACAGGCAGGGGGGTCAAGCTTCTGTTTTTGCAAGAAATGCATCTGCTAGAACATCAGGCATGCAACGTAGTCCCTGGGAGGGGAGATCAATGCTATTATACGTCTTACTCTACAAGGGCACGGGGGTCATGATTTTGGTGCACCGGTCACTGCCATTTACCCATTATGCAACCGAGCGAGATGAGTGTGGAGGGTTTGTGCTTGTACATAGAAAATTGGGGAGTGCAGAAGTTCTTTTGATAAATATTTATGGACCTAATGTGGATGACTCGGAGTTCTATGCCACTCTGTTCCAAAGATGTGCTGGGTAACCCACAGCGTCAATTATTTGTGGAGGAGATTTCAACACGATATTTGACGTACACCTTGATCGCATATCCACTGCACCCAGATCTCTGTCAAACGCAGCAGGCACATTTGGGATTGAGGGATGCATGGCACACGCTCAACAACACACTGTGCTTTTACTTTCTATTTATCAGGGCATGATATGCACTAGTGCATCGACTTATGGCTGACATCACACAAGCTATTGAACTGGGTTGCCAAGTTTCGTATATTGCCTAGAATCCTATCTAACGAAGGGTCAGTGGATACACATGCTACCCTCTGGCAGGCGTTTAAGGCATACATTAGGGGCATTGCAATGTCAACTGAATTAGGGGTACTGCGCGACATTAGGAGAGAATTAAAGAGATGCAAGGAGGCTCTTGCGTGATTACAAGCAGAGAGCACCGGTGATCCGTCACCACAGATCAACACAGATATTAAGGCATATATAGATAAATACCGGGATGCAGCAGATAGGGAGTTGCAGTATTATGACAGGCCTGCAGCAGCGTGCCGATGCGGGGGAACAGGAGAAACCGGGGAAATTGCTAGCGCAGACAGTCGGTAGTGAGAAGGGCAGCACCAATATACCAAGTATAATTAGGGCGGACGGTTCAGTGGCCAACCAAGTGGATGTGGTGAGTGAGATATTTTATGACTTCTATAAGAGCCTGTATTCCCCCCGCCCCTCCCAGGGCGCGGCAACAGCTGCCGAGATAGATAAATACTTAACAAAAATCTCCACGCCACTTTTGTCGGAGGAAGCGCGCAACGTGCTGCAAGAGCTGATAAAGTTGAGCGAAATTAAGGCAGTGATTAGAGGTCTCCCAAGTGGGAAGGTCCTGGGGTCAGACGGATTCGGGGTGGAATTTTATAGCTGTTACTATCCTGCTACTAAAGCCGGGTAAGTGCCCAGACGATTGTGGATCGTACCGCTCACTATCCCTAATAAACACTGACGCTAAAGTGTTTGCAAAAATGTTGGCATCTAGGCTAAACCCGCTCATGCCTTACATGGTAAATGAGGACCAGGAAGGGTTCATGATGGGGAGATCAACGGCATCCAATATTTGCCAGATGTATAATGTAATGGCGCGGATGCCGCAGGAACCTGAGGGGGTCGCTGTGCCATTAGCTATGCAGAAAGCATTTGACACAGTGTATTGGCAATTCCTATTTAGGGTTTTACACAATTATGGGTTTGGGGCAAATTTCGTGAAGCGGGTGAAGATTTTATACATGCAACCATACTCCAGAGTGTTAGTGAACGGGGTACTCTCACTGATACTGATGCTGGCAGGAGGCACCAGGGAGGGATGCCCGCTGTCTCCTCTGCTGTTTGCATTAGTAATAGAGCCCTGGCAGACTTTATGCGAGCACGCCACGCTTGTGCCGGCATTAACATCGCTGGGCAAGTGGAACTCATAGCATTATATGAAGACAATATAATGATGTATATAAAGGACCCTGGGAAATACCAGCAGAGGATACTGACTGGGGTTCATGAGTTTGGGAAATATTTGGGCCTGCGCCTGAATAGCAATAAGTCTGAGGTTTTCCCGCTGACTGACATCACTCCGAAACCCAGGAAAAAGTTCAGGCTGAAATGGGCGCATTTACATATAAGATACCTTGGCGTTGAGATTGCCTGTTCACCTGCTGTTGTTAAATCCCTTAATTAAGACCCTCTGGTAACTAAGCAATGTTCTAAACTGGAGCGGTAGAACCAGCTCCCCATCTCATTGAAAGGATGGGTTGCATTAATAAAAATGGATATTCTGCCCAAGCTTTTTTGTTTTGTTTAGCAATATACCGCTATGGCCGGGCAGTTCCTTTTTTTACTACAGTGGCCAGAGCGTGCTCCTCATTTGTTTGGAAGGGACACGTAAGGGTCAGCTGGGGGCGCATCACACTACCATACTAGCTAGGAGGGTTATCGGCACCTGACTTCGAGTTGTACTACCTTGTTGCCCAGGCATACTACGCAGTGTATTGGGCCGAGGGAGGACCACACATCATATATTACATTGGAAAGACGGGGCTGCACCGGCACCTCTGATGCACTTGCTGGCCGGGGGAACATGGTGCAATACTAATCGACTAGATCCAGTGACAGCTACACAAGAGGCATGGACCAGGCTGGTTAAACGCTCCAAGAAGATTGTATTGTACAACCGAGCCATGCCAATCTGGGACACGCATTTTCTAGGCCCAACAAAGGATAATCTACTGGCAAATGAATGACGCATGTCAGGTATATTGAACTTAGGGGACTAGTACAATGAGGGGGCATTTGTATCATGGGATTTGATCACGATTCCCGTGGGAGACATGCTGCTTCAGAAATTCCAGTTCTGCAGGATTCACTCAGCGGTGGCCACAGTGTGCTCAGAGTACCCACAGGAGCCAACATCGCACCCATGTCTTAATTATGTACAGGCGTTAGACGCAGGAAAAAAGTCAAAATCAGCATTGTATAAAATTGCACAAACAACGTGGGGTGTGCAAACAATGGACATCAGGGGCGCCTGGGAGAGGAACTTAGATGCCACTTTCACAGACACTCATTGGCTGCAAATATGTAGATTAACAAGGCAGATATCATTAAACTCCAGGCATGACATGCATTGCTTACCGTAATAGCATTTCTGATGATTGTATCGGCATAGATTCACATGCTGTGCATATAGTCCGACATCTAGTGGTAACCGCAGAGTTTCGCATCTTGTCTTTCGAGGATAGAAAGGGGACATCGACATGGGCGTACAAGTAACACTATCCATAACTCACACGTCGAGGTCCATCAGATTGTATGTTTTCTGCCGTGAGGGAGCCTTATGACTATCGTGAGTGAGTACAGAAAGAGAGAAATAGTAAGATGTCTATGTTCCTTCCACCCGAGTGGGGAGGAAGGGTGGGCGCATGTGAATCTAAGCAGATACAATCATCAGAAAGGTTTATAGTCATTGCATTGAATTAAAAAGCATTGAATGCCTGGCCATCGAAAAAAAATGCATCTAAAAAAAGCATCAAATGCATTTTTTTCTTTTTTTTTTTTAAATGGGGGGTCCCCTTGCCAGCCCCCATTGTTTAACCTTTAAAACCTGTTATAATTAAAATAAACCCTTTACCTTAAAAAATGCATTTGATGCTTTTATTTTCGATGCATCTTTTTCTATGGTAAGGCATTCAATGCTTTTTAATTCGATGCAATGACTAGATACCATCAGAAATGCTATTACGGTAATTAATGCATGTCTTCTGATGCTTGTGAATCTGCTTAGACTCACATGCTGTGCATATACTAGAAAGCAGTAACCGGAGTTGGTGGTCAGATGTGAGAAGGAACAGTAGTGAAAAGTTGTCTTAGTACTGCTTGTCCCACCTGAGAATCGGACCTACAGTAATAGTGTTTTGTAAAGGTGTGTACAGAACTCCAGGTTGCCACTATGCAAATGGACTTGAGAGGAACATTTGCAATGAATGCTGTCGAAGCCCCGGTGCCCCGAGTAGAGTGTGCTCTAGGCTTGAAGGGCAGATCTCTCTTGGCAAGAGTGTAGCAGAGTGTGATGCAATTGACAATCCACCTTGAGATGGCTGATTTAGAGACAGGGTCCCCTTCTCTGCCAGGCACCACTGAAAAGGAAAACCAGTTTGTTTTCCTTAGTGATTTAGTTATTTCCAGATAGTACATGACTGCCCTGCGCACATCAAGTGTGTGTAGGCTTCTTTCTGCCATGTTACTGGGGTTCTGGAAGAATGTGGATAGTTCTATTGATTGGTTCACATGGAACTTTGACATGAATTTGGGCGCAAACCATCTTATCTCTGAATTGTGACAAAAGGGTCTAGAATTGAAAGGGCCTGTAGTTCACAGACTCTCCTTATAGAAGTGCCACTAGGAAGGCAGTCTTGTAAGGGAGTGCCTTGAGGTTTGCCTTGTGCATAGGTCAAAAGGAGACCCCATAAGTCTGGTTAATACCACATTTGGGTCCCACCCGGGAGCCGGGTTAGAAATAGGGGAATTAATTCTTTTAACCTCTTCCATGAAAGCTTTAATTACTGGGATCTTCCACCATGACACCTTCTACTGCGACATGGTATAGGCTGAAAGTGCAGCTAAGTGGACCTTCAGGGAATTAAAAACTAGACCTCAGTCTAGTAGGTGAGTGAGTCAGGTATAGTACAATCTGAGTAGGGGAGAGCAGTCAATGGGATTGATGCTCTTATAATTGTACCAGATGACGAAGCGTTTCCACTTATTGGAGTAGCAATCTCTGGTGTTAGATTTTCTTGCTTCTCGAAGTATATCCATGAGGAAGTTGGAGATGCCTGAACTCTAGGACCTCAGGAGCCAGACCACTAAGTTGAGAGACTACGGGCATGGATGAAGTTTTTCCCCCTTGTCTTGAGATAGCATGTCATATGGGCAAGGCAGCTTCATCGGAGGAGAGAGAGACATCTCCTTCAGATGGGAGAACCAAGGTTGGTGGGCCCACATCGGGGACACCAATATCATGGTGACTGGTTCCTGGTGCATCTTGTGCACAATCTTGTTGAGTAGGGAATTCGGGGGGGTGGGGCTCAGAGCGTAAACAAATTTCCCTGACCATGTTATCCAGAGACCATCCCCCTTGGATCAGTTCTGAGGGTACCTGGAGGTGTAATCTGGGCATTGTGAGTTCTCCAGAGTTGCGAACAGGTCGATCTCTGGGGAGCCCCATTCTGTGAAAATGTTGGAGACGATGTCTTCGTGTAGTCGCCATTTGTACTCTAAGGGGAGTGGGAAGTCTCTGCTGAGCACATCTGCTAGAAGATTTTCTTCCCCCTTCAACATGTTGAGACAGTAGAAACATCCTGTGTTTGAGAGCCCACTTCCAAATGTTCTCGGACAGTTTGGATAGCCCTGGAGAGTGAGTGCCACCTTGCTTGTTCAGGTAGTGCATGGTCCTGGTGCTGTCAGTCAGGACCAGTACTGTCTTTCCTTGCAACTCTGTCTGGAAAGCCTTGAGGGCTTTGAACACCGCTAACAGTTCCAACAAGTTTATGTGGTTGGATGCTACTGCTGGGGACCAAAAGCTGCGTCCGTCATGAAAGAGACTTCTACTTCGGGGGTGGTGAGGATTTTCCCCTTTAAGAGGTTTTCCCTCGACCACCACTGCAGAGAAAGAACGAGGGCTGCAGAGACAACCACTAGATCGTCCCATTGTCCGCTCGCCTGACACCACTGGCTGTTGAGCCACTCTTGCATAGGGCGCATGCGCAAACGTGTGTGAGAAACTAAATAAATGCAGGATGTCATCATCCCCAACAGTCGCATGGCCTTGCGTACCGTCACCTCTGGACCGGCTACATACTGAGGGATCTGAAACAGCATGTTTTGGACCCTCTCATTGGAGATGAAGACGATGCCATCTTGTGTCCAAATTAGGGCCCCCAGAAACTGTTTGACTTGGCTGGGGTCTAGGCTGGACTTTATCTTGTTAATGGAGAATCCCAGACTGAAGATTAGGTCTATAGTCTGTTGGGTGTTTGACAGGCATGTTCCGTAGGAATCCTCTGTTATTAGCCAGTCGTCGAGGTAAGGATATACTGGAATGGATTACCTGAGCAGCTGAGCTGCTGCAACTGCCAGCACCTTTGTAAATACTCTTGGTGCTGAGACGATGCCGAAGGGAAGAACCTTGAATTAATAGTGTTTTTCCTATATCAGGAACCTTAGGTATTTCCTGTGTGCCGGCAACATTGAAATATGAAAGTATGCATCTTTCATGTCCAATGTTGCCATATAACCCCCCACTGGTTTGTGGTTATCCCCTCCCATGCATGTAGGAATGATGTTATACGTCCCCCAACCGGGGAGGCATGGAAGGGGATCCAGTTCTTTTTTTTATTTTAAACTTCTTTTTATTATTCAGTGTGGCAGCAAAACACAGGCGAACAGCGTCAGGCAAATACAATATGAATACAATGTACCCAGTGTAGGTGCGCAGAGGTTGCTTCACATAATAACACTATCAATAGGCACATTTACAGCATGGGGAGGGTGACAGAGAACTATGATAGGGGTGAGGACGCGAGCTGGTGGGGGGAAGTAGGTGGGGGAGAGGCATCCGGTGTCGTGTTGAGGTCGGACATGTAAGAACAGAACCTGAGCCAGATGTTCCTAGGCCTGGAGTGGGTGGGTTGCATATGAGACCAGGCTTCCTCAGAGTCTGAGGCCCACGTGACCGCTCTTAGCCATTGGGCGTGTGTGGGAGGCGAGGGGCGAAGCCAGCAGAGCTGGATGGATCGCACCGCGAGAAGCAAGCAGAGGCCAGTTAATTTTTTGGAGTTCCGGGAGAGGCCTGGGAGGTCATGAAAGAGGCATAACACCGGGGAAGGAACAATGGGGTGGTCGAGTACAGCAGACACCGTCGAGCAAACTGCCTCCCAAAACTGTGAGAGGCGGGGGCAGGACCAAATCATGTGAATGTAGTCGGCATCATCCTGACCGCATCTAGGGCAGCTAGAAGGTTGATCACTGGACATGCGATGTAATCTGATCGGGATGTAATGGAACCTATGTAATACTTTGAACTGAATAAGTTTAAACCGGGAGTTGAAGGACACTCGATGTGTGCGCTCGCATAGGTGTGCCCAGTGCTCATCCGACATTTCAACACTAAGGTCTACCTCCCACGCACGCTTCAGTTTAGCAAAGTCTGGGACAGATCTGGATTGCAACATAGTGTATAACCTGGAAATTTTGCCCCTCGTGGGCAAGGGGGAGGTGAGTTCCTCGATGGCAGGGTCGTCAGGTGGTAATGTGGGGAACATTTGGTAATTACGCTTAAGGGTCCTGCGGAGGGATGAATATTGGAGCCATACACTCTGGTCGCTCCTCAAGGGCAATGGGAGATTGGCCATTCAACAAATATACCCTGGTCAAACACATCACGCAGCAACTCGTAGCCCGCATCAGCCCAGCGATGAAGCGTGCTTGGGGGAACCCGTGGGACCCCCGGGAGGAAATTCCAAAGAGGGAGGTTGCCATGGAAGGCGTAAGCAGTTCCGGTCAGCCTCCACATTTTCGCCAATGCGAGGGATGTGCAGGCGATCGGATTCTGTGAGTCCAGTGCCAGGGGAGCGGGTTGTATCACTAAGGAGCAGATGTCGCAGTCACAGACCGCAAGTTTCTCAAGTCGGACATGTGGGGGAGGGTCCATTGTATTAAACCAGTAGGTAGTATATTGGATCTGGGATACCAGGCAGTATTTAAGAAAGTCAGGGTCACCGAAGCCCCCGTTAGTCATGGGGGTAGACAAGGTATCGATTTTTAGGCGGACCACACCCGAGTGCCAAAAAAAGGAATTAACTGTACGGGGCAAATCACGGAAGAAGCCCCCCCCCCCCCTGGCCACAAGGGTACATTAGTGAACCTGTAAAGCAACTGGGGCAACACCACCATCTTCAACAGCCCTATTCTGCCTGCGAGGGAAATCGGGAATTTGTCCCAGACCCGGACTCTAGCCGTCAGGTGTGTAAGATACTTCTGATAGTTCTCCTTGAAGGTCAGCGCCTGCTGGCACGTTACCTCTATCCCCAAGTAGGTAAACGTGGATTGAGACCATGTGAAACCCAGGGTGTCAGGAGGGGGGAAGAGTGCATTCCGTGAGTGGGAAGAGAGTGGATTTCGAGCAATTCACTTTAAGGCCCGAGATCCGGCCAAACTGAATGATGTCCTCCAGTATTGGGGGTAAGTTGATGGAGGGAGAGCGTACAAACAACAATGCGTCATCCGCATATAGGGACACTATGTCCGCCTGGCCCGCATTGCGGAGGCCTCTATGAGCGTGGAATTGGCGGAGCAAATATCAGCGAAGGGCTCTATTGCTATAGCAAAGATCAAGGGAGAGAAGGAGTCCCCCTGGCAATCTCAAAGAGAGGGGAGCAACGGTCGTTGGTGCGGACCCTAGCCACAGGAGTTGAGTAAAGCAATCTGACCCAGGAGAGAAAGGAGGGTCCGAATTTGCAACTCTCGAGAACCCGCCATAGATACCGCCATGAAACTGAGTCAAACGCTTTTTGCATGTCGAGTGTGGCAGCCACTGCGTGCGTCTCAGGACTGATTCTGTTAATGTTAAATAGACGCCTCAGGTTCAGGGAGGTAGAGCGACCTGGGATGAAGCCCGCCTGATCTGGATGGATGATAGATGGCAAAAAGGGAGCTAACCGGAGCGCCAGAGCCTTGGCGTATATTTTGACATCACAATTTATAAGTGAGAGCGGGCGATATGAACCACATTGCGAGGGGGATTTACCAGATTTAAGTATTACTGTGATTGTGGCCTCACGGAGTGAAGGGGGAATTACACCAGCCTCCACAGACTCCTCCCAAAGAGCCAGCAAGTGAGGGAGCAGCTTTGACTTATAATGCTTGTAAAATTCGACTGGGATATCGTCCGAGCCAGGGGCTCTCCCCGAGGATAAGGAGTCAATAGCGTCTGACAGCTCCTCCAGTGTGAGTGGGGAGTCAAGGGAAACCGCGGTCTCCGGAGATAGGGTTGACAAAGGAAGGGCATCGAGAAAGGAGTCGATCTCCGCCACTGACACCTCATCTGAGTTAGAATATAGGGTTTCATAGAATGTGAAAAATTCTGTGTTGATGTCCTGCGAGGAGACAGCCATAGAGCCGTCAGGCCTCTCAATTCCAAGTATGTGTGGGGACCCGTCTCGTGACGGATCAGTCTCGCCAGAAATCGACCAGGGCGTTCACCCTCCCCGTATCTCCTCTCCATGCCAGGATTATCCAAAAACCTTTGTTCACGCTCCGCAAGGGATCGGAACGTATCCAACTCCATCCCGATGTCCGCCAGGTTACCCGGGGTAGAGTGAAGTGAGCATGTAGCTTCCAGGGTCCAAAGTCTGGATTCGCTCACGGCAAGATCTCTCAGGATCGACTTAAGGACCCCATTCTCCTTAGACAGCGCAATCCCTCTAATATAAGCCTTAAAGGACTCCCATAGAGTGGCCTGAGATGTTACCGAGCCCGTATTTGTCTCGAAGAACTCTTCAATCGACACCTCGAGCTCGGAACGGAACTCCGGGTGCAGTAGGGAGAGGGGTTTCAACCTCCAGCTACGAGTACGGCCGGGATCTGGGCCTCAACCGATGGTAACAGTAACTGGAGAATGGTCAGACAGGGTTCTGGGAAGGATCATTAACTGCATAACGTTCTTAACCAATTCGTTGGAGATCACCCATCTGTCAATGCGGGAATAGGAATCGTGGACTGAGGAGTAGAAAGAGTAAATGCGGGAATCCGGGTAAAAGAACCTCCATGCATCTACCATGGCCAGGCGGGGTAGGGATGATAGTGCAGCGTAAGCTGCCCTGGAGAGATGACGGGGCTTGGAGCCAGATCTATCGAGGGCTACATCAAAGATTGTGTTGAAATCACCCCCCCGGAGGATGGGGACAAGGGGGAAGCCTTCAAGGAGGGACGTGACCTGCACATAAAAAACCGGGTCATCTAGGTTAGGGCCGTAAATGTTCAGCAGAACCACTTCCTTGTGTTGGAGCGTGGCATGAAGCAGTACATACCTGCCTTGGGGGTCAATTTGTGAGGAAATGAGGGTGAACTTGAGACTCTTATGAATGAGGGTCATGACCCCACGGCTTTGAGTAGAGAAATCGGTGAAAAATCTATGGGGGCCCCAGGTTTTGGTGAAGCGCATGCACTGTTCCGTGCAAGCATGTGTCTCTTGTAAAAAAAGAATCTTGGACCCGTGGCGCTCAGCCTGCAACTGGAGCTGCCTCATCTTTTTATAATTACCCAACCCCCGTACGTTCCAGCTCATAAAGGTCAAGTCACGATCGATCACAGATGCAGTGGCGTTTGAAACAGAGAAAATGTCAATAACCAGTGGGTCAGATTCGCAGCCCTGCGGCAACAGTTCCTGAGTGCCACACCACAGTCCGCCTTCGCTGCCAGCGCCAACTTTTTAATAACATAACCCCAAACATGTCCCACCCCCACCCACATCCCCCCCCCAAACAGAGGGATGACAATCCCAACCCCCCCTCAACCAAAACCAAACCAGAGGAATCAGCGCCTGGGGGCATGTAGGCCGGACTGGCCGCGTCACTCCGGGCTACGGCAGATCCAGTAGAACAAAAGGTGCCCACAGTAGGAATCGCATGTAACTTGGGCAAAGTACTTGCACATGGTGATATGGCACGTATTTGTAAGATGAGCAGAACAAGCAGATTACGGGATAGAGGATCAGTGTGGCCCCGATACAGGAAGGCGGCTGGGCCTGGCCTTTCCCCGTCGGGCACAAAGGGTAACTGTAGAACTGTGGTCAGAGGAGGGGGATCAGCCAGGGAAATGTTCGTCCATAAACTTGGAGGCCTCCTCTGGGATCGTGAAGAAGAACACCTGGTTAGCGTGTTCTATGCGATGTTTGGCGGGATAGAGCATAGCGTATTTGATTGAGTGGTCTCGCAGCCTTCGTTTCACCGCTTGGAAAGTCTTGCGTTCCCGTTGGACGGCTGTTGAAAAGTCAGGTTAAAGGTGAATACTTGCGCCGCCCAATAGTAGCTCACCCTTGAGCCTTGCGGTCCTGAGGAGGGCGTCACGGTCACGGTAGTTCAGCACACGAGCTATGATGGGCCGAGGTGGAGCACCGGGCTTAGGTTTAGCCGTCAGGGCGCGATGTGCCCACTCAATAGCGAAGTGCGGGGAAAGCTCGGGTGAGTCAAGGAGCGACAGCAATGTGTGCTCAACAAAATCTTCCATTGGCTCGTGGACTTCATTCTCGGGAACCCCGATAATGCGGAGTTTGTTGCGCCTTGAGCGGGATTCCAAGTCCTCGTTCTTCTTTTCCACCTCGAGGACTCGGCTGGAGAGAGCAACAACCTCGGAGTGCAGGGCACCCAGCACATCCTCAGCGGAGCCGACCCGTGTCTCGACCTCCGACACTCGGCTATCAGTCCTCTCGATGTGGGCCTTGATGGAGGATATAGTGCCGTTCATGTCATCTAATTTTCAGTGAAGTGCGGTGAAGCCCTCCCGGATAAAGTCCATCATATTTTGGGATTCCGGAGCTGCGTCAGATGAGGCGGCAGGGGCCTGCCCAGCAACCTCCTCCGGCGATCTCACCGCCGCCTTCGCAAACATGTTGATGGAGCTCTGTTTCCTCGCGCCCCCTTTGGTCATCCTGGCGATGTTGGAGGTCGGGCGGAGAGAGAGGGGATCCCCAGCAGCCCAAGGAGAAGGCGGGGGGAGCTCGGACCTTGTACCTCGTAACACAGTGTGCAAAGTATGGTATGGAAAAGGTAGTACGAAGAAACCAGAGGCTGTGGATCAATGAGTATGAGATATTGCGGCTGCCAGAGCAGAATGTGGAAGCTTAGCTAGCCCAGGGAGACCTGGGGGACAACGTCAGGGGAGCACAGATGCAGGAGGCCCCAGGGGCGGGGGTGGCGATGTCCAGCGGTCGCTGTGAATGCAGGGGTCCAGGCGTAAATGACTGAGTGCGGTGAGTAGGGAGGAGCGCCCCCCAGCACAATGCCCCGGCGGTAGGGCGGGCTGATCGCGGCCTCGAGGTCAGCAATGTGGGGTAAGGCAGGCCCCAGGTAAACAACAGATCCGGCAAGAAGTAGTGGCTCCAGGAGCGCCACGGCCCACTCAGGAGATAGGAGACCCCCCAGTGCAGGGATGCGAGCAGCAAAGATTAGGGCTCCCCCAGTAGGGCGGTCGGGTGAAGATGGAACCACAAAGCAGGGGGGCCCACAGCCCGAGCACAGCCAGCACAGGAAAGGACCAGTGTCTGTGGTTTGCCCCAGAGTCTCAGAGCCAAGCAGGGGGGGGGGGGCGTGCAGCAGCACCCCCCCTTGACGTACCTTTATCTCTCCTGGCTCCGTCGCACAAGCCTGCAGGGGAGCGCGGCACCCGGCGTCCAAGGGCGCGCCGCAGCACCACCCCGCCGCCGGGGCCTAACCACGGGGGGGGCCACCAGCAGGATGCGGCCCAAGACCGGAGGAGGCCCGGCCACGGCAGCGCCGAGGGAGTCCTTCCGGAAGGCCCAAGCCGCCCCGCAGCAGGCCGCAGCGGCAACACCCCCGCAGCAGCCGGAGGCGGTCTAGGGGCCAGCGCAGGGCCGCGGCTCCAAGGGGTCCGCTCACGCAAGACGGGCCCAGGTGGAAGCAGGCGGTGGGGGCCGGGACCACAGATCACAACACAGGTCCCCCCCGGAGCGGTCGGCAGTCCACGATGTGCAGGGGGGGAGGGCCTCCAGTCCAGGGGAGGCGAAGAGCCGCCCAGCAGCAGCGGCCACAGCCGCGGCACCCCCGCAACGGCAGCAGGCAGCCCCGGGGCAAGCGAGGGGTCCGCGGTCCCGGGGGGCACGATCCCACATGGTTGGACCAAGCAGGAACAGGCGATGGGGGCCAGGGCCCCGGGGCGCACCGCAGGCCCTCTCCAGAGCGGCCAGCAGTCTCCGGAGCGCAGGGAGGCAGGCGCGTCTCTCCCAGCCAGGCCAGGTATTGGCGTGAAGCCGCGCCGACGATGGGGGAAGGGCGAAGGGGCGCCCGGATCTCAGGATCCCCAACTCCAATCCAAACAGGAGTAGGACCAAGTGGTGCCAGGTCACCTCAGAGGATAAGTCGTGCCCTCCGGGGCAAGGTACCAGATCGGGAAGGTGCCCAAAAAAGTATCGTGGGATCTGCAAACCACGGAGAGATACGCTCAGGCGGCCATCTTGTTCGGCGCTCAACAGTGCCCCCCAGGGGATCCATTTCTGACTGGAGGCCGGGGAGCCTCTGGGGGTGGCATTGTGACCCCTTCCCTTGCCACGGTGTTGTCCTCTAGAGGGATACTGATTTGAGGCAGCAGACCCTTGTCCTGAGGACCATGTGTTGCCTGTACCATATTGGTAATGTGGGGAACGAGAATAGGACTGTCCGCGAAAGGAGCAGGGAGAACTTCCCCCTCTCTGGTGAAAGGGCATTTGAAGGAAATGCTTCTTTTTTTTTAAACCTTTATTTATTCGGCTTGACAATCCACAGAAAAAACAAAAACAGAGCAGAGATGGGCACAACATGACAACAATTTGAAGTTTACAACGAGGGAAGCATTACAGTGCATTACAAAGTTATCTCACAAATCATAGGGGTCGGGTAAACTATGTATAGGAATCTGGGCCAACAGCAAAACAAAGCTCATAGGGGAGTCACGGAGGGGACCGGAAAGGGAGGGAAGATTCCGAGTCTGAGTTGGTAGTCAAGGCAGACATGTAATTGCGGAATTGCCGCCAAATATCCCTTGGTCTAGAGTGGGAATGTTGTAGTGCTCCCCAGGCTTCCTCGGTATTGTGCGCCCAGGTGACTGCTCTGAGCCACTGCTCGTACGTGGGTGCTCTGGGATGAAGCCAGCACAGTAGTATACAGCGTACCGCCAGCACCATGCAGAGACTCGCCAGTTTCCTGGAGTCACGCTTCATCCCGGGGAAATCGTGGAAAAGGCAGCGCATAAGAGAAGGGTCTATGGATTGAACTAGTATGTCGGATAGTGTGGAGCATATTCCGGTCCAGTATTGCGTCAGGTGTGAGCCGTGCCAGATCATATGGATGTAAGAGGCTTGGTCGACGCCACATCTGGGGCAGTTAGGCGAGAATTCATGGAACATGCAATGTAGTTTAGTTGGCGTGTGGTGAAATCTGTGCAGTACCTTAAATTGTAGTAATTTAAACCTAGAGTTATAGGACACCTGCTGGGTACGTGCGCACATTCGAGACCAGCGCTCATTGGAAATCTCGACTCAGAGATCTTCCTCCCATCTAAGTCTTAGTTTGGTAAATGAGGGGGCAGCCCTAGTCTGTAATACTTTATAAAGTCTTGATACCTTCCCTCTGAAGGAATCGGAGGAGCAGAGTTCAGCAATTATGGGATTGTCCGGTGGTAACGTGGGGAAGCCGGGGTATCTGGCTTTAAGATTCTTCTGGAGCGAGGAGGGACAGAGGGAGGTCAGACCACTCGAGGAGATTTCCCTGTTCATAGGCATCGCGGAGTGTCAAGAACCCTGCCTCAGTCCAGCGAGACACATTGGCTAGAGAAATGTATGGAACATCAGGAAAGAAATTCCAAAGTGGGAGGTCCCTGTGAAATGGGTGAGGCATAGCAACCATTGCCCATATTTTGGTGAGCGCCAAGGATGTGCAAATCACGGGGTCTGCTGAATCGAGGTCAGGTGGGACTGGTTTGCGGATGAGGGAACCAATCGTTCGCTCGCTGACCCTCAGTCCCTCAAGTCGGACATGAAGAGGGGGATCTGTGGTGTTGAACCAATGGGAGGCAAATTGGGATTGGGCTACCGCCCAGTACCTAAGGAAATCAGGGGCACCAAACCCGCCTAGCTCGCTGTGGGTTGGTAAGTGTAGTTAGTTTGAGTCGGACCGCACTGGAATGCCAGAGAAAAGTGTTAGTTATGCCACGTAGCGTCTTGAAGAACTCGTCGCGTGGCCACACAGGAAGGTTGGTGAATCGGTATAGGAGTTGAGGTAGTACTACCATTTTAAGTATTCCGATTCTACCAGCTAGGGAAATGGGGAGTCTAGCCCAGCTAGCGGTTTTGGTGGACAGGTTAGTGAGGTAATTCTGGTAGTTGTTGAGGTGCAACTTTCCCGTATGCCGGGACACCACCACCTCCAGGTAAGTGATGCAGGACTGAGACCAAGTGAATCCCCCTAGATCAGAGGGGGGTTGCGTGGTGTCTGTGAGCGGGAATAGGACCGACTTAGAACAGTTAACTTTCAGCCCAGATATGTGTCCAAATCGGGCCACGTCGCTAAGAATTGCCGCAAGGTTGGTTTCTGGAGAGCGGATGTAGAGAAGAGCATCGTCGGCGTATAAGGAGACAATGTCGGCCTGACCCGCAGAGCGCAAGCCTCTTTGGGAATGTAACTGGTGCATCATATCCGCAAAGGGTTCCATAGCTATGGCAAATATTAGTGGAGAAAAGAGGCATCCCTGGCACGTCCCTCTGGCTATCTGGAAGAGGATTGAACATCTGTCCTCAGTGCGGACCCTGGCAACTGGGCCGGTGTAGAGGAGCTTGACCCAGGTTCGGAAGTTGGGGCCAAACTTACATTTTTCAAGGACTTGCCACAAGTATTCCCAATATACTGGGCCTCATTCCAAGTACGGCGCTAACCAATGGCGCTATTAACGCCTTGGTTGACGCTGTACCCGGACCGGCAGCGCCTTCGTGGATGGCGGAATTACCGCCCCATTCCAAGGTTGGCGGGGCGGTAATTCCCCATTCACCAAGGCTCTTCCCCATTCCCAAATGAGCCCCCATAGGGCTCAATGGGAATGGGGAAGATGCAAATAACGGTGACCGTTCATTACGGTCACCGTTATTGGCTTGGAGGCCCCTTTGCGCCCTCGACTTTAACACCTGCTCAAAGCAGGCGTTAAGGGCGAGGGCGCAAAGGGAACTCGGAGTATGGCGGTAAGGGATTACCACCACCGGTCTCGTTACCGGTGGCCGCTATCCCTTCCCGCCATACTCGGAATGAGGCCCACTGAGTCAAACGCCTTCTGCATATCTAAGGTGGCTGCTACCGCCTGTGTCCTTGGGTTGATCCTACTGATTACATTGAAGAGTCTTCTAAGGTTTAGGGATGTGGATCTACCTGGGACGAAGCCTGCTTGGTCGGGATGAATAATGTGGGGAATGAATGAAGCAAGTCGGTTGGCCAATAGTTTAGCGTATATTTTAACATCACAGATAATTAACGAGAGGTGGCGGTACAAACCGCATTGGGTGGGGGTTTACCGGGTTTGAGAAGGACTGTTATCGTAGCCTCTCAAAGAGAGGGGGGGAGAGTATACCTTTTTCGCATGCCTCCTTCCAGAGAGCCAGTAAATGCGGAACTAAAAGAGATTTATAATACTTGTAAAAGTCAGTGGGGAGGCCATCAGGCCGGGGTGCTTTTCCCGACGCAAGTGACTCGATAGCTTCTATAAGTTCTTCAGCAGTGAAGGGCCTTTCCAGGCAAACGATAGCGTCAGTAGACAGGACCGTAAGAGGGAGGCCCTCCAGATAGGAGTCGATTTCTGAGACAAGGGGGCCATCGACCTTAGAGTATAGAGAGGTATAAAATGACAGAAACTCTGTGTTGATGTCTTGTGGTGAGGTAGCTAGTGTTCTGTCGGGCCTTTCTATTGCCGGGATGTTGGGGGCTCCAAACTCGCGGTGGATCAGACTGGCCAGCATGCGGCCTGGGCGCTCACCTTCCCCATATAATCTTGCCGCCTGAGGGCTATCCAGGAACTTAACTTCCCGCTCCGCAAGGCTGCGGAATCTATCAAGCTCCAACCCCAGTGATGCTAGAGTGTCAGGGGAGTGGTCCTGGGCATACCGGGATTCCAGGTTAGCTAGGGAAGATTCGCTGTTAGCAATCTCAGCCCGGATAGTTTTCAGGATGCCGCTCCCTTTGGATATAGCAATACCCCTAGTAGAAGCCTTAAAGGACTCCCAGAGGGTGGCTTGAGAAGATACTGAATCTATGTTAATCTCAAATAATTCTTCGATGGAAGATTCAAGTTCGGAGGCGAAGGCCTGGTCGATGAGAGCATGGGGCCTCATTTTCCATTGTCTCGTTTTATCATAGTCTTGGCCCCAGTTCAGTGAGATAATCACTGGATAGTGATCCGAAAGCGTTTTGGGGAGGATAGCAAGATGGGAAAGGCACCTGATGAGTCTGTCCGATAAGAGCCATCTATCTATCCTCGAATGTGAGTCATGAACTGAGGAGTAGTAAGAGTATGAGCGGGAGTCAGGGTGCATTAGGCGCCAAGCCTCCACCACTGCCAGCCGGGGGAGTATTGTGAGAATTGTGTGAGCTTCCCTTGAGAGCTGGCGAGGTCTGGAGCCTGATCTGTCTAAGGTAACGTCTAGGATCGTGTTGAAGTCGCTGCCCCATATAATCGGGATCTGGGGGGTAACTCTCTAGGACTGAGGCAAGGTGGAGGTAGAATTCGGGATCGTCAACATTAGGGCCGTATATATTCAAGATGGCTACCTCCTGATTCTGCAATTTGCAGATAATAAGTATGTACCTCCCAAGGGGGTCTATTTGTGAATGGGAGCAACATAATTTCAGGCTCCTGTGAATTGAAGTGAGGGCACCCCGGCTTTGAGTGGAGTAATTAGTGCAGTACCTCTGGGGTCCCCAATGTTTAGCGAATCTCTCGCAATGTTCAGAGCAAGCGTGAGTCTCTTGTAGGCATAAGATTTGAACACCTTGGCGTTCGGCATAGAGTTGTATTTGCGGCATCTTTTTGTGGTTGCCCAGACCCCTCACATTCCTGCTCATAAAGTTTACGTTGCTATCCGCCATTGGCGTGGGGAAATTGTTTGAGTATTTCTCTATAAGTTTGTGTCGGGCCGTGCCATCTCGGCCTAGGCAGACGTATCACCCTATCTGTGAATCTGTAATGTACTAATTTGTTATGTGTGGCATCTCTGGTGGTTGTCAAGACTTTTTTAACCTAACATCCCACCCCCCCCCCCACACCCACATCCCTCCCCCAAACAGAGGAATGATACCCCATGCCAACCATAACAAGAGCAAACTTCTCGGCATCAGCGCCTGGGGGCCTGTTAGCTGGCCTGGCGATGGTGCCGCAGACTGGAGAGAGTGTAAGGAGATTTCCAATACAATAGGATTTGCAAGTGTGTTTAGTGTAGGTCACGCATGGAGAGGATTATAGGTTGAACCAAGGGGGCAACAACAACATGCCAATGCATTCCCGTGAGGGTTAAGAAAGACAAAGTATACTTGTGTATATAGTCAGGTCCCTGGTATCACGACCGGGAGCATGTGAATCAGCTCCGCGCCATTACTTAAAGCTGGGAATGCATCAGGGTAATGGTAATTTTCTAAACACAGAGAGTTAGTGTGTCCTGAGAGGACCGTATAAACAGAGGATCAGCTTAACAAGAGGAAACAAACTGACGACAGAAGCATTCTTGAAAGGCACAGTCACTATCATAATCGAGGCTGTGAACGGCCTATTGCTGGCCTAGGCAAAATTGGTAGATATCACATCAGGATAAGTTTCCACTGTGGTGAGGAGGGGTCAGCCAGGGAAATGCTCATCGATTAACTTTGAGGCCTCCTCCGGGATTGTGAAAAAGAACGGAGTGTTCGATCCTTAATTTTGCTGGGAACAGCATGGAATATTTGACTCCTAAGTCTCGAAGTATCTTTTTCACAGCTTTAAAGGTTTTGCGTTCCTGCTGTACCGACACGAAAAACTCTGGGTAAAGGTGGATCCTGGACGACCCAAGAAGAAGCTCTCCCTTAATCCTGGCCGCCCATAGGAGGGCATCACGGTCCCGGAAGTTTAAGATTCTGGCTATGATGGGCCATGGGGGGGCACCCGGTCTGGGTTTCGCGGTTAAGGATCGGTGAGCTCGTTTGACAGCAAACTGCGGGGAGAGTTTCGGTGTATCCAGTAGTGTCATGAAGATGCATTCCACCTAGTCCTCCATGGGCTCCGTGATGTTGTCTTCCGGTATTCCGACAATGCGCAGGTTATTTCGTCTCGAGCGGGATTCGAGATCGTAATTTTTCTTCTCGACTGCCGATACCCGGTTGGAGAGTGTGGAGACCGCAGCGCGGAGAGAGCCCAGGTCATCCTCAGTGGCCCCCACCCAAGTTTCAATTTCAACGACTCACCCATCTGTTCTTTCGATATTGGCTTTTATGGAAGAGATGGTGCCATTCATGTCGTCAAGTTTAGTATGTAGTGTGGTGAAGCCCTCCCAAATATACTCTAGCATCTTTTGTGAATCCTCTGGGACTGATGGAGCTGAGGTGGTGGGCATCTCCTCCAGAGTTTTGGTCGCCGATCTGGACGGCGTTTTGGTAAACATGTTAAGTGAACTTTGCTTTTTCCCTGCACCCGCGGCTTTAGTCATGGTGAGGATGAGGATAGGGCTCCAGAAGCAATGTTAGGCGAGTGGGAATGGCGGTTTTAGAGTGGCATGGTAATAAATGTCAGAACCGGGGGTGTCAGGGCAGGTGATGAAGGGGCTATTCTTTCCACTGAGTTTATGTAGATGCCCTTGGTTGGGTTGTGCCCTCCGGCTTCCTTTCAGGATGTGATTGCTCGCCGCCGTAGTAGCCCATGAGTACTGGCCCTCTGTGGTTACAGTGCAGGTGGCGCCTACACCAATAGAATCCGTTCGAGACCGTACACGCAGGGGTGGGGGACCCCCTAGAAGAGATCTGGTAGGTGCACTGGCGTTCTATAACGGTAGGGCCCGCCACCTGTGGGTTAAGTTAAGTGAGTGCACTAGTGTCGGCCGTCAGGGCCACGTGGATTAACCAAAGGGTTCTGTTATTGCGTGGAGTTTATCCTTCTGGTCCGGCTGTGCCTATATATCCTCCTAATCAGATCATGATGGAGCCACTAGATTATATATTTGCCCTTATGGCATTGTTTCCAGAGTTGTTTGTGGCAATGGGGGGGCTGCATGGAGGGACTGCCAGAGTGGTATGACAATGGTAGCCGCCAGGAGGTCGGTAGCTTCTAGCGAAGGTGCTTGTCCTGAGGGCATGTGCATGGGTCAGATCTGTAGCATGAGGACCCGACAGCCCATCTCCAATCCGAGGCCACCAGGGAAGAGCGAACCCAGACCCCCAGGGGACTGTAGCACGTGACGGTTGGGGTTGAGCGGGGAAGGGTCCCCGAAGTTCAGGCAATCCTAAGGCCCGGGGGGGGGTGGGCAGGGCAACCCCGCTCAGTGCGCCAGGGCCGCTCGCGCACCAGAGCCGTGCAGGTCGACACGCGGCCGCCAGCGGCCACCTCCTGCAGCTGGGGGGGAGGAGAATGTAGGAGATCACGGGGCCGCCAGAGGCAGGACTGCGGCACCGCGGTAGCGGCCCTCACCCTCCCCCCGAGCTGTCCTACCTCAGTGCCGGTCCGGGCTGTCTTCCAGGAGTTGGGCAGGAGCAGGGAAGGCGGCGTGAGCAGCTGCGGAGATGGTGGTGACTCCGCAACAAGCAGGTCCGCTACCCGGGGACAATAACGGGGGCCGCCCACAGCGGTCCCAGGCACGGGGACACCTCAGAGGTCCCGGCGTATGGGGTGAAATCTCCGCCCTGGAGAATCGGGCTGCAGGTGAAGCACTGTCCGCAGCTTGGTGCGCTTCTAGGGGCTGGACGCCCCTCCCCCAACAGGGGCTGACAGCACCGCGGCATCTGGTGACCGGGCTCGCCGCCTCTCCCGGAGCCGTCACTCGGGGCAAGCTTGCTGTAAATTGGCCGGGCCCTACCGGCGGCTGTAGCGATCCTCCCCGATGGGCTGGAGGGCTGAGCCTCGGCAGAGATGTAAGGAATATGTTCCCACAGAGGCCGCTGCAGGGGATATGCTCCCTCTCAGTCCGGAGCTCGGCACTCAGGCTGCCATCTTACTTTGGCGCAACAGCGCCCCCAAGGAAATGCTTCTTGTTTTAGAAGCTGAGGATCCGCAGATTTCCAAGGCTCACCTCAGGACGGCAACCGTTGCAGCGAAGTAGCCCAGGAGGACATCTTGCTAACCCACAGGAGGGTTCTGCAATGGTTTTGAACGCTTCCACAGACTGGATCTTCAAGCAAATGTCAGGACTGAGTGTTCCTACGAGTCCACGGGTCGACACACTGATCAAGTTCTTCTTGCGATCTGTAGAGACGGAGGGGATTGTCTGGCAAGTGAAAAAGGGCTTCTGGCGATCTTCCAACTTTGAGTTCTGGATCTTTGGCAGGCTGTTCTTCGTAGGGGTCTTGGCTCCAACGATGATCTGAAGAACAGTTGCAGGAGTCCTCCTTTTATCCTGGATCTGGGCTGGGCTTGCCCCCAGACAATCAATGGAAAGATCAGCAGCATTAAAACTGGCAGGGGCTGTGCAATCCTGGACAGTCCCTGGCCACTGCATCTGCCCAGCAAAAGGCACACCTGGCAGAGATGTGCACTGGGTCCAGATTGGCCAGCCCCCCAACATCCAGCCACACACGCAGAACCATTTTCCACGCATAAACTGGAGCTTTCCCTAGAAAGGGCTTACCAAACATGGAAAATACACCCACTCCATGGCTGAAAGAAAGTCAAAAGACAAGATGACAAAGGACAAGCTAAAATCTTGTGGCACAGTCATTTTAACACGTATGGTACTCTAAATGGCATTAAGCGGTGAAAAACTTTACAATGGAGAACATAGTTCTCCTGCACTGATAACAATATGGACTTATCAGTGCCCTCAAATCAGATGAGAATAGCGGGGTAAGTGGAGCAAAAGGCCTTCACTTAACTTCAAAGGTCAGGTAAGGTTCAAAACAATAGCAAAAAGAAGAGTCCCTGATGTTTTATGGAGGGAAAGCAGCAAAGAGTAAAATATTTCCTAAGATGGGTCATGTGCCTTAGGAGGTAGGTCTGAAAAACAGTGCCTCATTGGCCAGTAAGGCACCACTAGGAGGATTTTGCAGTGCCTAGGATTGTAGAATTTTTGCAGAACCCGGGTATCAATGGAAGAGGGGAGAAATGCATACAAGCATAGGTTGTCCCAAAACAGGGACAATGCATCCCCAAGAAAGCTCTTCCATCATCACTATCAGGAAGCATAATTCCGGACTTGCTTTTCCTTAATGCAAATAGATCCACCTGCAGCGTCCCCAGCAACACTGAGTTGAGGATCTCGGAATGGATTGCCACTTGTGGTTGGAATGTGACATCCTGGACATAGAATAGGACTCTTCAATGTTCATGCCTGCTACGTGCGCTGCCTGCAAGGAAATGTCCTGCAGTGCCCATTCCCACATTTGTACTGCCAGGGGGTACAGCTTGACGGATATGGTGCCCCCTGCTTGTCTATGTAGAACATTGTCACAATGCTAGCCATTAGGATCAATACTCAGAATACCTCAATCCTGGACGGATGGCTGGAGTGTAAGGCTCACTGCTTTCAGTTCAAGGAAATGTATATGCTCCTTAGAGTCTGACGCATCTAACATGTTTACCTGGAGGGCTCCCATCAATCCACCTCAGCCGGAAAGCGTGTGGGTTTCCTGTAACAGGAATTCTATAAAAAGGTGATCCCTTTATTGCCACCAAAGTTGAACCCTGCAGAGCCATTCCGGGATGGAGATTGTGGTGAATCAAGGTTTTTCCTCGACTCACACAAATAACCTAGCTCTGACCCCCTTTGGCGGCAAAGTGGGAGAATGGCAGAGACCTGACTGCGCACTGTGGACAAGAAGAGCGGCTGGTCAAGCCGGCAACATGCAGCAAGATGCAACGCCAGCTTGGAGAGAGACATAACAGCTGCAGGAAAAAGCTTCAGCCTCCTTCACAACTGAATAGCAGCACAGCTTAAATAGGAAAGTGGTAGAATTGTTACCCCTTGTGTAAAGAGACCCGGGTTCAATCCCCCATTAAGGACCGTGGGGAAACAAAATTTAAATTGATCAAATAACATGTCTAAAATAGACATGGTGCAATAAAATAAAACCATATTTCACAGAGTAAGAGGAACCCAGAGATCCATACCTACCTCCTACCCACGAGGTGCAATCCAGATCAACTGGAGAAAAACCCTTATATAGTAAAATTAATTGGAACTCTTAATTCATTTAACCGATATTGAAACTGACCAATAGGGTATGACCTACTGTGGGAGGCTTATGAGGTAAGCAGTACCTTCCACCAGTGGTGAAGCCTGACGGTTCGGCCAATCAGCAGTGGGCTAGCGGAGAAAAGACTGTTTAAAAAGCAAGCCTGATCAGTTGCAAGTTTTCTCAGCTGGGGACAGTTAACTGCTGCGCTGATTTGGGGGAAAGAGTAGGGAAGAAGCCTGAAGGCTGCCTTTTGCCTGGTAGCTACCCTGCTGTGCTGAAGACGGAAACCTGAGAGAGCCCAGCTGAACCCGGGAGGGAGAAAAGGTCAGTACCCCTCTGATCCAGGATTCTGGTTTTACAGGAGAAATGTAGTTCATGCTAAAGCTAAACTGCTTTTTTTTTTTACAGAGGGTTCCCAGCAGGACGACAGGGAATATTCATGAGCATGTGAATCCATGCCAGACTCCATGCCGGGGAAACCTTTATTTGGACTATGTCTGGAACATTTATCCATTACAGCGGCACTTGAACATCCTATCCGGGGCGACAACCTGGAACAGAAGTAGTCAAACATCTTATTAGCTGATAAACCCTTTAGACCTATCTGTTAGTTTCTTTGAATGTAGTAGGCTAGTATAGGATTTGGGCTAGGGACTTTATGTGGGATTCATCCTGACAAGAAAACCCTTTCCTTGAACATTTTAGTTTTAGAATAGGGAAGTTAACATGTTGAGTTAATTTCCATTTTTTTATATTGTTACTTTGTTTGAAGCTGCCCAAGAGGTCAGACTAATCGAAAGAGAAGATAATAAAGATCCATGATGTCCCAGAGTCTGAGTCCTTCTGGCTTGCCACAAGATCCATTTGCACTTCAGGCCTTGCGCCTGGTCCAAATGTGCAGCAAGGTGCAGCTGTGTTCAGCGCATCCAAAGTCTGTATATGGGGACCACCAGTTAACACACCGCCATGAGTCCCAGTAGCCACTGGAAGAACCAAGCTGACATTTGTGTGTGTGTGACAGGAAGAGGTAAACTGTCATGTGAACATCTCATACTTTTTTTTTCTGTTGGAAAGACTCAGCCCTGTAAAGAATTTGAGAAGAATCTGATGAATTCCAAATGTGTGGGCATTAGAGTAGAGCCTTGCACATTGACTGACAGCCTCAGGTCGAAAATCTAGTCTAACAGCATCTGAAGTTTGGCGTTCTGGGGATTCCATTCTAAGGTTTAGCCAATCGTCCAAATATGGGCAACGCAATCAGCTTGGTAAACACTATGTGACAAGCGGAGGTCGAACTTAAGCACTTTATACTGGTAATGGTCTTTGCTGAGTAATCTGAGGTATCTGTTTGTGAGGGATCCAAATTGGTAAATGGAGGTTTGCATCCTTCTGATCCAAACTTACCAATACTTTCCCTGGCTGCACCGAGGCTTGAATAAGACCTGACGTTATTATCTTGAACTTTCCTTGAGGTAAGAAAAGGTTGAATGGGGAGAGGTCCAGACCATTGGAAAATTCACCTTGCTATGTTTCGGAACAGCAACAAACCTCACTAAAGCTGTATCTCCTCTCTGAGCTGGGTACATGCTCAATTGCATTCATCTGAAGGGGCTTCCACATCTTCTGCTTCAACAGTTCCAAACCCAGTTGAGAGGAGAGGACAGGAGAATGGGGCGGAGGGGAGGAGACAAGGAGAAAGTGGTATCCTCTGCCGTGCCCACCAACGAGAGGAACCTATTTCTCAAGATGATACACCACCCTACCTCTGACGACAGGGGAGCTGTGAACCCGTACCCTGACATCATTTAGTGACTTAGAGGTCTGTGGAAGAAGCCACCCAGGAGTACAATCCCCTCAGGAATGTGCGAGGGGTCAGAAATGTGAGGCGGACAACTTTGTAGAGATTTTTCAACTTTTGCTATTTTATTAAATAAAACAGGTTGAACAAACGCCTCACTATCCGTACTCTAACAAGGATTTCCCTGCCTATAATGAACTAAGGGAAACACTCTAAGCAAGGGATATCTAACCCTCACACTTATACAACAATCAAAGCAAAAAGGAAATATATGTCAACTCAACTCAACAACCTTTTATAACATACAACCTTATTCACAGTATGATAAATGTCTCTTGTCATGGTCTGGGCGAACTTCCCTTCCCCAGATCCAAACAAGGGTTTTCTCCAAACAAAAGGAAACATAAGGAAATCCAATTCAACACAAAGTTCCAGTTAGGTTCTTGAGTTCTTGTACTTGAATTCACAAAGTTCTGTTGCTTCAATAAAGTACCTTGAAAAAGTCATAAGCTCTCACTCCTCCTGGAATGAGAACTGCATCACATTTGTAGTAGCAAGAAGTAATTTGGTCAGGATGATATACCACATTAATTTTAACTGCACAACGAATTGTAACCTTTCTTCAGCCAAGATTCACAACTCTTTTGCAACAGTCACAACTCAATATGTTATTTTCTATTAGTAACACTCCTCAGCACTTGCACATTCTACTGCTTGGCTTATCCTCTCACCAGGTTTCTTTTGTGCACTTCTTGCCCTACGGGTTTACTCGCCTGCCCACCTACTTCTTCCACAACATCAGAGAAAAGTACTTTAATGCTAACTGTCAATTTTAGAATAACAACAACTTCAATAGTTTTTCTTGGTATCAAAATGCAGCTTTCAAGGAATGGAACATTCACTCTACAAACAATGCTCGTCTCCCTCTGGATAACTTCTTCCAGAAGGGCAGCTTGTTTGCCAACTTTTTCTCCCTTCTGCACCAATGGTTAAAAACTAGCTAGGATACAGTCTTTCTGTGTGACTACCTCGGTTTTGGCAATGTGAGTTTAGATTAAGCACATTCTTCTCAACATAGGAGTAGCTCTTCCTACAATCCTTGGGGTTTTTATTACTCCCCTCTGGTCTTTGGCAATGCTTAGTTTTCTCACTGGTCCAAGCTTTAGCTCTCTTTTGGCACTGCTTAGTGTTCTCTATTGACCCAACTTTAGTTCCCTTTTGGCTTTGGCATTGCTTGGTATTCTCAATTCTTAATACTGTTTTCTCACAGGGTTGTCAGGATCTACAAAAACTCACAAAAGGTACATCACAGCTACTTTGTTTCATTAACAGCCACCTTTGTGGTTTTCTAGAAGTTCGGTATTCAATGGTAGTGTTTCTGTCATGCACACGCGAGCTGTGCGGCTGACCTGGTGTACTTGAGCGCTCCGGTACCACTTACAAAGTGGGGTACTCACCGGGTAAGTCGCTCTCGCTCAACGCTCGCTGGCTGTTGGCTTCTGCGGCTCTCCTGAACCTGGCAAACAGTTTCTGGTCGTTTGTTCTCGCCACCGCTTCCCAAGCTCCTGCGAATCTCCTGTGTGACCCCCTCACGAGAGATATTTTGGCGCCTTCCGCCAGGCCAGCTTTCTGCTGCACACCCTCTGAAAGGGGGATAAGGAGAGGCACCGACCCTCTCAGGACCCTCAGTGGTCCTGGTGTCTTCTCACTCTAGTAATCCTGCCTCCACCTGCAAACACAACCCGCACAGCATACACTGCTTCCTCTGCTTCTGCTTCTCTGACTTCTTCAGGTTCTCTCTAGCCAGCACGCGGGGGGCCATTTAAGCCTCCCAGTCCCCCTCAGGTGTGGGTCATTTAGGTAAATGAACTGACCACTACAACTTGGTTCCTCTGCATCCCCCTTCCTCGTCCAGGTACTAAGGGAATTATGGAACTTGGGAGTCCAGACGAACAAAATTTGTTTTCTTAACTGATTTCTTTCTTAAACTTTGATCACTTTTCCCCACAACCTTTAGTAAGGGAATAGTATATGAATCAGTCATCAGACTGGTTGGTAAAAAGGAATATATGTTTTAGATTAAATATGGTTAACATTTACAAACCTCCTTCCATTACACTTTTGGAAGTTAGGGGGATTTTCAATTGTCTGAGTTCCCTTAATTTGAGAGAGATGTTTATTTCTTTTATTCCTATAGGGCTTCTGACTCCTTCCACCCACACTGAGGTGGTTAATCCGTGCATCAGAAGGGTCATGCTGGCAAAAAGCCATTATATATTTTGGGAGTGGAAAAATGTCTCCTTTAAAAAAGAAAAACACTCAGCCTCTGGATTCCTCTCACCTCCCTGATCCTCTTCTCCTTCCCGGTGATCGTCCTGCAGAGAACCACCCTCAATATCAGGAAGCATCTGCCTTTCCCTGCCACCAGGGAGGAGACTTTAGGCAGGGATTCAATGAGGGATCCGAGGGATTCATCGCAGATGGTAGAGCCTTCTTTTTGAGGGCCAATCTGAGCTCTATCAGTTCTGTTGCGGGGTCATTAAAGCCTCAAAATCATCCCTCTGTATTCTTGAAGGAGGTAGGTATACCCACCCAGCTATCTCCGAAATGTTACACTGTGTGCCACCATAACAGCATCTGTGTTAGCCTGTTTGAGGTTCAACATGGTTTTTGGTACAGTTTCTTGCTGGCTGTGTCCAAGATATGCTCCTCTCATTCTAGAGGAACCTGAAGTGGAAGAGGAGGACCCAGAGAGTTCCGAAACCATGTAGCTGCCGCCAGACTGGTCGAGTATGCTTGGGATAGCTCATTACTCACTTTTTCACTGGGTAAAGTCTGGTAATAAAGGTCGACCTTCTTAACAACTGGTGCGACTGAAGCAGTCTTCTGTCATAGCTTTAGTGCCTCTCCTACCTAACCATCTTGTAGGGTTTCCGAGTAGGGACATCTCTGCAGTAGTTGTACCCTCACAAAAATCATACACAATGTTGCTATCAAATAGTGGAGCAAACACAGTAAGCTGCTTGAGGAAATTCAGACAGGGAACAGGGTACCATTTTGGGTGAACTCACCCTGAGGAAGTTTGAGTCTACCACGGGCACAATCAGGATGCACATATGATTAAGACCTTAAATGAGAACTCCTGAGCGAAAACCAGGGAAATTAGATAGGAAAGATCATAAATTCTAAGGGACTTGCAGCAGAGATGTAGGAAGGAGCGATTGGTATCATAGTTTATTCTCAACTTAAAGCATTATGCCTGCATAGTGGTAGGCTGGTAAAAATTGAACCATAACTATAGCACAAGCGGGAAACAAACTTCCAAGATCAAAAACTAATTTATTTGATTTGGTAATCTACTTTCTCATGGCAGTCTTCTGTGATGAATATGTTGATGTCATCACTCCTCTCCCCATGTGGCCAGGGGGCAGCAGCTACTACAAGATTTTGAACATGAGGGTTGCGAATGAGGGAGGAATGCATGGGGTGGAGGTGACCCACAGAGGGATGACACATCAGGTGAAACATGGTATCCCCCTTTTCCCCTACACCCAGACTACCCCTCTGTAATTCCACAAGCCTCCATGGTATATTGTAAGGTTACTCTAGAACATCCTAGGGGTAAAAGTGTTCCTAGTCTATTATTTATGACAGTGCTGATAATCAGCTTAAGTTAGACCTGTTAGGCAACTCTAACCCTCTTTTGTCATAGGCAAGGAGAAGGGTGAGATGCGGAAGAACCCCGATACATCCTGGCTGAATTAAAACACTGAGACGAGGAAGAGGACTGGAATGACGAAGATTACTGGAGCCGGAAAGTCAATGCTGTACTCTAGTGGTTGGAAAATAACAGCCATTGCCGGGACATTTAAACACACCAAAGAAGAAGGTGAAGAGAGAAATGGAAGGAAAGCAGGCGCGAGTGAGGAAGGATCGGCAAGAGAAGCCTTTGTTGGTAGGAGTTCCACTACTCCCGACGCATGTCAGGAATCAAGATCTTCATTTTCCAAGTGTTGGCTTGGAAACTGTCAGGAGGCGCAGTCAGCAGTGCAGAGCAGATGGCGCCCCAGTCTGAGAACGAACCCCGAAGGCAGGCCAGTGGTGGCAGTGAAAGAGGGTGTTGACACAAGCACTGCTAGTCGGTCAGGCAAACCAGAAAGAAGACGGGACCGAGGGCCGTGGCTGCAGAACATTGCCGGCGAGAAGAGAGGCGAAAAAGCGAGTTCTAGATTGGCTGCGTTGGGAAGAGGTGCCAGTTGTCCGTGGAGGCTGTATGGAAGGCATGGCATCAACAGTAAGACAGACACAAGTGACCACAGTTCAAGGATGTGTACTTCAAAAAGGGTACAATAAACGCCTATCTAAACCTAAATCTACAGAAAAGAGCAAGCTACGACCATCAAATGATAATAACGCAGTCCTAGTGGTGTCTTGCCAAAATAAAAGTGCCTATACTTAAAAAACCTACTACCAATCCTTACCTCTAGATACTAATAGTGTGGGAGATAATGTTATGAAAAAAGAAAGTGTTCAAAAGGAGATGTCAGGTTTTCAGGCCGTTGGCCACCCTTCCTCACGTTTTCAGCATGGGATAAGGCGGTTCACTTGAGCGTAGCAGTGTCTCTGGCTTCTTTAGCACAAGATTACAGTTCAATCATCAGCATCAGGGCCTTCGGATCATAAGTCTCCTTGTTTCTCAAAGTCTCTGCACTCAAAGGGTCTGATGCAACCAAATAAACAAGTTATTTTCCTCTTCAGTTTTTCACAAGTATTCACATCTGGTGAGTCACTCTCCAACCGGGATCCCCCTCAGCCCAGCTCAGATCCTTTAAGCATAATGTTCTGCACAGGCTTCCCTCTGCCAGGCTCAAGCCCGTCGTTCACCTTTCACTTTATTCCACAAGGTTTGTAGGTTATTCTTTTCCTGGTGACTCACGGTTCACCCTGGATCCCCCTCAACCGGTATCAGATACCTTCAACACAATTAGTCTCCATCAGCCGGGCTCAGACCAATGTCAATTTTACATCAATTATCGAAGACTTTCGAATTTGCACAGGGTTTGGCTTGACCCGTTGCAGGACCACTTTGATTTCACAATTCTCTTTCTTTTAATGTTTGCACCCTTTCGATTGGATACCTAACAAAGACTTTTGAATGAGCACCACGTGATGCCAGACCACTCTGTCTACAGTATCATATCTTAGCTTCAAAGTTAATTCACTCATCTGCTCTTTTAATAATCTTCTTTATACAATGTTGCTGCTTGCAACCTTGGTTTCCACACAGACCGGTCTGGTATCAGTCTCCCCAACTCACTGGCTGTGCTGGATTCACTGGTGTTGCTTCGTTGTAGGAGCCAAGGACAGTACCACAGTGGCAAGCACTTCTCCCCGCCTTGACTTTCGATGCGGGAGAGCCCCGGGTACCTCTGACACACAATGCAGTATTCTTCAGCTTTAATTCCAAGTCTTACGTTTCCTATTCTCAAAGGCTCATGAAAGATGCAGTCTTTCAGTGAAAAGGTCAAGGGGCACTTCCCTCCTTGCAATCCTCTTCGGTCTTGCCGTCTTCCACCTTGTACTAAACTGCCATCTTGGAACTGCTGCTTTCTCATGTGCTTTGCCTCGCTCAGAGTGCGCCTTCATGCTCCGCCTTTTATCTGTGTGGGGAAGTGTGATGAAAGCCAGGTGTGTGTAATGATCAGTAATTGCCTGACCCTGCCTGACCATTGTATTGGGACATGTCAGGTACATGGCTTGGGTGCTAGTCCGTTTTCGCTCACAGTGAGTTGTCTGCGGGAAAGTGTTCATTTCGGAAAACGGGGGGTTTGAGTCCCTAAGTATCCTATTTGGTAGGATGGGGTGTTACAGGGTAGGGGATACCGCGTCTCATCTTCCGGTGTCCCACTTCCACTCCCCGAAGACCCCTCATCCAGGTGATCCTCCTGTGCTGGTCCACCCCCACAAACTGGATCCAAAAGCGATGGCTGTGTCCAGGCCACCTGGATGACAGATTCCCGGGGACTAGCAGGTGAGACACCTTCAGGTTTTTCACAAGGCTCCTGAAGAAGAAGGAAGTCGTGGCGGGAACTGGAAGCCAGGACGGGCTTCGTTCCGATGCGAGGAGCAAGAACGCTCTGTGTCACTGACTGGGGAAAGCCGTTCGAGTTCAGCAGATACCAAGGCGGCTACCTTAATGTGTGCAAATACAGAGAGATAACGCAGATGAAGTCAGAGAACCCAGATGGGAGAAGGGAATGCTGAAACAAAGGCAAGGAGACCCTGAAAGAGTGAATTGGTTGCCTACAGTGCGGAAAGAGAGTGATCCTCATTGGAATCAATGTAATCTTCATCATCACAGTACTTTGGGGAAGACCCATGCCCCCTTGTACTTAAGTAGGAAAGAGATTATAATCAAGTCCTGGCAGGAGAGTACACAAAGAATTGTGTTGTATGAAAGAACCTGGCAGGGGCGTATACCAGGTGTCTTGCAAGTCTGGGACTTGCACCGAAGTTGTGTTTTCTGGAAAGAAGAATTCTAAAGAAGATTAATGGCCCTATGATGTGCATTTGTATTAAATGTGAAAAAGAACTAAGGAAGGGAATGATTTCCCATAGAATGAATTGCAGCACATGGGGGGCAGTTACATTCTTGAACTATAAAGAACTTGGTTATTCTTTGAACTTTTGTTTTGACAGATAGAATCCTGGAGAAGGGAGCCATTCCCTCTGGAAGTGTGAACATTACCCACTTGGAACTTTTGTTGGAGTTATATCTTTTGTTGAACCAGAACATCTTTGCACTTTCTGAACCAAAGACAATATGCTTAACATCTTAAAGTTAGTTTTAGAATGTGAGGGCTAGGATAGGATTTCGGACACTGGATGTTTTTGCTTTGGACATCTTGACACTTGCCAGACCCTAAGATTTTGCTTGAGGTAGGAAAATACCTCCTAGATTAGGGACAGTTAGGCATTTTCCAACCCCTTTATTATTTCAATATAAGTCTATAACAACCATCATGAACGCTCTGTGTCCAATTCCTGGCTCCTCACACTTCCTACAACAAACATGTTTTATTCTTCAAAATAGTTCGGCTGCAAACTCTGTGGTTATGGTCCTTCCCCAACAAGGAAACATGGGCAGCAGAAGTTGCACAGCTAATGCATATTTGGAGCTGCACATTCCACCCAATATCCCATGCTCTGCAGAACCTATTTTTTATTATTAAGTGTTTATGGCTTGTCATGCAAGCCTTTTACATGATACAATCACCATAGTTTTTTTCACTGAATTTCATAGGTTTTTAGTAGCGCAACTTAACCATAACGTCCCTTTAACAAAGTGTTTTCACTGAATATATATATATATATATATATATATATATATATATATATATATATACACACACTATATATATATATGTATATGTATATATATATATATATATATATATATATATATATATTTTCAGTGAAAACACTTTGTTAAAGGGACTATGAATTTCATAGGTTTTTAGTAGCGCAACTTAACCATAACGTCCCTTTAACAAAGTGTTTTCACTGAAAATATATATATATATATATATATATATATACACACACACTATATATATATATGCATATATATATATATATATTATATATATATATATATATATATATATATTTTCAGCGAAAACACTTTGTTAAAGGGACGTTATGGTTAAGTTGCGCTACTAAAAACCTATGAAATTCAGTGAAAAAACTTTGTTAAAGGGACGTTATGGTCCCTAGTAAAACCGAAAAAAAACCTGAAATTCGCCAGTTATGGTAAGCTAAGCAACCATAACTCGCGCCACCACCGTGCACTGCTAAGACTAACACCCACGACATCAAAGATGACATCACAAATGTCATTGATGACATCACTGATGACATCACATGTGTATTTACTTTTCATTAAATGTGTGCACAAGGGATCCATATTATAATGTTGAGAAAAAAGTGTCAAGGATCATTGCAATAAATTTCATACGCTAATTAGTGCATTAAACAATGCATTGATATAAATAGCATTCTATTATGAGGTTCTATCTAGTATACTAAGCTACTCATGCAGAAACATAGTATTGTGTGCAGCATACATGATGAAGGTATAATATTCATAATGTTGATAAGTTGAATAATGAAATGATAATTGTTTTCTTATTAGAGTTGTGTGTACTGTGAAATATGTAATAAGTAGCTAATAAAACCCATGTATTACATAATTGTATTACTACAGCCAAAATACAAAGAGACAAGAACCCATACAAATATGTGTGTATACAGGGAAAGTGAAGTAAGAAAAAAAGCAGAAGTAGTAGCAGAAACAATTCATAACCTAACTGATTATTTTCATGCAAATAAATGATTGCTCTGTTTCAAAGCTGCTATTTACCCTATGTATATGTATCACATGATGTGACTGGACCCTAAGGAAGTAGTGTGAGTACAATGTATACAAATAGGAGCATATACAGGGAAAGTACAGCCATAAGAAAACAACAGAACTATCAGAAAGTGCTGATAACTCTATTGGTTATTTTCATGCACAGAGAGGATTGCTGTCTTTCAAGCTTGTGTCTTGCCCTATGTATATGTTTGATATGATATGACTAGACCCTAAGAGAATTACTGTAAGAACATACTTGAAGGATAGGTCTACAAATATAGTATGTTTCCAATTCTTAGTTTCTGACTGTTACTGAAGAAAACCATGTGGCCTAGATATGTCAGTAAAGGAAAAAGAGGGAGCCAAACATATGATGTCATCAGTGATGTCATCAATGACATTTGTGATGTCATCTTTGATGTCGTGGGTGTTAGTCTTAGCAGTGCACGGTGGTGGCGCGAGTTATGCTTGCTTAGCTTACCATAACTGGCGAATTTCAGAGGTTTTTCAGTTTTACTTGGAACCATAACGTCCCTTTAACAAAGTTTTTTTCACTGAATTTCTTAGGTTTTTAGTAGCACAACTTAACAATAATAACTTTGACTTTATGTACATGTAATATGGAACATACTGAACCCCTTCTACTGAATTTGATGTCCACGAACCTTTTTGATGTCCGCAGACATGTGCGGACAACAGTACCACTACCTAAAAACTTGGGGGGGGGGGGTATATTTAATTGTTATTTCATAACATATGAACATTTTACAAATTCACAAACCAGCACACATACATATTATATGTAGTAATACATAAGAAATGTAACCCATATATGTAACACACTAACCATTCATTTAAATACAATATGTTCTAAAATGGAATATACCAAAAGAAGATATTTGGCTTCCAACAAAATTACCTCACAGACACTCCACAACTAAGAGCAAGACCAGACCTGCAGAGTACTCAGAACATATTGTACCTGGAATAGTAAGTGTACTTCATTTTACTCATATATTTATAAACGTTCTGTAATAGATAATAAAAAATATATTATCTTTTTTTTTCTCACAGAAATGTCTAGTACTCTGGAATTGCTAGAGGAGCATTTCCCACATGAGGAAATGTCAGAAGATAGTGAAACTAATGGTACACACTTTACAATATAAACTATTTAATTATTATTATTTTATATACATTTAACATATATATATTTTTTTTTGTACAGAGCATACCAAAATAGAAAATACCTCTGAAGAAACTGTTACGGATAACACTCTTGACAGCATAAAAGAAAAAATGGATTTATTGTTGACCAATTTTAATTATTTGAAAACTTTTGTTGAGGATCATTTTAAAACAAAAACCTCATGCCATTGTCCCTCATGTACTTGTCCCCCTCGCCATATCCCAGTCAATTATCCCCAAACCCTCTCCATAACCCAAAACGTTTTGATGAGACTTCCATCCCCTCTTCACCTGATACCAATCATGTTGAAACCCCTAATTCTCCTGTTTTTGTTTCCGTTTCTGCCTCCCCTTCTCTGTCATAAATTGTTAATATATGTTGAATAAAGTTACATTTTTATATTGTATTGGAATTAGTTTCAGTTTTTAAAAAAAAAAACAATTTAGGTGTCCGCGGACAGCGCGGTTGTCCTGAAATGTTCGTAAATAAATGAAAATGGAGGTGTCCTGAAGAACACTATACCTGTCTGTACTGTTCGCTAGCAAGTTGAAACTGTTCTAAGAACACAAGTGGTGTCCTGAAATGTTTGTAAATAAACGAAAATGGAGGTGTCCTGAAGAACACTATACCTATCCATAATGTTCGCTACCAAGTTGAAACTGTTCTAAGAACACTTGCGGTGTTCTGAAATGTTCATAAATAAACGAAAATGGAGGTGTCCCGAGGACGCTATGTCTGTCCGTATTGTTCGCAAGGAAGTTAAACTGTTCTAAGAACAAACGGTTGTCCGTAACTGTTCATTTGACGTGTGACGCACTTTTAATTAGTTCAGGAACCGAACAGTGTCCGTAGAACATCAACGCGCATGTGCAAACCAATGTCCGTGCATTTGGTGTCCTGCAGACAGCCGCTTCCTTTGCTGATCGCGTGTTCTGAATGCGGCCACTGTTAGTGTCCCCGAACAATTTAAAAGTACATTTTCAAGTAATCCACAATATTTCTCAATAAAAACTCACCATAGCACAAGTCCCACATACTAATCCTGAGTTTCTAAATACTTTTTGAACCTTTTTTTGTGTTCGATCTGTCCGCGGACAGCGCGCATGTCCGCAAACCGCGTACAAGCACCCCTATAAAAGACCACGCCCTAGAGCTTATTCTCATTGTGTTTCTGGCTATTTGTCATGATGCCTACCTCCAAGGAGCCAGGTCCGACCCAGCAACCCCAGAGGCAGGCATCATTTCCCCCAGGGGAGTGCCAGCGGGCCCAAGCTGGGGCCCTTTGGACGCAGTCCTGGCGCCTTAGGCGCCAGGCTCATGTTGGACCCCTGTCCTGGCGCCTTAGGCGACAGGCTCATAAAGCTAGACATGTGTTCAAGTGTTTTAATGTGCACTTACCTGATGCAGACCATGCTGCTACATCCAGGCCCTCTTGAGGCATGAATGGAACTACTTTACCTGTGGGACTACTTTCCACCCGGGTGTGGTCGGGGAAGGATACATACCTGATCGGTGGAAGGATACACACTGGGAACTTCTTCCAAAGCTATTTAAACCACACCCGATCAGCAACTCACGCTTCGCGTTGTTCTGCTCCTCGCAGCTGGACGCTCACCGTGTCAGCTCCTGCATCTGGACCTCAGCCACGCCTGTCAGTATCCTGGGTCACCTGCAAAGGGAGACAAAAGACCTTACCTGCTAAATCAGCACCACAGAGACATCACACCAACGATCCTGAAAAGGAAGACATCATTTTTAAAAGCATTTCGCTACGATCGCTGCAGCGCTGCATTTCACTCACCTATCCTGGACGCCTCCATCTTCAGCAGCGATCATCCGGATCCAGAGCCACTTCCCAGAGCCTAGAGAGAAAAAGACAAGAACAAGGTGAGAGAAGGAAAGGAATAGGAAAAGCTCAGTTTCCTTCTAAGACTTACCTGTTGGGTCATTCCCATTTCATTTCGGGTCTTGCCGCTTCCAGGCATTTTCCGGACCCCGGCCCCTATGGGGAAAAAAGACAAAGACATTGAATGAGCGAATGCAAAGACATTACCCGAGCGCTCATCCAGAACTTGCCTGTCATTTACTGGAACTGCACGTTTCACTTCGGGTCGGCGCCATATCTCTGGCATTCCGAACCCCGGCCCCTAAGGGGAAAAAGACATAAGCATTAGCGCTTGCTGCAACAAGACAATGAACATTATTATTAAGCTTGGACTTTAGAACTTGCAGCAGAACTTTTACAGCGCATTACCTGAATAGTCAAGCTTACCTGAACTCCCATCAACCCTCAATCCAGTGAAGTAACTGGGTTTCAACGCGCCCCTGCATCAGAAGCAGGATGGAGAGCTCATCCTTCTTGACCCTAAGGTGAGACTTCACGGGGAATCGTGGAAGGGTATCGTGGAGGGCTGGAGGAGAGTGGAAGGCTTGAGCATAACTCAGTCAGTAGGTAATACTCCCTTTTCACGCACAGGGGAATATTCCTGCGAGCCAGAGAAGCCAGAGTAGAGGGGCCCTTCCTGTCCATCTTCAGGGCCCTGCGCTTCACCATTGAAGAAGCACCAGCACTCGAAGCCAGACCTGCGCCTCCGTGGGAATCAGGTGAGCGTTACACTATTCTTCGGAGCACAGCTATTTTTCCTGCAACTTGCAGATTACACCATCATCGAGATGGCATCCATGGCTACACTACTGCCACCTGGTGCTGCACCTGCTTCAGCACCACCCCCACCCCTCCACCACCACCACCTCTCCAAGGGCCTGAAGAGGGGAACAGGAGTGAGGATGCAGAGGAGGAAGAAGAGGATGACGAGAATGAGATATTGGAAATCCCTACTACCCGCACTCGGCGTGTGTCTTGGGTGTGGCGGTTATTTACCATTCATGGGAATGGTCCTAAGGCTCGTGCGAATCTAGTCACCTGCAATGAGTGCAAAATGGTACTCAGTCGCGGGAAGCATGGTTCGTACAGCTTTGGGACCACTACCATGAAGCGACACCTATGGTCATTTCACTCTGGGGCCATTCGCAAGGTTGTACCTTGCAAGGAGCGTAGTAGGTTGATTTCCTCTACTTCATCTTCCGTTTCTGATCCTGTCACCACAAGGAACACCTCTGTGGGACAGCGTCTTCCTCAAGCTGATAATAATGCTGATGAGCCTTACCTTTCGAGGGTCACAGTTGTGTGTATGTACTGCGACACAGTACTCTGCAGGGGGAGCGACTTCGTAGTGCTTTTGAGACTATTGTCTCAGAGCACGAGAAGACCTGCTCCCTACCCAAATAAAACCCACTCTACATCTTCCTCTCTCAGCTCCCCTTTCTTATCACTGTGGTTGGTGTCCCCCCTTCATCCTCCTTTCCCCTCCTCTCCTAGTGTGTCGTGTATAAAAAACAAAAAAAATATAAAATAAAATAAATAAGGCTCTTTTCAGAGCCGCCTTTCACAGTTAAAAAATAGAAGTGAAAATAAATGAAGCAGGGCCCTTTGTATTTTTTAGAAGTCCGCGGACATCTAAAATTTTGGGGTGCTGCCGTATCATAACCATTACAATTTTCTCTGGGAGGAAGTGGTGGCTCTGAAAAGAGCCTTTGGGAGGTGTTTGTGTTTCAAAAATTATAAATACTCAACACCTACTTCAAAATGGATGCTGTAATTCTAAAAAAGGTTGCAATGCATTTTGTATGTTTCTTAGAAAAATCTGATTGCCAGCATTAGTTAGATGTACTCCATCTCTGCGAAAAATGTATGTACTACGAAACATAACATTTTCATTGTGAAAAGAGGACATGCCAAAATGTCTTAGAAATGCACAAACAGCCTTATTGACATTGCGCCTTGCTTTGTCCATTTGTGGACCAAATGAAGAAGAACGAAGCCACATTTGTCTCTGCGCAATCCGTGAAAAAATTACTTGAGAATTTGGAAACATGTCCATGACCTTCCCAAGTCCTTCTTTCATTGCAAATTGCAAAGAAATTCCAGACACATGTCCTAAACTGTTCCCCCCACAATTAATTATAATTATATCTGGATGTTGCTCTGTCTCCAAAGTAGCACAGAGAGGTAACAAGTCCAACCACTTCATTCCACTTACTCCATGCCAGCGTACTTCCACATGTGGGAATCCAAGATCTACAGCTACTCCAGAGGTTTCTGCATGCACCTTCAACCAATGTATCCACGAGTCTCCCAAAATCCCAACAATCTGTTTTCTGAAACACACAGCCATGGCTATCTGTTCTTCTCTCAGCAAAAAAGAGTATCTGAGAAACTCTCTCCTGGCACAACACACCCACTAAACTTTCCTGACCAATCCCTTTCGGTGCTCATTCTCATTTGCATGACTTCTGAACCCAAAAATCCCCAGATGTAACACCCGATGTCCGCAAACTACCGCCATGTCCGCGGACTTATCGTAACATGAACAGCCCTTCTACCATTTCCACTTCACTCTCTCTGCCATTCCCTCATTGGATGTAGCTAAGAAGTCATATGACCACCCACCAATCACATTCAAGACCTCTACATCTAACTGCATCATCATAGATCAGCACTGCAAATGTACCGTGAATCTCTCAGAGTACAAGTATCATATCATTGGCAAGCACCATCTACAAGAAATACTGTACAAGTCTCCAAGATTTCTACTTGCAACTCCATGCATATCCATATGCATGAACACAAACTACAGGTATGCATATTTTCTGTACAGTACATGAACACATTTTCTAACTGACTTTTAGCTTGTATAATCTGTAAAAAGAATCTACTGTCTTTTTTTCAATCTCCTAAAATCAACTGTCACTTACAAACCTTTATACTATTTAATTTCTTTATACACACACACACACACTCAAATCATGTTAAACTAACATTTTTTAAATGAAATATATAGACTACATATAGTCAAACAAAATTGCATGCACACACTATATTCAAATCTCAAACAATAATACTTGTACAATTACATAATTATTTGTATTTCTTTATTTATTTAATTACTTACATTGATATAGGACAAGCAGCCCATGACATTGAGGCACTATTACTTGGAAGAGCTTAGTTACAGGAATAATGGTATTCAGTGGTACATTATGAATTTCACAAGACATAGTAAAGATATTTTGTTTGCTACAGTTAGTCATTGCAATACAATTTGTTCATTAAGAACATATCATATGTATTCAACTGGTGCGACATATCTTATGTAAATAAGATAGTTTTAATGGTTTTGAGGAAGGCGCTGATGATATAAATTAAAAACAGTGCTATATACAAACAAAATTACTAATTTGTTTCTTTTACAATTGCATGAAGACCATTCTCCTGAAAAGAAGCAGCCAAATTTGAAGTACAAAGAACAACTTAGAAGTAAGCTGCTCATTTTAGAAAAAAAGTAAGTCGAATATCACCATAATATTTGTATTATTACTCAAACACACTGTAAAGTTAATTCATGCTATTTCTGTGCCTAATAATAGAGATTCTGCACCATTCTGTCCAAAAATCCCCATGTCTTAAACTGCGATTTACAGCCAGAATGGCCCTCAAATTCCTATTTTTCGACACACAAATTACCCAACTCAACCGCTAGAATTTAGATGTTATAGAACAAATAACTGTTTTAATTGTATAGCAATAGATATACTATTTATACTTTTCCACCCCACTAGCTTACTTTTTTTCTGTCATCTGAACCCCAGTTCAGTAACACATTAATTCAAGAACAGCCATCCCTACTAGTTGTAGTTCCCAATGCACAATCACACACCATTACATACATCTTTATCATCTTACTCAAACACTCATGCACACAGCACACACACATTGCAGAACACCCCAACCCATACCTTCTTTATTTTTTTCAACAGACCCTAAAGAATGTCTACCAAAAATTAAGTCTGTAGAAAGCAACGCAGAAGTAGAGAAAATGAAAATAAAAGTGTCCAACATAAGCATCCATCTCTAGCATAATTTGTAAAAAAAAGTTGAAACAAAACAGCTAATACAGTCATTTAGTGAAACAAAAGAAGTTTCAAGTACAAAAACGTTGCCACCTCTATCAGAATGTAAACCAAACCAAAAAACGATTAACAGAAAATCAGCTATCACTACAGATAAAACCGCTTCTTTAAATCTCGATATAGTTCAAAGTAAGCATACCAAGAAAAGTATTTTAGCCAAAATGTTCCGTCACAAAGTCCTTCAAAATCTTATAAAAACAGGAGAGAAACCAGGTTCAACGCTTAAAACCTATCGTAGGAAATTAATCTTAGAAGCGTTGATAGACAGTGCAACTCTTCTCAAAAGAAAGTTATTTATTTTAGTGTTAAACAAAATGAAACCACTAACAAAACTAATAACTAAATTACAAAAAAGACTTCTCAATAAACGAAATGTCAACAGAAAGAACTTCTTAAGTATATGCGGAGGTGAATGGAGTCACACTACGAGCACAGAAGCATACTTTAATGAAGAAGCGTACAAACAAAATCAAAGAAATACAATTGCCATACATAGCAGCGGTCGAGGTTATGAAAAAGTTAATAATACCATAATGGAACAAGAAGTACTCCTTACAAAAATATGCCCTGAAAACTTAGAATTATCCCTCCATTCAACTGAATCAGGACGTCTAGTGTACCAATGGCCATGCACGTCAATGTGTAACATTCCCAAACAATTTTTCAAATCTTTACGCCAATTCCTCAATCAATATGTGAAAAGCAAAGACAAAATCAAAATTAAACTACTACAAAATATGGATACCTGTCCAGTACGCAAGTACACAGGACTACAAGGAGATTCATTGGCCTGCATTACAGGACCTACTTGCAAAACCACCTTCCCTGATATCAAAAGGATATCAACACATCATTCAACTAGAAGAAATCTAGTTTATAAACTGTACTATGCTAAAAGTCCTGCTTTAGCACTAGCCAATTTAAATAACATTCTTCTACATGGTACAGCAAAAGACCTACTAGAAGAAATCGACTATATCAGAAAAAGTATTTTGGAAGTGAAACCCACTTACAGAATGAAATAGCTGTAAACCAAATTAGTAACAATTCTACACATTCAACCTTTTACTACACACATACAAAAAAGAAATACTAAAATTTAAAAGTACATCAGCTGAAGTACCAAACCATGTGTGTGTATGTTGCCGCAGAACTTTTTATAAAGTAACATAAAAACTGTAGACCTATCATACAAAATAGTAGACAATGAAGATTCTAAATGGTTTGAATTAGCTCTCTACCTTATAGCAGAAAACAAATACGAAATAACCGACCCCGTAATACTTTGTAGTTACTGCACTACAAAACTTGACAACAACCAAACTCCTTCACGTGCTATCACAAATAATTTGGAATTATACCCACTACCAAAATGCCTTCAACAACTTAATTTATATGAGAGCATCATAATTCAAACAGTGCACCCATTTCAAGCACTAATACGCCTTCAACCAAAAATTGAAAAATTACCTCCCTCCGAATTAGTGAAAGGTATTTGTGGAAAAATAGTGTATTTATCATTAGATCTAAAAGAAAATATGCACACTCTAGGAGTGCAACGTCCAATGCAACAATCTTTAATTATCTTGGTAAATGGAGTACCTACAAAAGACAAAAAAAATTGCCAACAGCTGGTAGATTTACATAAAGTTAGAGAAGCCTTGCAATATCTTAAAGAGAATAATGAATATTACAAAGAAATTAATATTGCAGAAACCTTGAAGGATACAACTGAAATAATTCAAGAGACCCAAGAAGCTGGTCAATTTGAGCTCCTAGATCCTGCTACAATATCAAACACTTAAGACCATTATACAATTCATCCATTGCACTCTAATGACACCATAGAAGATGCACTGGAAACGTACCAAATGCGTCAAACAAAAGGATCACCAATCAGCATATGGGAAAAAAGTATAGAAGCACATGCTTTTCCTCTATCCTTTCCTACTGGCAAAGGAGGATGGTACGATGATAGACCTATTCAAATATCAGCATCAGAATATCGCTCATTACGGATGTATTCTGAAGATCCACATTTTGTCTAAATCTGGGAATACATATTCCACCTATTCTTTGAAAGTGAACTAGCAACTTTATGTTACGGAGTTGCACACATATTAAAATCAGGATCCCACTTTCAAAATATGACAGCTACAGAATTATTACAAAAAGTGCAACAAAAAGATGAGGTTTTACAATCAAATATTACAAATCTATTAGCAAATATGCGTGGTACTAAAGAGTACTGGTTTCAACGTCATGGAGATGTACGTTGTATGATCAGAAACCTTGGCCCACCCACTTGGTTTGTTACATTAAGTTGTGCAGAACATGCATGGGAAGATTTACATGATTTCCTACGCATATCAAACAAAAACAAAACAAACATAGATATACTAAGTCCTGGAGAACTTTGTTCTCTGGATCCTGTTAATGTTTCAAGATATTTTCACCGTCGCTTCATTGCTATTCTACATTTTATTTGTAATAAAACTGTTCCTCCCCTTGGAGAAGTGCAACACTTCTTTTGGAGAGAAGAATACCAAGCCAGAGGAGCACCACATATCCATATGCTTTTATGGATTAAAGATGCTCCTAAATTTGGTCAAGACAGTGATGCCACTGTTTTACAGTTTATTGAAAAATATGTCACTTGTGAAATTCCATCGGAATCCAAAAATAGTGATCTTCATGCACAAATTTTACAATTTCAAAGACACAAATGTGGCAAATATTGTCCTCGCAAATACAAAAACAAAGGGAAATACTACACCAAATGCTGATTTGGTTTCCCTAGACTAGACTAGTTACAAATACAGGTCAAGTGAATAACCTCATGTCTTCAGTTAGACAGTGTTAAAGGCAAGTCACCTAAAAATACATATTACATACAAAGAAAAGAAGAAAAATATATCAATGATTACAATGCAATCATTGCCCACTTATGGAATGCAAAATTAGATGTGCAGTACATTGCAGACCATTCTACTGCAGTTGCACGATATGTCACAGCATACTTAAATAAAGCAGAAAAGAGAGCTGCAAGACCGCTGGAATGACCTATCATCAGATAAAACAGTGTCTCAACAATTATACAGCTTGGGCATACAAATGCTGTCCCATAGAGAATGTGGATCCTATGAAGCAGCTGATCGTTTAACTGGTACTGCACTGCATGGTAAATCTGAAAATATAGTATGGGCATGTCTTGGTCCGGCTAAATCTAGAAAAAGAGTTCTAAAATCATACGAAGATATAGAAACAATAGCCAAACATGATCCCAACAGCCAAGACATTTTAAAAAACAATTTATTGGACACATACTACCCAAACAGGAGTACCACTTTGGAAACCATATGTCTATACCACATAGCCCAAAACTACACATACAAAAATAATAAAAAACGGTAAATATAGAGTGACAAACTGTGAAGGCAGCTTAGTAAAACTCACCAAACCAAATGTAATTAATCATATCAAATTGTCATTAAAGACTCCTCAACATAAAGAAGTATATTACATGTCCCTGCTACAACTCTTTAAACCATGGAGAAAAGATGAAGAAATACTAGATAACTATGACTCATATGAAGACGCTTTCAAAGTAACTGAAAGCACTATAACTGATGTAAACTTTACACTGTACAAAACAATGTTGCACAATGAACAGCAACACGAAGAAGAACTCCGGGCCCAACTAGATAAGGACACTCCTGACAGTAGTCAACCTTCTGTAACAGAAAGCCAAGAACCACTGGGAGAGCCACTAATAACACATGAGGCAGAATTAGCTATGATAGAAGTAGAAAAAACCATGTGTCAGTATGAAGATAAAGAAGACTTCACTATACTACAATCAAAACTAAACAATGAGCAATGTAGCATTTTTCAAGAAGTAACAAAAGAAATTGCACATGGTGTACAACATGAAAACAAAGAATGCACCTGCCAAAATTAGAAACCTATACTATTGTACGTCAGTGGTGAAGCTGGTTCTGGCAAAACATTCCTAATCAAAATCATCAGTAAGTTCCTTCAACAATTGACAAACAACAAACTGTCAGCTGTTGTCACTGCCCCCACAGGTTTAGCTGACTACAACATAGGTGCTGTCACTTTCCACCGATTACTACTCCTGCCAGTAGAACACCAAAACAAATTAGACTATTACAAACTTTCTACAGAAGCTGCAATGGAACTACGCAGAGTATTGAAACAAATGAAAATGCTACTAATAGATGAGTGAGCATGGTGTCCAACCTAATGTTGGCTTTGATTCACCTCAGATTACAAGAAGTACTCAAAACAAACTATGAAGAGCTCTTTGCAGGAAAACACATTATTGTTTTCGGAGATCTTCTGCAATTGACACCAGTAAAAGGTGAGCCTATTTTTAAAACATTAGGACAAACTCTGGCGTAAAACTGTTGGCAGCATTGGAAATGTCAACCTTTGGCAACATTTCCAATACAGAGAATTAACAGAAAACATGCGGCAATCTGCAGATCTCACTTATGCCAACATCTTAAAAAGTATCAGAGTTGGCATACTTTCTAAAGAAGCAGAAGCAATATTGAAAACCCGGCACATTCATGCACTTTATGGTGATAATGCATGTGGTACAGATGTTATGGAACAATTAGCCCACAAAGATCTCAATTGTATGGCCTTAATGCCAACTCTTGCAAGCTGTTTCAAACTCAATGAAATAATGTTAAGTAAAGAAATGCAACCAATAATGTAAATTAGCGCCACAGACAAACTAGATGTACATGATATGACACTACCCATGTGTGACCAAGCCACAACAAGACTAAATAGTTTAGAAAAATCAATCTCAAACACAACAGGCTTGGAAAAGATATTAAAATTATCGTTAAATTGCAGAGTAATGCTTAAAACGTAACCTTGACGTGGACCAAGGACTAGTTAATGGAACACTGGGTACAGTTGTTGCCTTTCAAACATACCCACGTGACAACAAAATTCAGTTTGTCAATATTCTCTTTGACAAACTTTCAGAAGTAAAAAGGATAGGACGCTCAACAGCTCGATTCCTTCTCTTCAAAGACATGTTTGTACGCAGAGAACAATTATCTCTAACTCTTGCATACGCAGTCACCATTCATAAATCACAAGGTCTTACCCTAGACAAAGCAATGATAGACATTGGTAACACAGTCTTTAAAGAAGGCATGAGCTACGTAGCACTATCACGCTTATGTACACTTGACGGTCTATTTCTAATCAACTTTGATGCAAGTAAAGTAAACGCTGATATTCCTTGCATTTTAGAATACAATAGACTTTGCTCACTATACAACCCCATCTAAACACATATTCTGTGCCACAAAAAGTAAAACGTTGTAAAAGAAAACTAAATCAAACAGAAATGCAACAGGATGTCACTGCAAATCCTCCAAAGAGAGTAAAAGAAACTAAAACTTCAAGTACCACAAACATAAAAGAACCCATTAGGGAAAGTAAACCAGGTACTTCATCAAAGAAGGAAGACAAACTAAAAAAAAATCAATCAGATACAGAACTATCTGGTCCATTTAAACTCTCAAATATAGTTGGAGTAAGTTGCTACGTAAATGTAGCAATGAATATTCTATTTCAATTGCCACCAATCGTTGACAACATTTACATACACAGTACAGACCAATTGTGTTTGCAAATGTTAGTACTTCACAGAAATGCAACAAACAATCCTGATAACACGTATAGTGTTTATGGAATAAGACAACAATTGGACTACTGTGCTGGAATGGTTAAATTCACTATAAACTCACAGGAAGATCCACAAGAATTTCTAATGTACTTACTACAAGTACTGGAAAATAAAAACATACCTATAAATTAAATCTTCAAGATTTCATACATGTGGAAACATACATGCACTCTCTGCAACAATGTGACACAAGAAGAAATCCCCAATGAACGCTTCATATATATATCAATACCTAATTGTGACTCCATTCCATTTCAGCAACTTGTACAAAATGCAAACCATGGTAGATTATGTACTACCTGCAATTCGGATAATCGCTCCACGTTAGTAATACAAACACATAGTAAATACGTAATACTAATGCTTCTACGTTACAATTCAGATGGTGCCAAAAACAACTGCAAGCTGACAGGATTAACACATGGTCCAATATCACTTGGTAAGAAAACCTTCACAACAATAGCTATAATCTACCACGCAGGAGCCACAACCTATTCAGGGCACTACACTGCATATATAAAAAAGAAATGTGGATGGTTTGAATGTAATGATAGTACCATTACTCTAAAGCAGAGATTACCAGCAAATCTTACAAACGCTTATTTAATGTTCTTAAAACAAAAATTTGATAAACTGTACTTAAACCTTAAGTAAACTTATAGTAAAAAAATAGAAACTGTTAGAATATTCCAAAAGCTATCTAACTGCCCAAAGATTCTACAACAACTAATCAGATAAATGAATACCACTAAATTAGAGCAACAACTAGACAGTTAGAATACGCCAATTGGTATCTAACTGTCCCAAAATTTAACAATATCCAAACAGTTAAAACAATACCACTAAAATATATAAAAAAAATAGACAGTTGGAATACGCCTACTGGTATCTAACTGCTCCAAAATTTTACAATATCCAAACAAATAAATAATATGTTACTGCTCCAAAAAACTGCAACAAGCCGATGTATAAAGCATTAGCCAGAAACAACAAGTGAACACTCAAAACAAACAAATAAACTGTAGCATAACAGAAAAAGGTTTTCTTTAATCCAACATGGATTTTTTTTTCTCCCACAGACCCAATGATTTTAGCAACAAACACAGAAACTGAGCAAATTAAAATGTGATAACTAAACTGTACTTAAACCTTAAGTAAACTTATAGTAAAAAAATATAAACTGTTAGAATATTCCAAAAGCTATCCTATCTAACTGCCCAAAGAATCTACAACAACTAATCAGATAAATGAATACCTCTAAATTAGAGCAAAAAATAGACAGTTAGAATACGCCAATTGGTATCTAACTGTCCCAATATTTAACAATATCCAAACAGATAAATGAATACCACTAAAATATATATAAAAAATAGACAGTTAGAATATGCCTACTGGTATCTAACTGCTCCAAAGTTTTACAATATCCAAACAAATAAATAATATGTTACTGCTTCAAAAAAACTGCAACAAGCCAATGCATAAAGCATTAGCCAGAAACAACAAGTGAACACTGAAAACAAACAAACTGTAGCATAACAGAAAAAGGTTTTTTTTTAATCCAACAGACCCAAAGATTTTAGCAACAAACACAGAATCTGAGCAAATTGTACAGTACTCTGGTTTGTGATCTACTAAATATGAGGGTCCAAACAAAAAAAAAAAGTTAATTATACAATGTAATAAGTCATTACAAAATACTAATACTAACATGCTATTTTCTTTTATCACAGAAATGAACAAGAAATACATGTACTCCAGTTACTAAACCAAACAGTAAGTATATCATAATAAGTACAACCATTGCAGCATATCACACCCATAGTGGCTTATAACTTGGTTCCTTATAAATTTGTTTTTGACTCAAAGTTATAAGCCACTATGAGTGTGATATGCTGTGGTGGTTGTGGCCAGGGCATAGAGTCTTGGGTGCATGGCCAAATGTCCATGCACCCAACACTCTATGCCCTGGCCACAACCACCGCAACATATCACACCCATAGAGTCAAACATTTCAACTATGGCCTATGGAAACTTTTAATGTCCGCGGACATTATGAGTGTTCTTAGAACACTTTCAACTTGCCAGCGAACAATACTGACAGCGTCCTCAGGACACCCCCATTTTGTTTATTTGCGAACATTTCAGGACACCACGAGTGTTCTTAGAACACATTCAACTTGCCAGAGAACAATACGGACAGCGTCCTCAGGACACCCCCATTTTGTTTATTTGCGAACATTTCAGGACACCACGAGTGTTCTTAGAACACATTCAACTTGCCAGAGAACAATACGGACAGCGTCTTCAGGACACCCCCTACGAGCATTTCAGGACACCACGAGTGTTCTTGGAACACTTTAAACTTGACATCAAACAATACGGACAGCGTCCTCAGGACACCCCCATTTTGTTTATTTACTAACATTTCAGGACACCACGAGTGTTCTTATAACACATTCAACTTGCCAGAGAACAATACGGACAGCGTCTTCAGGACACCCCCTACGAACATTTCAGGACACCGCAAGTGTTCTTAGAACACTTTAAACTTGACAACGAACAATACAGACAGCGTCCTCAGAACACCCTCATTTTGTTTATTTGCGAACATTTCAGGACACCGCGAGTGTTCTTAGAACACATTCAACTTGCCATCGAACAATACTGACAGCGTCCTCAGGACACCCCCATTTTGTTTATTTGCGAACATTTCAGGACACCACGAGTGTTCTTAGAACACATTCAACTTGCCAGAGAACAATACGGACAGCGTCTTCAGGACACACACTACTAACATTTCAGGACACCGCAAGTGTTCTTAGAACACTTTAAACTTGACAACGAACAATGCGGACAGCGTCCTCAGAACACCCCCATTTTGTTTATTTACAAACATTTCAGGGCACCACGAGTGTTCTTAGAACAGTTTCACCTTGCTTGCGAACAAAATGGACACATATTGCATCCTCAGAACACCCCCCCATTCAGTTTATTTAGAAGCCGTGTTGTCCGCAAACAAATCTCATACTCTCCCACCCTCCCCAAACACTCTTACACACCAACACACTCTACTAAATACAAATTTTAAACCAAGTTTCACTGCGCTGTCCAAGGATGCCCGTGAATCCAAGATGGCGGGTGCTACCGAAAATCTGACGCGCTTCACGCTCCACGCCATCCAATCAGCGAACACGTCGCATGTCCGCGGACATCACGCAAGCCGACTGGCCAATCAGGACACTGTCCGCGGAGCGAACAGGGAAGTGTGTCTGCGGACCGAACACAGATATCACAAATTTTGTTTTACCTACTTTTTGGTCATTTTAAAAAAAACTACCGGACGGATTTTCACCAAATCTGCAAAAGCGCGCTTTCGGGACCAAGCCACTACTCCTGGTCCAAATTTGGTGAAAATCCGTCCAGCGGTTTGGGCTGTAGGCACGAGCACATTTTTTGTTCCCCATTCAGTTTATGGGAAAAAAAGGTTCTGGCACCCCCCCCCCTATAACTTTGCCCCCCCTCGACGAATCCTCACCAAACTTTGCAAAAGAATTCAGAGTGGTCCATATACTTGTTTTGCAAGGTTTGGTGTGGATTCGTCCAGGGGGAGCAAAGTTATAAGCCGCCCAAAAAGTGCTTTTCCTATGGAAATAGCAACTTAACCATAACTACACAGCCACTACTAACTATATATAGTTACAACAAGATACAAATTATTAAATAAACACATTATTAACACAAGAATATATATAACAAGTCAGTTCAAATCATTTCATATCTATACAAGAACTAAATACAATACGGTTTCAAAATCCTTTCCCATACATGGTGCGCCGCAGCCGTAATTACCAATGACTATTCAGCATAGAGTGCAGACCAGAGTTCATTGGAGCCAGGACTCGAGAAATGTTCATACGCTCTGCTATATTCTTCGGTCAGTATCGGACATTACATCAGAATATGTTGGGCAGTTTTTCAATGTTATGTTCACAGAGACAACAGAGTCTGGCCGCACATGGCTTCAATATACTCCAGCACAGGGAGAATATTAATAAGCATGTATAGAATAAAGTGTGTCAAAGATGGATTAAGTAGCTTGATTAAATATCCACGTGGTCATTCCAAGAAAGAGCCCTGACTTGCATATTGCATTTATCTCTTCTTTTCAGCCAATATGGAAATGGATTGTGAGCGATCCCACCCAAGTGTCTTATCTTTCAATGTATTAAAAAATGAAGACTTTTCACAAGCAGAAGGCAACATCAGCCATATTTCTTCAGGGTGGGTGTTCACAGTGGCTAACAGGTCCCTATAGACAAAAAAAGGAACAAACACTGCTGCACAACAATAGCTTTAAGTGATTAAAAATGTTAGGCAAGGTAGTGAGGTGCAGAAGAGAGGAACACAACCCTGGCACTAGGTTGTGATGGTCTTAAGAACAAAGAGCATAGAGTGTCCACGAGCCTCCCCTGCACACTCAAGCGACTGTCAAAAGACAAACAATAGATAGAACTATGTAACCTCTTGAAATACATATCTTAGCAGTTAACTAATTGAGACAAACAATCTCAATTTACCCTATTGTCTCTAGGCTATTCCGAGGTGAGGAGTGATTGACTTGTTTCCTCCATGCTAAATCTCAAAAAGCATCAGTGGGGTACCGATGAGAGGTAGGGCTAACTTCGAGCAGAGAAATATTAATCTGTATTGATACTAATGATTTATCTTTAGGCATAACAACAGTAAAACACAACCACTTTCTATTTTCTCTTTATCATACAGATCACCCCAAAGATTTTAAAAGAACATTTGAATTTATGAGCACTGTGTAAGTATTTGTTTTTGCTCTTGAGGAAGGAAACTAGAGCCCCGAAACGCATTGAGCTTGTATATTTGAACAGAAAACTATGATTTACAGAGAATGATATCTGTATAACACAATATATACATGTAATATTGTTGCAATGTATGTGGAATAACGGACAATAGTTCTATCAACTGAATACATGTTATTTACATGAAGAAATGTATTTAAATAAATTGTATAATGCAAAGTTTTGAGAGTTGCTGAAATGGTACCTTCATAATAATTCTTTCCAATGAAACAGATCCTACTAGTAACATGAATAACACTGAATAGGAACAGTGGGTCCATATATATTAGATACTATTGGGAATCCTAAATAGCTTGATAGATTACTGAGATAAGTATAAGTATTACTGTAATATTAATGAACTATTGTTTGTCTTTTGACAATCCCTTGAGTGTGCAGGGGACACAAGTGATCCACGCAGCTCGTGGGCACTCTATGCTCTTTGTTCTTATAACAGGTCCCTATAAACAGCATTGCTGGGCTTATCCTTTACATATAGAAAAATGAACAATAGAACTGCCATTTAAATAATACAACAAGGATAGCAAGCAACCATCGTATTGCAAATAGTCGAGGAGGTGAGAGGGTGATTAGGAAGCTGCAATCAAAGACCATATAGTACCGAAAGAACATTACCAATGATAAGCAATGGATATATCTCCGCCTCAGGTTCCATATCTTTTGAAAGATTCCCAAAGCGTACCTTAACTCAGAGATGGGCATTAGGTTGATAGTGGTTACTGGTCATTAACTGCATGGATCCTGCTCTGGAGAGGCTTCATCTTGACTGGGAATGACCAACCCACACCCAGGTGAGAGCCTTAATGGACACACTAGGCACTACAGGCACTTCAATGCCAACTATGGCACTACAGTAGCTCTCTTGACTTTGAACAAACTTCCTAATCAAGTTTGTTGCAGGGGCGTATCAGCAGGTGTTTCAAGGGCTGCATGAGGGCATATGCTACATCCTAATGCTGTGCGCACCAGATAACAATATGGTTCAAAATGACATCCAACCTAGGAATGGGAGCAGCTGTAACACAACTGGATGAGAAAGGCAGAGAGTAGCATCTGGGGAGAACGAATGCTACATAACTATTTGTGTCAATGAGCCTGTAAGGGGCAGGACTTCACAGCCGAGCATAAGGCAGGACTAGACATGTGAATGCAGTGTCACACATGGCCTCAAGACACACAAACTATGAAAGACAGTTTAAGGGTTTCTATTATTCTCTTAACCAATGGGCTCTCTTAGGGCCGTCTCCTATCGCTCTCCTTTCACCGAGAGAGGACATTCCCGTCACTAATCCATGCATTACTGAACCCCGGGATGGTCAATAGAGGTTGGTAATCCAAACTAACTACAATCTACCTGTCTCAAGGTGATGGACTCAAGATGAATGCCTTTTCTATCTAGACTCCCTCAGGGAACAATGTAGAGGGTCCCTGCATATTAGACAAGATGTAAATTAAGGGTAGTGTGCCTTTCACACACTCAAGACCCAATTGTTCTTATCCGGCCACGCTCTATCAGTTGCCTCCCTTAATCTTGCTGTTATTCTCCCTTTTATCCTCCTACTCTACTCCCTCCTATTCCACCTTCCAGCTCCCCTTCCTCGCCCTACTACTATCTCTTCTGTTCTACCTTCACCCTTTGATCTTACTCTCTGCTTATACTTTCCACTATTACTTTCTTCTCTACTACTCCTACGTAGCACTACTCTCCTCTACACTTTACTAACTCTCTTCCATACACTCTACTGCTTCTCTCCTCGCCACCCACACCTTCTTCTAGTCACCTTCCTATCACTTCCCACAGTCACCTTATGCATCAGTCCCTACTCCCCCCCCCCACACCTTTCAGGCTCACTCAACCACAAGTACCACTCTCTCCCACCAACCAATACCTCACCTTGCACACACAGTCAAAGTTGTTTCCATGTTCCTCTGTTCCATCCTTTTTTTCCATCTGGTCTTTTGGTCATCATCCTTCCTTGACCTCACCTGAACAACCCACAAAGTCCTGCTTCATGTGCCCACTTTCATCCTCTCCCTTCCACTGGCCCTCTGCCTCAGCTTGTTTTCTGGGCCAAACGCTGCCTTTCCTTTCCACAGGGAAGGTCCCACAAGCATCAGAAAATGCAAACAGGGTCTCAAACCCTGCCCATTTTCTGTACGTGGGTCCACTGGTCTCTGGCAATGGCGGACCACAAATTATGTTTTGACGTGTACACCACTCTGCGGCTCTCACACAGGGTGAGAATATTTCCCATTGAAACGCAAGTCTGACCGGGTTTTCCACACCCAGACTCACTCCGGCATGGTACTGTTGCTGGTTGTTCTTCCTGGGTCAGTGGCTTCGTCTGACCCGCTCAACTCTTGCCCTGATGTTTCGCCACAGTGGCAAGCCTAAATGCCCTGCTGTGTGGTCATCGCTGCTTTTTGTTTGCTCAGTTTTCTAGCAATGGAAACTCCAAGATGGCAGCTCCCATATTCAGTCCCTCAGTCTACACCCCTGCAATGCAGAAGTCTGAGTAACAGTGTGCACCTGAGGTAACTAACACATTTGTAGTAGCACCACTGAAACCTCGATACACATTACATCGCCAATTACTGCCTTTCAGAGATATAAAAGAGGAAGTAAAGGTAGAGCAGTGTGGGTGCTTGGAGGCAGAGCAGGATCGATTGGAGCAGGATGGATGAGCATAAAGAAACAGAGGGAGTTGGAGAAGGTGGAATGAGAGAGGAGACTGGGAGGAGAGAGATGGAGGGCAAGAGTCAGCAGGGTTAGAATTGCCAGGAGGAGGTGGCAAAAGGTGCATCATGAGGAGAGGGAGGAAGGACGAGAAGGGGCTTTCTTAGGGAAGGTAAGTCAGTCCCTCACAGGTGGGTAGGAATAGGCATGCAGCAGAGGGACATCGAGGTGCAGGTGAAGCAGGTGCGCAGAGGAGAAGGAGAGGGAGTGGAATAGAGCATGGCAACACATGTACGAGCGCTTTGTGAGGTGTCTAGCAGGAGAGACAAGGGAAACTGGTGAGGCAGGATCCAGAGATAATGATGTGGTCCAAGGAGAAAATCAGTAGATGCCTCTTGCCTGGGTACATCTCAAGAATTGAGACACCAGCCTAGGACATGGCTCATTTGCACTAATCGAACAAGGGACGACCACTCTAAATCTATGGATTCAAGCGTTCTCCCGATCATACCATAGCTACAAAAAACAGGCCAGGAAGCCTGAATGGTAAAGGAGACATTTGACTTCCAGGATCACTAGAACTGGGGCGATGCCCAGACAACTGTGAGAGATTTTTACTGTGGTCAGTGAACTGACATACATACAACTCTCCATCTGCTCCGGAGTAGTTAGCCTCTGGAAGAAGCTGGACCATGGCCTGGTAAAGAACTAAAAGACATTTGCCTTGAATTATCTTTCTTGTGTTCTTCGAGATCTGGTGGACTAGGCCATCCTGACACTATCCCATTGAAAAGAGGTAGGAAAGTTAAAAAATAACCTAAAAATATTTTTAAAAAACTAAAAATTCATTGCCTGGGAAAGATCTATTTATTTCTGTATATGTTCTTTTTGACCCCAAATGTTAATTCAAGCTATCCTTCTGCTAATATCTAAAAAGAAAGTGCTGGGGAGGGAAATGTTAGTCTAACTTGTGTGACAGGGTCAAGGGCTTGACCCTTTATGGGGGAGAATGGGATCCCTCCAAACCTGTGGTAGACGGTCTACCACGGTGGAGGCCAGAGACAATCCTACCCCAGAGGTGGGGTGAGGGAGTTGGGAGTGCCACAGTGCCTGATGGTGCATTGGTAATACTATATCACTCAATGCCTTACAGGTGCAAACCTGGCCAGTGTTCTCGCTTCTTAGTCACAGGACCACAAGTTCCAGAAGGCTGTGCAGTGACGAACCAACATAACGAAAACGTTGAAAGGAGTCACCAGAAACCCATTTGGCCCATTACTTGATCATTCTTCTTACGTAGACGATTTGAGTGGAAGGGGTGGTAGACAGAGGGAGCGGACCAGATGGTGCAGGACTCGGGCAAGCATATTTTAAAGTCTGCCCATTTGACGCTTTGCATTTTTGTAAAAGTCAAAGGGTTCTCTGCAGGTTTATAAATGACAATTACACAAGCCAGTGTTTTGAAAGTATGAAAAGCTGTAAAATACAAAAGACAAACCCAGATTAAATCTGTTAAATCACACTGACTGGTATGCTGGTACTTATATACTTCTCTTGATGATGGAGAGAATGAAGCTAGAATCATTCTGTGTTGCACCCTTCTACAATAGTTTGTTTTTAAAAATGGTCATGTTTGGTAATGTGATCGGTGTACTTTTCAAGCCAGTTTTATAAAATGAGATTATTTTAGTTCATAGTAAGAACTGGTAATGAAACTGTTCAAATGCAGAAATTGCAGAGTTGGCACAAATCCCAGCTTTACCACTTAACCCATGTGTGATTCTGGGCATCTCATTTAATCTTTTATTGCCTAGCCTCTCGAAATTGTAAGTCCCTAAACCTTTCAAAAAATGTCAGTCCTTCAGAGTGATTTCCTTTTCAGGGTATGATCTTCAAAACAGCCTCACTCATGGTTTCACTGGCTATAGTGTTAGTTCCACTATAATAGAGAGAATTAATATATTGCACACCACAGGCACTTGTTCCGTTGATCTCTAATGGCAACACCATTTGAAAACATGTCCCATTTCTAATCTTGGTCTGTCTGGATACCGAAACCTTCCTGGTAGCTTCTAATCTACATCCACTATCCATGCTATGGTATGGTATGTCTTAGTTACTTACCTGTAACTGTATTTCTCCAGCATTGGTATCTTTCATAGATTCACATGCTTGAATATTCCCAGTCGTCAGACTGGAAACCTTCGGTGATAAAAATAACTATTATTATTTTTTTTAATATACATACATTGCTACCTAGAAATGCATGCACATAGCCCATTATGGCCTATGAGCCATTCTATTGTTTAGTCCCTCCACCTCACTTTGGTCCTTTATGACCCCAACCAATGAGGTGGCAGGGCCTAAGCTCCGCCCCAGGCAGCCATCTTCAGATTTTGAACCATAGAGACTCCAGTATGATGGATGCTGAGTATAGGAGCAGCCTCTAAGGGGAGGCGGGTGGGCGCATGTGAATCTATGAAAGATACCAATGCTGGAGAAATACAATTACAGGTAAGTAACTAAGACTTCTCCAGCATTGGATCTTTCATAGATGCAGATGCTCGAATAGAATACCAAGCAGTTAAAAACATGCCATCATCATATCCATATATGCAAATACAGAAAACTTATTTCTGATCAAACCTTTACCATGCAGCAACACAACGGTTACATACTCCGGAAAGGTGGGAAAAGGTGGCTGGTCCTACCTTATGCAAAGAGATGGCAGAGCACTGCCTGTCCAACTGCAGTTTCTTTGTTGGTATCTTTAGCCAGGCAGTAGTGTTTTGCGGACGTGTGCAGAGTGCTCCACGTGGCAGCTCTGCATATGTCCTTCAAGGCCACCCCTGCGTGGAATGCTGTTGACGCCGCTCTCCCTCTGGTGGAGTGCGCTGAGGGTGGTTTGGGAAGGGGGTCTCCTTTCTTTAGATGGCTGTGGGTGATGCAAGAGGAGACCCAGCGCTCCAGACCTTGTTTGGAAATATGCTAGCCCTTTGTATGGCCAAAGAAAGTGATGAACAGTCTATTTGAAGAACAGAACTCTCTAGTCCTTTGCAAATAAAACGTTGCAACTCTTGCTATGTCGAGAGAATGTAATGTTCGTTCTGCTTCCGAAGAATGATTCTGGAAGAAAGTTGGTAAGACAATGCGTTCCGTAAGCGTTATTTCCGATACTACCTTCGGAATGAACTTAGGTTGTGGTCTTGAAATGACCCAGTCCTTATGGAACAGGGTGAAGGGAGGTTCTGAAGATAAGGCTTGTAACTCACTGATCCTCCTGGCCGAAGTAATTGCTATCAAGAAAGCCGTTTTCCATGATAAGAATTTATATTGCATCTGGATGGGCTCGTAATGAGGCTCCATGAGGGCTGTTGGCACAGTGTTCAAGCTCCAGGTTGGGACCGGTGTGGGCGTAGGTGGGTATGTTCGCAGAAGTCCTTTAAGGAAGACCTTAACAGTCGGAAGGGAAAGTAAGAACTGCGTCTCCGGAGCCGTCGTGTATGCCGTGATGGCAGACAGGTGGACCTTGATTGAAGACCGCGAAAGACCTGCTTTGGCTAAGTGTAATAAGTAGGGAAGTACTTGGTCAACCGAAGCTGTAAGAGGATCAATAGCATATGTCTCACACCACTTGGAAAAACAAGTCCATTTCCTAGTGTAAGCGATGCGTGTAGAAGGCGCCCTTGAGGCCCTATTTATATCCCAGCATTCCGCAGGCAGATTAAGATACATCAGTTTGCGCTGCTCAGGAACCAGGCCTTGAGAGACAGGCTCGCTGGATTGTGATGGAGGACCTTGCGGTTCTGCTGCGTCAATAGATACTGATGCGTCTTGAGGCGAATCGTGGGCCATCGTGACAGGTGCTGTAGGGTTGAGTACCAGACCCGCTGTGCCCAATCCGGTGCAATTAGGATCATAGAACATTTCTGCTCTCTCAGTCTGCGTAGTATCCTGGAGAGGAGGGGAAAAGGGGGGGAAGGCATATAGGAATTTCCCCATCCAATCCACTGAGAACACGTCTCCTACTGACTGACTCTCTGGGTACCTGGAGGCAAATCTTTTGCATTTCTTGTTGGCTCTGTTGGCAAAAAGATCGAGATGTGGATTGCCCCATAAGGCGAAAATCCGTTGGGCTTCCTGCTCGTCCAGCTCCCATTCGTGAGAAGACGGTTAGTCCCTGCTCAGCTTGTCCACTAGGACATTGTCCACTCCCGGAAGATGTTCCGCCTTGATTTGGACTCCGTGATGCAGGGCCCATGCCCCTAGTAGTTGAGCTTCTTGAGACAAGATCTCTGACCTTGTGCCTCCTTGTGTCGTGAATTTCCCCCGTCTCACCTGAGATCGCTTCTTGCAGGGTTCTGCGGGAAGATTCTTCTTGCGCACGGATCAGGTTTGTACAAGCCCACACGAGTCTCCTCTGACTGCAGCGTGCGTTCAGCGTTCCAGGATACTCAGAGGTTAGGGGCGTCCAGGAAGAAGAAGCGTACGCTAGGGCACGCGGATTCCAGGAACAGGGTGGAAAGGAGAGGGTGGAAGAAATGGGAACAAGGATAGTGGAATAGTTCGCCAAGCTGCGATGCACACGTCTAGTCACTACCTGTTGATAGCGTTGAGACACGCAGGGATGTGGGGGCGTGGCCTATTTATAGGACGTACTACATCCGCCGTGAAAGCTGGTGCGAGGCGTGTCTCGTGAGACGCCATGTTGGGAGTAGCAATGAATGCAGGCCCCCTGCGATAAGGACCAGGAAGTCCAGAAGGGGCGCATTCTGTGATTCATGACACCTTGCTTGTTTGTATATTGCATGGAGGTCATGTTGTATGTCTGTACAGTGAGTACCTGCCCCGCTACTATCCGAAGGAAAGCTTTCAATGCCCACCGAATGGCCCTGAGTTCCAACACGTTGACGAGGAGCCCTTGGTTTGTAGGTCCGCAAGATGAGCACCCCAGCCCAAAAGAGATGCGTCTGTCCTTAAGAGAAGGGTCGACGTTGGTGCCTGAAATGGCATTCCCTGTAAAAGGTTCTGAGGAGTGTTCCCCCATCGAAGAAACCTGTGCAGAGACATAGGAATCTGGACGATGTCCTCCTACGAACCGAGAGCTTGTTTCCATTGGTGGTCCAGTGCCTCCTGAACGGGCCTCATGCGAAGCCTGCAATTTGGTATGAGGAATATACATGAGAACATCATGCCCAGGAGGGACTTGTAAGAGCGCACTGATGTTGTTTCTCTCCTTAAGAAACAAGAAGTCAAGTGGAGAATTGCTGATGCTCTTTCTGCCGACGGTCTCACTATGGGAATGTTGGTGTCGAGATCGGCTCCCAGGAAAGAAACTGTCTTGCTGGGAACTGGACAGAACTTTGCTTCGTATATGGCGAAACCTAATCCTCTTAGGAGATTTGTTGTCCTTGAAACCGCCAAGCACGCACTTGAGGCGGAACTCGCTCTTTTCAACCAGTCGTCCAGATATGGAAAGACTTCTGTTCCTGTCCTCCTGAGTTTTGCAGCCACTGGTGCTAGGCATTTTGTAAACACCCTCGGTGCTGATCTCAGACTGAACGGGAGCATTCAAAACTGAAAATGAAGATCGCCCACAGTAAACCTGAGGAATTTTCTGTGTGCTGGATGGATCGGTACATGGAAGTATGCGTCCTCCAAGTCTACAGTGGCCAAGAAATTGTGCACGTTTAGCCAAGGGAGCACTGCTTGCAGAGTAGTCATCTTGAATTTGATGCGCTTGATATATTTGTTTAGTGCCCTCAGGTCCTTCCGCTTCAGAGAGTAAGGTACTGGCCCTATTGCTGCTTTGTGCAGCAGTTTCTGTATTTCGCACATGTCTTTAACATATGTACCCTGCGCGGAGCCGGGGGTAAGAAAGGTGGCTGGTCTAGAAATTCCAAGGTGTGTCCCTCGCGCACCACCTGCAACATCCATTTGTCTGATGTTATTGACTGCAGGCGTTGGCAGAACTGGCTCACCTTTGTCCCCCCACCGGGGTGTGACGTTGAGGGGGAGGAGCTAGACTGTCAGTCTTGCTTGCTCTACGACTTCCCTTGAGCGCTGCCCTGCCTTCCTCTCTCGGCGTACTTATTGGAAGATTGGTATTTGGAGTCCTGGCATGAACTACCTTGCGACTTCTGGCCGCGACTTCTGGCCGTAGGGAGGGCGGTTGATACCTCCAAAAGTACGAAACGACCGGCGATCCTCGTCTTTCTCTTTCAAGGAGCTGATGGCACGTGCCCTGTCCGTATCCGTTTTGATTCCTTTGAGGTGGTCATCGATCTTTTTCCCCAAAGAGTTCTTGACCATCCAAGGGCATATCCAAAATCTGCGCCTGGACCTCAGGTCTGAAATTGGTAGCCTTCATCCAGGCCTGTCTTCTCAGCACTGTACCGTGGGCCATCTGCCGGAAACCTGACTCTGCCACATTGACTGCAGCGTCAATCATGTGATCCGAAGCTGCTTCCCCATCGGTGATAATCGACCTGGAGTCCTCCTGGAGTTCTACAAGCAGCTGTTTGGCCAGCTTAGACATACAGAGCCAAAGCTTGCGGTTGAATCTCACCATCATGGCCAGCGCGTTGCCCGCCCTGATGGTAAGCGATGCTGATGCAGACACTTTCCTGCCCATAGCCTCTAGTTTGTGAACGTCCTTGTCCGGTGGGGCTGATAGAGGTGATGCTGGATTGGACAACTTTTCCTAGGTGCTACTGTGATAACCGAATCTGGTTTTGTATGACCTCGAAGACAAAGAGGAGCAGACTCCGGAGCCTTGTACTTTTTCTCTGGCCTGGAAACTAGAGCCGGAGTAGATAAGGGTGTGGCCAATATCTTGGAACCAGACTCCCAAATGGTGTCGAGGAGAGGAATGGTAGTAACAGTTCTCCTACGCTTGTCCCTGTGCTCATAGAGCACCCACTTCTTCTCCTCCGATGTGACCTGTAATTGGAACAATTCTGCGGCTTTGCCGATGATAATATGAAAAGAGACTAGATCATCCGGTGGTGAAGAACCACCCGGAGAATCTTTCTTTCTGGGCTTTTCGACAATGTAATCGTCCCATTCACTAGTGTCCGGTTCTTGCGTGATCTCGCCTTCTTCCGGTTCAGAAAACTCGAAAGGGTCTTCTTGCCAGTCTGAGGCTGAAACAGAGGATGGTACAATCGTTGGATCTCTAGCTGGAGACCTTGTCCTATGCGACGATGCCGGAAAAGGGACCCTTGTCGGTGAAGAACTGAGTGTCCTGCTCCTAGACCTGTGCGGTGGCTTGGGTGAACGCACCCTTTTCTGCTGCCTACTCATGGAAGGCAAATGTCTTGGCGTGCTTTGTCGAGGTAAAAACTCTCTCGCGGAAGGTTACTCTCTCTCGGTAGAGTTGTCTTGCTTTTTTCATTTTGTCGTCTGTTGAACTCTTCAATGATCCTTTGCATTGATAACATTAGCCAGGATCATAAGGATCAGCAGGCATCTCCGTAGTAGGTTGCCAAAGAGGACTGTGTTCCTTAGGTGTAAGACAGTGTTGTTCCTCAACAAACTCAGTGTCTGAAAATTCCTGGCAGAGGATGTCGTCAGGTAGCTCCGGATTTCTCCTACGGGAGATAATTGTGTTCCCTGAGGTTCAAGAGTGTTCATAAACTGAGGCGGTGCTTCTAAAGACTCAGGGAGATTTTCCTCATTGGTTGGCGTAACAGTGGCGTCAGCGAGGGGCATTTTGGGGCCTATTTCTTCTGTCGGTATTGGAACTCGCTGTGCTGTCAACAGAGCTGTGGTCGAAGTTTTCGTTGACGGCCTCGTCGACGGCTGATCTGTGGACGAAGATTTTTTGGATGGTGGCTAACCTTTATCCGTCGACGAATGCATGGAAGAAGATTTCGTGGACAGTAACTTCTCTGTCAACGAGCGCTTCGTGGACCAATGTCTCGTGGACGAGTGCTTCGAGGACGAGTGATGAGCCTCCTTCATCGATGATTGTTTCGTAGACGATAAACTCGCTGACAAAGACTTAGTCGTGGACGATGCGGTTTGCGTGTTCGTCGATGAGGATGCCGTCGACGGCTTGGTGGACGACGGGCCTCTATCTTTACTGCCGCTCTTAGACGGCCTCTCCATGGACGACTGCCCCCCCCCCCCCTGGTTTTTTGCGAACTCCTCCTTACTTCTGCAGGTAGTTTTTGCTGTTTATTGGCTTGTAGAGTCCAGGAGAGGAAGGAAAGGTATCATTTGCAGCTTCCTCTTGCTCTTGGAAGTGGGAGAAGAGCTCCTTTCCACTGAAGAAGCCCTTCTTTTAGAAGTTTGCTTCTCAATCATCTTGCTGGAGTGAACAGGGACTGTCTTCACAGATTCCTCATCAGAAGTATACACTACTGAAAAATTTGAAGTAAATTTGAAAAAGCTCAGAGAGCTTGAAGATTCCCTGTATTCATTAGACTGCGGTGAAAAATCTGAAGATGGCTGCCTGGGGCGGAGCTTTAGCCCTGCCACCTCATTGGTTGGGGTCATAAAGGACCAAAGCAGGTCTTTCGCGGTCTTCAATCAAGGTCCACCTGTCAGCCATCATGGCATACACGACGGCTCCGGAGACGCAGTTCTTACTTTCCCTTCCGACCGTTAGGGTCTTCCTTAAAGGACTTCTGCGAACATACCCACCTACGCCCACACCGGTCCCAACCTGGAGCTTGAACACTGTGCCAACAGCCCTCATAGAGCCTCCTTACGAGCCCATCCAGATGCAACATAAATTCTTATCATGGAAAACGGCTTTCTTGATAGCAATAACTTCGGCCAGGAGGATCAGTGAGTTACCTTCATACCTTATCTTCATAACCTCCCTTCACCTTGTTCCATAAGGACTGGGTCATTTCAAGACCACAACCTAAGTTCATTCCGAAGGTAGTATCGGAAATAACGCTTACGGAACGCATTGTCTTACCAACTTTCTTCCAGAATCATTCTTCGGAAGCAGAACGAACATTACATTCTCTCGACATAGCAAGAGTTTTAACGTTTTATTTGCAAAGGACTAGAGAGTTCCGGTCTTCAAATAGACTGTTCATCACTTTCTTTGGCCATACAAAGGGCTAGCATATTTCCAAACAAGGTCTGGAGCGCTGGGTCTCCTCTTGCATCATCCACAGCCATCTAAAGAAAGGAGACCCCCTTCCCAAACCACCCTCAGCGCACTCCACCAGAGGGAGAGCGGCGTCAACAGCATTCCACGCAGTGGTGGCCTTGAAGGACATATGCAGAGCTGCCACGTGGAGCACTCTGCACACGTCTGCAAAACACTACTGCCTGGCTAAAGATACCAACAAAGAAATTGCAGTTGGACAGGCAGTGCTCTGCCATCTCTTTGCATAAGGTAGGACCAGCCACCTTTTCCCACCTTTCCGGAGTATGTAACCGTTGTGTTGCTGCATGGTAAAGGTTTGATCAGAAATAAGTTTTCTGTATTTGCATATATGGATATGATGATGGCATGTTTTTAACTGCTTGGTATTCTATTCGAGCATCTGCATCTATGAAAGATCCAATGCTGGAGAAGTCTTAGTTACTTACCTGTAATTATATTTCTCCAGCATTGGTATCTTTCATAGATTCACATGCGCCCACCCGCCTCCGCTTAGAGGCTGCTCCTATACTCAGCATCCATCATACAGTAGTCTCTATGGTTCAAAATCTGAAGATGGCTGCCTGGGGCGGAGCTTAGGCCATGGCCATGCCACCTCATTGGTTGGGGTCATAAAGGACCAAAGTGAGGTGGAGGGACTACACAATAGAATGGCTCATAGGCCACAATGGGCTATGTGCATGCATTTCTAGGTAGCAATGTATGTATATTAAAAAAATAATAATTATTATTTTTATCACCGAGTGTTCCCAGTCTGACGACAGGGAATATTCAAGCATTTGAATCTATGAAAGATCCAATGCTGGAGAAGTGTAGCTTTCTCCTTCCTTCCAATTGGTCTTCTCTGTCCCTCTGTCCATGCTTGAGCACTTTTGCATTCTGTGAGGCAGCTAATGCGAGTTCTCGGCATATGCTGGGTTACATGTACCTTTTACATACGGCCCTGCATTAATACTACAAGCTGCATACCTTCCTGGATGCTATTGATAAAAGGTGTCCTGTACCTACACTAGAACAGAAGTAACCTCTTTGTAGACTGCTAATGTTGGCCTTCAAGTGCTACTTGTCTATCATTGTGATTAGAGCAAGAATGAAGAGGGTAAGGTGACTTAAAGGGAATAAACATGCCTATTTTGAATGCTGTGAGGCAGAATATCATCCTATGGGTTGTGAGTGGGCGGGGGACGGGGCAGATATTCTTGATCACTTCATTAATTTGGTTTGGTGGAGGGGGGCCCCAAAGATGTCCGTGCCAAAGGCCCCAAAGGTGCTTAAGATGGCCCTGCGAGTGAAGACACCTTTCAGCAGAGATGAAACGGGAGAAATGCCCAAAGTTGAGAGAAAGAGGATATGAAGCCCTAGAGTGGAAAAGAAATACCCCAGAGTGGGGTAAAAAAGTGAAAACGGTAACCAGCGGTGTCAGGAGAGAGACTGAAATATCTAAAGTAAGACTTTATTTGGGACTATGTTTGGAACATTTAGTCATTTCAGCGGTACCTCTGGTGAGAAAACCTGGAACAGAAGTAGTCAAACATCTTATTAGCTGTTAAACCCTTTAGACCTATGTGTTCGTTTCTTTGAATGTAGTAGGCTAGTATAGGATTTGGGCTAGGGACTTTAAGTTGGATTCATCCTCATAAGAATACCCTTTCCTTCAACATTTGAGTTTTAGAATAGGGAACTTATCATTTACAGTTATTTTAATTATTTTAGTTTGTTATTTTCTTTGAAGATGGCCAAGAGGTCAGACTAATTGTAACAGAAGATAATAACTATTCATGGACATGATGTCCCAGATGTTGAAGTCATTCTTCTGGCTTGCCACAGCCCCCACATAAAGCTTAGGCAAAACTAGATGGTTGGGGTTACCAATCTATAGTCTAGATATTGCCCTGAGTGTTAGGGAAGCCTGGGTTAGGGTGGAAGTAGCCCATGGAAGGTCAGGAAACTTGGCAGCAAAACCCATTAGATTGGCCAACCTGCAGCCTTACCCCCTCACAGTACAGAAGCTTTCTTTTTGGGCACTACAAACCCTTGAACCATCCTTTGGATACTGGAGTTTGTTAAAGCCATCCATGACACCTGCTTTTGATCCATGTTCATTTTGTGATATTTTTCCATCAGATAGTGGGAAACCAATGTGCACACTTGAGGGACCCTCAGTTGCTGAGGGGCAGAATTCACCAAGTGACTCTTGTTTCCTCGTGTGAATCTCACAGTTGTCCTAGTGGGTACAGACTGAATACTCCAGTAGTATTCCTGCACTATAATACCTGTAGAAATTCCCAAGAAAGTGAGTGGATTACAGATATTGCCACATAGATTGGTGGGTACGGTTTGCCTCGGCAAGCGAACGTGACCACTGCCAAAACCATAGATTATTTGTTTGTGAATGACTGCTTTCAAGGCTTGGATCTCACCTCATAGAAACCCAGGAAGAATGCTACAAAAGTTGAATGTTGCTGCCCTCCAATGATTGGGTTGTCTCCAAAAGACGGAATGAATGCATCTATGATTGTGAGCTTTGTTACCCATATGAGGGTATGAGTCCTTACATTAAACCTTGGGAAAAGCTCTGGAGCACAGAAGACTCCTGTCCAAAGAGGAATCATGAGGAAGCTCTGCTGTTCAGAAGGTAAATGGTCTGCTTGTATCTATGGACACTTGGATTCTAAAGACCAGAGGGAACCGAGATACCAGAGAACCCTTTTCCTAACCCAGAGGATACAATGATCCAAATAAAGCTTGGCCTGTCCAGTGCCTGTATGGTATCAACACAGAAGTGAAAGTGTACAACAATGAGCAGACTTGTAAATGATGGAACCTGAGGCATGTGGTTACAACATGAAGTTAATGTAAAAATTAAAGCAAGAAAGAACCACAAAAGTAATCTCATGGTTCTGTCCCTCTGTTACATAAACTGCCTGCACTGTCTCTACCTCCCTGCACTGTACCATATCTCATCCTCGCCAAAGCAACACCACTAATGGCTTCACAGCAATCCTTCATGCATGAAGAGACTCTTCATAACGGGACGCACAAATGGACCACCAGAGGACAGGAAATACAGCAGTTGACACCAGCCTAGCATTCTTATTGTTACTGTTAAAGGATATTTATACCGCGCCCTATCACCAACGGAGTGGTCGCCTGGCGCTCTGGTGGCTCTGAAATGTAAGAGGGTGGGGTGTGTTTGTGGGGTATAGCAGGACAAAGGTAGAGCAAGAAAAGATTGTGCCGTGCTGTTGGCAGCATCAGTTCGGTTAGCACCATTCGCCGAGCATGGGTGTGGTTCATGGATCGGTAGACTCCCATATGCAAGACTATGTGTGGTTTGTTGTTGCAGCGCAGTGAAGTAGGTGCGGATTGCTGCACAAGGACATGGTTGTGTTTGTTTAGCATTTGAGAGATGCGTGCAGAGTGGAGATTTGCGGTTTAGCGGTTGGGTTAGTGGGGCTTTTCTTACCTTGTTGCTTTTTGGAGCGTTCTGCGCCAATGGTCTTGTCTCTTTGAAATGGTTTGGTGGTCTGAGGGTGGGAAAGATTTAAAATGCCCCCCCTTGAGCCGGGAACTGTACAGTATTAGGAACGAGTGAAGGTCGCTAGGGGGTTGGCTACCGATGTCTCCTTGGGTTTATAGGGCTGGTTCCCTCCCTCCGATTAGATGGTGCTCTTTGTCTAATTGGGTCAGTTTTTGGTTAGTGCTACCTCGTCTGCAGTTAGAGTGCCTATTCTTGGGTGGAGTCTAGAGTTGGGGTGGTTTGGGATCAGCCATGCCCTGGGTTCTTTCCCTCACTGGCTTCTTCCTTCCATGTGTTTTCATTGTGGTCTGTTTTATTTACAGAGGTGTTTTAGTGTTTTTACCCGTTCCTGTCCGATTGGGAGCTGAAGCTCCAGGTTTTAAGTTATTTTCTGAATCTTAAGTGATCCTTTGTATTGCGTACTTCTTTCGGAAGGGTTTTCCATATTTTGGCTACCAGGTGGGAGAATGATGGTCCTCCAAGAATTTTTCTTGCGTATGGTTTTGGTTCCAGGCGGATGTCATTGCTTGATCAGAGATTTCTTGTCAATATGTAGATGGTTATTTTCTTTTGTAGGCATTCTGCCCCTTCGCCATTTATTGCTCTGTGCGTGATGCACATTGTTTTGAAATGTAATTTGCTGTTTGATTGGCAGCCAGTGTAGCATTTCTAGTGCTGGGGTGATGTGGTCCCTTCGTGATAGTTTTAGGAGGAGTCTAGATGCTGCATTTTGGATACATTGCAGTTTCTTCAGTAGGTATTCCGTGGTAAAGGCTGTTGGCATAATCTATTCTGGACATGAGTGCAATGATGGTGAGTATTTTATGGGTGAGGGAGAGGTGTGGTTGCTGTTTCTAGTTTTCTGGGCCATGGGATGTACTGGTTATTTTCCTGGTTTATGGAGATAATCATAATTTTTGTCTTGCCTGGGTTGAGTTTCAGGCTGTTTGTGTTCATCCATTCATAAAGTTCTTTTAAGCAGTCTTCAAGCGGTGTTCTCTTCTTGTGGGTCTTCGATTTTATACATGATTTTTGTGTCGTTTGCGTAGTTGTAGCAGGTAAGGCTGTGTCTTTTGATGAGCTTGATTAATGGAGACAGGTAGATATTGAAAAGCAGTGGGGATAGGAACGATCCTTGTGGTACTCCACAGGTGGTGACTTGTGGAGTGGATTTGAAGAGTTTCATCCAGACTGTTTCCATTCTATCAGTTAGGAATGATATAATCCAGTGCAGGGCTAGATCGGTTATTCCTATTTCTTCTAGTCTTTTGATGAGGATGTCATGGCTGACTGTGTTGAAGACTGCAGAGAGGTCGAGTAGCTTCAGGGCAGAGTTTGTGTTAGAATCTGTGTTGTTTTTAAATTGTCCCATATAGATAGGAGTGCCGTCTCTGTTCCTCTCGTGGGTCTAAAGCCGACTTGGGCCTGGTTCAGCTGCTGGATTTTTTCTGTGTGTTCCTGTGCTAGTTTATAGACGCAGGTTTCTAACAGTTTTGCTGGGTAGGGAATGTGTGAGATAGGTCTATAGATAGAGAGGTCTTCCATGTCGCCGGCCGAGTTCTTGAGGAGAGGTGTGATGTATGCAGATTTGAAGGATGGTGGTACTTCTGTTGCAAATGACAGGTTAAAGAGGTTTTTGAAGTGTTCCAACGAGTGTCCTGCGTGAGGATTGCTTTGTATATGTCTGGAGGCCATGGATCCATGGGAGAGTCTGCTTTGTTGTTATGTTTTACCAGCTTGACGAAAGTCTCTACTGATATTTGAGGAAAATGGTTTGAGTTTATTCTGTGGTCCCACTGTCAGTGGGCTAGGTTGTGCGTTGTGTTTGACTGGTCTGCTTTGTGTGATGCAATGGATGTCATTGATTTTATTCTTGAAATGGTCTGCAAGGTCGTTGCATAGTTTCTGTGAGGGTACCAGTGTGTTGTTACAACCCAGTGGGTCCTTCAATTTGTTTATAATGTTGAAAAGTTCTTTTTAGGTGTTGGCGGCTTTGGTGTCTCAGTTGTCGTAGTGCTTATTTTTTGCTTTTTGAATTTATTTTCTGTAAGATCTGATTTGTTGTTGGTAGTGCGTTTTTTTTGTTTGATCATGTTCTTTCCTCCATACTAGTTCGAGCTTCTTCTTGTTCTTTTTCATGGCACTGAGGAAGGGACTAAACTACTTTGTCATTGCTCTCTTTCGTGAGGGGGTGAAAGGCTTCTCTGGGGAGACGCTGTTAAATGTTTCGGCGATCCATCTTTGCAGTAGCTCTGTTTTTTTCATTGAGGATACTTTCGTCTAAGCTATTGGTTGGTGGTTTTGTGATTTCAAGTTGTTCTGCTAAGTTGCTAGCTTTCATTATCTTACAGTTTCTTTTAACAGTCGTAGGGAATTTTTTGGGTTATTCGGTTGCTATGGTTGCTAGTGTGATCACAAAAGAAATGATGAGGTGGTCGCTCCAGATTATTTGAATTGGCGGGGTAGTGGTGATAAGGTTTTTGTTGGCGAATAGTGCGCCGAGTGTGTGTCCTGTTGTGTGTGTTGCTCCTTTTACCAGCTGGTGTAGTTTTATTGTGTTCAGTTGCTCGGTTAGCGATTTTTGAGAGTTTGCGTTTTCTTCTTCAAAACCGATGTTGAAGTCCCAGAGTATTATCAGGAGCTTGTGTTTGATGGCTAGGTTGGTGATTGCTTCTACGAAGGTGTCAACGAATGCTGCGTCATATGTCGGTGGTCTGTAAACCAATATAAATGTGAGGTTTGTTTTGGGGTTCACTGTCAGGTGAAGGATTAGGGATTCACAGTTTTGTATGTTTCATGATTCATCTGTTCTTATTTTTAGATTTTACATGTATGCTACTGCGAGTACTCCTCTTTTGTCTTTCCTGTTTATTTGCGAGTACTTGAAGTTTTCGGGTAGGCAGCTTGAAGTGTATTTTTTTTTTTAAAACACATTTTATTAGTTTTAACTAGTGCATTGAACATACAGGTGAGGTGAGCAATAGGCGGTTAACGCGATAATGCATACAGTCACGTTACAGTCGAGGCTGTGTCGTGGGTGGGCGGAGGGTCACCTCGGGCAGCCGGGATGGAGAGGGGGAAGAGGGGAGAAAGGGAAGAGGAGAAAGAAGAAAGAGAAGAAAAAAAAGGGGGGGTGGGAAAGGGGTGAGAGATAATGGGTCTCAGTGATTCTCCATCCATTTTCCCCCAACTTTTTCAAACTTGTGTGGACACCCTCTTGCTGTGTAGATTCACCTCTCCGAGGAAGCGCACCTGGTAACTTCATTAGCCCATCGAGTTAGGCTCAGTGCAGCAGCTGACCCCCAATTTGCAGCGATCATCTTTTTGCCTGCCCCCAGTCCTACTGCCATGAACAGCTTTTCATGCTTGGCGAGGCTCAGTTCTCCCCGTATCCCGAGCAGTATCAACTTTGGATCTAGCGGTACTTGGGATCCCACCATCCCGGAGACTAGGCACGTGCAGCCTTCCCAGAAAGTCTGTACCATAGTACACTCCCAAATTATGTAGAAGGTTCCCCTTTCGTGCTTGTATCTAAGGCAGGACTCCACAGCCGCCCCCCTCCACTTAGCCAGCGTGGTGCGGGAATAATAGGATTGATGCAGTATCTTGAGCTGGATCAAGCATAATTTTGCATCTATACCTATTGCGCGAGGAAACATCAAACCTTCCACCCATTCCTCCTGCGCCAGCTTATCTATGTCCCTTTCCCATTTCTCCTTCAGTATGGTAATTTCTTGAGTGCCAAAGGAGTTGAGAGCCTGATACAGCGTGGAGGTAACCCTGGAAGGGATACCCTCCGCAACGACATTGGTTTCTAGAGGGGAGCAAGGCAGGACCTCTCCCAAGTCTGAAAACTGAGCGTTTATGGCGTGTGCGGGTTGTGTGTACCTGAAGTGCTCTCCAGGCCTCAGGTCAAAGCGCTCCTTGAGGATATCAAACTCAACCATGCGTCCCCCCTGAATCACTTATTCTAGTGTGTGTATCCCACGCCTGTCCCAGTTCCCCAGGGGCCCCATCTTTTGAATTCCCGGGAGATATGCATTGTGCCATAGGGGTTGGGCCAATGTAGGCCTAGAGCCAGAGCCGATGTGTTTAGGTGCTTCCTCCCATGTATGGCGAATATGAAGTGACATGCGTGGGGTTTCACCCATTTCGTCCTGGGGAGCGTACAGGACCTGGAGGGGGGATCTTGGGTGCATAGCCGATAGTTCCCTATTGATGTGGGAGAGTTTGGTGTTCCCATGTAGCCAGTCGTTTACCACCCGCCTGTGCAGCTAGATAATATGTGCAAATACATGGTAGTCCTATCCCTCCCTCCCAAATTGAACGTTGCAGTGTCTTAAGAGCAATTCTAGGTTGTTTCCCCTTCCATAGATGAGTCCTTTTATGTTTGTCTATTGCTGTAAAGATACCCGGGGGAATGGCCAATGGGGCGCTCTGTAGGACATATAATAGTCTCGGAAGTGATAAGATTTTGAATAATGCGGACCTGCCCATTAGGGACAGTGGTAAAGATTGCCAGTGGGAAATGTCTGTGGCGAGATAGGCTGCAGATTAAGTTGGAGGAATTCCTCTAGGGAGGGACTGATTTGTAGACCTAAATATTTGAAACCGCGGATGGAAACAGGGTATGCGCAGGGGTCGGGAATCGTGTTCGCTCCCCCTTGAATTGGGAGGAACACTGTTTTTTGGATGATCACCCCGAGGCCGGAGTATCGTTGGTAGTCCATAAGGATTTGAGACACCACTGGGCATGAGGACATCGGGTTACTGAGGTAAATGAGGAGATTGCTGGCGTATAGTGAAACACGGGGCCTCATTACGAGGTTGGAGGTAAGGGAAAAATGATGCCGGTAAAGGATTACCGGCATCGCTTACCGCTCTGGGCTATTCCGACCCACCAATCAAATAAATAATGGTGTCTCTAATAGCGGCATGGGCGCAGGCATGCGACCCTTTATGACGGCAATACCGGCATGGCGTAAACAGGAGGACATCACAAGTGAGGTGGATATGCAAATACCGGCATCAAGAAGACGCTAAAAGTGGATACCAGCATGGCGACAATACCGGCATCGCGAACCACCCATAAACTGCCATGTGCAGTGTTCTCAACTGCCACAGGTGCACACAATCAGCACAGGTGGAGGCAATGTAGACTGGGCCAGCACAAAAGGAGCACACCACACCCCTTCCCACACCAAAATGATTCCAATACTAGTAGCAATACTGGGGCTGGAGGACATGCTTGCATTGCTACAACAACAACAGGCAGCACAGAGGAGGAGAAGGAGGATGAGACAGGCACAGTATGCCCCACCAGTGCAGGCAGTTGTACCACGCAGGCAGCCCCCAATCCCTCGCAACAGAGCCAGTTCATTCAACCTAACCCCTGAGCAGATCCACACCCTGTACCGTCTGGACCGGGACACCATCACCACCATTGTGGACATGATACACAACGACATACATCGCCAGCCTCATAGACATCTGTACCGCCATCCCCCCTCTACTGAAGGTGGTGTCTGTGCTCCACTTCCTGGCCACAGGCACCTACCAGCACACGGTAGGGCAGATGCATGGCATATCACAATCATTATTCTCACGCACGCTGAACCAAGTGCTCAATGCCCTCCTGAAGCACACAAGCAACCACATATCCCTACCACAGACTGCCCAGTAGTTCTCCAACACCAAAATTGGCTTCCATGCACTGCACCCATGTGGAATTGGTGGTCCCACATGCCATGGAGGTAGTGTACCGCAACCGTAAACTATACCACTCCATCATCGTGCAAATGGTATGTGACTCAAACAAAATCATCACACATTGTTGTGCCCGATTTCTCGGATCAACCCATGATTCAATGGTCCTGCGGAACTCCAGAATACCACGCTACATGGAGCGACATGCCTGACAACGTTCCTGGCTACTTGGTGAGTTGCATGGCAAGCACATGGCAGTGTGATGGGGGAGATGCATACTTCACCTGGGTGAGATTTGGGGGGGGGATGCATACTTCACCTGGGTGAGATTGGGGGGGGAGAGATGCATACTTCACCTGGTTGAGACGGGGGGGGGAGAGTTGCATACTTCACCTGGGTGAGATTGGGGGGGTGCATACTTCACCTGGGTGAGATTGGGGGGGGAGGGGTGAGATGCATACTTCACCTGGGTGAGATTGTGGGGGAGAAGAGATGCATACTTCACCTGGGTGGTATTAGTTGAGAGACTGAACAATGCCCATACTGAAATACACTATGCCCCAAAGCAGCCCAGACTGAACCCGACACCTGAAACTGTTAGGGAGAATTCTCTTATAAGGCTAATTTCCCAAACCTAGCGAGTCCCCCAGCAGCATTGCTGGATTTTTGGGGGTTGTTTTTTTCTCCTGCTAAGAGTGAGACTCTTTTCCTCATACTCTTAGACATGATTTGAGGTATGTCTCTGACTTTTTGTGTGCTTATGGGCTATGGGGTCTTTTACTGCATAGGGTATCATTTGTTTTTTGTGTTTTGTGTATGTGTTACACAGCACCCTCAGTGCAGTAACACAGGGGTGTCATAGTGACCCCCAAACATAGACTCCATACCCTGGGACTGATTACTGTCTCCCAGGGCATGTAAAGACGCTGGGCATTTTGAAACTTGGTGACCATCTGCAGAATATCTTGAGCCCTCAACTCTGGTGGCAAGGCTTTTCCCAGGGAAGTGTCCTGGACTGCTCCAATGAACTGGAGTCTCTGTGATGGTATCATCTGTGACTTCTTTAAATTGAGGGAGAAGCCCAGTTTGTGAAGGAATTGGCAGACATAATCTAGCTGAATCTGAGCTTGTTCCGGAGATACAGCTCTGATCAGCTAATCGTCCAGGTAGGGGTAGACGTGAATCCCTTCCCTCCTTAGACTTGCAGCCACTACCGACATTAGCTTGGTGAAGACCCTCGGGGCGGAGGTCAGCCCAAATGGCAGAACTCGAAATTGATAATGAGAGCCGCCAATTGCGAACCTCAGGTATTTCCTGTGTTTGAGATGGATTGGCACATGGAAATAAGCATCCTGGAGGTCCAGAGATACCAGCCAGTCCTGGAGCTGGAGGGCCTGAAGGATCTGAGAGAGAGTTACCATCTTGAACTTGTCCTTCCTGAGGAACTTGTTCAATTCTCTTAAGTCCAAGATAGGTCTCAGTCCTCCGTCTTTCTTCTGTATGAGAAAGTAGGGGGAGTACCAGCCCTTGTTCCTCTCCGCGACACGTACCGGTTCTATGGCACCTTTCTCTAGCAGGTCTACAATTTCCTGCAAGAGGAGCGGATCTGGAACTTTCAGAGAGCTGTTCCCCGGTGGATGACTCTGAGGGATGCGTTAAAAAGGCAGGCAGTAACCTTGGGCAACTGTCTCCAATGCCCAAGCATCTGATGTAATAGCCTGCCATTCTGTCAGATGTTGAGTTAACCTGCCCCCTACTGGTGTCTTGTGAGGAGAGTCCTCAGAGCGGTTTGGAGGCGGCTGATGCAGATGCCGAGGGTAAAGAGGCACCTGCTGCTGCTGCGGCTTTTGTATTTTTAACCCGTCCACCTCGGGTGAATTTTTTCTGACCCCTTTGAACCGGCTGTCTTCTGCCTCTTCCGAATGCGGAACAGAAGTGAAAGGACTTACCTCTCGAAAAGGTTCCTGAGGGGGGCGATATGGTGTCTGACAGATTGCAGCTCCCAGGGATTTTGCTGCTGCCTTTGATGTTTGTAGTGCTTCTAAACTGTCATCCGCCTTCTTACCAAACAAAGAAGAGCCGTCAAAGGGCATATTCAAAAGTCTGCTTTGCACATCTGGAGCAAAACCAGACTTTCGCAACCAAGCAAATTTCCGGGTTGTTGTACTTGCCGCCATGGCCCTGCTGATGCTGTCAGCAGAATCGATGCCAGTTTGAAGGGATTCGCACATAGCGTCTTTACCATCCTTGATGATGTTTAGGAACGCTTCCCTTTCTTCTCCCTCTGGGAGGCAGTCAGCCGCTGATGAAGCACACTCCCAAAGTGTGTGCCTGAACCTTGCGAGCGTACAAGTAGCATTGATGGATTTCAACGCCATGCTACATGCAGAAAAGATTATTTTGGCCATAGAGTCATATCTCTTATCATCCCTGTCCTGTGGAACACTAGGGTAAGCCGATTTACTACCTGATGAAGTAGCTGCCTGAACAACCAGACTCTCCGGAGTTGGGCGTTTGGATAAATATTCAGGGTCAGCAGAAGACACCCTATATTTAGCTGATAATTTTTTGTTAACCGCCGGGATTACCTCAGGTGTTTCCCAGTTTGCCAATATTCTCCTTTGTAATGCCGCATGAAATGGCACCACAGGATCCTCCTGTGGACCTTTGAGCAAGATGTCTGTGAGGTCGTCTTGCTGAAAAGCAGGTGAGGGTGTGGACCACCCCATAAATTCTATTATCCTTGCCATCAAGGTTCTATAAGGGGTTTCAGCATGTTCCCCTGGGTCTGGTCTGGCAAATTCCACTTCTGGGGAAGTGTCCAACCCACCTGCTTCCTGTAAGGATTCTTGGAGGTCTTTGAACCTACATTCCTCAGAGATAAATACCTCTGGTACAGGAGTTGCAGATTCCTGCAACTGAAAAGGTCTTTCCTGATCCGAATCCTCCCCTTCTTCATAAATAGATAAGACTCTGGAGTGATCAGGTCTTGAAAATGGTATAAATCCCATTTCCAGAGCAGAAGGGGCCAAATTCGTCATGATTGGCTGAGAAAACGTCGACGTCGTCGACGCGGACGTTAAAGGCTTCGAAGCTATCGAAAAAGGCGTCGAGAAAGGTGGTAGAGGCCTCGATGAACTCGAGAGTATCGGAATTGTACTCGAGGATGTCGACGACATTCTCGTGATCGAGGCTCTGGGTATGGCCACTGGCTGTGAGGTGGCCGTGGGTTTGTCCTTTCTCGGCGTCGACGTCGAAGACGGCATCAACTCGACTGACCTGTGCGTCGAAGAACCCTTTGCTCGAGGGTTTGTGACGCTCTCGAGTGGCTTCTTTCGCCGGGTGCTGCGACTCACGGCGTTTTGATTTTTCGGGTCTTACACCCAGGGTATCACCCTCAGCAGTCTTCGAGGGGGTCGAGGCCGCTTTCTCGAAGACGCTCAGCATCTTTTTCCTGAATTCCTCCCACCCAGCCTGAGAGCTATTTTTTGTGGGGCAGGAGACCCTTTTTGGGGAAACGGAAGAAGACGACGAGGAAGGGGATCTTCAATGTCTTTTTTTTTAATGCTTAGATCTCGAAGAGTGATGGGAACTGCTTCAAGACCTAGAACGAGAATGTCTTTTTTGATGGCGAGGAGACGAATGTCTCGACCCGCCGAGGAAACTTTCGAAGAAGTTTTAACTGCCTTACCTCTCTCGAGCTTCCCCTTACGCTCCTTCAAGACTTTCGCCGTCATGGACTTGCAGTCCTCGCACTCTGAACAATGGTGCTCGATTCCCAGGCACCACAAACAGATCCTGTGAGGATCCGTCAACGACATTTTCTTTCCACAGACTCGACATTTTTTGAAGCCGGACGTGGAGTCGTCGGTTCGGGTGAGGAAGCCATCGAGTACGAGTCGGTATTCACGAGGAATAATTAAGTATATTTGACTGAAGAACTGAGCAACGATATTTCGAGGCCCCATGAAGCGCGGAAAAACGGAACTGAGCAACTGACGCTACGCGAGTCTATTTATACGCGTGATGACGTTGGCGCCGCTACGGAGGCTGTCGAGAGACATCGGTTCGAGGAACGTCGACGCGCAGCGCCCTCTACTGAAAAAATTTCCGAGGCCAGCAAGCTGGGAGATGATCTATCAAAGATAAGGAATACGTCGGAGGACACAATCCCTTCAAAGTCTGACTGCTCAGCCACAGTTACCAGGTAAATCAGGGTGGTACATACTGCTACCAATTGGGTTTACTGCTTACTCCTGTAGTCTTATACTTCACCTGGGTGAGATTGGGGGGGAGATGCATACTTCACCTGGGTGAGATTGGGGTGGGGGGGAGAGATGCATACTTCACCTGGGTGGTATTAGTTGAGAGACTGAACAATGCTCATACTGAAATACACTATGCCCCAAAGCAGCCCAGACTGAACCTGACACCTGAAACCAATATGCAAGACGTAAGCTTCACAACAATGACAATAAGCCAGTACTGCAACCATACCATATCCATCCACACGTACACTGCACATCATCAGACCGTACCCTTTGCAACACAATGCAGCAATAAGCTGTCAGTATGCCCAATGCAAATGACTGCTGAACAGCATCACACCGGACATGCGTCCATGAGTGCGTACAAAGAAATCACATGAAGCCAATATACAGAATGTCACTGGCACACCATCACAGAAGTGCAGAATGCCAACATGAGGACATCAAGCTTGGAATGGCAGATCATTAACAGTCTGGTTCCAACACTGACAGGATTAAAGCATACGATTAACTACACATCACCTAGATCATGGAAACAACTGCCGTAGGCAACCACAGTGCATGAACACTAGCAAGGAATCGGACACCCCTGCATCAACTAGACGATGCTACGCACACTTGTGGATCATGTGACATCACACATTGCAGTTACTTTGAATAACTCCATTCATGCAGGGATATGTGGATGTGAGCAACAAATCAATGCAGGCGTGTGTGTGATAGGTACAGGTTCCATTTGATGACATCACTTACACATAACCATTGTTGCACCCATGCAGGTGATGGTGGCTATCCCTTGAAGAGGTGGCTCCTTACCCCTGTCCGGAACCCGCAGAACAGACACGAAGAGGACTACAATCGTGCACATACCCATACCCGTGTGGTGATCGAGCAGACCTTTGGCCTTTTGAAGGCATGGTTTCGCTGCCTCGGCAGGTCAGGTGGGGCACTCCTGTATGGGCATAAGAAAGTGGCCAAGATCATCATGGCATGTGTCATGCTTCACAACATGTGCATCAGACGGAACGTGCCTCTGCCCCCTGACATTGATCTGCAACCGCCTGGTGAGGCTGAGGAGGAGGAAGAAGAAGATGGGGTTGCACGTCAGGCAGGTGGCGTGGCACAGGAGGGACGTGCTATGCGCCTGAATCTGATAGAACAATATTTCTAAAGCACATGGATGCGGGGGGTGCAATGGATGTGGGACTCGGGGCACTGGGTATTGGGAGGACATGGACACTGTGCACTGTTCACCAATAAAGCACACATACACAATAACCAATGTCCAGTCATGTGATTGTTCTTGACACAACGGGTGTATTAACCATAATGTGAATAGAAAGTGCATAAACCCTCCACCCCAAACGCCCTCTTCCCCTTCCCCCCACAACTCCCCCACACATGATGTGCACTTCAGTGCAGCATTAGTCTGCAGGAGTCACCAATAACAGGCTGCCCCCACTTCCCATGTCCTCTACCAGCATTGGGTGGTTGCATGTCTGGCCGGCGCAAGGTCCGCACGGACCTGGTAGGGGGTTGGTCTGCCTGGAGCTGGCAGAGGAGGAGGTGCCTGGTTGCTCAAGTCCCTGTGCAGGACGCTGGCTCTCTATGGCATCCGCGATGCGGCTGAGGACCTGCCTCACAGCTGCCAACTCATCACAAATGCGTGTTGTACTGGCTTCTATTGCGAGTTTTATGCCCGTCGCGTATTCACGGCACTCCTCCCTCGCCAGGGCACCCTCGCTCACATGCTGGACAACCAGCGCAGTGAGCTCCTCCTGGCGCTGTTGGATGAGGCTGATTCCCTGGTCTCTGTCCCTGACTCCGGTTGATGTTGACGCAGCTTGCGGGATTGGTCCGCCATCAGGTGAGCTCTCCCTGGGGCTCCATCTCCCTTGCAATGACCCACCAGCAGACAGCTCATGGCTGCTGACATTGGTTGTGGGGCATGGGGTGAGGTGGGGTGACAGCTGTGGGCTGGGTGTGCCCTGTCCTACGGGTGTTTGGCATTCTCCCTCTTCAACCGACAGGGGTGCCGTGGCAGCTGCTTCTCCAACAAAACTGTTGGCAGCGGACTGTGAGCCTTCTGCCACTGGCTCCTGTGTAGTGGGAGCGGCTGGTGTGGATGCTCTCGCATTGTCAGTGCTCCTTTGACGCCTTGGTGATGTATCATCCTAAGTGGCTTTGGGCTTCTGCGGCAGTCCTGGTTTGCCAGTGCCCCTTGATGTGCTAGGCCTGTTGCCTCCTTCCATGCCCCTGGCCTTCTTCATTGGTGTTGTGGCCTGCGCCGCGGAGTCCTGGTCTTCACTGTCAGATTGTGAGCCTGTGGGGGACCAAGAGAGGGACAGCATTGGTGATGGTTCTACGTGCATCATGCATATGTTGCTATTGTTGCAGTTCTATACATTTGGTCTTTGAGTTGTGACATACAGGTTGCTTGCCATATATGTGGGTCATGCAGGCATACGTCTGGGTGAGACATGTATGAGGTGATGCATGCATGGGGATGTGATGGTGCTGTAGACAGCCTATGGGCAGGGTTGTGTACATGTGTGTGTGATGCCCCATGCATTGGCTCATTTCAGTGTCACATTTGGGGGGCATCGTCATGCTTTGCATTACAGTGGTTTGTGTGGACACTCACCTCCATCAGCTGATGACGGCACACCACGCTCCATTTCCCCCACTCCCTCAATTGTCTCTATGCCAATTGTGCTGGCACATGTCTCCTCCCAGTGTGTCATCTTGATCGGGGAGCCTCCTCCGCCACCTATTCCCATGCCCTGGCTCCGATTGGCTGCAAGTATGCTCCGGACACGGAGGCGCAGGTCATCCCAGCGCTTGCGCACGTCCTTTACAGTGCGGGGGGTGGTACCCACCGCACTGACTTTGCGTGCCACCTCCTCCCAGATCTCCTTCTTTCTTATCTGGGCGGCACGCCGCATGTCTTGCACAAACACGACCTTCGCATTTGCAGCAAGTGTGTTGGCGAGCATATGTAGCTCCTCTACTGAGAAACGGACCTTAAGCTAGCGCGCAGCACCTTTCTTCAGAGCCTTGGGCATTCTGATGTGGTGTTAGGTGAAGTTGGGACTGCTGTTGTACTGATGCAAGTCCTGCGTGCTGAGGATGGCAATGGATTGTATTTTTAAAGATGGCTGCCATGCTCTTTCCCGTTCCTGTGCGATGACGCTACTTCCGGTTCCGCTTATTTACGGTCACTGCTATTAGCGGTCACCGTTAATGCCGGCTCCATCGATGGCGGTAGTGCTATCAACGCTTTCCATGATGCCGCTAAGGGCCATTTTTGGGACTTTAGCGGCATGGCGCAAAGCTTGTGCCCGCAAACTTGTAATGGCCCGCTATTAGCAGGCTCTTTATTACAAGGACACAGTAATTGCTCCATGCCGGTAAGGACAGTTACTTACCTCCCTCCAACCTCGTAATGAGGCCCCCGGTCTTCCCCACCCCCGGGCCAGACGAATCCCGGCCAATCTTTGTCCGCACGGAGCCTGATCGCAAGTGGTTCTATAGCAAGGAGGAACAATAGGGGAGAGAAGGGACAGCCCTGTCTAGCGCCGTGCCTCAGTGGAAATACTTTACACTGTCTACCATTCACCCTAACTTTCGCGACGGGAGAATCATATTGAAGCTTGACCCATGAGATGAAGCCCTGCCCGAAGTTCATTCGTTCTAAGATGTCCCACAGAGCGTCCCATCCCACCCAATCAGTGTTATTGAGTCTGCGTACATTCATCGGGTGGACTTATTTGGCATGAATCCGCACTGGACGGGGTGGACCAGGGACTCTATCACTCCTAAAAACGTGTTGGCTAGGGCCGGGTGAGGATTTTGGCTTCCCCGTTTATCAGTGAGATGGGCCTATATGAGGCACGCTGCTCTGGGGGTCGACCCAGCTTGGGGAGTTCCACGATACAGGACTCGCTAAGGTCTGGGGAAAGGGATCCCAGGTCTCTGCTCCGGTGGAACATGCAGTGCATGTGTGTAATTAGTGAACAGCAAATGCGCTTCCAGGTTTCCACCGGGAACCCATTGGGTCCCAAGTTTTCCCCGTTTGGAGCTGCGTAACTGCTGATTGTACTTCTTCCTCCGTCAGCTCAAGGTCAAGAGCTTCCCTCTGTTGCGTGGTGAGGCGCGGGAGTACAATCGTATCTTGGAAGTTCGGGTGACCGGTCTCGGGGCTCCCACCCTGGGTGGGGGGGGGGGAGTAGAGGTGTTCATAGTAGCTGGCAAAAGCATCCGCTATGTCGGAGTCCTCCGTCAACCGATCCCCATTCGGATCATTTGGACATATCCTTTACGTTGTTCCCGTCTCTCCAGCCAAGCTAGTGTTTTCCCCGCCTTGTCCCCCCCTTCATAGATCTGGCTCTGAGTCGACCAATGGGCTGTCCGCCTGTTGTCTAGGGCCAGGTTTCTTAGGGTCTCTTGTGCTGTTTCCAGGGCCTCCTGTGAGGGCTTGTTGCCTAGTTCCAAGAAATGTGCCTACTGGTCGGACACCTGTCCCTCCGCCTCTGTAAGCTCCCGAGTGTGGTTCCGCCGATGGGCTGTCACCAAGGAAATAGTTTCTCCCCGTAGGACGGATTTATAGGCTTCCCAGATCGTGATTGGACAATACACAGAGCCCTCATTGAGCTCAAAGTATTTGTTGGATTTATTCATCAGCCCTTCAGCTATTTCTGGGAACCCCAAGTAATATGTGTTCAGGAGCCAGGTGGTGTCTGGCTTCTGTTGTTTGCTCTTTAGGGTCACTAGTTGGGGAGAGTGGTCAGAGATACCCCTGGCCAGGAGGGTCACAGATATAAGTCTGTGGGATGAGCCCTGAGGGATGAATATATAGTTGATTCTAGACATTGGGCCTCATCTCGAGTTTGGCGGTAGCCCTTAAATGCGGCAGTAGCGATGTTACCGCCGCATTTAAGGGTCCGCCAAATCATGGCTTCGGCTGGGGAGGACCGGGTTTCACTATACGCCCCTTGAGAATCTTGAGAATCCTGCCAGGGATGACTGCGGATAATTGGACCTCTTGAAAAACCCACATTCCGTTTCCACCAAATGAGTCTCCGTGAGGAAGGCCACACCTGGGGAGTGTCTGTTAAGGTACTGCAATATTAACTTCCGTTTAATGCTTGAGCCAAGGCCGTTCATATTCCAGGTCAGCAAGGACAACCGACCGGTTTGCGGTCCGTTAATGTGCTGAATGCAGTCAACCATTAAGGAGGATCATATGGGCCATGTGTCTCTCCCGCCCCCCAAAGCCCCACCGCCGCCCATCCCATCCCCACCAGAAGGTTGCACTTTATGAACTGAAACATTCTCTAGTATCCGAAACGTCGGATCTCCCCACCCGGCGCAACTGGTGCCTTCAACACCTGTTAACTTAGCATTAGGCTTTGTAGTGTTTGTTGCCTAACATCCGTGAACTCCCCCCACCCTGTACTCCACCCCCACCCCCCAACCGGAAGCACCTGTGGCCCAAACCTACAACCATGAACCATAAGAACTTGTTCGGGGAGCTCCGCAGGTGGTTAGATCGCTGCTCTATCCATCCGTCCCGCGCAGCAGTTGATCCAAGTTTCTACCATAAGGCAGCAGCGATTTTCGTCCAAACTTCATCAGGATGCTGTCGGTCCTCACTGCTTCTGCAGAATAATATCTTTACAAGGTTAATTCTGGATACTGCAGGATATTTGCAGGATTACGGGCAGCCCAGACGGAGCAGCAGAGAACTACGTCTGCATCCGTTGGCTGCTCAACAGCGCCCCCTGAAGTGTAATTTTGTAGTTGTCGTCTAACCCCGTTTTTGTGATGAATAGGATGTCAGTACAGCCGTCACATAGCAGGTCAGATCTATGTGGCGTGCCTAGACATCGATCTTGCGCTGATGAGGTTGCAGTGGATTTTTTAGGCCTGGTTTTTCTTTTTTGTTAGCATCAGCTTTTTCTTGCAATAGTCGCGTTGGTCTCTTCCCATGTTGCTCTCATGGTGTGAAGGTTGTTCAGTTGCTTCTGTTTCATTGCTGAGTGCCGAGTAGGTCTGCTAGGTTGCGTATTGGATTTGTGATTTCTTCTGTTTCCTCTTTTGTATTTCGTTGTGGAGGATGAAGGTGTCCCAGTATTTTTGTGATATATGGAGAGAGGGTATTGATATTGCTTCTTTTACTTCCTGGTGATTCTGATCTTTTCCTGCGATGTCTTGGTGTGTTGCTGGTGTGTCTGGCCTTGTTGGTGTTAGAGTTGTTGTGGCGGGTGGTAGGTTGCGAGGTACAGCATTGGGTATAGGGATTTTTCTCTGCTCTTGACGTTTGTTCTGTTGTCCTCCGTGCTTGTGCGGATGTGTTCTGCACTTGTGACTGTGTCTAGTCGGTGTGAGGCATGGAGTGATTCTGTTTTGTTTATTCCTTCTCGTTTTCCTTTCGCACTGTCCTGTTCGGTTTCGTGGCATATTGCGGTCCTTAGTGGTAAGTTGGTTTATTTGTTGTTTGTGTTTATGTTGCAGGGACGGTGGCCCAAGTGTAACACCTTGTAAAATTGGGTTTGCAGTGGTTCTTTCTATCCTTGTATTTGTGATTGTAGCTTTAAGTGTGCGCTCTGAGTGGACTTGTGTGAAGGTTGGGGTGGTTGGGTGGGAAGGTAGTAGGCAGAAGGAGTTCTGAGAAGGTACTTACAGCTAGATTATCTCTTTGGCGAAAATGGGGAAGGTCCCCCTTATGTTAGTTGTAGGTGGGGTAAACTTACTTGGTGGGGGTACTAAGTGTTAAGGTAATGTGTTTAATAATAATACACCTAGAATCGAGTCCCCTGGATAGTGGGAAAAAAAGCCTAGGTTTCAAAGCACAGCAGGTAATGTGAGTCTGTTAGGGAGAATTCTCTGTATAGGCTAATTTCCCAAACCTAGTGAGTCCCCCAGCAGCTTTGCTGGATTTTTTGGGTTTATTTTTTTCTCCTGCTAAGAGTGAGACTCTTTTTCTTCCACTCTTAGGCATGATTTGAGAATGTCCTTTGACTTTGTAATGTGTTTTATGGGCTATGGGGTCTTTAACCCCATAGGGCTTCATGTGTTTTTGGTAAGTGCGTTACACAGCAGCCTCAGTGCAGTAACACAGGGGTGTCATAGTGGCCCCCAAACATAGACTCCATACCCTGGGACTGACTACTGTCTCCCAGGGCATGTAAAGTCACCATTAACTTTACTAGTCTTAAATTGTGAACAGAACCAGTACAAACCATCAAACTGTGGAAGTACTGGTAGAGGTAATTCGATTGCCCCTGGGTCTGTTTTTCAAGGGGGCACTGTCCAATCCCCTTTGTCGAGTTTCTGGCTGGTGGCAGTGGTTACCACGCGAAATATTCCACCAGAATATTTCCTATGGGATTTTCCCATTCATTTTAAACGCACCACTTTTTTGGTGCAATGTTAATGATACCGCCGGGTTATTTATTTAATATTTATTCCCCGGTTGGGTCTTTTTGCCAGGACTCGGTTTGAAAATGGCGTTTGTGTTGATCCCTTTGTTCCACTTTTGGCGAGCTTCTGCACAGAAGCCTCCAAAAGTAGTGCCACTCTGTCTGGGTCTACAGGATGTGTGGGAGGGGGGAATAGGCACCCTGGACTGAGTTGCCTCGGCAACTCAAGTCGCACTCTTGTGTGATTGGCCCAGTGGTGAGCCGCCCGGCTCACCACTTAGCATGTTTGATTGACAGCTAGGACTGTTGAATGGGGGTTTTCTGCATAAAAGCAGGGCTTTGGGGACTGGAACCTGCATAAAAGCAGGGCTTTGGGGACTGGAACTTCAGAAGTCGCCACAGGACCTAAAGAATCCGAAGAGGGAGAAGCTGAGCCATCCTGCAACGACATCACCGGTGGAGCCCTGCTGAACCGAACTCACCACTTCCCAACGACAAAGAAGATCTTCTTCCAGGAGAGTCTTCTTCCTTTGAGCTGGTGGGGTTAACCAGTTCGCCCTTTTTTGCCTTCCTGGATCGTCTCGTGGTCGAATCGCCCGTGCCAACCACCCCGGCGGCCGGATAGCCATGCTTCACCACTACCGCGAATAAAAGGGTAGTACCTTTTAACCGGGAAACTCCACGGCTGGTTTCTTCCCTGGCAGTGCAACAACCTCCAGCTTTCCACCACGTTGAGATCTTCTCTTCCCCTGGACGAAGCAATGACTTGCACCCGCTGCCAGGAACAACTGCCCCCGCTGGAGCTTTCTCACCATTTCAGGTACTGTGTCCCGCCTGGTCTCCCTTGCAACAGACTGTTCAAGGTGTCCCGTAAATCCTTGACTCTCTATCCTGGGGGGACCTCGGACCTGTTAACTAACTTTTCTGAACTGGTCTAACTACTTTTTGAACTATCTGCAAAGCCTTTTAAAGTGTACTTCAACTGTTTGATCTTGGGCACATTCCCGCCTTGCTCTCTCCAAGAGTGGGCTTAGCCTATGAACTTTTTGCTCTACAGTAGACCCTGCCTTTCTTGACTTGCTGTGGTTCTTTAAAAGTGTTGGTATTGTGTGTTTTCCTATTTCTGCCTTTTCTCTCCCTTTTTAAACTGAATTATTGGAGTGCCATCTAAGGTTACGCGCTCACCTCTGTTTTGCAAATAAGTGGTGTCTTAACTTAGACTTGTCAAATAATTAATTAGGGAGGTGTATATATTTCTAGTGAGTGTGTTTGAACTTGCTTGACATATTAGTGCCAGTGTATTTTTACAAGTGTGTTTTTAAATAAATAATTATATACTTTGATACCAAAGCTCTGGTCAGTGTTTGCTTGTGCTACTGCATTTTTGTACCTAATGTGTATACTCTATATACTGCCTAACTCTTCTTGAGAGAAGTCTGACTGCTCAGCCACAGCTACCAGGTAAATCTGGGTGGTACAGACTGCTACCAATTGGGTTGACTGCGAACACATGTAGTCTTAAACTTTTTGCAGTGGTCCCCAAGGGAACTGCACAGGTTTCTGCCTAACAGAGTCCATCTAGATTCAAGTCAACTGGATAGTGGGAAAAAGGCCTACATTTCAAAGCACAGCAGGTGATGTGGAGACAAGCAGAGTAGTGTTTCTGTCTAGTGTGCGGTTAACATTGTGTTTGGGTGGTGTGGTATGTGTTGTCAAGATGAGGTCTTTGCGTTGGGGCTTAACATATGTAATTTAAGCTTATGGGCTAGTGTAGTAATAGGGATAGATTCCTATGGAAACAGTGTTTGTCGTCACCTACCTTGTCAGTTGCTGCTGGATGCTGGATGCCTGCCTCCTGCTGATACCTTCAGACACCACTTGGAGCTACTTCTGTGGGAGCTGCCCTTTGCCACGGAGGCTCTTTGCTGCAGGCGGCTGCCCTAGGCACTGGGGCTGCCCTAAGTGGATGGTCTAAGTAGGCAGCCAAATCAGCCAATTAGAATTGGGGGATGGGAAGGACAGCGCTAATATGGATTTAAAATTCCCAGATTCGATTGCAAACGTGTCAGAGGCCAGAAATTAGTTCATGGGGATGGGAAACCTTACCTCAGCGCCTGTGTGAGCTTAAGAAGGCGAGGTGCCTAACAGAGGACTAGCTCCTCGTCCGCAGATGAGAACACTACCAGTCAATCAGAATCAGGGGTGGGAAGGAGAATAGGGAAGCCGGGGACGGCTTCCAGGCAGCACACACAGTACTAATATGGATTTAAAATGCCCACATTCAATTGCAAACATGTTGGAGGCCAGGAATCAATCCCAGGGGATGAGACACCTTACGTCAGCGCCTGTGTGAACTTGTAGTAAAACAAACCCAACCACAAAGTTTTGTGCATTCGGATTGCCTTTGGAAAGGCACCCATATACTTCTAATGCAAAGGGCTAAAAATAACACAGGGATAACAGCACAGCATTGGGGACAGGATCTCTCTGTTGGTCTGATTAGCTCATTCATTCATATGAGTGAATCCTGGTTGAACCTATACAGGTCCTAAGGTAGCTCCCATGGTAAGAACTGTCAAACTTGGTAACCAAGTGACCCGGCAGACCTATTCCTGTATGACTGACCCTAACAAGTATGATCGTGCATGCAGCCAGGCTTTCTGAACGTGCATTGCCTGCCTGTAACTTTCATCAGCACAGTCACTTACCTTTTGATGAATAAAGTTATTTTCATTAAGACCTATGTGTTCACATTCCCTTATTCAAAGTAGCACTTTTTTACCATGTATTCTTGTACAGCGCACTTCCCCCGTGAGAGTGAAACTTTGCTTGCTCAACTAGGGCAACCACTAGTTGAGCCAAGGACAGGTTCAGAATTGTCCTTTTACCCAAGTTTGGGAAAGGGGACTTGCCACCCTGAAAACAGAAATAGGGGAATCCTTAACAGTAGATCATCATATTAACTACAGGACTAAGCAGTCTAGGCAGCTGGTTCCAAAGAGTGCATCTAGATGTCATGACGATGGTTCCTCACCTAAATCCTCTGGTTTGGATGGCACCAAGCACAGTGTGAATCTGCTTTGTGGTGCCAAGAGTGTATATGTGGTCTATTATGCCTTCCATTATACTCCTTAACGATCTGCTGAAGAGATTGCGTAATAAGACAGAATGGTTAGCCCTCTTGATGTGGGGACACACTGTCCTACTGTACTGGTTGCTGAGATGGTGCCACCCAAGGGATTCTTCTGCAGGCATTTCTAGGACCACTTCCTCATTACAAGAGGAAGCCCCCTCCTAATGATTCATGCTCAAGATATGCAATGTTTTCCAGAACATGCTTTGAAAACAACAGTGGTTCCCTGGCAGCTGAGAATTATTTCAATATCTCTGGGAAGAGATGTTGGTAATGGATCAAATTCCTCTGACACAGGTGCAACTTCTGTTGTTGACTAGGAAGTAAACAAAAATGTTACTTGTGACTTTGAACTACATTTCTTTGTTGTCTAGGATGTTGACAAGATGGAAATGCTCGCAGTTGATTAACTCTTTATAGTAAACAACTACTTCGACTGTGGTTTGGGCACTATTGCTGATGCATACGAATAATATTTTGGCCCTTTGGCGGATGACTGAAACATCGAGCAGGATTTCATCAGGATGTCAGCAGCTGGACTTTCATGAGTGCAGCAGGAAGTGGTCCATACGAGTGGCCCTTCTTTTCAGAGGGAGGAGATATAAGGATTTGCCCTTGTGTCTGACACTAGCAATAGCTCATGGAGCTGCATATATGGACTCTCCTGCCAAAGAGGCGTAAGGAACAAGTTACTTACCTTTAACTGTTGTTCTCCAGCATGGGTCTGGCATGGATTCACATGCTCATGAATATTCCCTGTCGGGCTGGGAATCCTCGGTAAAGAAAAAATCAGTTTCAGTTTAGTTTCTGAACTGTCTTTCTACTAATAACCAATCACTAGCCTCTGGGTTATAGTGCCCCCAGCCAATGACTGCCCTCTACCTAAGCCCCTCCTCTGGCAGCCATATTCAGATTTGGTAGCAAGTAAAGTGGCAGTAGGAACAAGAGAAGAGCCGCAGAGGGGTTGGAGGGAGGGTTTGCATGTGAATCCATGCCAGACCCATGCTGGAGAACAACAGTTACAGGTAAGTAACTTGTTCCTTCTCCAGCATGGGGTCTGGCATGGACTCACATGCTCATGAATACAAGAATACACAGCATCCTCGGTAAAGAAAAAATCAGTTTCAGTTTTGTTTCTGAACTGTCTTTCTACTAATAACCAATCAATGGTCTCTGGGTCATACTGCCCCCAGCCAATGACAGCCCTCTAACTAAGCCCCTCCTCTGGCAGCCATCTTCAGATTTGGTAGCACTTAAAGTGGCAGTAGGACCAAGAGAAGAGCCGCAAAGGGGTTGGAGAATACATAGCAGTACACACATGCACAACCACGGGAGGTGGCAGGGCTCATCATGAAGCATCTGTTACCTCCTCACCAGGCTCACCTTCAAGCGAACAGGTTGCGCAGCACTGCCTGGCTGACTCTGGACTCCTCCCTGGAATCCCGGTCGGCGCAGTAGAATCTCGTGAAGGTGTGTGTCGACCTCCAGCAGGGGCACACTAGACAGGAACGCCGTGATAGCAGCGATCGCACTGGTTGAATGGGCTCTCGGACGGCCGGGCAATGGTCGGTTTGCCAACCGGTGACAGTGCATGAAGCAGCCGGAGAGCCATCTGGAAATGGAAGCCTTTGAGAGGGCCTTCCCTTGGTTCACAGGTCCAAAGTTCACAAACAGCTGTGATGTCTTCCGAAGACTCTTCGTGCGGTCCACGTAGAACTTCAGCGATCTAGCCACATCCAGTGAGTGAAAAGTCCTCTCAGCCGGCGACGAAGGCGACGGGAAGAAAAGAGGTAACACCAAGGGCTTGTTGAGATGGAAGTCCGAATGCACCTTGGGCATGAAGGAGGGGTGCATCCTCAGCACTACCCTCGTCTCGTGGAATGTCAGGTATGGAGGTTTACATGAGAGGGCCTGGATCTCTCCCACTCGTCGTGCGGAGGTGATAGCCACAAGAAACGCTGTCTTCCACGATAGGAACTTCAGCGGTGCCGAGTGCAGGGCTTGAATGGGGGACCCATGAGCCTGGTCAGCACCACATTGAGCTCCCACGCCGGGGTCAGAGCCTTCACCGGTGGGAAAGAGCGGAACAGTCCTTTCATGAACTCCTTCACCAGGCAGTGAGACCACAGCGACGACCGCCCCAGAGTTCTGGTGTAGCGGGAGATAGCCGCCAGTTGGATCTTGATGGAGGCTTGTGCCAGCCCCGCCTTGGCCAGCGACAGCAAGTACGGCAGCACTTGAGGGGCCATAATCCGCAGAGGGTTGATCTTCTGTGCACGGCACCAGACAGAGAACCTCTTCCACTTATGTCCATAGCACTTAAGAGTTGAGGACGCCCTGGCCTTTGCAAGTACCTCCTTGCAGTCCGCCGGGATATCGTAGCCTCCAAACTCTAGTGCTGCAGGAGCCAAGCATGCAGGTTCAGCGATCCCGGTCGTGATGTAGGATGGCGCCTCCTTCCCTGGCGAGAAGATCTGCGTCCGTCGGCAGTTTGACCGGGGGGGGGACACTGACAAGTCCAGAAGGTCCGGGAACCATATCTGCCTTGGTCACGCCGGTGCGACAAGGATCATCCTGCACCGGGAGCATCTGAGTTGTTTGATGAGTCGCAGAAGCAACAGCAATGGTGGGAACGCGTACAGGAACAGCCTGTCCCAGGGGAAGGAGAATGCATCGCCCATGCTCCCCGGCTGGGGAAACCTGCTGGCGAACCTTCGGCACTTGGTGTTCGCCGCCATCGCAAACAGGTCAATCTGAGGACTGCCCCATTGTCGGAATAGGAGGTCCACTTGATCCTGCCGAAGCTCCCACTCGTGGCAAGAGCACAGCTCCCTGCTGAGTGAGTAGGCAAAAGTGTTTCATTCCTGCCAGATGAAAAGGTACCAGGAACATCCCCTGTGCGACGGCTTAGTGCCACAGATCCTGTGCTTCCTTGGATAGGGCTGGGGATCATGTGCCCCCCTGCTTCCGGATGTAGAACATCGGGTGGTGTTGTCGGTGAAGATACGTAACACTTTGCCCTTGAGGGACGGAAGGAAAGACCTGAGGGCCCAGAACACGGCCCGGAGCTCCAGGACGTTGATGTGCAGGGACCTCTCCTCCTGGATCCAAAGGCCCTTTGCATGGAGATCTCTGGTGTGCGCTCCCCATCCCTGCAGGGAGGCGTCCACCGCCACCATCTCCTGATGCGCTAGGGTCTGGAAGTCCATGCCCGCCGCGAATAGCGTGCGGGTGCCCCACCACCGGATCGCTTGACGGAACGTCTTGTTGAGGGAGATCTTGTCTTCGAAGCTGCCTGCCGCTTGCATCCAATGAGCGTCGAGGAACTCCTGCAGTGGCCGCATCCGCAACCTGCATAGAGGCACGAGGTAGATGCATGATGACATCATGCCGAGCAGGGATTTGATGGACCTCACCCTGGCCACTTCCATGATCAACAGCCGTTGTACCTTGCCCAGGATGGCCTTCATCCTTTCCTCTGACGGTGAAGCCAACCGCGCCACTGTGTCGAGTCTGGCTCCCAGGAACAGGGCGTCTTGCGACGGTACCAAGTGGGATTTCGCAAAGTTGATCGACAATCCCAGATCTGTGAGCAGGTAGACAGTTTTCGCTGTGTGATCGACGGTGAGTTCTCTTGACTTTGCTCGGATGAGCCAATCATCCAGGTAGGGGTATACGTGGATCCCCTATAGCGCAGCCGTGCCGCCACCGGTGCCAGGCACTTGGTGAAGACCCTCGGTGCCGACTTCAACCGAAGGGCAGGGCCTTGAACTGGTAGTGTCGCCCTTGGAACACGAATCGTAGGAACTTTCGATGACCTTTGTGTATGGGGATGTGGAAGTAGGCATCCTCCAAGTCCAGCGGTGACAGGAAGTCGCCCTCTTCCAGCTGTCCCAGCACGTGCTGAAGGGAGACCATCCGGAACTTCTGGGACTTGATGTATTTGTTGAGGCGGCGAAGGTCTAGGATGGGCCGCCAGCCGCCGGTCTTCCTTCGGACGAGGAACTATTGCGCCCTTTTTTAGCATTGCTCGTACCTCCAGAAGCAGCTGTGGCATGTGGTTTTCCTTCCTGGCCACGGGTGGTAGACGGGGGCACTTTCTTTGGAACTCCAGAGCGTGCCCGTGGGCCAGGGCATCTAGCACCCAACAGTCGGTGGAGATGGACTCGCACACGCTAACGAAATTCGCCAGCCGACCTCCCACCGAGGTGCTCGGTTGGGGGCCCGAAGTCAAGGCCGGTTCAATCTTGCTTCGCTGAGGCCTTGCCACCTTGGCCTCCTTGGCGGCGACTACTGTGTCCTCTGGCCTTGCTGCGGACTCTGTAGGCTTCCTGCGAGGAAGAGCAGGCCGCCTGGTGGTACAACGTGGAACTGCCGCCGAATCCTTTGGAGGCACTTTGAGACTTGTCTCTGGAGGTCTGAAAGGACGGCCGTCATTGATGGAGAGAACCCAAGGCCTGGGCCGTCTCGGTGTCCGCCTTGATGGCCTGCAGTGACTCGTCCACTGCCTTGCCGAACAGGTTGTTCCCATCGAAGGGCATGTCCAGTACCCGGGTCTGCACATCCTGATGGTAATCGGTGGCCTTGAGCCAACCACGCCGGCGAAGGCAAACACTGTTGCCCATCTGGCGAAAGCTGGTGTCGGCGATGTCCGTGGCCACCATGATGACGAGGTCCGAAGCCACCTCGCCTTCCTGCAGGATTTCAAGGGCTTCCACCCTCTTGTCAGGGAGGAAGTCCAGGAGGGGAGCGATCTTGAACCACTGTTGTAGCGTGCCACGATCGCGAGGGCGTTGGCCGCTCTAATGAGATGACCCGTCGCCCCATGGCATCCAGCTTCTTCCCCTCGCCGTCCGGTGGGGAAGTGGAAGTTGATGCCGTCTCCCCTGCCGATTTCTTCTTGGACGCTGCGCAGACCACCGAATCCGGGGACGGCTGTGCCCTGAGGCACATAGGGGCGGAGTCTGGGACCCAGTACTTCTTCTCGTACCGGTCCCTCTGTGAAGGAGCCGTGGACAGGCTCTTCAGCAGTGACAGTCCTTCGTCCCAGATGTCATCAAGTAACGGGACTGAGAGGACGGTCTTCCCCTTGGCCTCCCATCGTTGGTAGCGGAAACCTTCCTTCTTCTGCTCTTCGGGGCATAGCTGGAAAAGCTCCAATGCCCTGGCGATCATGGCGTAAAAGGAGCCAATTTCATCGGGAGGGAAGGCCTGGGCAGGGGGTGATGGGAGATCCATCCCGTCGTCACCACTGTCGTCATCTGTCGTCGCCGTCTCCATCTCATCCCTGGGTGGAGGGGATGGAGCTGAAGGATGGAAGGGAGGGGGAGGATGGATTCGCCTCTGCTTGTTCGGTGGGCTCCGCGACGGTCCACGTGACGCTGGATTGTCCGCTGGGACTAAGGGCAATGTTGTCCTTATCTCCGTACACAGGCTCTGCAAAGCCATCAAGATTGCTCCTGAATTGTCCTGTGGCATAGGCATCGGTTGCGACAGCTGGGGCGCGGGGTCCTCTGTTTCCTCCACGGGCCGCGGCTCCTCATCGGCTCCACCACTGCTCTCCACGTCCGCCTCGTCGGGATCCTTCCCATAGGTCCTGACCTCCTCGAACTTCTTGTCCAGGATAGCTTTGACGCCAACCAGCTCATCCTCGGAGGTGGTGTCTGTGTCCGTTTATGGCTACCATGCCCCCCCTTCTCGTCCTGGGGTTTCACGGGGGTCTTCTCGATAGGCTGGAAAGATTATTCCCTCTGGGGTGGCAGGGAAACTCTAGGACCGGAAGTCGTCTCCACTCGGGTAGCCTCCACAGGCTTTGCCATGGCCGCCACGACTCCTTCAATTGAGGCCTTCGCTGGGTGAATCAGGGCCTTCACGACCTTGGGCACGTCTGAGGCCTTCACCTTAGGGGGAGGGTTACCGCCTCTCCCCCTTTGGCTTTCTCTGTCGGGATCGACCGCGGCTTTTCCTGAGGCTTACCCGGGTTCTCCGACTTCCTTTTCCCCGAACCAGAGCGTTGGCTCGTGGATGATGGCGTTGGTGACATCGCGCCCTGCCTGGCAGCCGAGGAGCCCAAACCAATGGCGCTCCCGGTGCCCGCGGACTCGCGGTGCTTTGCCTTTTGTTGGGCACCCACGCTGGAGCGCCATCAAAGTTCTTAGAAGACCGCTCGGACTTCTTCTCACCTGCTGCTCGGCTCTTCCCCTCCAGCCAGTTGGTGAGCCGAAAACAACGGTCCATCATTGCCTAGACGGACATGTTCTTAGAGAACTCACAGTCCTCCTCCACGTGCGACTTGTCGGGGTGAAGGCAGTAGAGGCACCGGGAGTGCTCATCTTCCTTGAAGACATTCTGTAGTCCACATCCTGGGCAGTTCCTGAACAGTTTGGATCCAGTAGGTGTCGAATCTCCTTTGTCCTGGGCCATGTCCGAATCGGGGTAGGCCTCAAAGGTCTTCCGGAATCCTCCAAGAAGTGTAATTCGACAAGAATCCGCCCTTGAGGGGTGTAGAAAAATTCCAAAATGGTTCCCCGTCGATCGGAAGAAGAATAGGTGGAGCTTGAAGCTCGAATTGACCAAAAAAATAAGAGTAAACTCTTTGGAAAAACGCAATATGCAGTAAAAGCTCGAGAGCTACAGCACGAGGACTCCCAACACTTGAACGTGCGGTAACAATCTGAAAATGGCTGCCAGAGGAGGGGCTTAGCTAGAGGGTAGTCATTGGCTGGGGGCAGTATGACCCAGAGACCAGTGATTGGTTATTAGTAGAAAGACAGTTCAGAAACAAAACTGACACTGATTTTGTCTTTACCAAGGATTCCCAGCCTGACAACAGGGAATATTCATGAGCATGTGAATCCATGCCAGACTCCATGCTGGAGAACTATCCTTCACACAGGAAAAGAAGGCAATCAGTCTTTAAGGGTTTTTGCAATAAAAAAAAAATCCTGGCATATTTCACACCCCTTTGTGATGAGTGGTTAAGGTACAATGCAAAGAGATTCTTCCTTTTCCTGGGGATAGGATTGCATGAGTTCATCTCCAACTTTTCACAACATGGATCCATGTGAACCATACCCCACTGTCATACAATCGTTGTGCTGCTGGCCTGACCTAGACCCATAGCCTCCTCGCTCTTCTAGTATGGCTGAGCAATGCTACATGTGACAAGGATTTTGGTGGTAAAACAGAATTACTTTTTAGATGTCAAGGGTTTTTGATAAACACCTAAAGGTGCTAGTGATGAGACTTCAAACAAAAAGGGTTTGCCTACATAAACAGTATCCAGTGCGGATTAACACAAAGTGAGGTTTTCTCTAGAAAGGTTTAACACCTTTAGTAATAGCGATCAAACCCATACAGTCTTTAACCTCTTCTTTCAAATCTTTGCCTCCCCTTGAGACACCCTATTCTTTAAAGCAAAGTCTCAAAAGAATGGCCAACAAAAAGTTCCAACACTGACCCTTAACAAGTATTTCAGCCTCTAGACTACCCTAATCTAATAGCAAACATTTCAAAGGATGTCTCAAAGCAAAAGTCCAAAACCTATTCTTTAGAGTCCAACCTTATTCTAACACAACAAAATATGAATATTCTTTTTGAAGGTTTGTGTTTTGGTTACTCACAGTGTGGTCCATCATTCAGCCCTATCTGCTAACACCTTGTCGCTCAAATGTTTCCCCAGCTTTCATGTTTCACAAACCTTTCTCAACCGTGCTTCTCCTTCAGACACTCTGTGTTGACTCTTCTCAGCCATAGGTTTTTCAGGCCTGTCCCAGACCAGCGCTTGCTAGGATTCACAAATGGTCGCTCATGGACCTTGGCTTTCTGATGATTTTTAAATGTTCCCTCCAGGTACCTGGATCTATCAGGATTCACAACTGGAGTAATTGGTATTTTCCCTCTACATCAGGATGCTTGTCAGGTAGCCAATACTGTGTTACCCTCATGCCTTGGGTCAGGTCTATCTCCCTTAAACCTTGCTGGTAGGTGGTCTGAGGCTTAGGCCTTTAATTTCTCTCAAGGCTTGGACGATGTCTTCCAAACACCTTGGTCACATTCTCTGTCCAGGGTCTTAAGACCTGGACCACTTCCACACTTGCCTTTCTGATTACTGCCCAAATGCCTCCTGCCCCCCGCCCACCAAACAACAGATTTGTCTTGAATTAGACTTGAAGGAATCTCCCCTTGTGTCAAAGGAGCAGTAGAAGACAGATCTGCCTCCCGTGCTGCCCTTTTCCAGCCTCTTTTATACTTCCTAGGCTGGGGTATTCTTTCCTAATAGTTTCTGATAAGTTATTCCTCTTTCTTATTCCAATTCTCAACATGATTGGTAATTCCATTTGGGGGTGGAGGAGGGTTCTTCACAATCTCATTATTATATCATTAATGGAGCTTCTGTACTGGTTACTTGTCTGAGTCTTGACTCTTGGTTAATGAGAGCCAACAAGGTTTAAAATGCATTTGTGGCTTGCATCGCCATCTTGTAAATCTTCTTTGCCCGGTCAGTGGCACTGCAGTGGTTAGTGGCTTTCCTGCTGTGGAGCCTGCTATGCTAGGTGGGATGCAGTCCATCGCTTTCCCTCCCATCAGGTAGGTGGTGGATATTTTTGTCTGCATTTGCAGGGTTGCATGCCCGTGGTTCTGGGTATTGAAGCCTTTCAAGACCTGATTTCTTAGCATGGCTCCATAGGGGATAATACCTAAGCTCTGAGGGAATAGAGAGCCATTGGGACCTCTCTTCATCCACCCTCTGAGAGCACACTTGAGGGTGGACCAGCCCAATCCCTGGTGGCTCACTTATGCTGACAATGTATGGGCCTATATAATTCTGTAATTCTTTATAAATTCTATAAAATATTAATTGTAACAAATAAAATAAAACAAGCATTGGCAAAGCCAGCCGTTTTGGCGTTTACTGCTGTTCTTTGCTTTTAGAAGATATAATATTATTATTATTAATGTGGGCACCAGGGTGCAAGGAGGAGAGTGCAGCGGTTGAAAGGGGATGCAATAAGGGCTGCATGTGCGCAATAGAATGAGAAGGGGAATAGAGCAAAGAAGAAAGGCATTGACAGAGGGTGCCATCGATGATGAGAAAGAGGAAATATGAGCGATAAAGGGTGAGAGGGTACGAAATAAAGCAAGCATGTGGGAGGAAGGATGAGAAGGGATAAGGAGTAAGATGCGTGGGTGGGGAATAGAGGAGGTAGGATGGGAGGGGGAAAAGGTTGTGGGTGGTTGGTGGGTGTAAAGAGGTGGTAGTATTGAGTAAGGGAAGAGGATAGCACGGGTGGGCGCGGGTAGAGATTGGGGCTAGGGTGGGTGGTTGGGGGAGATAGAGTGGGGTTAGGGTGGGGGAGATAGTGCTGCAGGTGGCTGACAAAGTCTCCTTCCATGGTTTTAGAGTGGACCAGGTGCTGCTTAAAGTAAAAATAGTCGGATAGTTGAAGCCACGCATAAAGAGAGAGAAAGAGAGAGAGCAAACATTTCTATCTCAGACCTGGTGCCCCTCCCTCCACTTGCACATGGGGCTGTCTCCTTTCACAAAAGAGAGGTGCTGTGCTTGCCCACTCCCCACATTGCATAGACGTTTTAAAAATAATGCTACTCTTCATTTGCTTATAAAGTCATTAATCTCCCATAAATATCTAGAAAGGCTCTGAAAAGTTGGCAGCTATTTCAAAGCAGGATTTGCATTCATTTATTGGGGTAGGGGTGATGGGGTCAATCGGTCAGGGGCTTGCTTCCGCAAGACACTTCAGGAACGCCACAGGCTCTGTTTTCAAGCGTGCCAATAGGCTGGAGATATTCGCACCAACCCAACGCTGCACTTTGGGAGCAATGGGCAGGTTTCAGATGGCAAAATGGGCAGCAAAGGGTTAATGAGGCGTGCCCCGGCACTAATACACCTCTGAGAGGAATTGCAAACTCTCTTGCACATTTTAGCAAAAGGTGGCTGTCAACCCTTCTGATTGGACTGGAAGACTCTCTTGCACATTTTGGGAAAAAGGTAGCTGTCCGCCCCTGATAGGGCTCGAACCCTGCCCTTGATGTTTGCATGGCCTCCGACTTCAACGCTAGCGAGGCCATCCCGAAGCAGGCATCTTCTCGCACTACAGATCCGCCTTCCGCTTAATTCCCACTCTGCATTTTCAGACGGGACGGAGGGGAGCCCTTTGCCTGCAATTCGAGCACCACTAGCCAGGGCTCGAACTCTCAGCTTTGTCACGAGGCCTTGTCGTCTGCTCTGGGGGCTAGGGCTCTGAGTCCCCCTCCCAAACACATACCCGAGTTGCTGTGTGCAGCGCCCACAAGCCTCCCAGTGCCTGTGTGCAACAGCCTTCGCACTACCCCCTGTCGCTCCCTGACTGCTGATGGGTAGAGTTTAGTGGGAGGGTTTGAGGACACGAGAGAACCTGGGATGGACAGCTAGCATTCCAACCAGTGCTTCCAAAACCAACTCTCTCTTGCCCTATTCCTATCTCCCCTCTTCTCCAGGCTCCCCTTACCTCAACACCACACCAAGGAACAGAGGCTAATTTCCCTTGCAAAGGTGCGGGCCGGCAGCAGAAAAGAAAGAGATCAGTCCGAAGCTTAAGCATAGTCTGACATGTTTTGAACTAAAAATAAGCATTGGTGCATACACATGAAGATCAAACGGGCATATAGTTAAGTACATTCATTTTGCTTTTACTTTTGTAGCACGCATCTCCCCGGCAACAGCAGCAGGCCAGCAGACGTGGGAGAGAGGGTGAAGGTCCAGCTGGTACTTCATCCATTTCATCGGCAAGCGTTAGCATGTTGCCATGCCAGCGCCATATACTGCTCCCGAACTCCCCTTTACAGTGGATTTACAGTGCCACCAAAATGCGCCAAAAGCAAAAATGAATGTGCAATAAGAAGGGTAACAGCCATGTCTGGATTAGGCAAGTGTACCCAGGCCCCATCAGGAGAGGGTGACCAACCCCTAACACTACTTAGTGCTATTGTGCCTGCGTGCAGGCTCCCTTCCAGCCTCTCCTAACCTGCCAAGAGGATGGCATTGTGGCGGGTAGTGGAGACCGTGGAGGACCAATGCCAGAGGGACCAATGGAAGGCGGTGCGGCCACAGGAGCAGGGCCGAGAAGGGCAACTCTGCAGCGTCATCTTGCTGCAGAAACCAGCAAGATGCCAGGCATGGCAGCCAAGAAGAGGCGCAAACCAACATGGCAGCAGACAAAGAAACGCGGCTCCAGCAGGCAGTATCTGCTGGAGCCCGCAAACAACAGACCAGTCCACTAAACCACCAGGGACTTCTTTAATTAAAAGAAGGCCTCAGTTCCCTACGAGCTATGGCACTGTCCATGTGCGAATCGAGGCAGGTTCTGCCTCCCCAAGCTTCCCCCGTCACATCCCTCAGGCCAGGTTGGTGATTCGGCAGGAAAAGCTAGTCAATGCTGGGAGGGGGAATGTTATTTAACAAGATGGTTTAGTTTGGGTTTAGTAGGGTGAGCTCAGGTGGTGGAAGGAGGATGACCAAGAGAGGGTGATGGAGTGGAAGGAGTGTGGAGGTGGTTGAAAAGGGGTCTGTGGCGTGGTTCTGCTCGAGTGATTTGATTTTTATTATTTATAACGCACTCCAGGACAGACTAAACTGTATCCAGGCGCAGATGAATAGGAGGCCTCTACATGAGGTACCGAACAACATGTGCACATGCTATCCTTAAAATCAGAGGCTCTACTTGAACAGATGGGTTTTTAAAACCTTCTTAAACCGTGCCAATGACCGGCAAGCTCTAATCTCCATCGGCAGATTGTTCCAGAGCTTAAGTCCAACAACTCCAAATCTCCTATCCCCTCTGGAGACATATTTGGAGCAGGGAATATTCAACAAAAAACTTTGTCTCCTGAGCGCAATGCCCTAGTCGGATGTTAGCGGCAAACTTTGGCACTGAGGTACTCTGGGGCAAGCCCATTGACACATTTGTAGATTAAGGAACAAGTTACTTACCTGTAACTGTTGTTCTCCAGCATGGGTCTGGCATGGATTCACATGCTCATGAATATTCCCCGTCGTCAGGCTGGGAATCCTCGGTAAAGAAAAAACCAGTATCAGTTTCGTTTCTGATCTGTCTTTCGTAGTAATAACCAATCACTGGTCTCTGCGTCATACTGACCACAGCCAATGACTGCCCTCTACCTAAGCACCGCCTCTGGCAGCCATCTTCAGATTTGGAAGCACGTGAAGTGGCAGTATGACCAAGTGAAGAGCCGCAAAGGGGTAGGCGGGAGGGTTCGCATGTGAATCCATGCCAGACCCATGCTGGAGAACAACAGTTACAGGTAAGTAACTTGTTCCTTCTCCAGCATGGGGTCTGGCATGGATTCACATGCTCATGAATAAAGAATACATAGCAGTACACACATGCACAACCACGGGAGGTGGCAAAGGCTCAACATTAAGCATAGCATCAAACTCAACATTAAGCATCTTACCTCCTCACCAGGCTCACCTCAGGCGAACAGGTTGCGCAGCACTGCTTGGCCGACCCTGGACTCCTCCCTGGAATCCCGGTCGACGCAGTAGAATCTCGTGAAGGTGTGCGTCGACCTCCACGTAGCAGCCCTGCATATGTCCAGCAGGGGCACACCAGAAAGGAACGCCGTGGTAGCTGCGATCGCTCTGGTGGAATGGGCTCTCGGACGGCCGGGCAGCGGTCGGTTTGCCAACCGATGACAGTACATGATACAGCCGGAGAGCCATCTGGAAATGGAAGCCTTCGAGAGAGCCTTCCCCTGATTGACAGGTCCAAAGTTCACAAAGAGTTGTGACGTCTTCCGAAAACACTTCGTGCGGTCCACGTAGAACTTCAGCGCTCTAGCTACATCCAGCGAGTGCAAAGTCCTCTCAGCCGGCGACGAAGGCGACGGGAAGAATACAGGCAACACCAAGGGTTCGTTGAGATGGAAGTCCGACGGTACCTTGGGCATGAAGGAGGGGTGCGTCCTGAGCACTACCCTCGTGTCGTGGAAAGTCAAGTACGGGGCCTTGCAGGAAAGGGCCTGGATTTCTCCCACTCGTCGTGCGGAGGTGATGGCCACAAGAAAAGCAGTCTTCCACGATAGAAACTTCAACGGGGCCGAGTGCAGAGGCTCAAACGGAGGTCCCATGAGCTTGGTCAGCACCACGTTGAGCTCCCACGCCGGGGCCGGAGCCTTCACCGGCGGGAACGATCTGAACAGTCCCTTCATGAACTCTTTCACCAGGCGATGAGACCACAAGGACGTCCGTCCCGTGGTTCTGGTGTATCTGGAGATCGCAGCAAGATGAATCTTGATGGACGCGTGTGCCAGGCCAGCTTTGGCCAGCGTCAGCAGGTACGGCAGTACTTGGGGAGCCGTAATCCGTAGAGGGTTAATCTTCTGTGCGTGGCACCAGACAGAGAACCTCTTCCATTTGTGTCCGTAGCATTTAAGAGTCGAGGACGCCCTGGCCTTTGCAAGAATCTCTCTGCAGTCGGCCGGTATGTCGTATCCTCCAAACTCTAGCGCTGCAGGAGCCAGGCCTGCAAGTTCAGCGACTTCGGGTCGTGGTGGAGGATGGCGCCTCCTTCCCTGGAGAGTAGATCCGCGTCCGCCGGCAGTTTGATCGGCGGGGACGCTGACAAGTCCAGAAGGTCCGGGAACCATATCTGCCTCGGCCATGAGGGTGCGACGAGGATCATCCTGCACCGTGACTTCTTGAGCAGGTTGACTAGCCGGATTAGCAGAGGCAAGGGAGGGAACGCGTAGAGGAACAGGCCCTCCCAGGGGAACGAGAAAGCATCGCCCATGCTCCTCGTCTGGGGAAACCTGCTGGCGAACCTCCGGCACTTGGTGTTCGTCGCCGTCGCGAACAAGTCGATCTGTGGTGTGCCCCACCGTCGGAAGAGACGATCCACCAGATCCTGCCATAGTTCCCACTTGTGGCACGAGCGCAGCTCCCTGCTGAGTGAGTCGGCGATGGTGTTTTTTATCCCTGCCAGATGAAACGGCACCAGAAAAATCCTTTGGGCGACGGCCCAATGCCACAGGTCCTGCGCCTCCTTGGACAGCGCTGGGGACCTGGTTCCGCCCTGTTTCCTGATGTAAAACATGGTGGTGGTGTTGTCGGTGAAGATCCTCACCACCTTGCCCTTGAGGGACGGAAGGAAAGACCTGAGGGCCCAAAACACTGCACGGAGCTCCAGGACGTTGATATGCAGGGACTTCTCCGTCGGGAGCCAGAGTCCCTTTGCGTGCAGATTTTCGGTGTGCGCTCCCCACCCTTCCAGGGAGGCATCCGTAGTCACAGTCTCCTGGTGGGCTGGGGTCTGGAAGTCCATGCCCGCCGTCAGATGCGCGCGGGTGCCCCACCACCGTATCGCTCGTCGGAAGTTCTCGTCGAGCTTGATCCTTTCCTCGAAGCTGCCCGTCGTCTGGATCCAGCGCGCATCCAGGAATTCTTGCAACGGGCGCATCCGGAGCCTGCAGGAAGACATCATCCCGAGGAGGGACTTGATGGACCTCACTTTGGCCGCGTCGGCCACCAACATCCGTTGCACCTTGCCCAAGATGGTCCTGGTCCTCTCCTCCGACGGGGAGGCCAGAAGGGACACTGTGTCGAGCCTCGCTCCGAGGAACAGTGCGACTTGCGCGGGCACCAGGTGGGATTTGGCGTAGTTCACGAAGAATCCCAGGTCCGTGAGGAGTTGGACGGTCCTTGCCGTGTGAACCACGGCGAGTTCCCTCGTCTTGGCGCGGATGAGCCAGTCGTCCAGGTAGGGGAACCTGAGGAATTTTCGGTGCCCCTTTAGGATGGGAATGTGGAAGTAGGCATCCTCCAAATCCAACGACGACAGGAAATCCCCTTCCTCCAGCTGGCCCAGGACGTGCTGGAGGGTGACCATCCGGAACTTCTGCGCCTTGATGAACTTGTTCAGACGTCGGAGGTCTAGGATGGGGCGCCATCCTCCCGTCTTCTTCTTCACGAGGAAGTATCTCGAGTAAACTCCGGAGCCCCGAAGCCTCTTTGGGACGATTTTGATGGCGCCCTTTCTGAGCATCGCCTTTACCTCCAGGAGAAGTTGAGGGACGTGAAGTTCTTTCCTGGCCACGGGGGGGACACGCGGGCACCTTCTTTGAAACTCGAGCGCGTGACCCCGGGCCAGGGCGTCCAGAACCCAACAGTCGGTGGAGATGGACTCCCACACGCTGACGAAGCCCGCCAGCCGGCCTCCCACCGGGGTGCTCCGGTGGGGGCCCGACCCCACAGCCGGTTCAATCCTGCTTGGACGCGGCCTTGCCGCCTTGACCTCCTGGGCGACGACGGCGGGGTCCGCTAGACTTGCCTCGTCCTCTGTAGGCCTCTTGCGACGACGAGCGGGCCGCTTGACGGTAGGAAGCGAAACCGCCGCTGGAACCTCTGGAGGCACCCTTGCCTCCGCTGCTCCGAAAGGGCGCCCGACGTTGCTGCAGGACTCCGAGGGCCCTGGCCGTCTCAGTATCCGCCTTGATGGCCTGAAGGGAATCGTCCACTGTCTTCCCAAACAGGTTGTTCCCGTCGAAGGGCATGTCCAGGACTCTGGTCTGGACGTCCTGCCGGAAATCCGTAGCTTTGAGCCATCCACGACGTCGAAGGCAAACGCCGTTGCCCAACTGGCGGAACCCAGTGTCGGCGATGTCCGTCGCCACAGTGATGGCGTGGTCCGAGGCCACCTCACCTTCCTGCAGGATCTCCAGGGCCTCCGCCCTCTTGTCGTCCGGCAGAAAATCCAGCAGGGGAGCTATCTTGTACCAGAGCTCCCTGTCGTAGCGAGCCACGATAGCCAAGGCGTTGGCCGCTTTAATCGTCGTCGCTGCCGACGAGATGACTCTACGTCCCATAGCATCCAATTTCTTTCCCTCGCCGTCCGGCGGGGAAGTCGATGTGGAGGCCGCACCCCCCCCCGCTTTCTTCCTGGCTGCCGCGGAGACGACGGAATCCGGGGTAGGCTGTGCCCGGAGGCACAGGGGGGCCGTGTCCGGGACCCGGTACTTCTTCTCGTACCGGTCTCTTCTAGCTGGCGTCGTGGAAGGGTTCTTGAGGAGGGAAAGGCCCTCATCCCAAATGTCGTCCAACAGAGGCACTGCGAGGACCGTCTTCCTCTTGGCCTCGCGCCGCTGATAAAGGAAGCCTTCCTTTTTCTTCTCCTCAGGGCAGAGTTGGAAAAGCTCGGAAGCCCTGGAGATCATGGAGTGGAAAGATCCGATCTCGTCGGGCGGAGAAGCCCTGGCGGGAGGCGACGACGGAATATCCTCGTCGTATGCCTCGTCGTCCGTACCCGTCGCTGCCGTGTCAGTCCCCGTATCATCCCCTCGGGTGGACGGGGGAGAGGGCTGGACGGGGCGCGACGGTTGAAAAGGAGGTGGTGGATGAATCCTTCTTTTCTTGGCAGGGGGAACACCAGAAGGTCCCGGTTCTGGATCCCCCGACGGGAAAGGTTCTTCCGTCGGTAACGGTAGTCTCGTCCTTATCTCGGAGCATAAGGACTGTATGGCCAACAAAATGGCCGCCGAGTTGTCTTGCGGCGCTGGCAGAGGGAAATCCGACGGGCGAGCAGGGGCCCTGTCGGTATCCTCGACGATGTCGTCGTCGTCGTCACCTGCGTCGGGGTCCATTCCGACGGGCAGGCCTTCTTCCACGCCTAGGCCGTGGCTTAAGACCTCGATCAGCTCCTCTTCTGAGGTTGAGGCCGAATCTACGACGACGCCCTGCCCCCCCTTCTTCTTCCCCACGGGGGGTTTCACGGGGGTCCTATCGATGGGCACAAAAGAAGACTCCCTCCGAGGAGGCAGGGAGATTCTGGGCCCCGAGGTCGCTACCACTGGCGCAGCCTCCACAGGCTGAGCCAGGGCCGCCGCGACCGTCTCGATAGAGGGCTTGGTCGGATGGATCAAGGCCTTCACCACCTTAGGTGCGCTCACCGCCTTATCCTTGAGGGAGGGGGCACTGCCACGCTCCTCCTCTGCCTTAGAGCTCGACCGGGGCCTCTCCAGGAGTTTCGCCGGGTGCTCGGCCTTCCTCTTACCCGACCCAGAGCGTTGGCTCGTGGTTGATGGTGCCGGGGAGGGTGCGCCCTGCCTGGCGCCCGTAGAGCCCGACCGTTCGGCGCTCCCGGTGCCAGCGGACTCGCGGTGCTTAGCCTTATGTTGGGCCCCCGTCGCCGGGGCGCCCTCAAAGGTCTTAGAAGACCGCTCGGGTTTCTTCTTCTTCTCGCCAGACGGGCTCTTACCCTCCAGCCAGTTGGCGAGACGTTGATGACGGTCCTTCATGGTCCGTTCCGACATGTTGCCGCAAAACGCACAGTCCTTCTCCACGTGCGTCTTGTCCTCATGAAGGCAATAAAGGCAGAAAGAGTGTTCGTCCTCCTTAAAGACGTTCTGCAGCTGGCATCCAGGGCAGACCCTGAACAGCTTTCCGGGCGTCAAGCTTCCCTTCTCCTGGGCCATCTCCGAGACAGGGCCTGAGAAGCTTCTGGAGTCCTCCGAAGTGTAGCTCGACGAAATCTTCACCCTTGAGGGGCGCAGACGAATCCGACACGGGTCCCCGTTGATCGGATGTAGGATCGGTGGAGCTTGAGGCTCTTTTGACCGAAAGAATCGAGTTTTTGTGAAAAAACGCGAAAAAATAGCACTAACGCTCGAGAGCAATAGCACGAGGATCCCAACACATGAACGTGCGGTAAAAATCTGAAGATGGCTGCCAGAGGCGGTGCTTAGGTAGAGGGCAGTCATTGGCTGTGGTCAGTATGACGCAGAGACCAGTGATTGGTTATTACTACGAAAGACAGATCAGAAACGAAACTGATACTGGTTTTTTCTTTACCGAGGATTCCCAGCCTGACGACGGGGAATATTCATGAGCATGTGAATCCATGCCAGACCCCATGCTGGAGAAGCAAGCTACTTAGAACTTCATTCGGTCCTCAACCCGTCAACCAATGCAAAGCTCTACGGAGCGAAGAGACCTGGTCACTTTTCCCAAATGCCCCACCAGTCTAACCGCTGCATTCTGGCCCGTCTGCAGTCTATATATCTCAGATTCAGCAGGATTATCACTCACACTTTCCTTTCCACTAGCTCACTCTCACCTGATGATTCTGTGTGTGTATTTGCGGATTCGTCGGATGAGCTTTCCACCTTCTTTTCCCTCCAGGCTGTCCTTGTCTTTGTCTTGATGGTCTTGCTCTTCTTCTTCTAGAGATAGGGGCGAGCTCCCCCGGTGGCCACTTTGCCTATACAGCTATTAGCCCAGCAGCGGGAACTCCGGGGAGCCCACCCCAAATCAGTGAAAAGCTTTGCCGAAAAACCCTGGTAGATCTTGTTGCGGTAGGTGGTGGAAGGGTGTAGCATTTTCCAGAGCTGTAGATGATGTTCGTAGTAAGCATGCACTGGTATATTAGTAGAGGACTACAATAACCAGCATGCACTGGTAAGCAGTTAATTTCCAGCTTGAACAGGTACATCGAGTATCCGACTACCTTGACCAGCATGCACTGGTGAGAATAAGTGGCCCTTGAGACTTGCACACGATATGAGCAGTTCTGAAATCCACTCCGTAAAGAAGGAGCCGAGGTGATTGACCAAGATGCTTGCTTACAGAGTAACAGGGCAAGCACTGCGCTCCCAATGGGAAGGCGAGACGCTGTGGATGGAATCCGACCACGGGATGCTGCCAGACAGCAGAGGACTGGAACAGGCAGAATAGAACACAGAACGGGAAGAAGGGAAACCGCGTGAGAGCGATAACGGAAAAGAACGGGTAGACAAACAAGCAGGAAAGCAAGGAAACACAGGGGGGGAAAGGGAGGCAGGAATGAGCGTTGGTAAACCCACGTAAACGCAGCTAGAAAGTTGTAATGCACAGGTGCTCTCCACTCTCAGGTAATTGTAGGTACTGCAGCAGAAAGACTAGCGCGCACCTCGCAATGACACTGTTATTAGTCCTTTTTCCATATCGCCCACCTACTCCATACCTTGCATGGGCGATGTGACAATATATCTGCTTGGCTGCTATGCTAGCCATCAGGCTATTGGAATAGTCCAGGTGGGTGTTCGCCATAGCTCCTATGACCACTGCACGATCCTCTGATGATAGGAATAGCATTTTCCTAAGCATCCGCAGGGAGAATAATACACTGACTTGACCTTAGCCCCCACCTGGGCTTCGCTACCAAGATTCTCCTGCCAGACACAAGGCACGTTTTAGATTTTTGGGGCGAATTGCAGCCCCTCCCCAAGAATATGTGGGGAGAAAGATTGCTTCTCATCCACGACACATCTCTTGGGCCCGAACAGAACAATCTCGGTCTTTGCTGCATTGAGTTGTAGCTGGCTATTGGCCATCCACTTGTCAATCTCAACCCTAGTGAGAGAAGAGATTGAAGTAGTGGTAGAGCAGGAGTAGAGGAAAAGAGATGCAGTAATGGCTGTAAGTGGAGGTGGTGGAAGCATTTGAGTGGGAGTGAGGAGTGGTAGATGTAGTGGAAGGTAGCGTGTAGTAGTACAGTGAGAGGTGAGAAATGGTAGTAGTAAAGGAGTCGTTGGAAGTTGGGGTGGGAGCAGTAGCAGTAACATTGGAGGAGTAATTGTAGCGAAGAGTGGCAGGAGTGGTAGTAAAGAGAAGTGGTAGTATAGAAAGTTAATAGCACTGAGCGGAGGTGTAAAGAAGGGAGGAAGTAAGAGAAAGAGACACCAAAGGGAGGAGGTAGGAAGGCAGAGTGAAACATCAGAGGGACAGTACTGTGATGGGGAGGAAAACATAGTGGGACTCTAGTGTCGAAGAGCAAGGTGAGAGTGTGTGTGCGTGCGTGCGGAGTCTCTAACCGTGTGGAAGAAGGCACTATCCCCGACTACCATAGAACACTAAGCAGGGCTAGGAGAGGGACATCGACAAGGCCCCTAGAGAGTCAGTTAATCATAATTTATAGAAACTACCAGAGCACTAGTCAAACAGACAGCTGGTGTCACCTTGTGATGGGACTAATCCCGTTACAGCCATCTGTGCTAGGGAGGGGGAAAAACCAGGAAAGTAGAGAAAGAGGGACAGCCCTAGTGCCAATTTCCCCAAAACCCCGGTTGGCCCTGAAATTCCCAGCAAATCCATCAGCCGAATCAATCTGTATTAATATCCAATAAACACCATTGAATTGTGAGATTGGTGTCAGAGTGACACCTTTAGGGCAGGCATTGTATCACAAGTATGACACTGACACAAAAGATACAATTTGTAAAACCTTTATTAACTTTGTGGGGTTTGGAAAAACTCCTACTTTGCCCTATAGCTAGGATGGGAGTCGTCTCGACCATCAAATAATAAATAAAACAGTCTTTGTTGTGTCTGTCAAATCAAAATAGCCGATGCTAACAAAACCTAATGCCTGCCCTATCTCTTGTACAAAAAAGTGTGCAAAGGAGGTATGCATATAAAAGGAAAATCAGTATTCGACAAAGAAAATAATGTGGCTAAATCAGCTCTCCTCCCCACGTTTAAACAGCATGGAACAAGGCAGTCCCTACAGGCAGGATCAAAAAATAGTCATAGGCGAACACGGCTAAATGACCTGTTCTTTGGGAAGGTACCCACTTCAGAGTCTGCAGCCACACTTTAGCTCACTGTAGCTTTCACAGAATGGAAATATTGTAAAGACTGGAGGCGGGTGCCTGTGTTCCTGCTCTCTATATGGCAGAGAAGAGGCACAGAGGACCACAGCCAAGATTCTCCATTCGGTAGCTATGGTCGAACAATCAAGGCCTAGCTTCTCAGGAGGTGGTGCAGGCTGGTTCTTAAGTACAGTGTAGTCCCCAAGCACTCACAAAGGAATGTCTGCACACTGTATTAGTTAAAACAGTCTTTATACAATTAAATTTCGAGGTTATGCACACAATCAGAATAACTCACTTTGTACTCGGTTAATCTACAATGGCAAATATATACAGTTCTATATGGTACCACAATCACTATTAGATCTCTTTAAAGTGCATCAACTGTACAGTTAAATGTCACACAAATCAGTTTGTAAAGGAAACCAACAATAGATATAGGAGGAAAGCAGTTGGTTAGAACAACAGGCAGAATACTGGCCCCGTCTAGCTAGACACAGCTCTGTGTGGAGATCCCCCCACCTGGGCAACCTGTAAGATAAAGATATACTACAAGCCCAGTCCATATATTGTTCACACAAGTCTTTCCAAAAGTTCAGCACCCGAAAGTACCTGGTGTTGACAGTTCCTCATCTGGAAATCGACAGCCCTTCTTGAGTGCACTCCCTTTAAGGCAGGAGCCATGGGTGGTCGCACATCAAACGGTGAACAGGGTGAAACACGGCAGTGAAGTGGCAGCTTCGTTCCTAGCGGTGCTCGTCGACGATGGAGCGTAGACGTCCTGCAAGGAAGAGACGTGCAGGGCATCTCGGTGTCGATAGTTCAGGACCGAAAGAGTTTGAAGAACTTTGGCCCAGCAAGGGAGTCGGGTCGTCGACGACTCTGCTGTCTTCTAGTGGCAGGAAACCCACCGCTGGATGCTCCTCGGCGCGTCAGCGGCTTTGACTTTCTCCGGCGGGACAAAGCGGTCGACGGTGCAGGCGGGTGCATACTTGGATCAGATGTTCTTAGGCAACGGGAGCACTGCGGCTCCGGTTGACGGTGGTCGTCGACGGTGACGGACAACAATCCTTCTCTTTGGGATTCTGCAGCAGTCCCCGTCTTCGATAGGCAGCCTTTCGTAGGCCTGTCTACCAGGGAGCTTTGGCAAAGATCAGCTCATGCACAATGTTCCCTCGTAGCTCTCGGAGAGGTCTCCTTACCAGGTCCTCTCTTGGATCAGTTCTTGGAGACACAACAGCTTTCAGATCAACGAAGTAGAGCAACAGCAATTCTTCTATTCCAGCAGGGCTTCAAGGGCAAGCTTCAGTTTCAACTCCAGTGTCTCTTCAGCTTCTGAATGAATTCTAGCAGTGAGAGGCCCGCAGGTATACTGTTGATCTCCCTTTCATTCTGCTGGGTTACACTCAGGCAACCAATCACTCAGAAGGGCATTCAGCAGTCTGTCAGCCAATCAGGCATACAGTGCATTCAGGCCATTCTTCTCCATTCAGACACTCACAACAAAGAGTGTGGATTCGGACAAGTACCACGCCATTCAACACTACACACTGCATTCATACCAGTTACGGGCATGGCTGTCTCAGTCATTGTGTCAAACACCAGATACTAGACATCCACAACAAAGAATGCATATTCGTCACACACTCCATTCACCATGGTCCCACCCACAGGGTGTACCCACAACATACGGTCGCTGGGAAGGCTCCAGCCAGTCTGGTCGGCACTTCCCCATACTACCATATATGGAACTTCCACCCAACAGCCAGTCAGGGGGAAGGGACAGAGTCAGGGTTTTCCAGGACTTTGGGAAAACCAAGGTAACAGTCGATGGAAGGCACGAGGCCACGGGGGCCATCTTGGTTCCATCAGGAATCTATGGATTCCAATGACAGGGCCTGGCCATCCCAAAATGGAGGATGCTCAGGGCACTGTTCAATTCAGCACAGAGCTGCCACCAGCCCCTACACCCTGCTCTATGGGCCACACACAGGTGCCCAAAAACATACAGTGAGGGCACAGGGTTGTACCCCCCACCCATGGGTGCCATAAGGGTATCCCATGGGTCTGTACACAAAACCAAAAGAGAGCTGCAACGCCAGGAGTCCCACATGAACACATGATAAAAAAGGACAAGGATACGGAGGCCCTGTCCCTCCGATGCATTTCCAGCATCACAAATATCCATTTGCGATCAGTCTTTGTCCGGCCCACATGGGCAGTCCAGCACTGAAATGCTATGGCAATTCTCTTCTGAACAAGAGTACCAACAGCAACCTCAGACTCATGTTTAAACCTTGTTGGGTCTCATCAGTGAGGTAAAGCTGTGCCTCTCTGTGCACTGAGGAGAATTTGAGGAGATCCAGCTCAAGCCATTGAGGAAGGGGGAAGCTGTTCCACAGGAGGGAGCCAGCCGAGGAAAGGGATCAGCCACCAGCTCGCTGTTTAGCGAAGCACTTGACACACACAGAGTTGGTGCCGGAGGAGCGTACAGATCTGGAGGGGGAGTATATACTGAGATTCAGTTTGGCGACAGCATGGTCCCCAGTCCCAGACAGAGTTCCAAATGGCATAAAGCCTATGAAGTTCAACAATGAAGTGTAGACTTCCTGCAAAGTCATTCTTTAAAGCAAGAGTTTTGGTGCACAGAGAGACCAGAAAGTGATGTGAGTCTGAGGCACTCACCATCCCCAATATGGGGGGAATCGAGTAGATGGGGTTAGGGGGATTCCTGCCACAACCACATGCTCCCTTCAGAGGATGGAAAGCAAGGGATTTCCTAGGCTCTGGTCTTCCCTGAGATGCAGTGGCAGCATATACATGCAATGAACGTTGATGGGAAGAGGCAAATGGGACTACACGTCACAGCTACTCTGCAGGCATGTGGCTATATGGATCAAAGAGAAAGCCCAGCTGTAGCTAGACGGAATATGATCATGAAACTGGATGGGAGTAGAGGATCACGCAGACAAGCATCAAAGGCTTGCTTATCCCATGAGCGGTAGCAAAATCTAAGTTGATCTCCATATGTTCTTTGATCGACTGTAAAGAATGGTATATATCTGCTGACTGACGTCCAAGGAAAACCAAGAAGGTGCTGGCATCTGCAAGCCTTTTACTATGTAGGTTCAAATGCTCATTAACTAATTAATCAATGCTGGAGAACCAAGAGTTATTCAATAAGAGACATTATTGGAAAATAAGTAATATCATACAAATCAGAACCAAGAAACCCAAGAAGCTGTGAAAATAGCCAATCCGGAGTCAGCTTACAAGTAAAGCCACAGCCTTATGGGTATAACTTAAACTGCAGGCTGTCATTTGGTGTCTTGGACGCGGAGGAGGAAGACTTACCTTCCTCTGCTCCTTGACACAAGGAAGTACTGGAGAACTGCTTACCTGGAAAAGCTGAAAAAAACCTGGCTACAGCCCTGAGAGAGCAGGAAAACCCCACCTGGGAGAAGTTGGAAGTGTTGTTGGAGATTGTTAAACAAAGACTCTGGCATCCAAGGGCTAGGAGGGGTACTCTTAGAGGTGATGTCTGTGTCGACTCCAGTGGAAGAAAACTGAATCCCAGTGGCCTGGAGGGCAGAATACTAGGAACAGCCTGAAGGCGACCAGGAGGAGTTCCTTCTTGGTGAGAAGGAACCAGAAGCATGAGAAAAAGCCTATTGATTGGGAAGAGCCTTTGCTGTTAGGAATTATTTTGTATTTTGAGGCTGAACAATGTAGTGGAGATTCTCTGTTGGCAGGGACTTTGGTTTGCTTAGGTTATGGTTAGCCTGCAAGCTAACAGGACTGCTCAAAATTAGGTTATGGAACATTTTGGTTGGCCATCGCGTTGAAACATTTATTTGGATACCGTAGGGAGTACCTAAAGTAACAGGGACTTGTTAAGGGTTGATTTAAGATCTTCTCATTTACCCACCAGGTTCAACAGAGGGAATAACTTGACCAAACCCCAGCCCCCAATATGCCTCGGCCCAATCCCGACACGTTTTCCATAGCTGTCCATTTTTCGGTTTGTTAATTTCCCTTCGAGATAGACCATATTGTCTTTTTACCAACCCCATCCCGAGATCAACTATTAATAAAGGCTTGGTTGGACATAGGCACATAATTCTTGCATTTCGGACTGCTTAGCCTCCCCACAAAAACGAGCAAGCAGGAAAAAATATCTATGAACCATAACACAAGTAACACGACCTCAGGAGAGACATTTAAGTGAGTAAATGTGTTTCAAAAAATTGTAGTCTTCACATAGTTGAGGAAAAATCAAATTAACCAGGAAATGACACACTGGTTGGACACTTGGGGCTGGGCAACAGATGCCCAGGGGAACAGGTCTTGCATTTCTAGACCATACAGACTTAAGCAGCTAATTTGTGGTCCATCCACACGCTAATAAAAGGTTCCCAACAGTCACGGGTGGAAGGGTAATCAGTGTATTTTTCCATTAGTAAAATCATATATAATATATAAATAAACATTTTAGAAACAGGCCTGCATGCTCAAATCAAATTTAATATAAATACTTATGAACAGCGAAGTTTGGAAATTCCTTGATAATGTGTGTCATATCCATAAATATACAACTGTACCATAATGGAAGCTTCAAAATGTTTTACAACTATGCATGTGGAAAAAAATATTTCAGGGATTTTGTTTTTAATCCCAGAGAAAGACATTTCATTTGTTTAGCATTTATGACACCTTACTGTTAATTAATCACTTAAAGTAGTCGTTTTAATACTGCTATGTGTACACTTTCTACAAAAACACTTGAGCAATGTCAGTCAGTGTTTTCTAATGTATAACATATTAATAACAATTGTTACTTTTATTTCTCAAATTAAATGCTCACTTTAAAAAGTTACATTAGTCTTATATTTTATATAATCATTTTGAATTTAATTACCAACAGAAGAAAAAATAATCCAAAGATACTGTACTCCAAAGTAAGATGTACTGGTAGAATAGTGGGGAGCATATATTCCTTATGAAGTAAAAATACTATAATACTACAGAACATGATGAGCAAAACTCCTTCAGTTTGAAGAATGTTTATTCACAATCCATTACAAAATTGACAACAAAAATACAACAGTGAGGATACGTGGTGCTTAAGTGCATTTGGAAGGAGATGGGATGTGGAAAATCCACTGCCATTAATAGAAGGCATAGATGGTTGAAAAAAAGAAAAACACAATTTCATAATATTAAAAAATAGTTTTGCAAGAAATATAGATTCATAATACGGACAATGGCCACAACCTCACATTAAACACGAAATTAAGCGGGCAAGAGTATAGGGAAAATGGGGGCTTGTGGCAGGGCACCCGCAAAATTAAAAAAAAGAAATTCAATGAGTTTTTTCGACGTATTTTAGTCGTAGAAAATTACTTCGAAACAATGTGCATCGGTAAAGGGACATGGACCATAAACAGTTAGGAAAACATGCATGCTTGGTCTTCACATTTTGTTGTTAGACCTTATTTATTAATGTGGCAAGCAAAAACATCATTTTTAAATAATCCTTGTCTATTATTTTTTTTGATAAGCTAAAATGAGCTTTTAATTGAAGAATACGCTTGTCAAGTGTTCAACCTACAACATGCCACATCTCAGCAAAATTGAAGAAAATTGCTATTTAATGTGCATGTTGAATCAATAACGGAACACATTTGGCACTCTGTTGAGGATTGTGCCTCAACCTTAGCCACCAATAAGAAATACATTTGCTCATCTCCCCATTCTCTTTGCCAGGTTTCCACAAGAGTCCTAATACTAATGTGTGGGCCTATACCCATGGGGAATGAGTGGTATGTGTTTATATGACAGAGGTCCTGAGATTGCACGTTGTTTTGAATAAAGACATTGTATGAATGAAATTTCATACTAAATTTACCTTTCTTGCTTGGCCGCCTCATTCTCAATTTGAGAAGATGACTTGTTCTTTTGCTGTTTAAAAACATTATGAACTCTCACTTTATACCCTTCATATTCAGCAGTAACAGCAGCTTGATCAGCCTGTAAAAAATATTTTTGGGGGTGAAATTAAGCATTATTTCTCAGGGCACATGGACATTTGAAACCAATTCAACAAAATAAGAGCCAGGGATACCTGCTAACGACTCAAGTGAAAAGGACGGTGGCAGTCACTATTAGTTCGAATAATTAAAACTGTACATATATACAATTAATAATAAGGTTGGTCACAGAGAGCATTATAAAGGATGTATCAAATATTGGTTTAAATAACAATATGGTTTAGGAATAGTAGCTAAACAAAGTACCTGCCTATTTTTTTTTTATAAAATAGGGAGGATTGGAATGCTTTGCCACAGCACATTAGTGATGTCCCCTTCTAGAAATCCAGTCAAAAAGTTTTAGATTTAGAGTAAAGGACCTGTTTGAGTCTTCATATATTTGAATCTTGGTTTTTATCAGGTGTTATATGGTTAATAACAATGTAACCTTCAGCACAATGATACACAATATAAACATCAACAATGAATTGTACAGTTATGTTAATCATACACATACAAAATTCATTTAATATTAATATACAGGTCAAAGTCATTATTATTTCTATTAAAATATTCACATAATTTGTTCTAGCTTTAGTATCTTTGATATCACTTTCCATAATTCATAAACCTTATTTGAACAAATAATGGATCTACCTGAAATTATATAATACTAAGAGTCATCGGAATCAAAGATATTCATACCATTGCCATGCATCCAATAACATTCATAGTAATATCTAGACAAAGCCGGCAACTGAGCCAGTAAGAGTTGAGTATACTCCAAGACATTATTACATAGTTGGCATCTTCCATTTTGTGTTGGCATTTTGTTCCAAGCACCTGTGATCATAGTTCATTTAAATCTTTACTATGGTTATGTTGTACCTTCTGGATAACTTGAACAGAGAAAACAGCTAAGGTCAATATGTAGTTTTAAAATGTAGTTAAGAGCTTTTTTCCAAGAACTTTATTTTGGTTTCAAGATCAGACGTGAGCAAACAAATACATTCAAAAACAGATGGGTACATACAGGGCCAACGCAGAAAAAAACTCAATACCACAAAGCTACAACTTCAAGCAGTAACCCCTCTAGACCCATAATAAGACCAAAGCCCCACCTGCTCCAGCTACAGAACAGCTCCTTCTGTTCCATATATGGAAAAATGCTTCATGGGGGTGGCCGTGAAGCTCGGAAAATCCCTGTCCCTAGGATTATGAAGAGAACACAATCCTTTAAAAAACATCAGTACTCTGCTGACCATTGTTGCAGACAACTTCTTCATTGCAAGAATCTTGCATTCCTTCCGCTCGGGTGACTTCCAATGCTGAGCAAGAAATGAAAGTGCATCTTACACTCTTCAAGTACCTTCATTACACTGCTGGGATAGTGTCTACAGCCCACCTTGCTCCCACACCTGAAAAGCTCTGGGAGCCACCCAATCACCCGAGGGAATGGATCAAGTCCATCCTTGACTCCTGTGATGAATCAGATGGGATTATCTCAGAAACCCTGGGTTGAGACCCTTTTCATGTGGCCAGGGAAAAGCAGACGCTTCCTGATCCTGACCCTGGGGTGGATCACATGAGAGGGGAACCGGGTCAGGAAAATTGGGAGAAACCCTTTAATAACTTCCCTAGAGACCCAATGATCTTAATGGACTATTGTAGAATTGAAACATGTGAATAATAATAATTTGGCATTTATATAGCGCTACGAACCCTCAGGTATCTGAGCGCTGCTTATTATTACCCACAGTGTGTGGTGCTCATTTATCGACCTCGGAAGGATGAAAGGCTGGGTTTGGCCCCGCCGGGATTCAAACCTGCATCAGCAGGCTCTGCACGGATGTCAAAGCGAGCGCTCTACTCGCTGTGCCACTTGACCAACTTGAAGAAAATGGTAATCAGAACTTTGGGGACTTCAAGTCCCACAAAGCCCGAGGTACTGGGACGTGGAAGAGGGGCTCAGAATCCAAAACTGCAAAGTGCAGTCTAGTGGTTCTAATGACCCACACATACTTGAGCATGAATTCTGAATATACCTCACCACAGCACAGGAATGCCTCCCAGATCTGGCCATTGATGACCCCAAACTAAAGGTAAGCCCTGTTGGGCTTCGTTCGCATCAGCCAAGCCACCACTTAAAAATGACTGATCTGCCCTGGAAACCTTCCGAGGCTCGTAGCCTGAAAAGCCTGCCTCCGGCAAGATTCGATTGGCTCCTGCCACAACAAAACAGAGAGCCACATGGGAGCTGGATGGCGATGCCGCCCCCCTTCCAAAGCCCATATTTAAGGCCCTTTGCATCAAACCCTGTCTGGCCCTGTCCGGCTTCTGCAGGCCTGCAGCCAGCACTTGTTTCACACGCTATGTACCACACACTACCTGTATGCAAAAGCGTAGCATTTGCTTACATACGCCCCTGGTGATACTCATCGACCATGACATACATCCGTCATACTTTCTACCTGATGCAGGCTCACAAAAGTTCAGCCACGTTAACCCCCTGAAACTAAGAGCCAAGACAAACACGTATGCCACTAAGCCTTCTAAGCCCTGCACCTCCTCTATCAGAAACATACGTCTCGCCTCACATCTACCCCAGAATTGGGAGCACAGTGGGAGCACAGTAGATCAGTTCCTCAGGCGTCCTGCTCAAGAAACAAGCACCTGGGCTCAATAACTAGCACCACCCTCCTTGCCCTACTCCATGGCTGCCTCCCCTTGACCCAGAGCCCTAAACGAGCATACCAGAACCACCTGCGATGTTATCCTATCCCCGTAAATCCAACTACAGCTCCTGCGTGTCTTAACTCACCTCACCACTATACCCCTTCAGAAGCCTCGACTTTCCAAAGAGCTTCTGCCCTGCCAACTCTCGCCTCGATAGCCAGCATAACATGCAATCCCACTAAGAGCACTCCAATTATATCTGCAGCCTCACGCACCCAGGAGCATGCAGCCTTCTGCTCCACCACAGTTTTACGTACCCTGAATCCTATCATACCCGCGCTCACTGTTGGTGTGCGCACCGCAGAGCCCACAACCTCTACCAATGCCAAAGGTACTTTGAAACACACTCCTGAAAGCCTTACCTACCTTTGGGATACTGCTGCCTCATTTGCCACTGCTGCTAACTGCATTTCAAACACTGTTTCCCTAAGTGCCACTGCGAGCAAATGTATACTTAATACTGCTGCCTCAATTGCCACTGCTGCTAACTGCATTTCAAATACTATTGCCCTAAGTGCCACTGCTAACAAATGTATTCCGGATACTGCTGCCTCAATTGCCACTGCTGCTAACTGCATTTGAAATATTGTTTCCCTAAGTGCCACTGCTAACAAATGTATCTCGAATACTGCTGCCCTTCATTTTCACTGCTGCCAATTGCATGTTAAATCTGGTTGCCCGATGTGCCACAGCTGCCAACTGTAGTTCAATACCCACCGCCTCTGCAGCTAATAATGGCATATGCACACTGACACACAAAGCATTAAGCTCTGCCCCAAGCTCCTCTGCTGCTAATTGTCTCTCTCATCACATGGCCACTGTATCACCTGTTGCCTCACGCAACCACTTACGCTCGCCAAAGTATACTGCCCTAGAGTCTACTTACACACTCAAACAGGCCAACTCCTTATGTGTTTCGAACCTAGCGCTTTCCAGCGCCACCTGCACCTCAACACCCACCACCGCGATACTTGCCAAGGCCAAAGTCACATTGAACTCACTTACACCCTCAACTACCAATAATACAACTGGGAAGCCTCTCCTTACTAACGACACTCACCTAGACAGAACAACCTAATTCGTTAAGGGAGCACTCAACGCCAGGTCCCTTCTAGCCCACGCACTAGACATCTCAGATCTCATCACCACCAACAGCCTTGACTTCATTGCTATCACTGAAACGTGGCTAAATGAAGCCGCGGGCTCAGCCCTCTCCCTAGCCATACCCAACAGCTATACTATCTTCAGGAAAGATAAAACAGGTCACCAAAGGAGGTGGAGTAGCTATTATTGCAAAAACCAACTGTCTGTAACAGAAATCTCTAACCCTACATGCCAATCAGGCGAAATATTTTCAATCAAAATGGCCTTCTCATCCACTGCTACCCTTACCCTCCATCTCATCTACAGACCCTGAGGTCCAATACTATCCTTCGAGGAAGCCATCCTGCAACTTCTTTCAAATGGCATATAACCTGCTTCCAGAATCATCCTCCTGGGTAGATTTGAATCTGGGTCTTAACGATCCCTCTGACAACAATGCACTTGCCATTGCCAACTCTACAGAAGCCTTAGGATTCACCCATCGCATCACTAACCCCACACATTAGAAAGGTCGTACATTAGACTGGCTTGCTGACACTAACTGCAACATTGGGCCTCATTATGAGTCCGGCGGTAGCCGTGCTGGTAAATCCGGCATGACTGCCGCCGGAGTAATTTTCTTTCCGGCGTCCGGGAAGGGGCAATTACCGGGGCATTACAGCCCCAGCGGACCTGGTAATTGCCCATTCCCAGGCGCCGGAAAATATTTCTTCCCATTCCCAAAGAACCCCAAATGGGAATGAGAAGGTCGGATGCACCAGCACAATTCGTAAATGATGCCGGTGCATCCGACATGGCCTGCTCGCAGGTGCCGGTCCCCCCGCCAGGTCAGACCTGGTGGGCGAAAAGGCACCCGCAAGCAGAACTTGTAGTTTGCCGGTCGGGTAACAACGGTGCCGGTAGTTTACCAGCACCGTTGTTACCGGACCGGCAAACTTGTAATGAGGCCCATTGTCTTGAACGCCCTTTGCTCCTGGTCTGATCACAATGTCATCACCTTCAACGTTTCTAAAGACGCCCTAAGGAATGACATTCCTCAACAGGCACCATCTGCCCTCTCAAGAAACACCTGCAACATCACTGCAGGCAATTTACTCCCTCTGTTGCAACCCCTAACAAAACCACACACACTCCAGCAATGACCCCACCACCATGGTAGAACTCTACACCCGAACTATCCTAGAGGCGATTGACAAGATAGCTCCCATGAGTATGCGCAAACCTAAACCTACAGCCCACCTGAACGCTTGCTACACACCGATCACAAAATCCTATGCCAACACCTCTCATTGGCTGCATACTTCTCCACCAAAGCTATAAGCTGGATTGAATGCTTCCTATTTAACAGAACTATGCAGTAACTTGCAGAGTCCCCCCCCCCAAGGCTCTTTGTATCTCCCCGACACTTTACAACATTTTCACTAAGCCCCTATTTGACCTCCTTGACGATTTGGGTATGACCTACACCAACTATGTGGATGATACCCACATCTTCCTCCCCATCTCAGGCACCTACAATACTGACGCCTACTCACTCAGCAAAATTTACCAAACTAATGAAGCCTGGATGACACAGCATGGCCGGTGCCTAATCGACAAGAAAGGAGTTACTCCTTATAGAATCCCGACTGACCAAACTCAACGAGCATACAAATCCTTCATAATTGATGCGAATGTTATCACAGTATCTAAAGAAGTAAAAACCCTGGGTGTTTACTTCGACTCCTCCCTCTCCTTAATCAGATAGGTAAATTCCATTGCATCTGCAGCAGTATACATCTCTAAACTCATCAATGCCTGCAGACCCTTCCTGAGCGCTGAGAGCTGTAACATGATTGCCAGAGCTCTCATTCTCTCTAGGATACACTACTGTAATGCCCTTTTTGCAGGTTCTAATATTCATAACATCAGCAAACTACAGATCGTCCAAAACAATGCTATAAGAGCTGCCCTTAACAACCCAAAAAAAATGACATCTCTGCTGTCAGACGGAATGTTCACTGGCTCCCGGTCCACGACCGCTTTGTTTTCAAAACTCTTTCCTTGGCCCACAAGTGTCTGGCTAATACTGCCCCTAGATACTTGGCTAATAAATTCTCTAAAAACAAATCGAACAGACCTAAACACACTGCCTATTCGCACCTACTCACCATCCCCAGATTTAATCGACAGAAAGCAGGGGTTTGAAGCTTCCCTGCGGTAGCCGCTAAACACTGGAACGCCCTTCCGCATTCACTAAAATCAGAAGTCTCCGTCTGGTCTTTCCGCAAAGACCTCAAAACCTGGCTATTTACGCAAGACCTGCAAAACTAGCTGCGTTACCACTGACCTTCTGCATGAACAACTATGATCCAAATTGATACCTTTGTTATGCATGTGTGTATCTATAACATCCTTACACAAAGTTATCAATCCAGTGACCTTGTGTGTGTATGTAAGTATTCCCAACCTCCCCCAAGCCTGCACCCAGATGCCTCTGGGTTCAGTGCGCCATACACATGTAAAAATAAATAAATTCTCTTCAGGTGCGGGCCATAAGAACAAGAAGGTGGAGAGGCAGAAGAAGGTGGAGAGGCAGAACAAGTTGCAGGTCACAGTTGCAGCAGCAAGAGTGGAAAACCGAAGACATCTGGGCTGCCGCTAAATCTAAAGCAGGTACTGGTCCTGACAGGGACTTCATGTTTGCAGATCGAAAGTGCAGAGGTCGCGCAGTGGGAAGCGCTGTTTCAGATTTCAGAAGGATTTCCCCATGGAGAGAGAGAGTCTCCTGATTGCACGTCTTGCTCCTGTGGCTGGCGAGCACTGGAGCACATTAGGAGCGAGAATAGCTTCTTTCCCGAGTGGTGCGAGCCGTAGGAAAATGACCAAAGCCATTGATCATACAGAAAGCAACAGAAGAAGCAGAGTTTGATGAAGCAGCAAATTGAGCAGACACGTATAAGGAATCCAGCGAGTTTACCATTGTTTGGTAACCCCGGAACGTTCTGTAGTCAACCGCTTGCTATTTATCCTTATTTTGAATACCAAACTAATAATGAAGAGAAGCATATTTGCGCTATAACAACATTGACAAAGGACAAGAAAGGAAAGATTACAATTACTATTATCCAAGCCAAATATATTGTCAAAACAGAGAAAGAGCAATATTGAACCAAAACAGAAACACACATTGCCAAAGCCAGGAAAGGGCAATATTGAAAGAAACTAATGATATCCACTATTGCCTAAGTAAAGAGAGCGCAATACTGAAACAAGCCAACTATAACCCCCATTGCTAAAGCCAAGAGAGGGCAATACTGAAGTCAGCTAATTGTAAACATTATTCTCAGAGTAAAGAAGAGGCAATAGTTGAGGAAGTCATCAACAAGCAATGCCTAAGCAAAGAGGGGCCAGTGTAAAACATGATCGTTGCCAGCAGTTGTTTGATTTAAAAGTGGCAAAATAAGAGTGGCAGGAGAAAGCCCTCCTGGAAGGAAGGGTCAAGGAGAATAGGAAAATAACCTGCATTGCCTGTGGCAAATACAACAGTGGAACAAACAGCACCAATGTGTCAAATGTCTTCTCAGAAGTAGTTGTGAATTTTCATGTTGTTGAAAGTCGAAGACTTTTTCAAAAGGTTTGAAGTAAACCTCACCACAAAGAACTTGGAGTAGTGTTTGGAGATTTTGTCCTAGCAGGTGAGTATACCAGGACAGGGACCTTTTAGTAGTAGTCCTAGCAGGTTAGTGTACCAGAAGAAATCAGTGAAGTACTGCATTGTGGTTGAAGGTTGTGAAGAAAAAGTGGCAAGACCACTAAAGCGTTGACTTTTTATTGTGGTGCAATCCATCCTGCAAAATCTTGTTGTTGATACAGAAGAATTGTGAAAGTATATCTGTTTTCTTAAGAAGAAGAGCCCATGTTGAACATGTGTCTATACTTGAAGAGACAAAGGCCCTCATTACAACACCGGCGCTAAACCATGGCGCTATTAGCACCATGGTTGCTGCCGCTATTGTAACGAGTCCGCCATGGTGAAATGGGGAAGTACCACCCAATTCCAAGGTTGGCGGGGCGGTACTTTACTTCCCCATTTCACCATGGCCCTTCCCCATTCCCATTTTTGCCTCATAGGGCTTAATGGGAATGGGGAAGGCGGTAATTACGGTACCGCAAATTGCGGTAGCGTAATTAGCACCAAGGTCCCTTTGCGAGTCCATTCCTTAACGGCTGGTAAAACCAGCCGTTAAGGTGGGAACCAGCAAAGGGACCTCTTAATGAGGCGCTAAGGGATTACTGGTACCGGTAATCCCTTTGCGCCAGGGTCATAATGAGGCCCAAAGACTTTTTTCATCTGTTAAAGTCCAAGTGAAAGATTTTTGGAGTAAGACTAACTTTATGATCAAAACTTGGTTACAAACTTTCTTATTTGAACATTTGATTGAAATTCCAGCTTTGACTCTGGGGAAGGGGACCCAACCTAGGTTAGAAGGATACACAGCGATTAGGTTTAAGTTGAATATAACTGTTAGTCATGTTACATTTGAATTGTCACTGTTTATCTTTATGAGTCTGATGTATGTATAAGTGTGAGGGACAGATTCCTTTTATTAGAGGGTATCCTTTAGTTAGTTTGATAGGCAGGGACATCCTCTTTAGGTTAGGGATAGTGAGGCATTTCACACACCATTTTAAGTTAATAAAATGGCTACTTTTGAAAAACGTTTGCCAAGCTGTCTGCCTCACATTTCTGACCCCTCATGCTCCACAGGAGCCCATTTCCCCCATCCAAATTATAGTGGGAGGTCTGCATCAAGGAAAGCAAACTCTCAATCTGAAATCTACACTGGCAGTCGAAGAAGAGGAGACTAACTAGAGGGAGATCCGTAACAGACTCCTCCACCTCCAGCCGTGTCGGGGACCTGTTCAATAACAGATACTAAAAAGCTGTGACGAGAGTATGTATTGTTTGCCACTTTGGACCCCAAAGCCCCTCCCGCCCCCCCACTGCAATCAAGCATTTTCCTGGGCATCAACAGGAGTCTTAGCACAAATAAAAGAGAAGATTCTTTTCTATTTCAAAGCATGCCATGGGGCCCCAGGCATTTTAATTGTAAGTGCCAGGAACATGTACAACAAGGGAGATATAAGATTCATTTTAATGGCTACAATCCTCCAAATCCACGATATTTCTTGTGCTGTCCCTTTGTCCAAATCACCAGCGAGGCTCTGGAAGAATGGAGAGATACTACAATTGTACAACTTCGAGAAAGAAAGTAGGCATCAGCTTAACACCAAGATACACCAGAGTTTCAGTAGATTGATTACCTGAAGGGAAATCTTTGAAAAACGTGGCCACAGCATGAGGGACACCCAAACAATCAATCCAGGAGTTAGTGTAATTAAACAAGAAGAATAAGACTCCTTCAAAATTATCCAGCTCTCCATTCACAGCAGGTAAAGTGACTTCAGGCTCTATGTATACAAATAGATCATCATTGAAAGCGATTTTGTAAGATTCTCTCTTCCAGTTTGTTCTGGAATGTTATCAGCTGCACAGCTGCCTGATTCTCTATGAAAACACTGTTTAATTTGATGACCTTGCAAGACTTGTGGAAAACTTCAGGGACTATTCCCAAAAGCTGACAAGGTTCTAAAAATGTAAAGTCGACCACGTTATTGTGGGCATTGTACTCAATGACGAAACCAGCTTGATCTGGGTGTGTTATTTTATTGGTTATTTATAAGGTGCACTATGCAGCAAAAGAACAAGTTACTTCTTACCTGGTAACGTTCTTTCGACGGGATGTTCCTCCGACGTATTCCTTATCTTTGATAATACGTTTCCAGCTCGTTGGCCTCTGAAATTTTTTCTGTAGAGGGTGCTGCGCGTCGACGTGCGCCGAGTCGATTTCCCTCGACGGCCACCGTATCGGCGCCGACGTCACCATGCCCATAAATAGACACGCGCTGCGTCCGTTGCTCAGTTCCGTTTTGTAGTATAAGAAAAGACATGCCTGAATCGGTTAGTAACCTTGAAGGAGCGAAAGCTGCAACCACAAGGGATGTTATCACTGCGGGGATGGATGGGAGGGGCGATAAGGAATACGTCGGAGGAACATCCCGTCGAAAGAACGTTACAAGTTAAGAAGTAACTTGTTCTTCGAAGGGATTGTGTCCTCCGACGTATTCCTTATCTTTGATAGACTCCCATAGCAGTGGTATTTAATTGGAGGAGGGAGTGATAGTGTTATGTATCCCTTTAGGGATGGACCGAGTGTAATACAGCCTTGCCAAATCTGGTCTCTTGAGCAGTGGAGGAATCCAGATTGTAAAATTTTGTGAATGTATGTGCGGACGACCATGTGGCAGCCGCACATATGTCCCGGACCGGTACCCCTCTCTGGAGAGCCGAACAGGCTGCGATACCCCTGGTTGAATGAGCCGTGAGGTTTTGGGGGGGCTCTTTCCCTGCTAGTCTATAACATTCCAGGATGGCCAAGATCATCCACCTGGAGATGGTTTGTTTTGTTATGGGTAGTCCCAACTTGTGACCTGAGTATCCTACAAACAGTTGGTCTGCTTGCCTGATCCTAGCTATTCTGCTGATGTAAAAGCTGAGGGCTCACCTAGGGTCCAGCCTGTGTAGCCTTTCCTCCTCTTTCCCCGGATGGGGAGGAGGGTAGAATGAAGGCAAGGTAATTTGCTGAGTAATATGGAATTCAGAAACCACCTTTTGGAGAAAATTAGGCTTCACCTGAAGGACAACTTGTCCTTGTGGAAGATTGTATGTGGGGGTTTACAGGAGAGAGCTTGTAGCTCACTCACCCTCCTAGCAGATGTTAGTGCTACCAGTAGGACAGTTTTAAGTGTAAGAAATCTCAATGCGCAAGAGTGAAGTGGCTCGAATGGAGTGCCCATTAAGAAGTTTAAGACTAAATTTAAGTCCCATGATGGAACCTGGAATGGTTTTGGAGGGTAAACATTAGTTAGACCCTTGAGAAATTGTACCACTAGAGGAATTTTGAAATACGATGGCTCCTCCGCAGTGCGCTTGAAGACAGAAAGCGCTGCAAGATAGCCTTTTACAGTGCCAACTTGAAGGCCTGAGTTTGCCAAGTAGAGTAGAAACGATAACACTGTTGGTGTACCGCATGAAAAAGGGTCGATATTCTCTTCCCTACACCAGCTGCAAAACTTGTTCCAACAGCAGCGGTAGAAAGACGTTGTTGCTGGTCTTCTGGCCGAAAGCAACACCTCCATGACGTCATCAGGGAGATCCCAATCCTTGTACCTCAACCTTTCAGAGGCCAAGCGTGAAGGTTGAGGGTTCCGGTGTCTGGATGGAGAACCTGACCTCCCTTCTGCGAGAGAAGATTCTCTTTGAGTGGAAGACGGATTGGAGGGCAGATGGGCATATCTAGAAGGTCCGGGTACCACGTTTCTCCTGGCCCAATCCGGGGTAATTAGGATAATGGTTTTCCGGAATCTTCTCAACCTCCTGATCATTTGAGGAATAACAGGGACTGGTGGGAATGCGTAAAGGAGTGGGAACTCCCAGTCCACTACGAACGCATCTCCTAGAGCTCCTCTCGGGGGAAATTCCCTCGAACAGAACAGATCGCACTTCCTGTTGGTGCTTGTGGCGAACAGATCCACCTGAAGGGTTCCCCAAAGGGTGAAGATCTCTTGAAGGACTTCCTGAGCTAGCTCCCACTCGTGGGAGACTCTGCTCTGCCTGCTCAGAGCGTCTGCTGTCAAATTCTTCTCTCCGGCTAGGTGGACTGCCGATAGAGAGATTCCTTCCCGAATTGCCCAAAACCAGAGCTGCATTGCCTCTCTGCACAGTGGCAGTGATTCTACGCCTCCTCTTTTGTTGAGGTAGTGCATGGCCACCGTGTTGTCCGTCATTATCAGGACATTTCTCCCCTGTACTGATGGCAGGAAAGCTTTCAGCGCTAGTCTGATCGCTCTCAGCTCTAATAGGTTGATATGTAGTCTGGACTCCGATGGAGACCAACGACCGCTGATGGTCAAGTCGTTGGCATGGGCTCCCCACCCTGTGAGCGAGGCGTCTGTGACTACTGTCATCTCCGCCCATGGTTGCCAAAACAGTTCTCCTTTCAAGATGTTCTCTGAATAGGCCCACCATTGAAGGTCGTGGGCTACCTTGTCCGGAATCCAGAGGAGGTCTGACATTCTCCCTGAGAATTGTGACCACTGACTTCTCAGTGCCCACTGAAGAGATCTCATTCTCAAGCGAGCCTCTGGCACAAGGAAGATGCAGGATGCCATGAGGCCTAGCAACCTCAAAAAGTCGAAGGCTGTGAGACGCTGGGCATTTTGAAACTTGGTGACCATCTGTAGAATATCTTGAGCCCTCACCTCTGGTGGCAAGGCTTTTCCCAGGGAAGTGTCCAGGACCGCTCCAATGAACTGGAGTCTCTGAGATGGTATCATCTGTGACTTCTTTAAATTGAGGGAGAAGCCCAGTCTGTGAAGGAAGAGGCAGAAATAATCTAGCTGGGTCTGGGCCTGTTCCGAGATACGGCCCTGATCAGCCAATCGTCCAGGTAGGGGTAGACGTGGATCCCTTCCCTCCTTAGACTCGCCGCCACTACCGACATCAGCTTGGTGAAGACCCTCGGGGCGGAGGTCAGCCCAAATAGCAGAACTCGAAATTGATAATGAGAGTTGCCAATTGCAAACCTCAGGTATTTCCTGTGCTTGAGATGGATTGGCACATGGAAATAAGCATCCTGAAGGTCCAGAGATACCAGCCAGTCCTGGAGCTGGAGGGCCTGAAGGATCTGAGAGAGAGTTACCATCTTGAACTTGTCCTTCCTGAGGAACTTGTTCAATTCTCGTAAGTCCAGGATGGGTCTCAGTCCTCCGTCTTTCTCTGGTATGAGAAAGTAGAGGGAGTACCAGCCCTTGTTCCTGTCCGCTACAGGTACCGGTTCTATGGCACCTTTCTCTAGCAGTGTAACGCTCACCTGACTCCCACGGAGGCGCTGGTCTAGTCTGGGTTGCTGTGGCCTCTTCGAGCGTGATGCGCAGAACTCGGAACACCGACTGAACAGGACCTTCAAATCTTGCTTGTCTGGCCCGTAGGAATATCCTTCTGCAGATGAGAAAGGGGATTAACAGTCTGCAGAATAGTGTGCTTGCTCCCCCCTTCCCCCCTTCGTTCTTCTCTAACTTCCTCCGAAATCCCCGGTTGAAGCTCACCTTATGGTTTGAAAGGATGAACTCTCCATCCTGCTTCTGGTGCAGGGGCACGTGTTTGTCCAGTTACTTCACTGGTTTTCAGAATGGCGCTGGCAAAATCCACTTGAGTTTTCCGAGCAGAACGCCGTAAGTATGAAGATTACAAAAGTTCAAGTGTTGAGCCTCCTTTTCTGTTGCCTTCCTAACCTGTGATCTGTCCTTTATTTCAGGTGCAGAATGAAGGCGATGCGTTGAGGGATTGAATTGCCGATGGTAAACTCAGGTGAGTTAGCGATGGGGGCGATCCCTCTTAATGTCTTTATATTCCTCCAGTAATGTCTTTTTGTCCTTTCCCCATAGGGGCCGGGGTGCGGTACCTGCCAACGAAGCGGCGCCGCCCCGAAATGAGGAATGGTCCACCAACAGAAGACCGGTAAGAGTTATGGCGGAAAATTGGGCTTTCCTCATATGTTCCTTCTGCTCACCTTTTGTCTCTTCTTCTCTCCCCTAGGCGCAGAGATGTGGCGACCAGTGCAGACAGTCGCGGTGGAGCCAGAAGAACTCCTGAGGACAGGTGAGTGAAGTGTGGCGCTGCAGCGAGCAACGCGGTGCTTTTAAATGAAAGTCTTTTCTCAGGAACGCTGGCGTGAAGGTTCCGGATGCAGGTAAGAAGTTTGATAAAATTCTTGGTTTTCACCTTTCTCTTATCTTCTTTCCTTACAGGTGTTCCAGGATCGAGGCGGGCGTGGCTGGAGACCAGATGCAAGAGCAGACACGGTGAGCCTTCAGCTGCTTGGATGCAGAACAACGCGAAGCATGAGCTACTGTCTGGGCGTGGCTTAAATAGCCCCCAAAGTAGTTCCAGGTAAGTATCCTTCCCTGGCCACGCCCGAGTGGCAAAATAGTCCCAATGAAAAAATAGTCCCTTTCAGGTCTCAGGGAGGCCTGAATCTTGTAGCATGGTCTGCATCAGGTAAGTGCACAAAACACCTTCCTTTATGAGCCTGGCGCCAACGGCGCCAAGACAGAGTCCAAAGAGCCCCTATAAGGGGCCGCTGGGCTTTTACCCGGGGGCATGATACCTGCTCCCGGGGGTGCTGGGCCTGGCCTGGTGCTCCGGGGGTAGGCATCATGACAAGCAGGTCCATAATTTCCTGCAAGAGGAGCGGATCTGGAACTTTTAGGGAGCTGTTCCCCGGTGGATGACTCTGAGGTATGTGTAGAAAGGGTAGGCAGTAACCTTGGGCAACTGTCTCCAACGCCCAAGCATCTGACGTTATAGCCTGCCATTCCGTCAGATGGTGAGTTAACCTGCGCCCTACAGGTGTCTTGTGTGCGAAGGCCTCAGAGTAGTTTGGGGGCGGCTGATGCAGATGCCGAGGGTAAAGAGGCACCTGCTTCTGCTGCGGTCTTATTACCTTTGACCCGTCCACCTCGGGTGGATCTTCTTTGGCCTCTTTGAGCCGGCTGTCCTCTGCTTTTTCCGAATGCGGAATAATAGCGAAAGGACTTTCCTCTCCCAGAGGTTCCTGAGGGGCGAAAAGGAGTTTGGCGGATAGCAGCTCCTAAGGATTTTGCTGCTGCTTTAGAAGTCTGTAACTTTTCCAGACTGTCATCCGCCTTTTTCCCGAATAATGAAGAGCCGTAAAGGGCATATTCAAAAGTCTGGCCTGTACATCAGGGGCAAAGCCTGACTTTCGCAACCATGCATGCCTGCGGATTGTTGTACTTGCCACCATGGCCCTGCTGATACTGTCAGCAGAATCGATGCCTGTTTGAAGTGATTCGCACATGGCATCTTTGCCATCTTGAATGATGTTAAGGAAGGCTTCCTTCTCCTCTCCATCGGGTATGCAGTCAGCCGCTGAAGAAGCACACTCCCATAATGTGTGACTGAACCTGGTGAGCGTACAGGTGGCGTTGATGGACTTCAACGTCATACTACAGGCAGATAAGACTTTCTTTGCCATAGAGTTGTACCTCTTGTCATCCCTATCCTGTGGGACAGTAGGGTAAGCAGTCCTACTGCTGGATGAAGTTGCCGCTTGAACCACCAGGCTCTTTGGGGTCGGGTGTTTTGACAGGTATTCAGGGTCAGCAGCCGCTACCCTATACTTTGTCGACAGTCTTTTATTGACTGCTGGGATAACTTCGGGAGTTTCCCAATTGGATGCAATTTATCTTTGTAGGGCTGCATGGAAGGGGACCACCAGGTCCTCCTGTGGGCCTTTGTCGAATATATCTGTTAGATCATCCTGTTGGAAAACAGGTGAAGGCGCAGACCAACCCATAAACTCAATTATTCTTGCCATCAGGGTTCTATATGGTGTTTCGGCATGTTCCCCTGGGTCTGGCTTTACAAATTCCACTTCTGGGGAAGTGTCAAGTCCACTTGCCTCATGAAGTAAGTCCTGTAGTTCCTTCAGCCTTCTTTCTTCAGAGGTGAAATCCTCTGCAGCAGGCAGTGTGGATCTCTGTAAACCAAAAGTTTCTTGGTCAGAGTCTTCCCTTTCTTCATAAATTGAAGAAAGACCAGGGTATTCTGATCTCTGAAATGGAGTAAAGCCCATCTCTAGGGCCGAAGGAGCCAAACTCGTCGTTATTGGACGAGAAAATGTCGAAGTCGTCGACGCCGATGTAACCGGCTTCGAAGGCGCCGAAAATGGCGTTGAAAAAACTGGAAGGGGTCTCGAAGAACTCGAGAGGATCGGGATCCTACTCGAGGGCATTGACGACGGTCTCGGCGTCGTGCCGGAGGCCCTTGAAAACACCGTTGGCTGTGGAGCCTTGGTCCTCTCTTTCATCGGCGTCGACGATGGCGTCGAGTCGATCGACCGATGCGTCGAGGAACTCTTCGACAATGGCGTCGATGGCGCAGACCCGTGCGTCGAAGGAACCTTCGACGCCGGCGTCAAAGACGGTGCCTTCTTACCCGATGGCTCATGGCGCTCTCGGGTGGAATATTTCGCGGGGTGCTGCGACTCGCGGCGTTTTGATTTTTTGCATTTTTCACCCGGGGTATCACCCTCAGCTGTCTTCGAGGGGGTCGAGGCCGCGTTCTCGAAGACGCTTAACATTTGCTTTCTGAATTCCTCCACTCAGCTTGAGAACTGTGTTTGGTGGGACAGGAAACTCTTTCTGGGGACACCGAAGCCGACGAGGAATGGGACCTTCGACGTCTCTTTTTTGAGTGTCTAGTTCTCGACAAATGGTGGGAGCTGCTTCGAGATCTAGAATGGGAGTGTTTTCGACGGCGAGGAGACGAATGCCTCGACTAAGCCGACCATACCTTCGAGGAGGATTTGGCTGACTTACCTCTCTCGAGCTTCCCCTTTCGCTCCTTCAGGGCTTTCGCCGTCATGGACATGCAGTCCTCCCACTCCGAACAATGGTGCTCGGACCCCAAGCACCATAAACAGACCCTGTGTGGATCTGTTATTGACATTTTTTTACCGCAGTCTCGACATTTCTTGAAGCCGGATTGCGTCGTCGTCGCTTCTGATGAAGAAGCCATCGAGAACGTTAAGGAATATTCGTCGAAATAGATTTAGATAAACCTGACTGAACTGAGCAACGACGTTCCGAGGCCCCACGAAGTGCGGAAAAACGGAACTGAGCAACGGACGCAGTGCGTGTCTATTTATGGGCATGGTGACGTTGGCGCCGATACGGTGACCGTCGAGGGACATCGACTCGGCGGATGTCGAAGCGCAGCGCCCTTTACAGAAAACATTTCTGAGGCCAGCAAGCTGGAAACGAATTATCAAAAATAAGGAATACGTCGGAGGACACAATCCCTTCGAAATTGGGTTTCCCGGCGCCACAAGACAAAAGAGCGAAGGGGGACATGGGAGGTAAAACAACAATAACGGTCCTCCTAGGCCTTGTGACAATCGGATCGTGCAAGTGCAGTAGCAAGAAGTACAGGGGGGGAGTGGAGGCAGGGAGGGTAGGGGAGGAGGAAAGAAGGACAAAGGGAGGAGGGGCTGGGCAAGTGCTGGGGCGGGAGGGGGTGGAGTAGGCAAGTGCCATGGGATGCCAGAGTGCAAGGGAAGTGAGGCGGATCAGGGCTGAGGACAAGAGTCACCAGCCTAGTGACCAAATCCTTCCAGTAGATCTTGATGTTGCCATTCAAAAAAGGCAAATGCGCAGTATGATGCACCGTCCCAGGCCTTCTTCACTGACTTCAGGAGCATGACTTGACAATTTAGCTACAGAATCACAGAATCAGTGGCTTAGTCAGAGAGGAATCTTGACACCCTGTGAGTGAGACTGCTACCGTACAGTGATCAGTGAAAGTCCTAAAACCCTTTGATAATATCAATTTGGGAGTGACCTCTATGTACAAAAGAGTAGTGAAAGTAAGTCCTTTTCCCGGGATGGAAGAAAAACATCACCATGCCTCAGTCAGTCCCAATTTTCTCAGAAATCTAATCAGGGTAGCTGCAATTTTGAAATCACTCCGAGAGGGGCCAGAGTCTTATCATTAAAGGGGAAAATGACAGTTTTTTTCTCCAAAAATGGTGTACCCTGAGATGAAGGATGGCCAGCCACCAGAAAAAAAGTCCAGTAGAAATGTCTCTCATTGGTCATTGGTGTATATATTAATATTAGGGGCGAACCTCCTGTACAGGTATGCAGGAACATTTTGTTTAAAAAAAAAAGTATGTGTATGGTGAACAAAAGTGCAACCACTTCCTTTTCCTCTCTTCCTTGGAGATAAAGAACTAATAAGAGAAAAATTTGCTGTTCAGACCGCCCATTTTGGTGGTGAGAGTAAACCATGAAAATTCAGGGTAACAAAAACATGCATCAATTATTACACAGCCGCAGACACAATCAATAATTACAGAATATTTATTAATGAAACAGAAACATCTGTAAGTTCCTGACTTCCTCATAGATTGTCAGGGCAGTTCCAGCTAGTGCTACATCCCCCTTGAACAGAGACCTCCAGGATCAACCAGAAGAGCACAACTTCATGGGAAGCATGCGATGTGGGAAGCCTGCAGTATATTCTAATAGTTCATAGAACCTTTACCACAATGGAAAGGAAAAGTAGCCAAGAGAGGCATTTGTCGAACTACCAGTATCCATGCCCTAGGCATCTGAAGCCTGCAAATTAACTACATCTTCAGTAATCATGCGACAAGTTAAACAAAATGGTTAGGTTTCACATGCCAAACCTGGATCAGGTGACCTTGTTGATTGCAGCATCAGCAGTCATCTTTCCCATGGTGGAGCATCCAGCCCTTCTTAACCCTCCCAATCTTAACCAGCCATGAGGCCTTCTCTTGGGACCTTGAGAAGGTGCTAAAGATGAAGAGTCGTCCAAGACACTGAAATCCCCCACTTCGATTAGGATGCAGGAGGTGCTTAGTGTTCTGTGGTATGGAGACGTACTTGGGTCTGTCATCATGGTGATCAGTAATGAGCATGAGAAGTATCACTGATGTGATTTTAAACAAGGATGTCACCTCCCTAAAGGCCCTTTGTTTGGCTAGTGTTGATCCTGAAAAAGATTGAGGTTGCCATCTATGAATGAGATCTCCTGTACTGTGCAGACCGCTCCCATGGTCCACTCTTTAACTTGGTAAAAGTGAACTCTTGTTAGTACGTCTGGAAAGGGGCTAGGAGCTTGTTGCATAGAAGAGTAAAAACAATGTATTCTGTCAAACAGCATATCAGCAAGTTTGAGGATACTGCAGAAGAGGTGCTCAAGTATGCAGTGAATGCCTAGATTATTAAACGTTGATCTGTTTTCAGTGTTCTCTTGTTGACCTGCAAAGACTTGCAATGCACTTCTAAGGCCTCTACTAAAAGTAGGTGCTGGAGGTCCATTCTGGTGGCTGGTGTGTGCATGGGTTGACTGTGCACTTAATACTGCCTTGTCATCCCTGGACAGCCATGAAAGGAAGCTCAATTGCCCCTCTTGTGGTCTTTGGCTCCACTGCAGAACAGGCCAATGGGGATGAAGAACAGACACACCTAGAGAGCTCTGCTGTGACCTCTTTGAATGCAGGACCAAGGTGAACAGCTCACCAGGCAGGTGCCCGTACACTACACGGGGCAACATCACCATCACCTTGAAGCCGAGCTAGAATGTGGTGGGAGGAGCGGGGGAAGGAGTGGAGAAATGCCACAAATCCAAGAACAGATCCTCTTTGAACCTCAAACCACTGCAGATCCACCTCTCGGTTACCACTCCTCCAGAATAGTCTGTCACAGAGAGACCCCTCTTGGGAAACAGTCTCCAAAGGGCCCCACATCACACCCAAACACACAGCACAGACAGGAGCCCCAGGGGGCTGCCATGCTCCCACGAAAGGATAGCAAGGGGAGTATACCATAGTGAGGAAGCGTAAGCACTACAGGCGCCCCGTGCAGTCTGCTCTTGTATTGCCAGTCCGTGAACGGTCACAATGCTCAGCTCATGTAGGAGACGGAAGGAGAGGTAGGTCGCACAGATTCCACTGAGCGTCAATGGTCCCCGCCCACGGGCCTATGGCATGACAAAAAGTCTGATCAGCGATGCATACTTCACCTCTAGTGCAAAGGGCCAAGTCCTGCTCCGGACCCCAGACCACCAGAAGGATTAGCCACTGTGGGTGAAACTAGTTGAAACTAGTGCCAGCTGCTGCCTTCACATTCACCTTCATACCCCCTCCCCTCCCACTGCTGACTCTACCTCTGATGCTGCTCTTAGCAACCTCCACCTCGCCATCACCAACACCAACACCCGCGCTATCCTTGCCCCAGTCATGAGGATATGTCGGAAACATGCCACCAAGCAGAACACCTGGTATGACTCTGACTTGAAGCCCTGAAGCGCAAGTGCAGAGCTGTGGAAGTGGCATACCTCAAGCTCATCTTCAGAAAAACTGGCAATATTGCCTCTCCATTCGCTCCAAGAAGAGAGCCCTCATCCAGGCACGCATCTTTGGTGCATCCAACAACGCAGCTGAACTCTTTCAAATCTGCAAGGAACTAGCCAATCCCTCCGCAGGCTCCACCACACCTCTTCCCTCTCAGGCCCTCTGCACTGCACTGGCCACCCACTTCACTGCTACAACTGAGAACATCCTGAGCACTCTCTCCTCCCCCTTTCCACCTCCCATCCCCTGCCACACCTGCCCTCCCATCCACCCTCTACCTTCCTTGCCTCCTTCTCTTCTATCACATCGGACGAGGTCTCTATGGTTGTCCTGTCTAGGGTCTCCTCCAAACAGGTCCCCCCCCCCTTGTTCTTCCAGAACTATTAATGACAACATTGGCTCCCTTGCCCCTGCTCTTACTGATTTTGGCAATCACTCTCTTGCTACTGGATCCTTCCCTTCTGCACCCCATCCTAAAAAAGCCTTCTGCAGACTTCTCATGTCCGGATAACTATTGCCCCATCTTTTTTTGAAAATTCATTTTTATTAAGGTTTTGGCTTGTGACATTAATAAAACAACAGTACAACTACGAAAATGAACACTGATACAATCACAACCTTCCCCCCCCCTCCCTCTTCCTCCTCCTCCCCTCTCCCTCTTCCCCGTCATGGATCCTAGAATAACAATTTCGGCAAAGGTCCAACACAATATGTTATGATACATTTGCAAGCAAAGGGTAGTTCTTATACTGACGCTCGAGACGTAGGGCCCAGTACTCCGGAGTTGAGACGACCGTCCCATTAAGCCCCCCTGATCCTTGAGGTGGGGTCCTCCGAGCCCTCGATATTGGTCTTAGATTCATCAATTAGGTGGGTCAGGAATTCCATGTCGTATATAGCGCAAAGTTTGGTAACCCATTCCCCTTCCCCTGGAGGCCGGGTTGCCTTCCATTTTTGGACCCAACAACATCTAGCAGCCACTAACATGACCTGTAGCATGTGGTCATGAGTTACTTTCGGGCCTCCCTCTACTTCAATGCCAAACAACATTAACCATGGGGATAGGGTTCTTTCAATTCCATCCACAACCTTTATCCAGGACAGGACCTTGCTCCAATAGGTTTGCACCACATGACATTTCCACCCCATATGAACATAGTCCCCCCTTTCAGTATGGCATTTCCAGCAGTGTGGGTCATATCCCGTCCTCATCCTGGATATCCTCTGTGGTAATGCCAACTGTGGATCAATTTCAGGGCCTCGTGGCGATATTGGGGTGCAGCTGTTGAACGATTGGCTTGTCTGCACATTTTAGTCCATCTCCTGTCTGTGAAGGGCGTACCTAGATCTTTTCCCCATTGTACCTGGGCGGGAGGGGGATCCCTCAGGGTGGACAACAACAACAGGCCATAGAGCCTAGATATCACACCTTTGGTTCCCTTATATGTAATCAAGAGTTTCTCGAAGTCTGTTAGGTCTCTCCTAAGAGTGTCCCCCCATCTGTTTTCAGTAAGGGCCCTTTCAGTTGCAGATATCGAAAAGGGGAGAGGTTTTTCAGACCCAGAAGCTCCTTCAGATTTCCTAGGGATATAAATGTTCCATCAACCCAAAGCTGTCCCGCCCTGCTAAGACCCGCTTCATACCATTGTTGGAAGGCCAGTGGTTCATCAATTCCGTCCATGAGTGGAGGGGGCCAGATACAGCTTAGGGGCGAGGGCCATGTCGTGAGCCATCTAAAGTAACCCCCTTCTTTCCATATGGATCACAACACCCCCGTGACTGGGTGGGTTAATATTCTCCTCGAAATGCATGCTTCGGGGACCCATAGTCATTCGTCCAGTGTAACCGGGGAGAAAAGCGCATTGTCCAGAGCCACCGACTGTTTCTTTGGGCCCATCACAAAGTGGTCAACCAGGATTCGCAATTGAGACGCCTTATAATATGTATCTAAGTCTGGGAAATTCACTCCAACCTCATCTTTGGGCCTTGTCAATACGTCATAAGCGATTCTATGGGACTTGCCTGCCCATAGGTAGTGCAGGAGGGCACGACTAACCTCAAGAAGGAATGACTTAGGTATTTGGGTCGCCCGCATTTGGAACAAGTACAAACATTTAGGGAGAATCACCATTTTAATTGAATTGAGGCATGCCATCCATGACAGACCGGCTTTTGCCCATCGTTCTATGTCTCGTTTGATTGCCGACCACAGGGGTGGGTAGTTGGCGGCAAAAAGATCGGCTAGGTTTGGTGGTACCTGAATCCCCAGATGACAGAGTCCCTCTGTCTATTTATAGAACGGGAGGTCCTCAATATATTGCCTCCCCACCTCGTTGAGCTGTCCTACCATAAATGCGACCGACTTCCCTAGGTTTACCTTATAACCCGCAAGGGCCCTATATCGTTCCAAACTATGCAATAACTCGGGGACAGATTGGGATGGGTTGGTAAGATGAAGCAACACATCATCAGCAAATAGGTTCATCTTACAGTTCATTTCCCCAATCTTAACACCTTTAATTGTTCCGTTCCCCCTAATCGCTATGGCCCAAGGTTCCATCACTAATGCGTATATGAGAGGGGATAGAGGGCACCCCTGTCTCGTGCCCCTTTCAAGTGGAAACGTTGCTGATTCCCCACCGTTGACCACCACCCTTGCTGAGGGGTCAGAGTAGAGGGCAGCAATCCACTCGTGCCACCTAGGCCCCATCCGCAGGGACGACAAAACCCCCTCCATAAAGGACCAACCCACCCTGTCGAACGCCTTCTCCGCATCCAGGGATAGGAGAAGAGCACCCTCCGTTCTGACTTCCCTTGAACTTAATATGTGTATGGTTTTGCGCATGCTGTCGGCCCCCTGTCTGTTTATCACAAAACCTACTTGGTCTAGGTGGACCAGTCAGGGGAGTCACTTCTCCAGGCGTGTTGCCAGAATCCTGGTAAAGATCTTTGCATCAACATTCAGGAGTGAAAAGGGCCTATAAAAACCACCTTCCGCCAGGTCCTTGCCAGGCTTTGGTATCACATGATCATGGCCTGTAGGAATGTTGGTGGGATGGTCTCCAGGGTCCTAATTTGGTTAAATAACTTGGTCAACGCTTGCACCAGCACCGATTGATACTGTTTAAAGAAGTTGGCTTTGTATCCATGCACCCCTGGGGTCTTACCCACCTTTAGCCATTTAATAGCACCCTCCACCTCTCCGAGATATTTCCCTTTCCAGGGCCTCCCTCTCTGGTTCTGTGAGCTTGGCAAGAGGGTGATCCTCGAGGTATCTCCGGATCTCATCTGGGGATTGACCTTCCTGTTTAGCGTACAGTTCCTTATAAAACCCCGCAATGGACTCTGTTATGTGTTCAGTTTTTGTTTGAATGTTGCCAGCCTTGTCCCTGATGCCCTCAACCCGTCTGTCAGCTCTATTTCCCCTCAGCCTGTGTGCCAAAAGGGTGCCAACTTTGTCTCCCTTCTCATAATATCTCTGCTTCGTGTACCTAATTTTTTTTACCACTTCTCCAATTAAGACTTTGTGTAGGGCTTGTCTTTTTCTCTCATTTCAACTAAGAGGTTTTCACAATCTATAGCCCCCTTAGTGAGCCGAGCCCTCATGGCCCATAGGTACTTGCGGAGCTTGGATTCTATTAATGCCCTTTCGCGTTTCCTCCTCGAGCCCTCTGCGATAAGGAGACCCTGGAAGGTGGCCTTTGCCGCCTCCCAAACTGTGACCATTGGCATTTCACCTGTGACGTTTGTTACAAAATAGGCTTCTATTTATTTCCGTAAGAACACCTGGTCCCTAATGAGGGTGTCATTACAGCGCCACCTGTATGACTTCGGGGTGCCTTGCAGTCGCCAGTCCATGACAAGGAGCTCATGGTCCGACCAGGTGACTGACTCAACTGCCGGAATTCCAATCTCACCTCCTCCTTCCTCTGATACCAATATATAGTCAATTCTAGTGTATGTTTGGTCAGAGGAGAAAAGAATGTGTACCCCCAGGAAGTTTGCCAACATTTTCGCTATACATCCACCAAGTAGTATTCTCGTAGGAGATCCATCATGGCGAGGTTGTCCTTTGTGGGTTCCTTTGGCCCTACCCCTTTAGCGGACCACCAATATAATCGGGGGTCCATGATAAGGTTAAAATCTCCACCCAAGATCATAGGTCCCTCCGCCCATTCGTCCATGGCCTTAAGTATTCTACGGATTAATTTGACCTGACCAACATTGGGTGCGTACAGGATGGCCAGTGTGACACGCATGCCCTGGAAGAGCCCCTTGATCCCAAGAAATCTACCTCCGAAGCAACTTTTTGTCTCAACCTCAGTGAGATGCATTGATTTCCCAAGGAGAATACCCACTCCCTCCTTCTTGGAGGATTTGTGTGAGGCCCAAAAGTTCCTACCTATCTCCTTCCCTTTTATCGTCCACTCTGCCCCCCTCCTGTAGTGTGTTTCTTGTAGGAAGAGGACTAGCAGTTTTTGTTTGCGGAACATGTTGCTTGTGAGAGAGTGCTTGTTCTTTGAATTTAGTTCCTTAACGTTGAGCGTACCGATCCGGCCTTCAACCATGATCGTCGCTACCAAAGCCCTTTAGGATTCCTGTGTGGTCCCCCAGATCCATCTCTTCGTTTTGCCAGCAGATCCGTGGCGTGGTGTTCCCATTGCCCCTTTCCCTCCCCCTCCCCATCCCCTGTTCCCTACCTCCGTTACCCATTTTGCAAGGCGTTTGTCACCGTCTCCCAACACTCATTGGGGTAAGTCAACAAACCCCCAGGGATACTACCCTGGTCCCGGGAAACTCAGTGGTGCAGGACATTCGCTCCCGTCTTTCACTCAGGAACATTTCCCAATTTCAGTTAACAACAGAGTCCCCGTGAGGAACCCCCCAGCCCAAGTTCCCCTCCCCTCGCCCATAACAGACAATATGCCCCCCGACTGTGCCCCCTCCCCCACACACCGGCTTTCGGCGTGGGTCGAGAAACTCCCTCCAGTCCTGGGGGCTGCCTGTGAAAATCTCAAGATACATAACTTCTCAAGCCTCCTGTCGGGTGGCGCCCCAAATTTGTATCGTGCCCATTGAACAAAAACCTGCCAACCGTGGCAACACCTTAGGGCAACATGCGTTTCCCCCGATCCTTAAGACCCTCAGGGAATCGTATAAGCAACTTCAGTACTAAGATCAGTCTCGTGGTATTTCCTTTGTATTCATGGGGGTCCTCCACGGCCCGCCGGAGGATGCCTAGTTTTCTGGAACTTCCGAGTGCCTTTCACCTTGAGCTTCCCCTGGGTTAGGTCAAGGCCCTGTGGGGCCCGGCTGTGGTCCCTTTCACCCCCACTCTGTTCTCTGGATGTTCCTGGGGGGGTCCCTCACCAACTCATCGATGACTCTCTGGATGTCCTCCTCCGTTACAAGCTGGTGCCTCTCACCTTGCCACTCGAAAGCTAAATGGAATGGGTGCCCCCAATGATAGCGGACCCCCTTCTCCTGCAGCCATCGGGTGATGGCCCCGCATTTTTTCCTCATCTGCAGTGTGAGGGCAGAAAGGTCCTGGAAGATTGCCACCCTGGAGTTTCCATATTGTATATATCTCAAGTTCTTTGCCCTTTCCGGTATCCTGGCTTTATCTCTATAGTAGTGGAGTCTCGCCAGCACCGAACTTGGGCCCCTTCCCCCACCACCCGCCCGATGGACCCTGTCAATCAGGACAGTCTCTCCAGAGTCAATTCCTAGGACGATCCTGATGATGTCCTGTACCTTGCCCTCTAGGCCCGCCTGGGTCTCCTCCTCCGCCAGGCCAAAGATTTGTAGGTTGCTTCTCCTTTCGTGGTTTTCCATGTCATCGAGCTTGAGGCAGATTTCCTCCTCTCGGCGTTGCATCTCCTTGAACCTTACCTCCATCTGTGTTTCTAGGTCGTCGGTGGATGCTTGATTGTTTTCCACCCCCTCCACTCGGTCCTCCAGCATGGAGACCTTGGCCGGGAGGTCGGCCAACTTGGCCCCCCATGTCTGTTCTCATCCCCAGTATTTCGTCGAGGATTGTCTGGATGTTGCTCTGCATGGTGTTGATGTCCGGGGCCGGGGCCGAGGGGGCTCCCGTTTCCATCTCTCAATCTCCTATGGTGAATTGGTATTTCGCTAGGGGCCCCTTCCAACTCATGGGAGGCTTCTCCACCTAGATTTCTGTGACCTCCTGGCGTACCCAGTAGCGTCTAACCGGGACCAAGGTTTGCTCCTGTGTGCTCCTTTTCGTTATGGGCAAGTCCTTGAGGGCTATTTCACGTGCTCAGGGTTCCCACCGTCTGCCGGACTCTTCTTTGCAACCGCCCCTGCGTGGTGCCTCTTACGTCTTCCAGGGCTAATCACCAATGGTGCGCTGTACTCGGGTCGGCACCCAGGTGGTGTTCTAGTGTCTTTTTTGATGCACCCCTCGGGATCCTGGGTGGTTCCTTGCTTGCTCCCAGGAGTCCGGGATCAGGAGTCTCCACTTATTTTGGTGCCCCCCTGCCTGTCTCCAATATGCCTCCCTAGTGTGGTAAGGAGGGACAGTGTCCCTGGGAGGCGGCGCCCATAGCCCCTCCTGTGGATTATTGCTGTTCCCAGTTGGGCCACAACAGGTGTACGGGTTCAGGCGGGGATCCGCTGGGGGGGCGTTCCCCTAGGTGCTTACCCGTACCCAGCGGTCTGCGAGGGTGCTCAGGGCCGCCACCCAGTAGTAGGGCAACACGGTGGAATTGGGTCCCCCCGTTCCGGGGTTCTCCGTGTGGCCTCACGCTGGGAAGTCAAGCCTCAGCACTCCCCACATTGCTGGGGTGCTTTCCCCCGTCGGCTCCCATTGTAGGGCTTAGGCGGGTGAAGGAGGGGGGGCCCGGGCACGCTCCCGTGTCAGCCCAGGCCTGCAGAGAAATCCGCTGGGGGGGGGTTAGTATCCCCGGCAGCTGAGGCGTGTTCAATGCTGCTGCCGCACCCTGGTTCCACCAGCAGCCCCCTGCAGAGCTGCCCCGCCAGGACTTCCGTACCCAGTGTCCACGGCAATCTCTCCAGGTGTCCCATGTTATGGGGCTGAAGCAGGGAGGGGGGAGGGGTCTGGGCACGCTCCCACGTTGGCCCAGACAAGCAAAGAAATCCGCTGGTGTGGGCGAGCGGGAGAAGGCAGCGCCGCCGGTGCTCATGGGTCGCTGGGTCCCAGGTGTGTATGGGGCTGCACTGCGTGTCAGCCCGTCGCCCCTTTCGGTGCCGCCTCAGCACCCATGGTCTCCTCTGGCCGGTGTCTTCAGGAAGGCCCGGCTCTGCCGGGGGGGTGTCCCAGCAGGATTGTCGTCAGCGCGACAGGCAGCCCGGGCGGAGCACTGAACTCCCCCCCCCCCCTCAGGGCAGCAGGCCGCTCGGCGCTCCTTGGCTTGCATTCGCCACGGGATCTACAAACTGCTCCCACTAAATACTGTCCCCCCTCCAGGTCCTTAGGTTCTTCCGGCTCCAAATCTGTGTGTCAAGCGCTTTTCTAAGCAGTGATCTGGAGGCCAATCTCTTTCCTCGGCTAGTTCCCTCCTCTGGAACAGCCTCACCCACCCTCTCCATCTTGAGCCGGATCTCGTCAAATTCTGGAAGCACCTCAAGACTTTCCCCTGCACCTCTTCCTTCCCCCTCCGCCTACCCCTCCCGTACTAAGTTACTCCTCAGTTGCTGAATTTGGTGGCATTGGCCCTTATGTGTCCTCCTGGGTCATGGTCATCCTCCCAATCGCCTGCAGCACCTCCTGCTCCCAGCACTTGCCCTTGGGCACCCACTGACCTGTGTTCCCTCACAGGACTGCACTTTGTATCAGCAGTGGACCATTCCTTTGCATGCAACCTCTGCCTAGCACTTTATCGGTACCCGGCAACTTACTCCCTGGCACTCACCCCCCCTTACAAATGCACAATAAATAAATAATAATGGAAACTTTCAGTTTTCAGTGAAAGGCTCTGTGCAGTCAGTGTTGCATGGACAAATGTCCCGTTATACATCATGCTTGCCCCATCATGTGCGGTGTAAGGAGAAGTTTAGAAATGTCATACATCAAAAAGTTAACTCTATTAAAGGAAAGTCAGAGCAGGATAATAAGCATTTACAGTTAAATACCTCTTTCAGGGTTGGGCAAGGAGGTGCACATGTGAGTGGGGATTTCCTGGAGGACTCAAGTGTTTAGGGGAGAGAGATGAGGACCATCAAGGTTAGGGACTCAAGTGGAGCGTCAGCAAGGGCACTGGCACCAAGATAATGGCTGGGGGAGAATCGGAAGGGGGTGGGGGGCTGAATGGAGCATGAGAGGTTGCTTGCAGATTGTGCATTCGTTGTTGGCCTCCTGATAGGCCAGCACCTCTCCCTTGGGTTCCAATATATAATACAATCTTAATTAAATAGAAATCTGGAAATTAAATAGACATCTGGAGACTAAGCCTAGCATATGTCTTTGCAGTAGGTCTGTAGATGTACAGGCTGTAACCAACTGTTGATAGGAACTTTGCATAAAATCAAGTTACTCAATATATTAATTATTTAAGAGAAAATACAAAGCTAGGGACCAAACAAAGGGCAGGACATTTGCATTAGAGAACTAGGCAAAGTTGTTAGAAAATTAGTTTCTGAAATCTGACACTTTCAGGGTAGCTGGTTAAACCAACAGGTTAATGACAGAGAAAGTCAATGAGTCATGAGTTCCAGATGCACAGATAGATGTAACCAGCAGGTCACAGAACTACGTTTTCAAGCATAAGCATTTGCCTATTTCATAAAGTTCATTTTCAAAAGTGTCGTCTTCTGCCTGTCAATGTGATGTACCTTTTCCTAAACAATTAAATGTAGTTCAAAGTATAAGATTTAGATGCACTAACCTAAACAGAAATATATTGGAAAAACATGGAGCCAATGCAGTGTTTCAAGTTAGAAATACTGTGATTATGCATGATGTAACGACTTACATTTATAGGAATAGAACTGCAGGACTGTCTTAAAAACAAAGTTAACAATTACTGGTCCTTGTAAAACAGAATATAGTTAGCTTAATTAAAAGTATCATCCTTATTACTGCTGATTTGCAATTATTTGAAAAATAAACCACTTTTCCTGGCTAAGCCTCCCACACACGTCATTAACACATTTAAGAGTGGAGGGGATAACTACTTCTACATTATCCATTATCCCCTTTGAACTTGATGTGAACAAAGGAAGAAGGGTGGAGTGAGTCTGGAGGGCAAGAGAAGAATGCAGGGTGAGCATAGCTTTCTTTGACCATGGTAATTTAAACAGCTGTGTTACACAAGTGTCTAAGTAATTAACAAACCTACTGAATTACATCACAAATCGCAATGCAATACTGATTAATGTATGCCTTGATGATTGGTAGATGTTGTAGAGCGGTCCTGCCCCATGTCTACCTGGGACGTGTTCTGACAGATTTCACATTCTTCATAGAACTTCTTGACATGCTGATATATCCCAGACTAAAAGAAGCTGCTATGGTCTGTAGTCTTGGAAATGTCTTAGTGTCCTGTGGTTAAATGGTAATGTGTCAATTCTAACCATCATTCAAAGGAGGAGGAGTGACACTAATTTGCAAACACCACTTGACATTATTCTCTGCAAAAAAGAAAACCTCTTTCAAAGAAATATGGTCCTGTTGTACGTCTGCACTCGTCTACTGCAATAGTCTCGTCAGAAAAAGACCCAAGTGACAGATTGTTTCGGCTAATCCAAATTCTGGACTTTGAGACGATTTGTCAGGTCTATCTTTGGGGATTACCATCCTTTATGAAGTGAGTTGGCAATATCCCTTGAACCTCCCTTTAGCTAGTCGGTATCTCTGCAATGTCCACAACTTCTGGTTTAAAGAACATCTCACAAAACAACTGAGATACTGTATCCCCCATCCTGAATCACATATTTGTCACTCACATGGTTAAAATGATACCACAATAGTCCTCACCCACTACTAACCCTGAAATCTATCCAATACGTCACAACCAACCCAAGTAAAATCTTCCTGTATATTTTAGTAGGTAACTGGAGCTTTAACCCTTTGAAAACCAGGGCCCATCCAATGCTGGAATATCACCAGTATCTATACGATACAAGTCAGAACCAGATAAACCTGGGTTTGTTTTAGAGATGACAAGGGCCCTCTGGAAAGAGCATACAACCATTATTGGTGGGGTAACATGTGAAAGCTTCTGGGCCAGCCTACATTGATCCCACCTCTAACACCAACTACTGTGAAGGAGAGTAGAATTAACAATAGGCAGACAGAGAGCTATCATTACAGTTAGATTTGTTATGGTTAGTTACAGGATGGAGGGAAATAAATTATAGAAATAAATGTAAAAAATGCCAAATAACCACAACAGAATGTCATCTCCTTAGAGTCAAAACATCCTTGTTTCATCCAATTACAACCTGGGATCTCTTCCTGGAAACGGTAAATAATTCAGAGTCACTCGCAGTTCTGGGAGCTTGAATTCCGAAACAATTCTTTCTGGTTTCACTGATAATTCAGCTAGTGGTCATGGGGCTTTCGTCCTTATTGTTAGCAGAGATTTTCTTTTTGCAACTTTCCCCTCAAGAGATTTCCATGGGACCACCATTATTCTTGCTTGTTTTGGACCATGCTCTGACTTTCTGGATGTAAGTAATGCTTTCTGCTTTCCTTCACCTGTTTTGCTCATTCTTATGGGGACACTGGCTAATCCCTAAGACTGTCAGTACTGAAAAACGATGTCTCCCATTATGTATTTTGTATTTTTTACAATATCACACAATCTTACAGTGAAGTGCAGTTAGGGTACTTTGTTTACTTATATTCTTTTATATAATGGTTACTTACACAATGGAATGCCCTTCCGCCTAACCTAAGAATGCTTCAGTCCCCCCAAGCCTTCCGCAAAGCAATCAAAACACAACTCTTCATCTAATACTAATCAATTGTTTTCTTATGTCTACTAAAATATATATATGGACTACTGCAGAATTTTGTACCTGCAACTAAGAGACCTCTCGGTCACATGTAACCCTGCCTATTGAAAATGCTTACACACTTCATGTAACAAGCGCCACAATGCCTCTGGGCTGTAGGTGCGCTATACAAATATAAATAAATAAATAAATAAATAAAATAAAATAAATATGTGCCTAAGACAAGCTGGTCACAGCAGTAATCTTTTTACAGTTTATGTGTTATTTTACTCGTGCACTTTTGCAATTACCGGAAATGGCTACTAAAGGTGGCTAGAACTCTAAAATGGTCAAAATGGCTGTGCTAGGAAATTTTGCATTTGGTCTTTGGCCATATTGTTCTTTGGCCTTCTTCATGCATTCCATGGAAATCCCATTCCCAGGGAAAGATGTGGCTTTTACGGGCTAAGGGCATTGTGTGTGTGTGAACCATAGGAAGGTGCTGGGACTGTCTAGTCCCAATCCACATCCTCTATTGCTTGAAACTCTATGGCTGGGCAGATTTGATGACCAGTGGTTGTCCACAATTGGACAACCCTTAGCTCTTTGAATTGTGCAGATCCTTACCATTGTTAGGCTTAGGCTTGCCCCCATCCTGAATCCTGTATAAAAGGAGGACTCCTGCAAATGTTTAGCAGATCATCGTTGGAAACAAGACTTCTACAAAGAAGAGCAGCCCGCTGATGACCTGAAGACGGCTTCTGCAGCTGACCAGCATTGACTTCAGTGTTCTCCTGGTGAATCTCTGCTCCTCTCTCCTACTCACAAGAAGGTCTTTGTTGGTGCTTTGACCCCTGAAGCGGTGGGAATAACCAGTCCCGACTCCTGCTCGAGGATCCTTACCTTCTAAGTCTTTGCAAGTATCTCTGGACCAACTGGTGGACTGAAAAGCTCTCTCCTGTGCTACCTCGCTGCAGCCATCACCGTTTCGAGCAGAGCCTTGGAACCTTGCAAATATCCAGTTTGTACAATACATCGCCTGCTCCCGCATTTACAGCCTTCTCACTCCAAGGGAAGCTGTGCTGGGCTTGCTACTGTGTTGGCTGTCTGACCATGGTGACTCCCGTTGCAACACTCCTTCAATCTTGTGAGGTGTCTTGAAGGGGTCTGTAGTCTTAATCTTTGATAGTTTTTGGGTCTTCGACTGGAAGCCGTCGGGAACCGATTCCTGTGCACCACGACTGACCGTAACTAAATCCAGACTCTGAAAGTTACGCGTGTATCCACAACCCCTGGGCCTTCCTCGACTGGACCAAGAATAGTGTCCCCAACAGATTCCAGAACACTCACAGTGGTCTTTGGAAGAATCAGAGTCAGGGGGCTAAGTGAACATAACTGTTTCTGTCTCCCCAACACCTCTATAGGGTTACACTGGGAGTCAAGTCCTGACCCCAACTCACTCTGTCATGACATTTGGTGGAGCAACCTGGGTTAAGGATACTTCCCTAGGCCTATCGCAGTATGTCAGATTGACTTGAGTACTTACCAGAACTTTACTTAACGTTTATCTAACTTGGGAACCTTCAATTAGCACAAACACAGCCCACTGCATTCTTTCTATATAAACTTACCTGAAGAAGTTATACTTTGGAACTGGTGACCTTTGGGCACAAGGCCCCAAACCATCTTAGGGTTAGACTTTAGAAGATTGAGGGAAATAGTTCTTGTGTTGATTCTAAAGAGTTCTGCCTATTTTCCCTGCATCTGACTACTTGACTATATATCTGTGACTATACATACTTGTGATTTGTTTATGCTTAGTGTGTAACTTAAGTTCTAATATATAGTTGTATTTGTACTTTCACACTTTCCCTAAGACTAAGCCTTAACTGCAATGTGTCCCCTGCACACTATCTGTGGCCAAAGAAGCCAAACCTTTCAATGTGTGTAAAAATAAAGGGTTACAAAGGGTAACCTATATTGGGAGAAAATTTGAATTGCACATTTTTGTTCACTCAAAGTAATACAATGGTATTCATCATGGTGCAATAAAAAAGTTTCATGTGCAACCCAATGCGTTTCGAGAATTCATCTCTTCATAAGGGGCATAATTCATTCAAAAATCTGGAAGTAATCAGAACAGAACTCCTGTGAGTATGTTTACATAAGTCAACAGATAATCAAAATTGAGACAATTATAATGAAATTAAAGTATCAAGATTGTACCATGAGTTTGAAAAATGTACCTCATCAGTTCCATGGTCCAAATAGCACCAATGAATAGAGGTAAAAGGTGATCGGTAATGATCAGTGTAGAATGGAAACACGGCTCCTGGTTATTCAAAATGAAATAAGGGCTATAGGGTTACATTTGCACCAGGGGTGGCAGAAAAAAAGTAAAACAAATCAAATAGTCCTCCTCTTATTCTAAAGCAACCTTAAAGTCACACTTCTACAGTTCGAAAGCCATCCAACCAAAATCAGCTACATGAGGCGGAGGAAAAAAAAGACAGGAAGATGGATATTTTGAGAGAGATGGAAATCATAGGCTACCTTCAGAAGGAAGGATGGCCTCACTCCCAACGTCACCATCAACTTTGGAAAAAAATGACAGATAAAGCCTGGAGTTCACACACCAGTCTAGCAGAAATGATGGCAACAAGGAAAAATCACAAAGAGTGAGCCACCTTAAAGAGCAAGAATGCAGGGGTTCAAATGGAGTGGTCATAAGAAATGACAAAAAAAATTCTCACGCTGGAACAAATTAGCATGGAGGAAACTGACTGCACAATCCCCACAAAAATAGCATACCCTTGGGATAGTGAAGAACAAGCCCTAGCAATGTCCTTTTGAAAAATGAAATAGCAGCAATGTACCCTTTCACAGTGCCAATCTGCAGGCCTGGCGAAATAAATCAGAAAATCCAAAACAGAGGATGTGGAACAAGTAAAAGGATCCATTTCCTTTTTCTGCCACCAAGCCGAATATTTATCCCACCTGCAGGCCTAAATGGCACCTGCAGGCATACATTGATTTGACTGCAAGTCTTTGAGGGGAATAAAGCACATTCAAGATGCCATCTAACAAATCACACTCCTTATAACTAAGCCTATTAGCAACCAGACATGCAGGCTCAGGGCATTGAGGTTAGGATGGAGTACCCGCCCCACTGATTGGGAGAGCAGATCCACTCTCAACAGAAGGTGCAAGGGAGGGCAGATGCACATGTCCAGCAACTCCGGATACCAAGTTATCTGGGCCCAGTCCAGAGCGATCAAAAACAATGGGGACCCAACAGGCGTAGCCTTCTGTCAAGCAGTGGGATGACCAGAATCTGTGGAAATGCATAAAGGAGTTTGAAGCCACTCGACCATCAATTGATTCCAGAGCTCCCTTTCGAGGAAATTCCCTGAAGCAGAACAACTTGCACTGCCTGGTCACATTGGAAGCGAAGAGGTCAACCTGAGGAGTCCCCTATGAGAACATCAGTTCTAGAACTTGCTGGCAGAGCTCCCACTCGTGGGAGGCCAAGGTCTGTCAGCTCAAGGCATCCCTTTCTCAGTCCTAGCAAGATGAGATGCTGTCAGAGACACATCGGTCTCCACAGCCAGAACAGCAGTTGCATTGCTTCTCTGCATGGTAAGGACCCAACATCTCCCTGTTTATTGAGGTTGTGCATAGCCACCATGTTGTCCATCAGGATCGTCATAGTCTTACCCGCACCGAAGGAAGGAAAGTGACATGGGGCAGCCTGATCATTCTCAATTCAAGCAAGTTGATGTGTTCTCTGGATTATGATGGAGACCACAGGCCGCTCACTATCAGGTCTTTTAGGTTAGCATCCCAACCCTTCAAGGATGCTACTATACGTTGGGGCTATTATTTCCAAAGATATACTTCTATCAGCAGGTTGCCTTGCAGGGACCACCAGGACGGGCCCGGGTGTCATGTTCCGGCCCTGGAAGGTTTGGCATCGATGGATCCTTTCCCAGCGTAAGGAGTGAATACCAACTAGAAGCACCACACGCGGTCTAGTCTTCCCCTATAATGGCCGCCGCTACGGTGTTACTATAACAACGCAGTGAAGCTTCGGCTCAGTGCGTTGTATCGCTCCATTTCCTGTTTGGCGTTCTGGTCCTCCGCTCGCTAAACTCTCAGTGCGACCCAGACTGGCGGTACCTTCTACGGTGGCCTCTCATTGCCGCCGTCCTCCCTCTTTCCTTCCTTCCCCTTTCTGCTCTATCCGTCTCCTCCTCTCCCTTTCTCTCTCTCTCTCTCCTGGGGATCCGGAGTGTTCTGTTTGGTTTCTCGCTTTCGGTCCACACGATACTTCCTGTGCCCCTGCACGCACTAGAGCCTGTTAGGGAGAATTCTCTGTAAAGGCTAATTTCCCAAACCTAGTGAGTCCCCCAGCAGCTCTGCTGGATTTTTGGGGGTTATTTTTTTTTCTCCTGCTAAGAGTGAGACTCTTTTACTCCCACTCTTAGACATGATTTGAGGTGTTCCTTTATCTTTCCATGTGTTTTAGGGCTATGGGGTCTTTTACTCCATAGGGTCTCATGTGTTTTTTTTTGATGTTGGTTACACAGCACCCTCCGTGCCGTAACCCAGGGGTGTCGTAGCGACCCCCCAACATAGACTCCATACCCTGGGACTGACTACTGTCTACCAGGGCATGTAAAGTACCATTGGCTTTACTAGTCCCAAATTATGAACAGAAACCAGTACAAACCATCATATTGTGGACGTACTGGTCGGGGCAATTCGATTGCCTCGGGGTCTGTTGTTCAAGGGGGCACGTCTCCGTCCCCCCTGATCGAGTTTTGGCTGGTGGCAGTGGATACTACTTTTTATATTTGACCGCAAATATATCTCTATGGGATTTTCCCATTGTTCGAGGCTACCAACTTTAATTATTTAATTCCTATAGCCTCGAACATACCGCCGGTTTATTTATTTAATATTAATTTGCCGGTTGGTATTTTTTGCCAGAACTCGATTCTAAAATGGCGTTTGTGTTCTCTTCTGTGACTCCAACCCAAGTCGAGCCCTTTGTTCCACTTTTTGGTGGGCTTCTCCACAGAAGCCTCCAAAAGTGGTGCCACTCTGTCTGGGTACCACATGGGTTGTGGGAGGGAGTTTAGGCACCCTGGACTCAAGTCGCACTCTTGTGTGATTGGCCCAAGTGGTGAGCCGGCCGGCTCATCACTTAGAAAGTTTGATTAACAGCTAGGCTGAATGAATGGGGGTGTGCTGCATAAAAGCAGGGCTTTGGGGACTGGAACTTGAGAAGTCGCCACAGGACCTAAGAATCCCCTCCCTTTTTTATAACTTATTAGAGTGCCATCTTATGTTAAGCGCTCACCTCTGTCTGAAAATAAGTGGTGTTTCTCACTAAGACTTGTCTAATAAGTAATTAGGGTTGTGTATATATAATAGTGACTGTGTGCTGAATTTACTTACCTCTTTTGTGCTAGTGTAACTTACAAGTGTGTCTTTAAATAAATAATTATATACTTTTACACCAAAGCTCTGGTCAGTGTTTGCTTGTGCTACTGTATCTCTGTACCTATTGTGTATACTATATATACTGCCTAACTCTTCTTGAGGGAAGTCTGACTGCTCAGCCACAGCTACCAAGTGAATCTGTGTGGTACAGACTGCTACCAAGTGGGTTTACTGCCAAACACCTGTAGTCTTAAATCTTTTGCAGTGGTCCCTAAGGGAACTGCACAGGTTTCTGCCTAACAGAGCCACTCTGGGCATTTCTCCCTATATTTTTCTCCTTCGTTACTTTTTCTTTCCCTACACGCTATCTTGGATTTACCATCCGCTGACCCTTTCACAAGACATCACACCATTGGACTTGCTGGCTCTAAGCCCGCCATTAAAAGACTTACCTGATTCAAGCCAAGTCAAACTCCTCGCGCCGTCATCACCCTCCAGGGTTTTTTGGAGCCGCAGAAGCTTTTTCCCCCGAGACTAAGGTGGGCTAGCTGGGGGTCCCACTTGGCTAGGTGTTTTCCCCTGCCGCCAAGGTGGCCTCCGGCGGAGCCTGTCCTTACCTACACGACAAGAGGGTAAAGACAAGAAAGAAGAAGACCCAGAAGGCAACACTAAGAAGAAGAGAGTCCTCACAAAAACACCAAGCACATCGTATGGAACTTCAGGTGAGGAGGGGTCACGGGAGAGTACCATAGCCCTTCGCAGTCACGTCAGTATACAACACCCGATTGTTAGGCGGAAACCTGTGCAGTTCCCTCTGGGACCACTGCAAAAGATTTAGGACTACAGGTGTTTGGCAGTAAACCCACTTGGTAGCAGTCTGTACCACACAGATTCACTTGGTAGCTGTGGCTGAGCAGTCAGACTTCCCTCAAGAAGAGTTAGGCAATATGTGGAGTATACAATATAGGGCAATTCTACACAGTAAGACAAGCAAACACGCAACACGGCTTCGGTGTAAAGATATAAAGGTATTTATTTATAACGACACATCTATAGAAAACACTCTGGCACTATCAAGGCAAACACTTCAATTACAATTACTCTACGAAGAAAACAGTCCAATCCCCCTACTAATAGTTCGACAAGTCTAGGTTCTACCAGCATCACTTATTTGCAGACAGAGGTGTATGCTTCAACCTAGATGGCACTCTAGTATTCGTTAGGACGGGAGAGAAAAATAAGCATATTACAAAATCAACACAGTTCAATCTTTCACAGGAAAATGCAAGGCAAGAAGACAAGAACCACGATAGATCATAAAGTTCAGAGGCCAGGCCCACTCGGAGAGAGGCAAGGCGATATGTCCCAAAAAGTCTCTTAGTGGAAATGCGTTCGAGTCTTTGTAGCAAATTGTTATCGGAAGATTGGACCAGTTCAGAACAACACGCTAAAGAAAGCTTGGAGGCGACCCATAGGAAAGGCGAGGATTAAGACACCTCACTCGATCCGGCAGAAAGGGAAGCCAGGTGGACACGGTACCTTGTTTGTGGAGACAGCTCCGGCGGGGGCAGTTGTTCCTGGTGGTGGATGCACGCCGGGTCTTTGCCAAGAGTAGAGATGATCTCGTCGTCGAAGAAAAGTGAAGTCCGGTGCACCACCAGGGAAGAGACCAGCCGCAGAGTGCTCCGTCACAAAGCACCACCTTTTGGTCGCGGTACAGGGGTAGTGGCTATCCGGTTGCCGGGGTGCTCTGCACGGGCAATTCGACCACTGCGTCCTGGAGCGAAGAAAAAGCAAAGGGGACTGGTTGTTCCCACCAGTCAGGGGAAGAGACTCTCCGGCAGGGAGATCTCCTCTGTCGTCGGGAAGTGGTGAGTCGGTTCCGCAGGGCTCCACCGGATGTGTCGTCGTGCAGGTCCGCTCAGCGTTACCCTCGTCGGATTCTTAGGTCCTGTGGCGACTTCTGAAGATCCAGTCCCAAAAGCCCTTCTTTTATGCAGAAAACCCCCATTCATTCTGCCTAGCTGTCAATCAACACACGCTAAGTGGTGAGCGGGGATGCTCACCACTTGGGCCAATCACACCAGAGTGCGACCGGAGTTGGCAAGGCAACTCGGTCCAGGGTGCCTAAACCCCCTCCCACACTCCTGTGGTAACCCAGACAGAATGGCACCACTTTGGAGGGTCTCTGTACAGAAGCCCGCCAAAAGTGGAACAAAGGGCTCAACCTTTGGTTTAGGAGTCACAGAGACGAACACAGACGCCATTTTAAAAACCGAGTTCTGGCAGAAAATACCATCCGGTAAACTTATTTAAGATAAGTAAACTGATGGTATGTTAGAGATTAACGAGGAAAAGTATCAATCTCCAACAATGGGAAGAATCCCATAGGGTTAGGTTCGGGGTCGAACATAACAAGTAGTTTCCACTGCCACCAGCCAAAACACGACGAGGGGGGACGGGACAGTGCCCCCTCGAATAACAGACCTAGGAGTAATCGAATTACCCCTACTAGTACGTCCACAATAGGATGGTTTGTACTAGTTCTGTTAGTAAATTTAGGTCTAGTAAAGCCAATGGTGACTTTACATGCCCGGGGAGACAGTAGTCAGTCCCCGGGTATGGAGTCTATGGTGGAGGTCCGCTAGGACGCCCCAGTGTTACGGCACGTAGGGTGTGATGTAACACACATAGCAAAACATATGAGACCCTATGGAGTAAAAGACCCCATAGCCCATAGAACACATTGACATTCAAAGGAATTACACACATTCATGTCCAAGAGTGGGAGAAAAAGAGTCTCACTCTTGGCAGGATGGAAAAAAACAAACTCCAGAAATCCAGCAAAGCTGCTGGGGGACTCACTAGGTTAGGAAATTCAGCCTAAACAGAGAATTCTCCCTAACACCGATAACCCCCATGGCTACCCTGGAGCAATACCAGGAGCTAGTGGCAGCCATCCAAGGACTTACTGTACAGATGCAGAATATGCAGACAGAGAACACCGCTTTGAAACAACAGGTGGCCACACGTAATGAGGAAAGGGGTGACCTCCCTCCGATGCCATTGTCGTTTGGCAAGTATGATTGAAACCCCAGGTCCAGGAAGAAATGTATGGATGCTTGTAATGTGTACTTCACGTTCAGACCGAAGACCTTGGAGACCGATAAGGCTAAGGTGGGATTCCTAATCTCCAATATGGTCGGAAATGCGTTGGCCTGGGCTACTCCACTAGTGACCAACATTGACCCAGTTCTACAGAATTTTGATCAGTTCTCACTGCAATTCCAAGCATGATTTGATTGACCTGAGGTGGTTTATGCTTCATACGAGGCCATGCTGGATATCAGACAAGGGGGCTCTGATGTCCAAACATATGTCTCCAGATTCCAGAAGCTGGGGACTGATTCGGGATGGCCTGATTCGGCTCAGCAGACCATATTTAGGAGAGGATTACATGAAGATCTGAAAGATGAACTCGCACGAGTATCCCGACCAGGGTCATTCCAAGAATTGGTTACCTTGACCTTACAGATCGAATACCGGCTAAATGAGAGGCGCCTTGAGAAGAGAAGGCAAAGAGGGTACTCTCCCGTACAGACGAGTCCCTTTGTTCTGGAAACCGATGCTTCAGACAGTGCCATTGGGACCGCCCTGCTCCAGAACACTGAGGAAGGGGTGGAACATCCTGTAGCTTATTTTTCCAAATCTCTGACTCCCAGTGAAAGGAACTACTCGGTATTGGAGAAGGAGCTTTTGGCCATAAAAAGAGCTTGCGAGGAATGGAGGCATTTGTTACAAGGATCCCTTGAACCCTTTGAGATAAGAACCGACCACGGGAATCTGCAGGTACTCCAACAAATGGAGTGTGTCAATGCCCATCACGCTAGATGGGCATATTTCTTCTCCCAATTCGACTTCCACCTCACTTACCTACCAGGTTCCCAAAACACCTTGGCAGATGCCCTGTCAAGAAGCTGGGAGGTCTCCCCCAAGACACAGCCCGGAAGGGAGCTGATTTTGGCCAATAAGAGGTTTATTTCAGTGATCTCTAGTTTTTTCAAGCTGTCCAAGAGGAGATCCTGAGCAATGACAGAAGTAACCCTGACCTACTTTTGAAAGATGGACTGTTATACCATGATTCTGCTCTATTCATTCCCAACGCATAATCTGAGGACACAGGTGTTAAGGTGGTGCCATGAGTCTCTCCTGGCAGGTCACAAGGGCCTGAGGAATACGGTGGAATTGGTGAAGAGACTCTTTTGGTGGCCTACTCTGTCACAAGATGTCAGACATTACGTATCCTCCTGTCCAGTATGTGCCATCAGTAAGTCCCAAACTGGCAAGCCGTTGGGTCTGTTGCAACAACCGGAGGTTCCCTCACAGCCTGGGGAACACGTGTCAACTGACTTCATTGTGGACCTCCCACTTTCGGAGGGTCACCGAGCCATTATGGTCACCGTAGACTCCTTCAGTACGATGGCCCACTTCACCCCACTTACAGGACTTCCCACAGCTCCAGAGATGGCTACAGTTTTTCTTCGAGAAATCGTTCGACTCCATGGATTACCCAGAACAGTGCTCTCTGATAGAGGGTCACAGTTCACCTCTCGATTCTGGGCCTCCCTGTGTAGGCAACTGGGGATACAGAGAGCACTCTCATCCCGGTTCTACCCACAAAGCAACGGTCAGACAGAAAGACTGAATGCCACTCTAGAACAATACCTCAGATGTTTCTGTAACCGGGAGCAAGATAACTGGTCCTCTTTGTTACCCTTGGCAGAATTTTCATACAATAACACATTTCATTCTTCAATTAAGAGGAGTCCATTTTTGTGCACCTATGGATTCCACCCATCCCATGTTCCTGGGATTAGGAAGGGTTATTCCGATTCTGCAATGGTGGATAGTTTATTGGAGGCTATCCGATCTACCCAAAAGGAGGCCTTGAGAGCCCTGGAAGAAACTCGCAAGAACAAGAAGGGGGCAGATATTCATAGACGGTACAATCCGGAATGGGTTCCCGGTACTTTGGTTTGGCTTTCAACCAAATTCCTCCCCCGGTGGCTTCACCTAGGCAAATTCGCCCCTAAATACCTGGGCCCCTACCCTATTGTTGAACAGATCATTCCGGTGGCTTACTGACTTCGATTCCCACAGAAGATGAAGAGAGTCCATCCTGTATTCCATACCTCTCTACTGAAGCCTTTTATTCCGGATCCATATCACAGGCCCAGAGTTCAACAGAAGATTCCTTCTCCCTCTGAACCTGCGGAGTATGAAGTATCTCATATTGTGGACTCCAGATATTACCGAGGGTCCTTGCAATATCTGGTACATTGGAAGGGGTATTCAGTGGCCGAATGCACTTGGGAACCCCGGCATCACATTCATGCACCTCGTCTTTTGCAAATTTTTCACAGAAGACATCCAGGCAAACCGGGGGGGACCCCGATGAGGAGGGGGCATACTGTCATGTTCCGGCCCTGGAAGGTTTGGCATCAATGGATCCTTTCCCAGCGTAAGGAGTGAATACCAACTGGAAGCGCCACGCACGGTCTAGTCTTCCCCTATAATGGCCGCTGCTACGGCGTTACTATAACTACGCAGTGAAGCTTCGGCTCAGTGCGTTGTATCGCTCCATTTCCTGTTTGGCGTTCTGGTCCTCCGCTCGCTAAACTCTCTGTGCGAGTCAGACTCGCGGTACCTTCTACGGCGGCCTCTCATTGCCGCCGTCCTCCCTCTTTCCTGCCTTCCCCGTTCTGCTCTCTCCGTCTCCTCTGCTCCCTCGCCCTCTCCCTCTCTCTCCCGGGGATCCGGAGTGTTCTCTTTGGTTTCTCGCTTTCGGTCCACATGATACTTCCTCGGAAGCACCGGTGGGCTGTCTCCGCTCCTGTGCCCCTGCATGAACTAGAGCCACTCTGGGCATTTCTCCCTATATTTTTTTCCTTTCTTCCTTTTTCTTTCCCTACACGTTATCTTGGACTTACCATCCGCTGACCCTTTCACAAGATATCACACCATTGGATTTCCTAGCTCTAAGCCCGCGATTAAAAGACTTACCTGATTCAAGCCAAGTCAAGCTCCTCGCGCCGTCATCACCCTCCAGGATTTTTTGGAGCTGCAGAAGCTTTTTTCCTGAGACTAAGGCGGGCTAGCTGGGGGTCCCACTTGGCTACGTGTTTTCCCCTGCCGCCAAGGTGGCCTCCGGCGGAGCCCGTCCTTACCTACACGACAGGAGGGTAAAGACAAGAAAGAAGAAGACCCAGAAGGCAACACTAAGAAGAAGAGAGACCTCACAGACACCAAGCACATCGTCTGGAACTTCAGGTGAGGAGGGATCACGGGAGAGTACCATAGCCCTTCGCAGTCACGTCACCGGGAGACCTTTAAAGAGACTTGCAGAAGGCCTGATTTGTGCTCCCTGAAATGGAGACCATTTCAGGGGGCGTACTGAGAAGCAACTGGAGCGATCTCATGCACAGCTAGGTCTCCAGAACTACAAGGATGCCTGTGGCCACGAGTCCCAGTAAGAGCTGGAGGGTTGAGGCCGGAACCACCTTCTGTGATTGGAGGACCCAAACCATCTGGGAGATACTCACACCACTGGATCCTCGGGCGGGAAGGCCCAGCACAGGTGAGTGTCCAGGACCACACTGATAAATCAGAGTGACTAGGACGGCAAAACCTGAGACTTGGGGGTGCTGCTTGGCAGCCTCACAAGATGGCAGATTCCTCCTGAGCTCTGTGGTATGGCAATAGAATATGTCTACAGTAGTGCACTGAAGCATACTACTGGCTTCCCTCAGACATCTGCGGACCATGGTGGGTGATCAACTCGTGTTTGCACCACTGCAAGGGCACCGTTACACGGGGGCCGGCTCGTGCCTCACTGGCGGATCCTGGAAGACACCTGTCTCTCGCGGAGGCTGCAGCCAGTTGTGGCCTGTGCAAGCAAACTTTGAATGTCCCTGGTGATGGCTATTACTCCATACTCGGGTGGCTATAGCGGCCGGATCTGGCGGCCGGCATCCAGACATACTATCTTCTCCACATGAGGCGATCAGCACCAGCGGAACATCCGGTCGCCATTGTGCGAGTATTTCTGCCGTCGTGTCCTGCTTGCGACGCGGGCTGGTTACCTCCCCCTTCCCCCTGTGCCGAGAAGGTTGGGACCGTGCTGGGGCTAGCGACTAAGCTCAGTGACTAATGCTGAGGCGGCCTCAGCATGGGTATGATGCCTGCTGAACTGGTGTCAAGTTTAGTCGCACCAACCCTTTCCAAACCCCGATCCTCCTCACCTGATTCTTCAGAGGACGACTTCTTCCTGTGTCCTTTCTTCTTCTGCGTCTTCTTTTTTTTTGTGAAGAGGTATGGCCTGTCCCGTATGGAAGCCACTCTGTCTCCCTAGTGGAACAGGGATTCAGGTGACCCCCTTCCGGAAGGACCGGAGAGAGGAAAAAAGCGTCAGCTTAAAAAAACCTCTCTTAGTGAAAGTCAAGGCAGATGTGGATCCGTGGTTGGTAATAGAAAGGGTCGCTGGGCAGTGGATAATCTGGTAGGTATCCCACGAAGAAACATAGGTAAGTGTAAGTGTACTGGTGCTGGTATGCACTGGTATTTTCTGTATGAAATCTCCATAAGGAGGGAGGAGCAATGGTACACAGGAGCAGAAGGAAAGAAAGTAACGGGACGCGCACCGTAGAAGAAGAGAGAGCGGAACGAGACCTGTGAAATGAGGAAACCGGATGGGACCCGGAGAAAGAGAAAGCGGGCGAGCCCGTGAAGGGGGAACAAGCCGGAATGGAACCGGAGAAAGAAAGTGGGCAAGCCCGTGCAGGGAAAGAGAGCCGGAAGGGACCGGGGGAAAGAGAAAGCGGACGAGCCCGTGAAGGGAAAGAGAGCTGGAAGGGACCGGGAGAAAGAGAAAGCGGGTGAGCCCGTGAGGGGAAATAGTACTAGCGAACGGGGGCGAGACCCGGAGAAAAGAAGCGGGACGAGACACGGAAAAGGGAGGAAGCGGGCAAAGCCCGGAGCGAAAGCAAAAATACTGGAAGGCAAAGGGAATGAGAGCAGCCGGCAGCATCAGCACCAGAAGCAAAGCAAAGGGCTGCAACTCGCCGGAAAAGAGGAAGGGGCGGGCTTAAGAAACATTAACACGGCAGAGAGCAGAAAGACTAGACCGTAACTAGAAAACAGGAAGGAAAGAATCGATGTCTGACCATACGCCATCGTTGCAACAAGCAAGGCGCGTGACAACTGGACACAGCACTTACATGACCAAATCAGACCATGGGCACTAAGTGAGTACTGTTACTGCGGTGTGTGGTCCCGCTGGATATTGCTCATATAACTAACCCTCTCCAGATCTCTGGCCATATGTCACACACTAATCTCAGTGTAGCTTTCAGTTTGCATAATTACCTTGTTGGTGTCAGCCCTAAGTGTGCAGGGGTGAAGATGACTACGGGTGCAGGCAGAAAACAGGGCAGTATGGACCACTATGCCAAGTCGATGTCCATGTGGGGGTGGAGCGGTGCCACTGCACCCAAGGAGGGCAACAGGCAGGCTAATCAGCAAACTCTAATGGCTGTTGATCCTATGGATATGCAGCAGGTACTCACCTCTACGCGGAATGGTTCTGACTCCATAAACACCACGCTAGATGACCTAACGGTTAATGTCACCTCTATTTGCACCTTAGCTGGAGATGGAAACACAATGGATTAATGAGGCTGAGAGCAGAATTGACACTTCAGAAGACATCATACAAGGCATGCAGAACACAATAAACTGGTCAAGGGTATGAAAGAAGTCGAAGCGAAATGCGACGATCTCGAATCGCACTTCCGCAGGATTAATGTTTGCATTATTAGTGACCACGAGGATTCATTGTGAAGCAATATGTAGCAGGCAGTGAAAGATTTCCTATGGAAGATTCTGGGGAATCCAGTCTTGTCACCACATTTCATGGTGGAGAGGGCACATCGTGCTCTGACTCCTACAACTAAGCCTGGGGATTATCAGGTCCTAAAATAATGCGTATATGGAATTTTCAGGGTCAGATTTACTTTTAAAATATGCCAGAAAGCAAAATGAGATCACGATTGTATCACACTACATACATCTATATCCAGATTTTTATCTTGGAATAAAAAAATAATGCCTCAGGAGACAAAGATTCAACACGTTATGTTTTCTTCTGCAAGCCTTCGGTTTCAATTTGAGAACAAGACCGATTTCTTAACTATGCAGGATGCTGCTGTTTATTTTTTTTTATCAAAGCCAAGATCCCCTTACCTGAAGCCTTGCAATTGGTGTCGTGAGGATGGACTTAAGTCCGCTCAGTCTTGTCTGTTTAATCCTACACATTAAATAGACTTGTGTTGTATCCACATTTGAAATTGTGCATATTATCTGGATTGATGTTGCCAGGCACATAAGCACTTTGCCCCTGTGCGAATGAAATTGTTTGTTTGGTGGGAAGGGATTCTGGGGCGGTTCATCAGTGAGGGTGAGGGTGGGTGGTGGATTACACTTGTTAAATATTGAAATCAGCACTTAGTGGTCACATAACAATGCCGGGTAGATGGCACACTGTCACAAATAAGACAGGCCGGCTTGATCAATAACAGGTCTCTCATTGTGCCTCATGGTTTTGTCACCTACGAATACTGGTGGAATTACATTTATCAATTGGAATGTGAGGGGACTAAGTAACCCCATTAAGGCTTGCAAGATACTTTTGCACGTTAACAGGCATGGGTCCCAGGTCTTATTTTTGCAGGCCACTCATGTGAAGGCAGACTTGGCTGTAATCTTTGCAAAAAAATGCTGTGACTTTTGCTTCTTTACATCCTACTCAACACAGTCTGGAGAGGTAATAACACTTATAGATGGCTCACAATACTTAATGGAACTGGGCACCAAGATGTATGCGTCGGGTACATGGTAAGCTCATTCACGTGGAGGTCCTCTTGGTAAATATGTATGGACACAAACATAGGCAGTCCGAGTTTTATCGAGTTAATTTTCAACAGATGTATAGGTTACCCACCAGCTGCAGCGGTTTGAAGAGAGGACATGAATACCATATTGGACATGACACTGGAACACACAGGTAGTTAGAAAAGAATGCAGACTAATGCAGCACGCACTAAACCTAATAGCATGATAGACCATGAATTGCTAGATGGTTGGAGGGTACTGCATACTGGTGGCAAGGAGTACTCATTCTATTGATCAGTGCATGACATGTACTCAAGAATTGATTTATTGCTACCATCAGCTCGTTTATTCACTGCTTTATTGATGTGCGATATACTCCCCAGAACCTTTTTGGATCATTCTCCCCTAAATCTAGTTCTAAACCAGTTCCAAGATACAGGCCAAAAATTCCCAGGGAAGTTTAAACCTGCAGCGCTGATTGACCCGGCCTTTTCCAATAATATGTACAACAAAATTACCCTGTTTTTTTTTCAACTAGTGTAGGGTCTATTCAGTCTGGCGTCTCGTTCTGGGCGGCATTCAAAGTCTATGTCCGAGGAATTGCCATATCCATGGAATTTGGCATTCTGAAAGCGATCAGAAAGGACATCCGAGCTGCAGAAGACAAACTTAAAGAGCTTCAACTTCAGTGTACACAAGCGCCTACTACCCTTTTGCAGTTGGAAATAATAAAAACGGAGTTGGACAATTTCTGCAAGGCCACACAGAGAAAAGTGAACTTCTCCGACAAGCCAGCAATTGCCAGGCGATATGGAGAAGCAGACAGACTGGGCTGTGTTCTGGCACAATTGGTCAGGGCTGAATACGGGAACAACACTATACTGTACATTAAATCCAAAGAAGGGAAAGTGTTGCATACAAATGCAGATATCAATGACCCATTCTATCTTTTTTACTCTGTTACATTATTAGTTGACCTATACAGGTAACAGATGGAAATTGCACAGTATTTTGACTAGATTCAGATTTCGCTGCTCTCTATGGAAACAAGCTTCATGCTTGATACCTCAATCTCACTAGAGGAAATCAAAGCAGCAATTCAAAAGTTGCCTAAAGTGTAAAACGCCTGGCTCTGATTGGTTTGGGAGCAGAATTGTATAAGGAATGTTAGGAAATATTAGCGCCACAATCTCAGCGGCTTTGGGAGGAGTCTCTGGCGAAGGGGGTCCTGGCGGACTTGTTGCTGGAAGCCATCCGAGTTCTACTTTTAAATCCAGGAAGCCTACTGAGGACTGTTGACTATATAAGCCACTTTCCCTTGTAAATGTAGACGCAAAAATATTTGCCAAAGTAATTGTGTCCAGACGTCTGGCCCTCATGCCGCACCTGGTACACCTGGACCAGTCCGTGTTTATCCCAGGCCGCTCTATGGCCCTAAACCTAAAGCAGAGTATGTAACAGAATATCTTGCATTGATCCGGATGTGAAGGCCGCAGTGGTCTCTCTGGATACTGAGAAGGGTTTTGGCCAGGTGTTGTAGCAATTCGTGTTTAAGGTTTTGAAAAAATGTGGATTGGGCCCTAATTGTGTTTCGTAGATTAGGTTATTATACTCTCAACCATCCACCAGAATGTGGACAAATGGTACGTTATCTCTGTTGCTTCACCTAACCATAGGCATGGGTGCGCTCTCTCCCGTTGCTGTTTACCCAAGTGGTGGAGTCATTGGCTGACCTGAATTTAAATGCAAAGGCATTAGACTCTGCAGGATCCCCAAAACAATCTTTGTATGCTGACGATATATTGTTTGTGAAAGATCGGGGAGAAATATAGAACCAATTATTGAGGAAGATATTAACTTCAGTAAATATTCAAGGCAATAGAACCAAGTCAGTAGTATTTCCTCTGACCGCACGCACAATGGAAAAACCAGACAATACGGGCGGCCTTAGATGGGCAGGTACCTTGCTTAATTATCTCGGCGTAACAAATTCTCGATTGTGTGACCTTGTCTTTGACCAAAACTATGGGTTTTACACGGTCCACTTGTGGCCAATACTGGAACGGTGGGGCAGATTGCCAATGTTGATACTGGGCAGGATATCCATCATGAAAATATCTGTACTACTCAAGCTGCTGTATATGTTCCAAAGCATTCCTCTCTGGCCGGGTGGGCTCTTCTTCAAGTATCTTATTAATGGGTGGACCTAGCTCTCCCGTAGGAGACTAGTGGAATTTCAGCAACTAATTTGGAATTATACTACTTGGTTGTGCAGGGCCAGTTTGCAAAATACTGGTATGGGTCTGAGCTCCCCCCCCCCCCATGTCAAATTAGAGGACAGCGCGGCAGGAGAAGCTGCTATAAAATCCCTTATAAAAGGCGACCGACCATTATAAACCGGATAATCCTATTAATGCAGTTGGGGCCACGATCATTACGTGGAGGAAAATCCTCTATATTGGAAGTCACTGCTCTCTATCATAAAATCATACAGGGATCGAAATAAGGATTTGACTAACAGGAGCTAAAAGCAGTTCGACAACACTCAGTAAGCAGAAGCTACCTCTGGGGAACCAGGAGCTGTTATAGAGTGCTCCCATAAAAGATGCAAACTATAACTTTGTCAATTATATATGACCAATTATGCGTTAAATGTCAATATGTCCTAATACACAATTATATAAATTCCCAAACACACAAATTTAATGTCACATAGATGAGGTTTGCATAGAACCCGTTGGCTTGTGTCAAGTCAACCAGGCACTCCTAGGCTATTACCAGGAGTTAAATTGCTCCAAGTAATTTAGAATCCTGAATATACCGCTATGGTGACATTCCAGTTCTCAGCCATACATGGAAAACACAATCAGGAAGTACTGGTAAGCTGCTCAGTTATACACTTTGGGATATGTTCATGTGGAAGGGGGCTTTGTTGAATGAGATAGTGTTGAAACCAAGGTGGGAGATAATTCCTTACAACCCTATCTGATCAATGTATGATGACATTGTTACGGCTTACTGGTCCTCATTCCCAGGCGAATCTCTGACCACATGCATGGATATTGTACATTGTCAAGAGTATACCGGGCGAGAACGTAGTATCTACTTTATATTGGCTAGTGCAACTGAAAGAGGCATGAGGTGTCTGGAGCAGAGCTTAATGGTGCTGCACCAGTTTGAAATTGAATATACATAGGGGGTAAATATATGAAAATAAACAAAAGGAGATATCTTGAGATTCAAAGTTTCGGCTTATTTACTTAATCCTTAACAGGCTGTATTACACTCCAGCGAGAGTGAAACTATTTACCCCAGATTGTCAGGGCAAATGCCCAAGGTGTTGTTCTGATGCAAACCTGCTGCACATAACTTGGGTTTACCTGGGGTTAGATGTGTACAGATGTGGGGGTGTGTAAACTCCTGTCCGAAGTTACTGATTTTCAGGTTGAAGCAACACCTTGTATCTGCCTGTCTGGGGTCATTGGTAAAATGGCTCTTGTTACGCACATGTTTCTGAACATACGTTTGTTATTACCTAAAAGGTGCAGATCACTGAGATGGAAATGTGCTACGCCACCTACAGTTGAGATGTGGCTGCCCAGTGTAGTCTGGGCTAATGACATGGAAGAACTGTATGTAATATTACTCCCAAAAATATTTGGTTGGACTTTCAGGAATATTTGCAAAATTCACAGAGATTGGAACAAATTTGCGACAGTGCAGCATCTGCCGCAACCCAATCAACATCGACTCTTTGCTGTCCGAACTTTAATGAGTTATAGATGTAACTTAAACTAATGCTGTCATACATTATATATATCAAACCACCAAGTATTTTAATAAAAATGTAATAAAAAAAGACATCTTGAAGTTCAGGGAGAACCCCAAGTTGTGCAATTGGATGCACGTATGGAACAGATGTGCTGACACCTGTCTGCGAGGCAGTTGTCCTGCTAGGGAAAGACATTAACACATTACCACCTTTCCTCCAGTGGCGAGCTGCCACCACTGCCAGCAGCATGGCGAAGACCCTGGGTTTAAATGCAAGACTGAATGGCAGGATTCCTGAACTGGTCGTGGAAATGGCCCACTATGAATCTCGGAACATCTTGGGCTTGAGATGGATTGGTACATGAAAGTAGGTATCTTAGAGATCTAGGAATACCAGCCAGTCCTACAGGACAAGAGCTTGGAGGATTTGGGCCAGCCTAACCATCTTAAAATTGTCCTTGCATGGTTGCAGGTTCAAGAGTCTCAGATTCAGAAGAGAACATGCGTTTCCGTCTTTCTTCAGAACCAGAAAATAAGAGCACCAGCCCCTGCCTTGTTCTGATCGGGGCATCTGTTCTAAAGCACTCTTTGTCAGAAGCTGACAAACCAACAACAGAAGAGGGTCCAGAGGTAGGCAGTGGCTGGATGGGGTGGTCTGGAGAGTGTTGAGCCAAATGGAGGCTATACTCCTGGCGAATGACCTTTAAGGCCCAGGCGTCAAAGGTAGGGAGACACCATTACTTGCCGAACAGGAATATGTTTCACCACCTCCAAGGGTCATATGGTTGAAGTTCATTTCAGAGGAGCTTTGCACCTGGGGCCTCTTTGGGCATGGCAGTGGCTGACAAGCCAGCTCTTGGAGAACCTGAGCCTCTGCCTCTGGCTGGGTGACGCTGCAATAGCTGTTTGTCAGAGAGCCTGACCCTTCGGGCATAGGAGGGGACGGGTCGAAATCCCCCAACTACTTGTGGAGACATTGGGCTGTTGGTGCTGAACTGTGAGACCCATGGACTTGGCAATCACACTTGGGGAATGGAACTTTTGGAGTGACACTCCGGCCTTAGCACCAAACAGGTGGTTGCCATCAAACGGCATGTCCAGGTGTTTAGCCTGTCCACGTGTTTAGCCTGAACCGCCAAGCGAAACCATAGGTCCTTATCCAAAAGCACCTCCTCAACACCGTCCCTGTAGCCATGGCATGTGCCACACAGTCAGCCGTGTCAAGGACTGTAGAATTTAGAGAGATGCCTAATGGTCATTATTGACTAGGACCACAAAGCACTCCCTCATCTCTACCGGCAGGTGCTCTGCAGTGCTTGGCACTGTGGATCCGAGACCAAAACAGAATTTGGTCAGGGCACATGAGGCATTAATGGCCCCCGGGCCCAGACTGCCCAAGTCAAAAACCTTCCTCTACCAGGCATCCAGCCTCTTACTCTCTGTCAGGGGGTAGGGATGGGAAGGATGATGTCTTCAAGCTTGCTGTGGCAGCCTGGACCAAAAGGCAAGGCAACCAGAGGAGGCGTGTAAGGAAAGAAAAGCTGGGTCACATATTTTCAAATCACCTAACTGCTTGAGCTTTTTTGTGATAGCCACTGGAGAGACCCAAGGCACTGCTCATTGCATCTGTTCAATTTGGTCCCCCTTCTCCAGCCTTTCCTAGTCCCTCTCCATCAGTGGCACCCAACATATCTCAGGAATTGTTCTGCATCCTTTCAAGCCTGGATGACAAGCACATACCAGAAGCCCAATCCCACAAAGACAGAATTTAGGGTGACTAAAAGACGTGCCCCTTGACTGTTTCAAACCTCACCTGGCCAGACTACCAAATGACTCAGATTCATTATAGATAGCACTCTCTACTTCCAACATCAACAAAAAGGTCCAAATGGCCTGGTATGTGCTAATCCTCCTCCAGAAGATAAAACCATTTCTTTAACCAGAGTACTTCAGAACCACACTTCAGGCCCTGATAATCTTCTGCATCGATGGGGCAAACATGCACCTCACCAGTGGTAGCCATGCCCTTAATGCTGCCTCCCTACTGTGTTCCAGTACCGGGTTCTGTGAATGAGGAATTACCGGTCATTCCGACCTTGGAGGACCCGGTAATTCCTCATGCACAAAACCATTCCCCACTCCCATTTGAGCCCCTATAGGGCTCAATGGGAATGGGGATGGAGCTAATAAGGGGCCCGTTAATAATGGGCCAGTTATTAGCTCCTTGGTCACCTCATGGGACGCGGTAATGACGTATGGTTTTACCAGACATCCCCTTTCTAGGTCCCGCTAGGGGACCTCGTAATTAGGCATCCCGTAATAAACGGTGCCGGTCCCGTACCAGCACCCTTCATTACGGGAGCGCCTGCCTCGTAATGAGGCCCATAGTCCCATTTAAGGCTACCCAATATGCTGAGGTACAAATCATAATAGGAAACAAGCAATTCAACCATATTGCTACCATTCAAAAGGAGTTACACTTGCTTCCCATTCCAGCCAGAATACCCGTAAAGACTGCCTTTATTACATACAAGCCAGCCACGGCTGGCATACCTACCCTACCTATCTGCAAACCTCTGTAGCTCAGGTGGCTCATGCTCCTCCAAGAGCCAGGCTATCTTTAGACTTGAGAAAAGACTGGCACACAAAAAAAGGAAACAGGCCTTCACTTGCTATGCACCAGCATACTGGGACACCATTCCAGTTGCAATTTGGATCGCTCCAATGCTCTTGCAGTTCAGGGAAGAACTGAAGTACTTACCCTTCAGTCAATAAATAGGTGCCACATAGCCTCCTTCCGTTCCAGCATCACATTCTACACACATGGCTGGAACAACCTGTGCCACATATTGTAACTCACCACCTAACCTCCTGCTATGTTACCCTCATTGACATGTACAGTGCACCACTGCTTTATAGCTAGGTTTGTGCTACATAAAACCCAAGTACAAATATATTTATTCACATGTAGAGCGGAATTCAATGATATTTCAATGCTACTGGCTGCACCATTTTGTCAATGTTAGGACCTGCTTCTTTCACTTCAAGTGTTTGCCGGGGGTAACAAATTAAAGGCCTGCATAGCTTTCCCCAAATCCATATTATATGGTGTGGTAGATGAGGATACTAAGTTTCTGAAATCCAATCTGCTCTTGGCTTCTTATTTGGAGAATGGGAGAAAGGTTGATTTGGGCAATCTGGATGAGGTCCCAGAATCAAACCCTGAACAGGAGCCTTTACAGCGAATTACATAATCAGTGTCAAGGAACTGTCAATGGAGCATCCAGGAGTGCAAATTGTCTTTCACTTGAGTAACAAACAGTCAATGAACAGATGTCAAAAAGCAACACTACATGTCACACTCACAAAATATTCATCACTACTTAGTGGAGGATCTGGAACTGATGAATGTTCCATTTCTAGTAGAGGGCGAATGAACCTGCTTGACTATCTGAGTGTTGTATGTGAATGTTGGTGAAATTTAAACATAAGTGGCCTTGGAAACTGAAATGTCATTAGGAAAAACAGATGATCTGGTAGAGGAGCAGAAAGATCTTGGTCTAGAAAATAAGCTTCCCTAAAAATGTGAGATGAGATTTGTGGTGGTGAAAACTGCAAAGGTAGAGTCGCATTCTCACGTCCCGAATTAAGCAAACACTGTCCTGCAGTAATAGCAAAGTATTACAAAGAGTCTAAATCTGGGGCCTCTCTAGCTGAGATAATGGAGGATCTGTCCTTAAGTACGGTTGATTGATAAAACAAAGACTCCAACAGCAGGAACAAAGAGCTGCTTGCTACAGAATGGAAATATTCTTTCTCTTTCTGGGGCTTTCTGTGCTGTGAAGGAATCATGAAGTAGACACAGACAACTGAATAGAGTTTGGGATATAACATTTTATTAACTAAAAAGGAGTGTTGGAAAAAGGCCTAACTTGCCCTATACAAAGGTGGGATTTCCCTGCCTAAATAAAACTAATCATAGTCTGTGTCAGGAAGTCCAAAGCAAATGCCTCTCTGTGTGTAAAAAACTATACTTACCCTCATATCTAATTGTATACAATGTGTAGGGATGACAGCATCAAATGAGAAGTGTTCGGCGGGGGCGCTGTTGAGCAGCCTACAAGATGACTGTCTAAGTGTGAAGCTCTGTTCCTCAACTATACATCCTGGAAAATATATCCGTTGCCACATCTGTCTGACTGGATTGAAACAGATGAAAAGCTGAAGAAAGCTGAGGTGCATATTTCCACCAAAAACAGAGAGAATTCCTCGAACGAAACGCAAGACATCCCGATCCGAATACCAGGCTGGGACTGCACAGTAGAGCACATGCACAAAACTGGGGTAGGTGCTCTTGCCTTCCCCGTACCCTGTGACTCTGCAGTAACTGACGTTGGCCCGCAACACCACGGATCATACTCCTCCTGGACCCAGCCATAATATAAGGGTGTCTATCACCCCCCCCCCATGAGCGCAATTGACCAAAGTGCTGGTGGACTGCGAGAACGGTGCTGCCACATGAAAAGACCCAGCAGACGGCGGCCGGGCTCACTGGCCGTGACACCGCGTGTGAACGAGGCATGAGTGGTGAGACTGAGACCACGCGAACGCGAGGGGGTACGAGCATTGCCATCCTCAGATTCTCGAGGAGTTCGCCCTTCTCACACATTGTTGCAAGCTCCCTGGCCCCTCGAGACCGAACGATTAGTCGAGGGCACGACTCAAGAGGAACACAACACAGCCAGTGTGCCTAGACTGTAACACCACGTCGAAAAGACACCCCTACCAAGACAAGGTATGACCAACAACCATACCCTGCCCCCAGTACATCATAAATGCCAGACATTTGATGAAGTGTGGGGATGCTGTTGAATGATGGCATAGTAACCAGTATATGACAGCCAGTTACGAATCATCACCCAGCTGGACACGTCCAGCCCACTGATAGCTGGTACTAAGGGCACTGCCGTCGAACAGACCTCAACCCCCAGTTTGAGGATGCATAACTAAGAGCAAACATGCGCATAACTCCGCCTGATACCCCAATATTTGAACATATTACACTGGTTATAGAGGCACTAATTACAATAAAAAGTGAGCCACAACACAGATTTATGATATATATAATAAAATCCAATTAATTTGCGCGGCATCGCATCTCACAAGTGGAACTTTCAATAATTCCAACACAACACCACGCGAGTGTTGTCTCATACAATCTGGGCTCCCAGCCCCCCATGGAGTGACATTTCTTTGCAACTCAACGACACCTCAACAGACAGCGAACAAGAAATCTGGTGAAAGATATCGGCGAACTCGGCATACTAGGTAATTACTACCACCACCACAAACCCAAACAACTGGCTACATTATGCAAAGTAGATGCCAATAGCCCTATCCACCAAACGAATTACTGCACCTGATGGTCGACACAGCACCAACTGAAATAATAATATATACCAGAAGGGAAATCATTGGGCTCTCATCACTGACACCACTAAGCAAATACCATGACCAAAGGTGCCAAGAAGAAGAAAGGCCCAATGGACTCATTCACAGGCCTGAGAACCTCACCCTCAGAAACACCCTTTCCCCCCAGCAACACACAAACATTAGAAGGAGAGGAAAATTTAAGAGATGACCAGCTATTACAAAATATGCAAAATGGATTTCTGGGCATTAACGTGAAGCTGGACGATATAGTAGGCACAACAGGGTCACTGAAAGCCAAGATTGAAAAGGAAAGTGGCCGTATCAGGGAGGCAGAAGCGCGTATCAGTACAAACGAAAACACTACATCACCACACAATCGTACATTGAATACCATCCAAACAGAACTAAAGAAAATGGTGAATAAATGCGATAATTTGGAGTCAAGGTCCTGGTGCAACAATATTTGTGTGGTCGGGATTCCAGAGGCAGCAGCAAGAGGCCCCAAGGAACCTTTCTTGGAGAACCTCCTAAAATCACTCTTTGACCCCTCAAGGTTCTCACCTCACTTTCTAGTTGAGCGAGCGCAACAGACTCTCGCCGATCCCCTGAACGCCCGCGACAGGGGGCTGCTCTCAGGACGATAATCACCAGACTGCTAAACTATCGAGACAGAGACACAGTACTCCAGCTCGCCAGGGAAAAGGGCACACTACAGTTTGAATCCAGCAGAATACATATATACCCAGACTTCGCAATCAGAGTACAAACGCAAAGATGATCCTATGACACTGTGAAATGTCTCCTTCGAGCCAGAAAAATCCCATACTCTCTAATATTCCCAGCCACGCTGCAAATCCAACACGAGGTTAAGACCCACTTCTTCCACGATCCCACACAAGCAATGTCCTATCTCGAGGCATATATATCTATGCCCCCACAGAAACCACACTCAGGCACCAATACAGCACGCAACAACAATGAAGAATGTATATAGGAGAACAACTAAAACGATGAATATCAACCTGACTAGCTTGAAACATTCGACACCCACCAGCAGAAGCGACGGATGGAAAACTAAGAAGATCTGACGAACGTTGAGCTAAACAGTTTACAAGGCTGTTGCTGTCACCCCCCATGGTTTATCCATGAGTTCAAAACGGTCACATCATCAAGTTGGGGAAGATCGTGAGGGCGGGTGTGGGACTGGGCAGGTTGGGGTAGAATATGCACGTTTAATATTCAAATTCTCTGGGCCGTCAAGAGCCCAGTAGTTATGGGGAGTAAAGTTAATAAAGGTTGTGGCAAAAGTTATACATACTGGATTATATTCACAAATAATCAGATTATGGTACAATGTGAGGAAAGGGATAATGAAACAGGCAATATGACATGGCTCACCAGCTCAAGTTGATCTTGTGCAATGTGAGAGGCCTAAACAACCATATTAAGGCTAGAAAGATCTGGGTTTACCTATACTGCCACGCACCTAACATTGTAATGCTCTTAGAAACACATGCTCTGGAATCGACTCACAAACAGATGGCAAATAAATGCAGAAAGAACAGATTTTACACCAACTACTCATCACAGGCGAGAGGAGTGATAACACTTGTACACAAAAATATTGACTTCAGGGTAGTAACAACAAATATAGACCCAGATGGCAGATTCATTGTGATATCCGGCACCATCAATAGCAGGCTGTTGATCCTGGTGAACACATACAGTCCCTAACACGGACGACCCAACATTCTACGCTGAAGTAGCGACACTAATAGGCCATATCCCTGACATCCCCATTATATGGGGAGGGGATTTCAACACAACACTGGACCTTTCCATGGATAGATATCTAGTATAAAACATAGATATATGACCAAAGCATATATAACGATAAATCAGATTATGTCCCAATACGGGTTAATACAGATCTGGAGATCAGAACACCCAACCACCAAGGAATACACATACTATTCTACAGTGCATGACGCACTCTCCCGGATAGACTTCTGCCTTGTATCTGAATCTTGGACAAACGAAAGGTGTAGAACCACAATCTTACCACGCATATGGTCCGATCATTCGCCCATAGTACTTGAAATACGGCAAGACAATACAACTATACCAAAATCCACATGGAGAATGCCCCCTACAGCATTACTGGACGACTCCTTGGTGGTGACAGTAAGGATCGACATTGAAATGTTTTTCACAGAAAACGAGAACTCAGTGCCCAGAATTTCCACAGTATGGGAGACGTTCAAAGTATGGTTGCGTGGAACAATGATAGCCGCCACACCTGGTATTTTATAAACCACTAGGTTAGAGCTCAAGGAGACTGAAGAGAACCTGAGAAAACTCAAAAATGAATATAGCAGAACAGATAAAGCGCTGCTAGGTTTAGTTAAGGGCAACAGACAAAAGTTCTGTGAACTAGTTGACCAAGAAACTAGATTCATAACTAAGAAAGTGCAAGCAAGACGTTATGGTGAGATGGACCACCCTGGAATGTTGTTTGCTGTGGTAAGTAAGGGGGAACATGATGCACAACAAATATGTGGGATCACTGCACCTAATGGGAAGACAACCATTAAACATGAAGAAATAAACGACATGTTTAAGAATTATTATCAAACGCTATACTCTAATAACGATAGGGTTACAATAGAGGAGGTGGACGGATATCTGGCACAGACTAAATTACCCACACTGGATAATAATCCAGCGCCAAATTAAGCAATCCAATAACAGTGGAAGTAATTACAGAAGCCATATCTTCCCTAGCATCAGGTAAAGCCACAGGCCTAGACGGCATAGAGCTTTATAAAGTTTACAAAGACATCCTTGCCCCTACATTACTTAAAGTGTGGGAAGAGGCATGTATTACAGGACGATTACCACTCTCCCTCACTGAGGCGGTAATAACAGCCCTTGCAAAACCAGGGAAACCCCATAGCGAAATGGCCTCATATCGTCCACTCTTGGATGCAAAAATGTTTGTCAAAACGCTAGCCAATAGATTATTACCACATATGGCTGACTTGGTCCACCCGGACCATGCAGGATTTATCCCTGGCAGATCAACAGCCCTAAACCTGAGGCGATTATTTGGAATCATATCACAAATTAACCTCGACATCCCCGCATCAGCAATGATACTAGACACAGAAAAAGCTTTTGACTCTGTGTCGTGGACATTTTTATTTGGTGTCCTGAGACGCATGGGATTAAGGGGGAACTCAGTAAATTTGTAAGATTGCTATGAACTGACCGGGGGCCCGAGTGTGCAGCAATCCAAATCACTGCGAGACTATTAAGCTGTCCAGAGGGACCAGACAAGGGGGCCCTTTCTCCCCAATGCTGTTAGCATTAACACTCCAGCACTTTGCAAACAGGATCTGTGAATCCCACAGTCACAGGGGAATACACATTCAGGGGCCCCCACAGATTATATCACTGTATGCCGACAATACTCTAATATATCTGAAACATCCCGAAGAAAACATGAGCCAATCCTAGCGGAAGTAGATAAGTTTACCCAATATTCTGATTATAAAATAAACATTACGAAATCTGAACTGTTTTCCCTTAACAGCAAAACTACTAAGCAAACACAGCTGAATGGTATGAAATGGGCGGGAGAAACACTGAAATACCTAGGGGGTCAAAGTGGCAAGGACACAAACTTCTATATGAACATAATCACTCAAACTACTTCAATGCACTGGAACATAAACTTGCTTTGTGAGGTAAGCTCCCACTATCACTAATAGGCTGAGTCTCCGTCCTGAAAATGATTGTAGCCCCAAAACTACTGTATATGGGGCGTTAAAAATGCCAGGGTAAAATGGGAATCACTCACGGAACCATACCTTCAAAGAGGACTAGCGGCCCCGGATTTCGAGTTATATTACCTGGCTGCACAAGTCCATTATGCCAGTCTATGGTATAACTCTGACATCAAATACTCACACATCGATCTGGAAAAACGCACTGCTGCACCAAATGACTTAAAATCAACGTTAATATGCTCACAGAAGACAGATTTTTGCGCGTTTTATCTACTACGCACCACACTCGATGCCTGGAGATGCATAATGTCAAGACTCAAAATTACAAACCCATAGAACTGTAACATCCCATTATGGTACACCCCAGACTTACCCCCTACTATGGGCGCATATGTCCAGACTGCATGGGACCCTGACAGAAGGATGAAATTGGGGGATCTTATTCCAGAAGGCAGGTTTGTCACTATAAACGAATTTAAAGATAAATTAGGGGATAACCCGGTGAAAATACTGTGATACTATCGAGTGAGGGCCGCTGTATGACAAAAGTGGCCTTTCTATCCAGCTGAACCTCAAACTAATGAGTGCATGGAACTGGTGATACAAAACAATAATGGAAAAAGACTATTAGCAAGACTACTCTAAGATACAAGTCGAAGTTCCATTAGCCACCAAACTTAGAGAAAAATAGGAAAGAGACACAGGATCCGTAAAAGATGAATTTAAATGGCAGAAGATGTGCACCCTGACCAGAGAAGTATCGCTCAACTCAAGGCTATGGCTGATTTAATATAAAGTCCTAAATAGACTTCACTGTACCCCTTAAACACATCATGAGATTCAACCCTCACAACATACAGCACTGTCCAAAATGTTACACCGAAGATGCAGATACAATACACATGTTCTGGAACTGCCCACCGATTGCCAACTTCTGGAAGAGAATTGCACAAATGCTGTATGAAATGTTAACCATATCACCAATGCCTCATCCATTAAAATATCTCTTAGGAGATATCGGCATTACAGACATCAAGACCCGAAGACTATTTAACATAGGATGCATAGTTGCCAAAAAATGCATACTGCTTAATTGGAAGGCAAAAGAGGCACCAACACAAAAACGATGGCTCATCGAAATGGCACATGTGAATGAAAACGAAGAAGGATACGCGCAAACTGTAGTAACAACATCGCAAACAAAAAGATACATGGGCCCTGTATCGTGCATACATGGAAAAGACAACTTGAAGCTGCCACCTGGTTTGGCTCACCAACACAGACCTATGATATGAACACTTGAAATGATGGTCAACATGTTATTACTATGTGATGTTATAATAATTTATATGTATAGATGACATAATATTATTGTAGAGATACCTATTGTAACCAATGTATGCTGACACCACATTTTATATAAAGTTTATAAAAAAAAGAAAAAGAGAAGTGTTCAAATAAATGTTCAGAGCTTCTTCCAGCTCTTGCGTGTAAAAGGGGTATCCTTTCCCCAAGGTTTAAATAGTTCACGTCATCAGAGGGGTTACCTTACACAAGCTTTCAAGTCTCTCGATGTGCACAAATAACACAATCTTTCAAATCTCTCAATGTTCCAAAATAATACAACTCCTTGGTACACTTCCAAGCTCTTCTGGAAGTGATCCGGCCGCGGCTGATTTTGCCGCAGCTGGAATGTTCGCATGAGAAAGTTACGAACTACCAAAAGTTTGCACCTTTCTCATGCGAGCACACTTACAGACTACGGGGGCTGCAGGGGTTTCCCCCGCAATCCCCGCTCACTATACTATAGAGCTACTTCATTCTTCATTCTAGATTCTAATTAATTATTACTGATTAGCTATAGCCCATTTCCTTTCTGTACAATTAACTATTTCTTGCAGATTCCTTTTGCGAGGGAAACCCCTGCAGCCCCCGTTTTTATTTTTTTGCGGGTGTACTGCAGAGGTGTCCCCCGCAACACCGCGCTCACTATGCCACAACACAGTATAGTGGGCGGGGTGTTGCAGGGGACACCCCCGCATCCCCCACGCAGTCTTTTTTTTTGTACTTCCCTTCAATGCTACCACCAAAGGTTCAAACTTATGGTGTTCGAACCTTTGGTGGTAGCATTTTTCGGTCATTTTGTACAGTCGGACCTTTTCTTTTGGTCCGATCGTACAAAACTGCTCTCCTGTTTTGGTTACCTTTCACCAATTTATAAAGTTCAGTTCCTCAATTTCAGTTCACATAAGTTTTCATTGGTTCAGTCCCAAAGTGGCTTTTCCTTAGATGGGTGTACTTGGTCTACGCGAAGTTGTCGGACAACATGGTCCACAACCATCACATGTCACGCAACCGACACACCTTACTTGTGTTGGCTTCATAGGTATCTTGCCACAGTTTCAGCTTTACAGTGAGGTTTGACATATTCTTATTTCACATGCTCTTCAGGCTTTACTATTGCTCGTTTTGTCACCATTCACTTGTTTAGTAGCTTTTGCTTGCAAAGACCAACATAGGTGTCACAGTACACTCTCCTGCTAGGAAACTTAGTCTCTGTTATAGTTCTTTTTCACAAGCCATCATAATATTCCCAGTGTACTCTCCTGCTAGGAAACAATCAATGCTTCAATTCTTTAGACCAACACCTCTAGGAGCTCTTTGCCAGGTTTCATCCCACTTTGTTCTTGCATACGGGTTTTCATTTCTCAAACATTCATTTCTTTCAGTAGCACTTAATGCTATCTGTTTGACTCTTGGCAATGCTTGCTTGACTCTTGGCAATGCTGGTTTGCCTCTTGACAATGTTCATTACAATCATTCATTCCTTTCAGTAATAGCTTGACTTTTGGCAATGCTTACTTGACTCTTGGCAATGCCTCTTTAACAGTTCCCGGTCCCCTGTTCTCAGACTGTTAATTTATTCAAGCTTTCTTAGCTTTTTGTGTGCAATTGACACGCCCCAGGATCCCCTTGCCTTCTCGGCAGACTCACTGGTTTCCAGTCGCGTGTCTGACGGTTTTCGTGCGGCGCTGGAAAACCTCCTTAGGTTCTCGCTGCTTCGGGCCACCATTCCATGCCTCGAGTTCCCTTCTAAAGGACTTCGCTTTACCCTGCTGCCTTCCCTGGAGCACCGGTAAGCACTGCCCTTGTGGTCCTGAAGCTGCGAAAGCCCAGGGAGCTTCACTTGGCTCCCGGTAGCTCTGCAGCATTTCACAACACTGGTTCTGCTTCACCTGGCTCACTCGTCAGTCTCGACCTGGTTTCTCTCCGGTTCTGCCCCTCTGCTGCTGCAGCTTCTCCAGGTCTCCTCCTATGTCCCGATGTGTTCTCTTGCCATCGTCTCTTGTTTTAAAGTTTCCAGTCATCAATTAAGGTTTCAGAAGGACTAGACGGCTCCTTGTCAAACCAACAGTCTTTCTTCCTTGTTTGATGGCTCTTCCTTCCTCCATCATATCACCACCTCTATGGGTAGGATTAGGTAGCGGCCGACATCCCTGGCCATATGGAGAGAGATTATTCATGGCGCATTAGTGATGACTCCACAGGATTCATCACAGTTGCTTCGAGATTATGGACATGATTCTCTCCATTATCAAACAGAAAAACACAGTGTGCCAAAATTATCAGAATGGGGTAAAAGAAATAAAGCCAGACAAGCATCAGGGACAGCCAGAAGATTCTATATTTCTCGTCTAGAAAATGTTGAATTCTGGTCTGCCCTACATTATGCTAGTATCCAGAGGCACAGTGATGCTAAAACCATTGATGAAGCTACCTGGATAACCAATTTTAGACAAATGTATGCTCCATCTGTCCAGACGTCCTTATACCATGCCCTCATTAGACAATCACTACCCATATGCGCAGGTAGGTTTGACAGAAGACATTGTGGATGCAATTGGGCATTCCAAGAACTCAAGGGAAGCCGGACTTGATATGATAGCCCTCGATACCTGCAAATATAATTCAAAACTATGGGCTGATATTTTGAACCAGCTGTTCTTGGATATTATTGAGATGGATTACTTAGCTGACTATAGGCAAACGGCCTATATCCCAATCTTTAAAAAGGTTGACAGAACCAATCTTGAAAACTGCCGACTGATAGCTATACTGGATGCAGCTCGTAAAATTGTTGCGGCTTAGACTTTACAACGGGTAAGGATTACTAGACAAGTGTCGAAATTCCAGTTTGGCTTTCTCAAAAATATGGAGATGTCATTAAATCGCTTCATCATGTCCCTAATTCGTGCACATACATAGTCAATATGGGAAAACTGTATATATTGCTTGCCTGGTTCTCTCAAGAGCATTCGACACAGTCAACAGGGAAATGTTGTAGGTATAAACTTAAAGATTGGTCCCTCCCTGCTGCCGTACTGAGACCCATTATGCCATTATATTTATTTTTTCCATTTATAAAGCGCACTAAGCCCTGAGGCATCAAGGTGCTGTTACATGACCAGTTACTCGCAAAGACAGCGCATGTACAGCCAGACAATATATCAAGCGGTTTCAGAATCAACATTTAACTGAACAGCAATGTTTTTGGTGATTATCTCTGGAAGGTCCAGTAGGAATGCTTGGCTCTCATAGTTGGCGGGAGTAAGTTCCATTGTTTGGCTGCGATGGTTGGGAAGCTCGAGTCTCCAGCCTTGGCATGTTTAAATTTGGGCTGGCAGAGACGGTGTGCATAGGCTGATCTAGTGGGCATGGAAGAATTTGCTTTAGTTGTTTTCTGTGAAAGCTGGGGGGCACGTTGGAGAGACATCTGTGAGTGATCAACAGTGTTTTAAATAGAATCTGCTCGCAAATGGAGAGCCAGTGTGCCTTTCTCCTTGCTGAGGGGATGTGCTCAAGTTTGGGGATGTTCAGAGCTGCTGGAAGTGCCTTATTCTGAACAACCTGCATCTTCAGGACGTTGTGGTCAGAAGTACCTGCAAAGAATGCATTACAAGAGTCGAGCCGCAATCCAACGGTAGTTCGGGCGATTGTAAGGCAGCTGTCCGGGGATAGGAAAGGTCTGGATGCAGCGATTCGTTTTGTAGTGTAGGCGGCAGAGGATGCAATGGCATTCACTTGCAGTGTGAGCTAAAGCGTAGCATCCAGATAAACTCCTAGTGTATTCACTGAAGGTGATTTATTTTCACACATAACATGTACAGGTTAAATCGACTGATTGCTTTTCGTCATTTGTTTATTACTTAATCTATTAACCTATTAGGCCCTCCAACCATACTAACTGGCCCTCAAGGTGATTGCTGCCTCTAGGGTGCTGGTGGTGTGCTGCCTATCTATGGTGCCTATCTAGGGTGAAGGGACAGAGAGAGGCTGACCCTATTTCTCAACTACGTTTAAAAGGAACAGTGAGGCACTTTGCACTGTATCCCTGTACAAGTTCTAGCAGAAACCATAATTCCTTTAATTTTCCTGCTCTGGGGAATTTAAGGTTTTACATTTTTTTGTATACAAATATGGACCATAATAGTACACATTTTTAACATGGGGGATCCCATTACTGCTGGGAAATCCCTTAATGGTGTTGGCTTACCTGTTTCAGTGGCTAATGTTAGTGTTGTCATTTTTTTCTTCAGGACCTTAAAAGCTCATTTTCATATAGAGCATTGGTTCATTTATCCTGGGTTATTTTATTCAGGCAAAAGCTAGTGCTGCCCTTAGTGCTGCTGCACCTGTAGGGAGACAGGAGGGCAAGGGGGGGGCATGATGTATATTGTTACTAATGGCATACATCCCCATATATCTTCTAGTGGTGATACATTGCCCAAAACAACTGTGCTTATCCAATGTGCTGGCACAGTCAGTACCCAATCCAGGAGCAGGGTGGCATCTGTGTTCAAGGTGCTATTGACCGTGGGCATAATCAGAAAAGTACTGTGTCAGGCTTAGTACTTGGAGGGTCATATTTTACTTTTTCTATAGCGGTCTTTGTTGCACAATCACATTCTGTCAACAACGCATGGTTGTACATATAAGCAGTGTTGCCATCTGCTTACTGTGTGCCATGCCCTGCTAGTCTCTCTTACCTTCTGATAATTCATGATCCGTATTCGTGTAATAGCGGGTCTCCACCGCATGGCTGCTAGTCAGTGCGCGCAGCATTACCCGATCTATCCAAATCACCCGGCAAGCCTGGCTTTGTTGTGCGCAATTGTGCGATTGTACCTGTGTACATAAGTGCGCTAATTCCTTCATAAGTAGCAACATGGAATGGACACTACACATAGTGCAAAGTGAGGTTTTGAGTTTCATCTTATCATCCTCAAAGTCATGTGCTGCCGGTCCTAACGGGCTCATCAACGAGATGTTTAGATCAAACAACAAGACCTGGCCCATAATCTGTCTACTCTTTTCAAAAAATCCTAAAAACAAGAAAAATACCAAAGTCCTGGAAAAGAGGGACAATTATCCCTATTTCCTGTAAATTATCACCCGGTCGCTCTAATGGACTGTGATTCTAAGATCTTCACATGTTTGGTCCTACAGGACTTGGAAAACTGCGCCAAAGCCATCACATCCTATCCAAGTAGGATTCCGCAAAGGACTCTCGATGATTCTGAATGGTTTAATCCTTAACACTCTACAGGCTCAGTCTGAAAATACATTCTCCTCCCACCTATGTCGCCCTGATTGATCTAATCAAGACCTTTGACTTAGTCAATAGATCCAACTTATGAAAAAAACTCCAATCTTGGAAAATTCCACCGGGCTTATTACAAATAATCATTGCACTTCATGAGCAAACTTCTATACAAGTGAGACTGAATTTAGCAGGCAATCTATTTGCTATTTAGGAGGCCCCAAGCCTCCAGAATGACACCTTTGCCACCACATCTTAGTTTACGCGGATGATATAGCCCTCACAAACAACAGCCCACTAGGGCTCACTCATCTCAGCATTAGAAGCATATGCTAAGATCAATCATCAATGATTTGATAATTAATCCAACAAAATCCAATATTATCATCTATGGATCTCCACTAAATACAAACATAAAATCTTTGTGAAGAATTGACAAACAAGAAATTCAAACAATCAAAAAGGTAAAATATTTAGGCTGCACTCTCAGAGCCAACACATCGAGGCAAGCCTTAACATCGGATTTAGAGCATAAAACCCACCAAATACATGTGCCAACTAAAATAATTGCTAAACTGGTATTGTCGATTTTCATTAATGCCGCTAATAAAGTTGCATAAGAGCGAAATAATTCCATCACTTCATTACGGAATGGAATGCATCTCCCTCCGCACGTAAGGTTAATTGGGATCGCCTAGAAGCCCGACTGTTGAGGAAAACACGAATTCTGCCACAGTCTTTACCAGTTTCTCAGCTAAGATCTGAACTTGGATTATATTCACTCCATGTCCACTACTGTTGGAAAGTATTAGCAGTTTACAGACTAATCTTTGTCCCTCTTGAACAGTTGTTCTATCTAGACATCCACAATCTTACTAATATAGGCTCCAATTCCTTTTTATTCAATCTGAACGCAGGTGCTGAAAACATACTTGCACAATGTGAGTGCACACAACAAATCTTAATAGACAATCCGAACAAAGCCAAGCACTTAGTAATGAGGTATGATTGTATAAAAACCAGAACCAGTCTGAAAAGTGTTAGAAAGTTTCCCCTATGTGAAGTCTTCTTCATATGTACTCCCATACATTAGAAGATTTCCCAATCCATTTTGGCGACAAGAATTACGTTTTCGTCTTAATTTGATAAAAACCAACGAGCCTACTCGTATATGGCACAAGTTAGATCCCTCTCCTGGCATCTGCAATTTATGTGAAGAAGGTATAATACAAGATCTGAAACGTTTGTTCTGCCACCTTAACACTAAGGCAGAAATACTTTGCAAACTTTGTGTATGATTTAATCACGTATTACCACGTAAGATTTTTGGCTAAGGTTGTCTGCAGAAAAAGAGATTGCATTATCAATTGCTTTGTTAAAACTTTTAAATGAATTGAACTTTATCAAAATCAATTTATAATGATTGTTTTTGAAACAATAATTCTATCTTCTTCTTAATTTTCCTTTCTTCAATGATTTTAAGTTTTAGGTTTGCATGGTTGTTAATGGAAATGTTATTTACATTCAAATTAATTTCATATAATTTTACTTTGCGACAAACTTTATCCGTCCTTTTTATTTTAACTTCATTCTAGATTCTAATTAATTATTACTGATTAGCTATAGTCCATTTCCTTTCTGTACAATTAACTATTTCTTGCAGATTCCTTTTTGTATTTCTTAATGATGAAATGTGTAAAAAGTAATTTTGTTTTTCTTCCTTGTTTATGACTAAATGCACAATAAAAAAATAAAAATAAAACAATTGTAACGCTGTATCCTATATCCGAAAAGGAGGCCGTGTTGGAGTGTGTTCTCTAGTGCTTTTTTGCATGTGCTGCCTATTTCAACTCGATCCTATGTTGTGCTATGACCTTTTCTGGTGATTTTATACTCGTTTATGGATATTCTTGGATCAGATTACACCTCCACTGGTGCTTCATTATAAAAATACATATTTATATTTGTTTCAATATTTTAATATCTATGTAATTTTATTATCAATGGACCTGTTGTCACATTCTTTTTGTGAAAGCACCTATTCATGAGCATGGCAGCGTGTACTGTGTACACCAAAATGGCGATTTCTCGTTCCTGTTGCAACCAATACCGATCAATAGTAAACAATCATGTTAATGGATGTCCGGCCAACAGCACAAACACATTAATAATGTCTGTGTTGTGAATACCATAACTTGTTATGTGTGCTCACCACCGTAATGTAGTGCCTGCGGGAGAGCGTGCATTGGCTTGGCGCAGCGTGGATCATATCTGAATGTTCCCAATACGTGTTTATAAAGCCGGGCAGTAATCCTGATTGGCCGGCCTGTACGTGGTATCTGCAATAAGCAGAAATTCAAACTATGACCTCACTTTGCATGTACATTGTTGGAAGGACCCTACATTAGTATTTTTATGGTCACCACCACTCTCAACTGCCCGTGGTAGATCATATAATTACTGTGCACCGTGCACAGCATAGATGAGTATTCCCAATTTGTGTTTCTAAAATCAGCATTAACCCTGGTTATCATTACTGTATAGAGTGTCTGCAGTATGTGGGAATTCTAAATCTGCACCTCACAGTGCATCTATGTCTGTGGGGTTACACTGTTTTTGGTTGTTGGCGAGACCTATCGTGGATCTCTTGCTACCTTCTGATTGGTTACAAATCGGCCAGAACTTGACAGCATTTGCATTCATTGAGACCTATTACGTCTGTATGCAAGCAATAGATCCAAAGTTGTTCTCTTTTAAATAATTTGTGTACATTGCCTCCTCTTTTTGGGACATTGATTTTCTCCAAAATCATACGGGTAAAGTCTGAGTGTCCATGTCCCTTTTATAAGAAGTGTTCTAAAATGGGTGCAGTGATCCTTTTCATTCTGATGTATGAGCGATGCTCGCCAATACAGGGTTTCACTGGCCGATTTGTCATCCGCCATATCTGAGACTGCATGGGCACTTGATGTTTATTACATTGCTACTGGTACAATACTTCTAATGCCATGGGTAGTGCCAACCTATATCGATAGATGTACTTCTCTGTGTCTGCAGGCACACTATGCATTGGCCACATGGGGCATGTCCAAGGACTGGAATTAATCCACAAAGTGGTGGAGATCTGTTCTTCTACTTCTTTGTAGGTGTGTACGAAAGAGTCCCAGAGATTGCACCTCTGTTGCATTGCAAACCTGGGAGGGACGGGGGAGGCAAATGTCAAGGGAACCCACGTTCAGTATACACCAGAGTTTAATCGCTTTCCTTTTTTAGATTATTAAGCAGAGAATAGCTAAATACTGCTGTGGTGGTGTCTTGGTTATTGGCTCTTCTCCCGTGCTGTTCTAAAGTCATATCTCTAGGAATACATCTGGCCCTCTTTCTGGCATGTCGGACAGTTTTTTGGGGTGGTATCCGCGATTTCTACGTTTTCGCGGCAAATCTGTAGACTGTTGGTCATAGACCCACAAGGCAGAGCAGTTTCTGCGCTAGTGTAAACATTGACCAAAGGGTACATTTTCTCAGCGACTTCTAGGATGGTAACTTTGGAATAATAATAATGAGTTTCTGTTGGTGGGTTTATGATACACTGTGCTTTTTATACCCCCATCTTTCGCTGTCAGGACTACGTCAAGGAAGTTGACCTTGGAGTGGCTGCTTGTCCTGGTGAATTTGAGGAAGCCATTCTGAGTGTTGAGCCATGACAGGAAGTTAGTGAGTTCCTTGTTTGTGCCTTTAAAGATCATCAGAATGTCGTCTATGTATCTCATCCACAGGTTGATGTTTCTATTGAACGGGTTACCAATATCATAGATGGTTGTCTTTTCAAAGTCTGCTACATACCAATTGGCAAAACCAGAGGTGAAAGTAGCCCCCATTGCGGTCCTTGATATTTGTTCGTAGAAGTATTTTTCATAGATAAAATAGTTCTTTGTCAGTGCGATTGTCTGCTAGCTGCATGATGAAAGTTACTGGGATGTCTATAGGTGGCTGTTTCTTCCTAAGATTTTATCAATCACGGTTAATGTTATGAAGAGAGGGTCCCTGGAATGCCCCTCGTGACCCCTATATGCATGACAGCCCGAAGACTAAGAAAAAAGAGATGCCCGTCAATGTTTGGCCAGCCCCCATGAGGGCCAGTGACTTTCACATATGTGAGCAAATATTGTCTTAGACAACCATTCAAACCTTATCCAGCTGACGTCTTCACGGATACAGGTGCATCAACACTGGACCTGGTTAACTAATGACAAATATCCAGCTGTGCTGACGTCATTAGAGACACCACGACATAGTAATGTTATCAATTAAGCAAACTCGCATCCCTGCACGAAGTTACACGGACACACACGTGCCCACATAAAGAACATGCTTAGACATTTCAGTAGATAGTGGACAGATACATGCACATACGGTTGATATCTTTTCTTATTTTCTTTCATTAGCCAAAAGCAGAAACGCAAGAAAGCAAGAGATGCAGAGGAAGCTTGCAGCCGCTTATTGCAACTAGCCATATGGAACTACAGGATCATATAAGGAGCCTGGAAGAGCCAAGTGCCACTAACCCAAATGGAAAATAGTACAATAAACACATATAGAAATCAAAGCATAACTATAGCAGAGTTAGATGAAGCCACATGCCTCATCATAAGGGATTAAGGAAAACAGATTTTACCGCATGTTGCTCAGAACGGGTGCTGGCAGCCAAGTTCAGAGGCAAGCAGAACATTCCTGGCTCCAGGGACAGGGAGCCACCTGCAAGATAGCAGAATAAAGCCTCACTAATTGCAGACCAAAAAGCTCAGTTTTGCGGTCCTCACCCATGTGGTGCGGCTGAGCCGAACAATATCCATTTAGCAGCGGTGGGAAGAGGAGCAGTTCCCAGCGAAGAAGACACAAACTGATATATGTGTTGTCCAACAACATTGTTGCAACATTCAGGCACTCTCTCAGGATAGGTGGATATACCAGTGGCAACAATGGGGACACAGTCTTTCCCATCACCTTGAAAAGGTACACAGAGCGCTGAGAACAGAGGGGTCACAGGCCTGAGGAGACCCGCTCAAGCCAATCGGGGAACACAAATCCAGGGGTGGATGGCAAAGGGCAAGAGCCAATGGTAGTCCGGCAACCTTGGAACAATGTAATAGATCGTTTTTGGGGAAGTCTCAAGCGAGACCACCTGACATTCCAGGGCCAGTCAGCTAACCTCTATAGTAGGTGTCTATAGGCACTACAACTCCAGCCACCCAATTGTGGTTTTTGGGGAATGGTTCTACGTTGTGATGATGTTTGCTAACAAAAGCTCCTGACACAGGCTCAGGAGTTGCGATTGATGGAGAATTGTTTTCCTTTATGATCCATTTCTGTTATGGAAAATAAAAGACAGTTCTAACTTGCCCTTTAATGAGTACTCGGTCATTTACCAGGGTAAGGATCGTTGGGCCCTGGGTACTCTGCTGAATGGTGATTGTGTAGGACAAACCTCGGTCCTCTGGTTTACCATAGTTTACAAATTGATAGCAGAGACTTCACAATACTTAAAAATACTTCAACAATACTAAACAATATGCATCACCACCCCACACCCAACATCCTTTTACTGCCCCCCTGAGTTGCTGTGTGGCTGAGTCAATACTTACACTGCGTGATCCACTGATGTTGCTCGGCCACCGGCTCTCCCCAAAACTGTCACATCGCCCTTCTGTTCTGCTGGGCTCCTCACGGACCTCGGGAAGGATATTTTCCAAGGCGGCTCCTGAGGGCCTCGGTGCGGGGTGCACCTCTGTGTGACTCGTGCTCCGTGGGTCACCTTGCAGCCCTACAGGCGTTGCGACAGTGAAATGGGCCACGTTTCTGACCATACTCAAAGAGAATTATTTTCCTTACTACGGTTTCTCCCAGTGTGGCTTTGTAAGCTACCCCCTCTTGCTTAGTTATTAGAGAAGCAGGCGAGAAGAGGGCACTTAGATTAACCTCCCCCAAATTTGCCGAAACATAAGCTAGCCAAGGGATTTTTTTCCAGCCAGGTCTGCCCAACACTGTACGAATGATAAAGTGGCAAAGAGTGGCGTATTCATTGGCCCACAGCCGAACCCAGAAAAAAAGAGATGCCATCGCCCACTGGTCCTCCCAAAACTCTGCCCCCAGTTCTCTATGGATAGCTATTCCAGAAGCACTGGTCGGGAGCTCCAGCATATTTTTGAAGAATTTACTCTCTTTACCCAGGATTTCAGCCACATTTTGAAAACCCCAAATGGCTGCACCATACATGGTGATAGCCACAGTCTGTGGACCATAGATCTTCATGATCACATCAAGGGGCTGTGCCCTACATTTTGACATAAATCTAAATAAGCCACCTATCTGTTGACTCATCTTTACGGATTGCTTTGCCACATGGGCCCTGCCATTTAAGGCCTCGGAGAAACTGATTCCAAGATAGTCAAACACCTTGACTCTAGGGATTATTTCCCCAGCACATAACATAGGGGTCATGGGCACTGGACGCTTTCTTCCTACACAGGCCATTACTGCTGACTTCTTAGTGTTAATTTTTAGGCCCAAATTGTTCATAAAAGTTGAGTAGGCGTTAATCAAGACCTGTAAGGCCCTAGGTGTTCTTGCTAATAGGACTGTGTCGTCGCATAGTCCAATACTGAGAAGTGCCCTTCCCCCCAATACCAAAAAGTCAGCCATTAAATCAATAAGGTCCAGAGAGAGGCCATTGATATAGAGGCAGAAACAAATGGGGGCCAACACACAACCCTGCCTTACACCACACCCCACCCTAAAGTATGCCGTGCAATGCCCACCTGGCCCACTACGTACACAAGCCTTGTTATCAGTGTGAAGATCGACCAATACCCGCAGAATCTCCCCAGGGCACCCTAAAGACCCAAGCACAGCCCAGAGCTTAGCTCTGTCAACTTTATCAAAGGCCATGCTTAGGTCCATGAAGGCCAGATATACTGACTCGCCCTTACAAAAAACTGAGTTGGCCACTACAATGTAGAGATTGAGACTCTGTTCTATTGTACCCACTCCAGGGCGAAACCCAAATTGGATATCCGAGAGAATCGACTGTTCCCCGATCCAGGTTCCAATTCGGGCCAACAGAATTCTCCCAAAAATTTTAAAGGATGAATCCAACAAAGATATTGGCCTATATGCCCCGGACAGGATATATCCCCTTTTTTAAATATTGGGAAGATTATTGCTTTTCTCCAGGTCGAAGGATACTTCCCTAATTTTAAGCAGGCATTAAATGCCACTGTTAAAAGTGGTGCCCACATGTCAACAGGATCCTGAAACAAATCTGAGGGGATCATGTCCGGGCCCGGGGCTCGGTTATGCGCTTGAAGCTTTATTGCCTTTTCCGTCTCCTCCACCTCAAACTTCAAGCAGGGACCTGCATAATCTATATCGGCATGTGCGCACTCTGACCCGAACAGTTTCCCAAAATGGGATAGCCAAGCCCCTTCTTCCACATGAGTTCCACTTCCCTCATTGGACCAACACCCCTCCGGCCCACTTTTTACATAAACCCAGAAGGCCTTCTGGTCCCCTTTTCGGGCGACATCCAAAAAACCTTCCCAGGCTGCCCTTTCTATCTCATGTTTCCTTCTCTTTAGTTCCTTTTGATAGTTTTTCCTAACTTGGGCGATCGCAGATCTACTACTAGTCGGGTCCTTTAGTGTAAGTAGCAGTTTTATTTTGCCCTTTTACATGCCTCATCAAACCAACCCTTTCTTTGTTACATAACTCTTTGATCTGGTGGCTGTCGTAAATTTAGTTGTGAAGGCAGCCATCAGTTCCCCAAATTTCGCTACAGTTGACCCCGGAGATAAACGATCTCCCAGGATGTCCATCACGAGGGATTCGTTTTCACTGATGACTTTATAGTGTAGCTCCTCCTCTTGAATCTTCCCCCATTTAATTCTTCTGGTGCCGACAGGCACTCCCAATAGAGGGATAGGAGCTATGGCCTGCGAGACCCCTTCCCCACCAGTCCTTTAAGCATCCGACAGATGGGTAGGTGATCACTATGTAGATCAGCCATCACTTCAAAACTTACAGCAGATTCCCATAGGTTTATGGAGATGCAAAAATAATCAATTGTGGAGCAACCTTGATGATTATTAAAGGTCACTTCACCCGGTATATCCGGTGCCAGGCGACCGTTGACTATACGAAAGCCCCATTCCAACAACCAGAGACTTAACTGTAGACCCTTTGGGCAGACTCTCCCATCTCTCATACATCTGGGTGGGATATTCTCTACCTGATCCTCCAGAGGGTCATGAGTATCCATGTCTACCCCGCTCCCCATTTTGATAATAAAATCCCCACCCCAGATATACGATATTATTTTATTCCTGGACAGTAAATCTTCCATAAACCTTTTTACCTTGGTTAACCTATCCAAGTCAGAAATATGAGGGCTATTATAGAAATTGATAATGCAAATAGCGGCTCCCTTGCTGGTAGTTAATAACACCACGTGCAGAAAGTCCAACCCTGTCTGAATCGGCTCTATCCTACATTCAAGGGAAGCCTTTATTAAAATGCACAAACCACCATAATGTCTACCGCTCAGTTTTTTGTTAGCTGGGATATCAAAAGAAACAAAATCATCAAGGTGCGGGGGTTCTATTGCCCAAGTTTCCTGGAGCAAAACTACTGAGTTAGCTTGCAATAGCTCCATCACCGGCCCCAGCTTCAATTTCCTACATGATCCTGCTATATTCCAAGAAAGCAGACACAGCTGTGAGCTTTCACTTGCAGAATCCCCCTGAGGTGCAGAAGAGGTTTGCAGATTTACATTACCCTCTGCAACAACCTCTTGTCAATCTACGTCCTCGCAGGAAGTTAGGATCTCATAATGGTTATCCAGGGGCAGGGGGACTAAGTCATTCCTTGCTGGGACAGTATACTGGCTCTTTTTAGACGGGATGGTACTCCAGCCGCCCAACGATGTATTGATGGGAGGCTGTCCACCCTGAGCGATATTTTTCCCTTCATACCCACCCCTCATCATACTTCTCATGGATTGATTCCGCACCATCTGTCCCCCATCATGTGCATAAAAATAGTCCAATGGGAAAAGTTTGCTAGACAGTTTATTACCATTGGGCTTGAGGCCCCGAGCTAAATTGGTATTCAGAAGGTATTCTGTTATCTGAGAGTCTGAGAAAGTGATCACCACACAATCCCCACTCAAATTCTTGGACCTATTCCCCACCCAGCCCACTCGCCTTGCCATGCAGATCATTTTGGGATCCATCTTGGGCCCCATCAGATTAGAATTAATCCAGTGGGATGCCTTATTGATCAGTGAAAGAGTTGATTCATAGTTTCCAATTGGAAGGCCGGGCAGTCCTGTAATAATCCCCACAAAGGGGACCGCTTCCGGGGGTAGATTTAAAGTTATAGCATTCCCCAACCCCCTTCCCTGCCCCTGTGCCTTTATCATATCATCACAATTACCTTTCACCCTGTCCTTTTCAAACCCACTCACCCCCCTCTGAGCCTCAGGGGCTGCTTCCTGATCCACTATGACAATAACATCGGAATCACTCCCTTGTAGATCTGAACCCCTTTCACCACTGGAGGTGATAGCATCATTTGGGGGTATTATTGGTGGGCATTGGCAACACCTATCCACTTTGCCCCTTTCCTCCACAGTGCTAACCAAATCACACAATTTGAGGGAGACTGCCCTAATGGAGTCATCCATGATGGCCAGGGTGTTTAACACCCCCTCTTTAAGCCCCCTCAGAGAGTTCAGCAGCAACTGTAGTGGTTTGAGTTTTTCGTCCAGTAGGGCCTCTAACCATTCGTTATCTCCCTCACTGGCTATAGAGCAGTCCAAAGACACAGAATCCATATCCTCATACGGTTTACTATTAGTTCTGAGCGCCCCCTCTCTGGGATACGGGAGTTGTGGCACCGCCTGGGGTATCCCTGCACCATCTTCCACTACCTTCGTCGTAACCCCACTCATCTGAGATCTTACGCCTAAATCTGCATCCCCCACCACCAACCCCTCTGGACCCTCAAAGCCCAATCCATTACACTGTGGGATTGCCACTCTTGGGGCACACTCAACTGCATTCATGCACGTTACGATTTTATTGGCCATAATATCCATGTAAGAGTCCAGGGATCTTTGGGATGAATTGACAACTATTTTCATAGAGGGTTTAACAGATTTCGGGGGTTTGTTGGTTTTTATTGTTGCTACATTTTTGGGTTTTTTCGCCCCTTTCCCTAAAGCCCCCCCATCTCCCGCTTTTCGCTTCCCCATGCGATAAAATTTGAAATCGGGCCGGGTATCCCCAGATTACCCGATTTTCCGCCTAATCCACAGTAGTTATAGAAAGAAAGAGAAAAAGAAAGCAAACTCACACACTCTAAGGAGGGGTAGGACACTGAGTTAGGAGGAGAGGGGGAGAGAAAAGTCTCGCAGCCACCTCGCAGCCTCCGTGCAAAAAAGAAAAAAAAAGAAAAAAAGATAAACACTAGTAAGAGGCTAAAAACTAATAAAATGGCCACCTATTAAAACAACAGCATAATTAGATCACCATGATAATGAAAGAATTAAACTTTGAGACATATATTCCACAAATGTTAAAACTAGAACTTTCAGGTCCATTGTCCATGTATGTCCATATATGTGCAAAGCCAAACAGGTATAAGCCCCGGCTTATGGGCTATTGCTATAGACCTATAATCCTATAATCCTTAAATCCGTTACCTAAATCTACAGAGCAAAATCCACCGGAGTTCAGCAAAAAAATCATATAGCCTGATGGCCAGATAATGTACACTGCGTAGAGGCACATTAATATGCACATCCCTTCCAAAGAACCATATGAACAAAAGCGTAACTGAAACTGGAAGGGCGGGGGAACACCCGACAATTTAAGGAGCTGCCAAAGTCCATCTCCCCCCCCCACCCTCCAGCAGTCCTTTACTAACAGTAGGCGCACAATGAGCACAACAACAGCACACAAGCTGTACAAAAGATGCAAACGTACCTAATGCTGCTGTGCCACAGAACAGGCGGGCCGGCGATAGCTGGTGGAGCGAAAACTTCTCACGCCTCCCTTTCGTGTAGATTCAAGAGCTCTCTCGCTCACTCAGGCAAACATGCGGCTTCAGGAAAGATAAGAGCGGTGAACCGTGAACCGTGAACCGTGAACAGTAAACAAGAACACAGGACAAGTCCATGAGACAGCCCATGCGTCACCTGGCACGCCTGACGCCAAAGACGTTAAGGACTCTGCAGGACTCCGCGCGCTCCACAAGTCCAGGGGTTCTTAAACAATTAGCAACACATCCAGCCTCCAATGAAAAAAAAGTTAACCCCTTGCAGGGGCACGCTGACACAGGGCTCCAAGGACGTTAAGTACTCTGCAGGACTCAGATTCACAAGACTTAACTTTGTTTCTATGTGGAAATAAGAAGTGGAACCACACTAGACTTCCTCAAGGGTACTGCAAATCACCTTCAATATTCAACATGGTCCTTTAAATGGACTTAGGAAATGTACAGTTGGAGAGTGTCGTTATACAGTACATAGACGACATATTGATTTGCAGCAGGACAGAGATACCATGTAGAGATGACTCTGTGCACATCTTGACTGTGCTAGCAGAAAAAGGGTACAAAGAACACAAGGCCAAATTACAATATTGTCAGAAAGAAGCGTTGTACAGTGGACAACTGATATCACAAGACGAGCAAAAAGTGACACCAGAAAGAGAAGAAGCCATAAGCAAGACTGCGAAGCCCACAACCATAAGACAAATGCAACAGTTCCGAGGACTATGTAATTACTGCAGAGCATGGTATTCGACTACACACTGTACATTAGACCCTTGTTAAGCACACTGAAAGAAGTAGAAAGAGGGGAGGGTACCTTACTGCGGACAAAAGAGATGACAGGGGCATTTGAGGAACTGAAGGAAGCAATATGCACAGCTCCTGTTTTAGGGATCCCAGACTATCAGAACAAATTCTTCTTATTCTCGTACTGCAATGGAGTAGTTAACACTGCAGTACTGACACAAGAGACAAGCATGGGGCACAAACCTCTAGCATATTATAGTGGGAAGCTAGATCCAGTGATGAGAGGACAATACGTGTGTGAACAGGCACTGGCTGCTGCCATATTCACAGTAGACAAGTCAGCAAGTATTACCGTGGGATGCAGCACCACTCTATGTGAACCATGCCCTCTTCGCAACACTGGAAAGGTCCAAAAGTACATTGACAAAACAGAGAAACTGAGGTGTTCTTGTCAAACCAAGCCATTTAGATAGTAAAGTGCCGACTTGTCAACTCGGCGACTTTTGTCGCCAAGCCCATAGAGGATGAAGACTATGTACACAACTGCACCGCCAACATAGAACACCACAGCGACATCCCGAAGGTACAGCAGAACGCACTTTAGGGGGGAGACATACTTCATATTGACGGGTCGTCAACAATTGACCAGAAGACCGGGGAAAGACATTCCGGGACAGTAGTAGTGCGATTAAAAGAGGATGGGACGAGCGAGGTGGTGACAAGCGCACTTTACTTTCACATTTATTCAGCACAGGCTGCGGAGCTAGTAGCTTTAATATTGGCACTGGAAAACTGCAGAAACAAGGAAGTGACAGTGTATTCAGAATCACGCTACGTGACATCCACAGTGCATTCTGGGCTGTCATGTTGGCTGAGGAGGGGATTCAGATGTGCTGATGGGTCACCAGTGCAGCACAGACTCCAATTCCCACGGTGAATGGCAGTGGCGACGTGCCAGGCCCCCACGAGGTGGGAGGACCCCATCTCTAGGGGCAACGATGTAGTGGATGCGGAATCAAAACACGCCATTTACTTTGGGGACATTTTAGAAATGGATGCTTCATCCCCAGCACGCAACTATGTGCGAACAATGATACTAAAAGAAGGCTATAACACATTACCAGTGACACAGATTATGGAGCTGCACCCAGGGAAGAAGAAATTATGGATAAAGATGGGATGAGCAGTGTCTCCGACAGACGCCTTATGGTGGTAAAACACAGGAAAAGTGATAATGCCATTCTCATTATTGCACACTGCACTGACATACACCATCCTACCCATACGGGGAAGAAGGTGCTTGCTGCTCATATTGAAGAAGATTGGTTCTGTCCTAATTTGGCAGAAAATATGGCAGAATGCATGACTAATTGTTTAATTTGTAAACAGTTTGCAGCAGGTGATACACTAAGGGTAGTGAGAGGACCCATACCTCGCCCAATGGGTTCATTCCAACACCTTCATGTCGACATGCTCAAAGTATGCCCAGGTTACCGCTACATGATAGTGGTCGTATGCCCATTTCCCCGATGGATCGAAGCTGGTCCCTGATCCCATCCTGATGCCCTTAGAGCAATGAAATTCCTAGTTTACGAAATATTCCCACGATGGGGCATGTGCGAGGTCCTGCAGTCTGACAATGGTCCTTACTTCGCCAATGAGATGTTTCAACACATCACAACCCTTTTGGGAATACAACACAAATTGTCTTGTGCCTATCATCTGCAAGCAAACGGGGTGTGTGAACGCCTCAACAGATACCTCAAAGAAGGCATCGGCAAAATGAAAAAGACCCTTAACAAGCGCTGGCTGCACTGTCTTCCATTAGCACAATTTGTACTGCACAACAAACCAGGGTTTGACCACCATTTAACCCCAAATGAGGTGGTGACAGGACGGCGCATGATACTTCCCCTGGCTCCTCCCACTAGGGCTTTGATAGATGCAGAAATAACGCCTGATGTATTGGGTCTAGAAATGTACGAATACACGCTTCCTTGTTGGCTAGTGCCTCCTTTATTTCTCTCCAACTGCAGGGACAACGGGATAGACCTGAAGCAAGAGAAGAAAACAACAACCCAGAAGCAAACAAAGAACTTCTGAAACCTCCACAGTTGTATGCCGGTGATCAAGTGCTCTTGAGAGATTTTATGCGTCAGTGGTACAAGCCACAGTTTACAGGACTGTACACAGTGGAGCAGGTCACAGACCATGCAGTGAAATAGCGAGTGAAGAAGGCTTGGAATTACCTCGGGGACATGAAGCCCTGTCAAGCGGCGTCCTCTCCTAGCACCAACAATGAAAGGGCCAAGGATCCACAAACAGAATAGCAAAATAATCATCTCATAAGGAAGGCATAGTATCAAACAGTAAAACAGACACAAGTGATCACAGTTCAAGGTTGTTTATTGAACTTCAACTGGGTTTGAAACACCTATCTAATCCTAAATCTAAAGATGGGAGCATGCTACGACCATTAAATAATAATAACGCAGTCCTAGTGGTGTCTTGTCAAAATAAAAGGGCCTTTAGTAATAAACCTATTGCCAATCCTTACTTCTAAATACAAATAGTGTGGGAAAACAATGTTATGCAAAAGAAAAGTGTTCAAGAAATTATATGCAAGGATATTAAAGCCATTGGCTTCCCTTCCCCACATTTTCAGCACGGGACAAGGCGACACACTAAAGTTTAGCACAGTCGATGGCTTCTCTAGCACGAAGATGCAGTTCAAATCTCAGTATCAGGACCTTCTGTACCAAAGTCTCTTTGCCATTCAAAGTCTCTTAACTTGAGGAGAACCATCTTCGGTTCTAGAAGCAGCTCAAGACCTTCCTCTTTGCTTCTGCCTGGGCTCTTCCTCTCCCCTGCTAATCTGTCTGCTTTGGCACCGGGCACCTGGTCACCCTCTGATTTTGTGCCTAGATCCCTGCCCTCCCAGCCACACAACTGCACTGCCTCCTGGCAACCCCTGAACTTGGGTCTGTATCTGCAACCCTCCACTTCCAGCACTTATCAGACACCCATTGCCTGCACCTTATTCTTGCACTTACCACCTGCTGGCTGCACTACCTGTTATTGTTCTATCACGTGTTGAGCACTTTCCACTCCCCCCCGCCCCTCGCACTTTCCCCCTTCCCTCTCCCCTGTCACTGGGCCTAGTAAGATTGTTGTTTTGTCCTCCCTAGTTTCCCATCACTTACCTCATTGCGCCCTGAAACACTTATGTATGGGCGCGATACAAATAAAATATCATATCATATCTCTTACTTCAGAGTGTCTGATATGACAAACATTCAAAAGTTCCTTTCTCCTCAGGATTCACATGTACAATTTCTTGGGGGGATTTTCGATTCACCCTGGGTTCCCCTCTGCCGAGCTCAGACCCACTTTAACACAAAACCTTCTTATGTGAGTCACTGTTCACCCCGTGTGCCCCTCTGCTGAGCTCAGACCAGATTCATGTATTATTCTACACTTTCTCTATTTCATCAAAATCGAAGACTTTCAACTCTGCGTAGGATTTAGCTTAACCCGTTGCAGGACTACTTCGATTCACATTTATCTGTTCGCTTTCAAATGATCTCCGTCCGCCGGGCTCAGATCAAATTTATCTACTTTCGTTACTCCTCAGCTGGATACCTTACAGAGACCGTCTACTGAGCACCCATTTGGTGCTGGACCACTCTGTTATAGGTATTGTAGCTTTGTTAGAAAGTTCAATCACTCATCAGCAGTTTAACTTCACTTGTGTCTCTAATCACATGCGTTTTAACAATGTTTGTTTCAGAAGTCGCCATAGAATGTTGCTGCTTGCAACCTTGGCTTCAACGTGCTGTGTTGCTTTCACTGAAGCAGTTTTGTTCGTGGAGCCAAGGACAGTACCAGAGTGGCTGGTGATTCTCCCCGCCTTGATTATTGAAGCGGGAGGGCCCCGGGTATCTCTGACACAATGCAGGATTCTTGAGCCTGGTTTCCTGGTCTCACGCTGTCACGCAAGCTTTCGGGAAAGTAACGGTTTCTTGTCGAAAAGGTCAAGGGAATTTCCTGCCTTGTGATTTCCTTTGGTTTTCCCACCCTTCTTCTTGCTTTGTCTCGAAACTGTTGTTTCCCATGTGCTTTGTCTCGCTCAGAGTGTGCCCTCGTGCTCTGCCTTTTATCTGTGTGGGAAATGTAACTTAAGTCAAGTGTGAGTGATTGTCGATAATTGCCTGACCATAGTATTGGGACATGTCAGGTACACAGCTCAGGTGTTAGTCTGTTGTCCCTTTGAGCGGGCTGTCGTAGAAAGTGTTTGTGTTGTAAAGGGAGGTAGAGTTCTAAATATCCTACTTGGTAGGATAGCGTAAAGGTGTTACAAGGAAGGGGATACTGCGTATCACCATCCGGTGTCCCACTCCCAAAAGACCCCTAACCCAGGTGATCCTCCTGCACTGGTCCACCCCCAGGAACTGTATCCAAAAGCAATGGCTGTGTCGTAGCCACCTGGATGACACATCCCTGGGGACTAGTGGGTGAGACACCTTCTGGTTTCTCACAGAACATCTCAGCCCAGCAGGGGCCAACCTATGATTACTCGCTCCAGAGCAAAAGAGATAGGTAAAGGACTTCCTACACATCCAGAGTGAGGCTACATTGTCTGTTTATTATTTTCTTTCCGCACACTGACAGCATTCATTGTGAAAGTTGCTACTGTTATTATTGCATTGTCTGATGCTTTCACTTGATCCTCATCCAAAAACGTTCCAAGGCCAATTTATCCAGACAACCATCAGCAATAGAAGATGCCATCCTAATGTGCTTTTCGGTGGTATCCTGGCCTATTTAGCCCAACCGTACCCACATTTGAATAGAGGTAACACTTCTGTGCTTGCAGAACTTCGTGATCCTAGAATACGCAGTTAGGGAACAATTATTTTACCTTGCAATGACCCAACATCAAGTTCGCCGGGCTTGAATTAATAAAATAATAATAAAAGTAACAAGTTTGCCGGGCTTGAATTAATAAAATAATAATAAAATTAACAACTTTTTAGCGCATTGCAGGCTGTTAATTCACATCTTCAAGACTACACAAGAGTCCAAATAAGTGTAAGTGGTGGGTCATATTTAAAAATTGCTTATTATGTCCTGTTTATTACTTTCATGTGGTATTTCTGCCCTCATCTTTTGGCGAACATTGTATGTTAAAAGTACTGTAGCTGTAACTGCTACTAACACAACCCCAACGTCGGCAGGAGGAAAGACCATCTCAGGTGGAAAGGTAAGCAGTGTAAGCACAGTAAGGAGAGGTAGACACAGTGCTGATGTAGATATGGGAGGATTGGATCACTATCTCACTGAACTGCTCGAGCATCCAATAACATGTGGTACAAGCACATGGCTAAAGTAAGCAAACAAACCACAGGGGACAGCTGCTATATCTGCTCTCTTATTCCCTATGCTATTTGAACCTAGACCTGGCTCCTTTAAGACGAGGTAGCAATACTTAGAGATGGATGGGTATGAAGAACTTACTCATACATCAATAATCAAACCAACTCAGGAAGTTGGCAAAACAAACTGCTGTTTTATTTGCAATTATCTAAAACAGGGAGTTAAAACGGACATCAACGGACGTTCGCTTGAGCTCTCTATGAATTTCATAAAAACCACAACTTTTATAGTCAATATTCATCATCACTGATGTCACACTAAGTGGCAAACTACAAAAATCAACTTGGGATGCGATAGGCTTACAGGGAACATCTAAGTATACGTTCCATACAAACGCGGGTAGTGATTGGGTCTCTAACATTAGGTGGACAACTAAGACCTCCTGAAGTGCAAGTCATCTTCCTCGTGACAAAATACATGCCGATTCATTGGTTATACAAACTTTACGGCTCTCTATTACGTGGCCCTCTACAATTGGTTGGCACGCTTGTACCCTTCTGGAATATTCTACATGCTAACAGCACGCAGGCTACTACCCCAGGTGCTGGGGGGGTTGGCCTGGTCATGCCTCCCCACCCAATTAGCCTAACATCCATCATCACTCTTGCGGTCTGCCATTCAATTAAGGCTTTGAACTTGGCCTTGCAGAAAGCTCTCTGTGCCTGAGAATAAAAGGGAGTGTGGCATTTTCTTATCTTCTGGTTTCGGTGTAGCTCGACCCAAAGTCTATTTTCATCTCTTTTCTGTATATTATACTATTAAATGATGAACTCTTGGCACCTTCAGTGTTTTTCCGTTTCACCCCAAACAGAAGTTTGTTTCTTTCTCACTTTCATGTAACTACTTGATGGACAACCAGGCTCACAGTGGCCTCGACTCTTGGTGTTGGGCCAGCTAAGCCTTTCTTGAATTCTCCTTCGCCATTAGCTATTTTCCAACTACGCCACACTCAAGCCCTTCCCATTTACGGGGTTCATGTTTTGCTAAAGTGCATTGCGGAACATCCAGGTTCTATACATTTCCTATGTATATATATTGGCGCATTGCCGCAATCTATTTACTATGTAGCCAGCCTCAAGATCCCTTTGTCTACTTGCATTACTGCATCTGTACAAGTGTAAAATGACTTTGCATTTTTTTCAGCGTTTCTTCGCACAAGCATCTTCATTTCGCTCCCGAAATGTAGTTTATCCTCGACTCCCCTCCTTCAGATCTTACAGAATGTCTATTTTCTTTTGTCTTGCGTCTCTTTTCAGGGTGTGTCAGTTCTGCTTCGCATGACGTAATCAGTCTTCTTTCTTGTTCATTTTCACACTTCTTCTGGGACTTCGTCCAGAAGAACATAATTTCTTCGTAAATGCATATAGGGTTTTCTCAGTGGATACCTTGTTTCAAGAATTCTTTGTTTTTTGGCAATCCTCACTGGTACTGTGCATGTCGTAATTTCCGGTTCCCAACATATAGGCAACATGGGGGCAGAGCTTCTGTTAAGGGTATTTGGCTTCTCCTCTACACATGAGTGCCTCCAGAACGTTTGTGTCAACTGAAATACCAGCAGCAAGAGCACAATGCCTTATATATCGGTCCATGTTTACTACCCAAGGAAGATTCCAAGTGAGGGCGGCAACATTGAGATGGATGCCCAAGACAACATTTCGATACGAAGATAGCTACATCAAAACACTTGACATGATGGACAATTATTGGAAAAAAGACCTGGCTATACAATACATAACTGACGGCCCACAACAAGGAGAGACATGAGCATTCACAATGAAGGAAATATCATGTCTTAAGAAGGGACCCAAGTAAATAGGAGGAGAACCAGGAGGAGAACAAGGATGATGGGAAAGTCCTTAGATGCTAGTGTATGGCCAGGTATACACAGCTGAAGGGTGGAAAGAAGGTGTAGTAAGGAGCAAAGCACACACGCTCCTGACAGTTCCACTAAACACAGTAAAGGAATGGGATGCAAGTGCAAAGTTACTGACCAGGGTGGAGAATGAAGCTGGACCAATGCCCATAATACCACTGAAGAAAACAGCATTATGTTTCCAGAATGATGGAGCAGTAAACGTTGGAGGAAACAAAGACTACAAGCAGACAGTGAAGCGTCCAGGTATGAAGGTTGGGACAGCAGTATTAATGGATCATTACTGGGCGTGCAGATCCAAAGCTTATGAAAAGCTGCCACCCAACTGGGGAGGAGTAGGCTCACTAGTGCACATAAATACGCCAGTAGTAGTGGTTCCACAAAAAGACATCAAAACAGAAGACTTCCCTAAGATGGACGATGCTAAAAGAAAGAAGAGGTCCATAGAAGTGGGTAGAGTGAAGAGACAGAACTACTTGTCGTCAGCATCAGAAGCATCTCTAGACGACATACCACCTGAACGCTGATTGTTTAGTAGGACAGAAATGTTCTTTGAGTCGGTGGTTGCACTGTTAAGACATACACAAATGCAAAATAGCTCCAGATTGCGAGGTAGGAGCTGATGCATATTATAAACTCAAATGTCAACGGCTTCAATGCCATAAAAGAAGAGCTACGGGCAGTAAGGTTGATGGCCCTCCAGAACAGATATGTTCTGGACCTTCTGACAGCAATGGAAGGAGGAGTTTGCGCCAAGATTGGGACATCTTGCTGTACATTCGTGCCAGCAAACGATTAAGCAAATGGCAGACTAACAGAAGCAGTTACCAGATTGTCAAAAATGCATGCCAAGATCGAAGAGGAAACAAAAGGTACATGAAAAGATCAAAGCTGGCTGACATATATTTTTTCATGGATGCCAACATGGATTGAAGACAGACTAAACGTCTTACTAGCAGCACTAATATTGGTATTAATAGCACTATGTGTGATTAAGATATGCATCACACAAGGCCGCAAAACAAAAGAGAAGACAATAGGAATGAAAGTGATAGTAGATAAACATGGTGAGGAAGACAAGATAGTGGAAGTAAGAAATAAAGTAAGGACACAGATAAAGGAGTGTCTATTTTTCCTGACTGAGATGATAATATTCGATGGCCCCGTTGATTAGAAGAGATACTGGGCTAAGTAGGTGTGGTACAACCCAGCAGTAGACTGCGGTTACATGACATGGAGTTTGGATGACCATGTAAATTACTATGGACATCTTGGAGGAGTTACAAAGATGTGGCTGCCGAAGGCTACGGTGAATAGATTTGGAGATGTGGTCGACAGGTCGACCAGAGGGGGGGACTGAAGAGAGGGCCCCTGGCATGCCCCTCGTGACCCCTATATGCATGACAGCCCAAAGACTAAGAAACAAGAGATGCCAGTCAATGTTTGGCCAGCCCCCAGGAGGGCCACTTGCTTCCACATATATCTGCAGATATTCTGTTAGACAGCCATTCAAACCTTATCCAGATGACGTCTTCGTGGACACAGGTGCCTCAACACTGGACCTGGTTGGCTAATGATAAATATCCAGCTGTGCCGACATCATTAGAGAGACACCACTACATAGTAATGCTAGCCACAAAGCAAACTCGCATCCCTGCACATAGTTACATGGACACATACATGCACATATGAAGAACATGCTTATACAGTTCTGTAGAAAGAGGACAAAAACATGCACATACTGTTGAAAGCTTTTCTTATTTTCTTTCATTAGCCAAACGCAGAAATGCAAGAAAGCAAGAGATGCAAAGCAAGCTTGCAGCCGCTTATTGCAACTAACCATATGGAACTACAGGATCATCTAAGACATATAGAAATCAAAGCATAACTATAGCAGAGTTCCATGAAGCCACAGGCCTCATAATAAGGGATGAAGGAAAACATATTTTACAGCACGCTGCTCAGAACTGGTGCTGGCAGCCAAGGTCGGAAGCGAGCAGAACATTTCTGGCTCCAGGGGCAGAATAGCAGAATAAATCCTCACTAAATGCAGACCAAAAAGCTAAGTTTTACAGTCCTCACCCACGTGGTACGGCCAAGCCCACCAATAGCCATTTACCTACGGTGTGAAGAGGAGTAGTTCCCAGCGACGAAGAGAAGAACTGATACATGTGTTGTCCAACAACGTTGCAAACTGCAGGCACTCTCTCAGGCTAGGTGTATATACCAGTGGCAACAGTGGGGGCACATAGTCTTTCCCATCACCTTGAGAAGGTACACGGAGCGCTGAGAACAGAGAGTGGTATCAGGTGTAAGGAGACCCGCTCCAGCCAATCAGGGAACACAAATCCAGGGGTGAAGGGCAAAGGGCATGGGCCAATGGTAGCCCTCGGACCCAGGAACAGTGTAATAGATCGTTTTTGGGGAAGTCGCAGGCAAGACCACATTACATGCCAGGATCAGTGAGCTAACCACTATAGGTGCTGTCTATAGGAACTAACACCCCAGACACCCAATAGTATGGGCTTGTAGGTTTTTGGGGAATGGTTCTACGTTGTGATGACGTTTGCTAACAAAAACTCCTGACACAGACTCAGGAGCTGTGATTGCTGGAGAATTGTTTTCCCGTATGATACCTTTCTGTTATGAAAAACAAAGGACAGTTCTAACTTGCCCATGGCTGAGTCCTCCATCATTTACCGGGGAGGGTTCATTGGGCCCTGGGTACTCTGCTGAACAGCGATTGTGTAGCGCGAACCTCGGTCCTCTGGTATAGCAGTTGCTTCCTGTGGGATCCTAGTATATAAAGACTCTATGGGCCTCATCACGAGTTGGCTGTATCCCCAGTGGTATTACTGCCAGGGCTATTAGCATTACTGCCAAACCCCCCCAGCGCTATTAGCGCCAGAGGGTTTGGCGGAACGGGTAAGTCCCCATTCCCCATTGGGCCCATTCGGGAATTTCCCATTCCCCAATCGGCCCAATGGGGAATTTTCACAGTAATAGCACCGAAAATCAGCAAAATTGCAGCGGATTTACCCCCAGTTCAGAGCTGGGGGTAAATCCTGCCAAACCCGTGATTTGGCTGACCCTTAAATGTGCCGGTAATAGCGTTACTGCCAAAACCGTGATGAGGTAGTATGTCTAGAGTTACCAGGATTTGGGTGGTGGGGTCAAACGGATGGTCCTTGGTGAGGCACAGGACAGTTGTTGTGTGCTTCAAGTATGACCTCATCTGTTTTACTTCAGGTTTAAACAAATAGTCCACAAACCACAACAGGGGTTCTAGAATAGATCCTATGCATGAGGCCAACAGTCTGCCAGGTGGGGGATGTAGACTTTTATGCACCCTGGGTAATGCATAGAATGCTGGGCATCTAGGGTAGCCAGGCATCAGAAACATGTGTTCTTTTTTTACTTATATAGCCCTCCCCCAGAAGCGCTTCATCCACAATTGGCTCTATCATTTGCTTTATTCGTAGTGTGGTGTCGCTGTCCAGTCTTCTGTACCTCATGTGGTTATCGAGTAGGGACCTGACCATGCTCCGGTAGTCTGCCATATTCATGATCACAGTGCCCCACCCTTATCGCTGGTTTTATGATAATTCTATCATCCGCGGTTAGGGATTTTAGTACCACCTTGTCTCTCCCGGAAAAGTTAGTAAATCCCCGAGTTTAGCTGTTCTCCAATTATTCCTGTTTTTTATGAGTGCTTTTTCAAAAGTGAGCTAATTCCTCCTGGCGGGGGATACAAAGTCAATTTTTTTCTTCAGATCCGTAGCGCTGGTTGATTCTACAAGAGTTTTAACCCTGAAGAATTGTTTCAATCTAATCTTGCTCACAAGTTGATCAACCTCTATTCTTGACTGAAACTGATTCTATTCAGCCGTAGGTCTGAAGGATAAACCTTTTTCCAATATGGATATCTGATCCTGGTTTAATATGATGTTGGAAAGGTTCAGGATTAGTGAATATTGATCAGTCAGGTCGGTGTTCGTATCTCCAGGTGGCAGATCAGTCTTCCTGTGTGGGTTAGGGGTTCTGTGGTTGATTGTACCCTCGCCCTCTGCTGCGGGTTACTCGCAGTGACTGTTCTTGCCACTGACCTAGCCATCAGGCACTTCCTCTGGCCCTCCCTTTGCCTCACTGTAAAAAAGGGGCGTGGTTCCAATTATCAATCATGATATTTCTATCTTGGAACTGTACATTCCTCTCTGGTTGGTTGAAGGCTGCTACCGACTTGCTTAAAGTGTTTGGCCCACTATCATCGGAGCTAGCACATAAGAAATTCCAAATGTCTGGTCAAGGACGTGGTCTATTCACTCATCTCTTCTGGAGGTGCCCTGTGCTGTTGCCTTTCATGGTTGTCTGTTCTTCATAGTAGGCGTTTGTGGTATATGGATACACTTTTTCGTGGTTAAAAGGTATTCATATCTTTCTTTAGTTTGATTATTTTCTTATTCAGGTTTAATTCCTTTATTGATGCCTCAAATTCCTCCAGGATTTTTTTTTAGTAGTTCGCCACGATGGTTTGATTTTGTAGAGAGTCTTGTTTAGATGCAATGTCTCACAGTCATTTCTCTGACACGGTTTTCGCAGTGCTGATAATCAGAATGAGCACGTCTCTAGTACATTTGTAGGCTATGTAGCTCCAGTCTTTCCGGAACTGGAGCTGGTCCATAAATATACAGGGCTCGATCCTGATAATCAGCCCTATGGGTGCCATGTGTGCCCGGAGGTACTCTGTCATCATGGCGCCATGCAGCTCTGTTTTGATGAGTTGTTTCTTGAGTACCTCCAGTTCATTCCATTTGTCTGTCGTGGCCCCTCCTCCTAGTGGGGCATCTGGTCCAAGAATTGCCAGGATCTCCTCCAATAGCTCCTCTGCATATGCTAATTAGTTTGCTTCAATCATTTTATTTAATGGAAAGTTTTCCAATGCAAGTCACAATAATGTTGTTACTGGTAAAGAGAAAACATGGACACCATCTTAAAAGGAGTCCACAGCTAATGCTGTTAGAAGGGCAGTAAACACATAGGGAGGTGGTAGGGGGGCAATGGTGACCTTTGGCAACCTGTACATAATCCCAAACATATTATCAAACATAACATCTACAGGTTAAGTCAACTGATTGCTTTTCGTAATCTGTTTCTTACTTATTCTATTAGGCCCTCCAACCATATTAACTGAGAACTCAAGGTAGTTGCTGCCCCTAAGTGCTGGTGGTGTGCCGCCTATCTAGGATGAGGGGACAGAGAGAGGCTGACCCTATTTCTTAACTTTGTTTGAAAGGAACAGTGAGACACTTTGCGATGTGTCCATGTACCAAGTTCTAACATGAACCACAATTCCTTTAATTTTCCTGCTCTGGTGAACTCAAGGTTTAAAAAAAATATTTTATAAAAATGTGCACTATGATAGTACACCTATTTTTAACATGGGGTTTCCCATTACTGCTGGGAAATCTCTTAATGGTGTTGGCCGACAGGTTTCAGGGGCTAATATCAGTGTTGCCACTTTCTTCAGGACTTCAAATACTCCTTTTCATATAGCGCATTGGTTCATCTACTCCGGGGTTACTTTATTAAGGCAAGAGCTAGTGCTGCTCTTTGTGCCTCTGCATGTCTAGGGAGACAGGAGGGTAAAGGGGGGACAACATGATGTATATAGTTACTAATGGCATACACCCCCATTTATCCTCTAGCAGTGATTTGTTTCCAAAAACAACTGTACTTATCCAATGTGCTGGCACAGTCAGTACCCAATCCAGGAGCAGGGTGGCCTCTGTGTTCGAGGTGCTATTGAGTCCTGGACATAATCAGAGAAGTACTGTGGCAGGCTTAGTACTTGAGGGTCATATTGTACTTATTTCTTTTCTATATTGGTATTTGACGCACAATCAGGCTGTGTCAACAAAGCATGGTTGCACATATAAGCATTGTTGCCATCTGCTTACTTTGTGCCATGCCCTGCTAGTGTCTCTAACCTTCTGCTAATTCACAATCCGTATGCACTTACCTGCTGCCTCCCCAACCGGAACCTCTGGCCCTTCCTCCCCTAGGGGACCCTACCCTCACCCCTCACCCCGTTTTTCCTTTTTCTTTTCACTGCACTTGGACGCTCCGGATGTCACAATGCCTAGTAGGACTGCTATTTCTTTCCATTTATTCTTAGTTATTTTCATTGTTTATTTTTTCTCTCCTGTTCCCTTGTGCATTGTGGCGCTTTCAAACACTGTCTTGCTGTATAAACATTTATGCGGCTGCTAGTCAGTGCACGCGGTGTCCCCCGATCTATCGAAATGAGCCGGCAAGCCTGGCTTCGTTGTGAACGTGTGAGTGATTGTACCGGTGTATCCTGTATCCGAAAAGGAGGCCATGTTGGAGTGTGGTCTCTATTTTGCATGTGCTGCCCAGTTCAACTTGATCTTATGTCATGCTGTGATACGGGTGAATGGGTATTCTTAGATCAGATTACACATCCGTTAGTGCTTAATTATAAAAAATGCATATTTATAATTGTTTCAGTATTTTAATATCTATGTAGATATTTTATTATGAATGGACTCTTGTCCAATTCTTTTTGTGAAAGCACCTGTGCATGAGCTTGGCAGGGTGTACTGTGTACACAATAACGAAGATTTTTCATTCCTATGTCAACCAATACTGATATATAGTAAACAATCATGTACATTGATGTCTGGCCGACCGGACGCCTGAAAACACATTTATAATGTCTGTATTGTGAATATCCTAATTTTGTATGTGGGCTCACCGCTGTCATGTTTTGCCTGCAGGAGAGCGTGTAATTGCTCGGTGCAGTGTGGATCACACCTGAATGTCTCCAATCTGTATTTATAAAGCCGGTCAGTAACCCTGATTGGCCAGCCTGTACGTAGTATCTGCAATATGCAGGAATTCCAACTATTCACCTTACTGAAGGCGAGACAGGGATCAGGATGCCATCAATTCTGACTGAGGTATATTGGGCATCAAGCTTCTTGATCACTGCTGAGGGACCCACCAAGAGGATCTCTGTCTTTTCATCGTTCAGGTAAGGCGGTGTGTAGCCATCCAGGCCTGAATGGTTATTTAGACATGAAGACTGTATTTCGAGAGGAGTCGTGATAGGTGGGGAGAAAAATGTGTGCATCATCAGCAATGTTTGTATAGGATATGCCGATAGAGTCTAGAAGGATGAATAGAGGTTTTGTGAAGATAATATACAAGGTTGGGGATACACAAGACCCTTGCGGTACATCACAAGTGATGGGTGCCGGGGGACACTAGCATTCCCGACTAATACTCCAATGGAACCTTCACCCAGGAAGGAGGCGATCCAAGCTGGTGAAAGTTAGCTGCAGAGGTTAGGTGCTGACAAAGGATTTTGTGGTCCACCAGACCAAATGCAGCCAATAGATCAAGGAGTAGCAGCAGGGCTTGCCTTCGTCCCCAATCTCATGAGCTGGTTCTTCAGGTCAAGTAGTGCTGATACTGTCCCATGGCCTGGGCAGAATTCCGACTGGCGCATACCCCGGATCTGGTTGGCTTCCATATAATGCTGAATTTACAACAGGCTGCTCTGTCCAGGATTTTCAGTAGGAAAGAGAATGTTGTGATAGGGCGGTAGTTATTTGGAATCTTAAGTTCTATTGAGGGTTTTTTAATGAGAGGGAATACCCAGGCTTCCTTGAAGCTAGTGAGGTCTATGCCGGTGGAAAGGGAGTCGTTGATAAAGGAGGCTATGAGAGGCACCAGGAGCTCAGAGCAGTCCTTGATAAGAGCCGCTGGGCAGATGTCTCCTTTGTATCCTGAGGGTTTAAGACCTTTTAAGATGGTTTTCATTTTTCTGATAAGGGTGTCAATTTTGGCAAGCATGGCGTTCTGAAAGTTAGTGCACCATGCTTCATCTTTAGCGATAGTGGGAGGGGAGTTATAAGGGATTTCAAGATCTCTGAGGATGGTGAAGATCTCACAGGTGTTAGAATTAGCATTGGCAATTTGGGCATTATAAGTGGTTGACTTATCAAGAACAATGGCGTGTTTATAGTATTTGGCTGCTGTATTGAACACCAGCTGAATAGCTTGTTTAGGTGACTTTTTCCATTTGGCTTCTGCTCGCTGCTTTTTTACAGGTCTGGAGTGAACCATGAGTTTCTATGTACTGAAGGTTTTGACTTGCGTGATATTAATGGAGTAATAGCGACAATGGTTGCAGTCAGAGTTTCGTAATACAGGTCAGCAAGTACATTAGAGTCTGTGGAGTGAAGAGACTCAGGTAGGAGTGTGCTTAGCAGTGGGGCAATATGCTCCTTAGTGAGGTGTCTGGAGCTGCGGGCCAGTGTAGGGGGCACCGAGAGGTGTGGATTGCCCGATGGGCAAGAATGTGACGTACACTATGTGGTGGTCAGACGACGGGCATGGGCTGTTGGTGCCAACAGCGACCTGACAGTTGAGGTCTGCAATCCAGACACAATCACTTTTCACATCATCTATCATCCCCCAGACCTAGCACCAACCTTCGAAGAGGACCTTCTACAAAACGTGGGTGCCCACGTCAAGTCTACCTCCAGAACAATCTTCCTAGGGGACTTTAACCTAGGATACAACAAAATAGGAGTGGGGGTGCTGATACAACATAAAAAACCAAGAGCACTAAGGGAGTTGGCTACTGATCTGGCTGTTGAGTCGGTCGGGTCGTTGTATCCTAGGATAAAGTCCCCTAGGAAGATTGTTCTGGAGGTAGACTTGACGTGGGCACCCAAGGTTTGTAGAAGGTCCGCTTCGAAGGTTGGTGCTAGGTCTGGGGGATGATAGATGATGTGAAAAGTGATTGTATCTGAGTCTGAGATAGTCAGTTTGACCGATTGCATATCGCAATCATCATTTAAGGTAGAACTGAATTCTGTAATAGGCAGGGAGTTCCTTGCTATTAGTGCCACTCCTCCGCATCTGGCATTGGGTGTGTCACTACGGAAGAGAGAAAAGCCTTGGGGGACAGCTATTTAGAGGGATGGGCATGATGCTGTCTGTAACCATGTTTCCGTCACAGCTAGGATGTCAAGGTTTAGAACAGTGATGAGATCATTAATATCACAGGCGTGAGTCTGGATAAATCTAGCATTGACAAGTGCACTTTGTAACAGTGGCATGAGTTCTGTTTTTGTACTCGGGATACAAAAATGCAGGTTAGACTAACGAAGCACATTGTCATGTCAAAAGATTTTTATAAAACATTTGGTTGACAACAAGGATGTATTTTGCCCTGATTAATTTCACTTTATATCTTTCAGATATTAATGATATATGGGAAAATGTAAACCCTCTCGCCTGCATTGGATGGTGTTCGCTGATGACCTCATGTTATTCAACCTGACTCCTTTGGGGTTCCAGAGGAAATTGGGTGCTTTTCTACCTACTTCGCCAGAAACAATTTAACAGTGAATGTCCACAAATCAAAAAATCACAGTATTCTCAAAACGTAGGCTTCCTAAGACTATGGCCTGGCCAGTTATGGGTTCTAAATTAGAAAGAGTACATTGGATTTTAACCTAACCAATTCATTTTACAGGAAAAAAGTACAGGATAGGTTATAAATGAAATCAAAACTTACATTGCCCAACTGAAGAGGATTATAAATTCCCTACGTACTCTTTAATTTCCTAAATGAAGATCATTCCAGCTCTCATCTACGGCCTTCAAACTATTCTTGATGATTTGGGTAATTTTTTTTTAACTTCTTGGAAAGGGTTATATGGATATCTATTGTTTGCTGCCCTATTGTTTGCCAAATTGTGTTCTTCACCACAAATTGATACTCATTAGTTTGTGGACAATTGTGCTGTGGAAACAAACTATGCATCTTTGAAAAATTCTCTTTGAGGATTTAAACATTTGTTTAAGGGAGAAGTCTGTTCCAGCTATGAATACCTTTGCAAAAATTAATGTGGGAATTTTGGAAGATTTGGGTTATGTCACTGAAGACCTTGTGACCAATCCGATAAAAAAACTATATGCAAGGGAGTGATGGCATGCAACAGAAAGGATTGCTGTACTGTCACTGTATCAAGTATTCTAAGCTACACTGACCCTTGGGTTTCCTGCCCAAATATGTGGTCCACTTTTCTCATTCTAGAATCGCATAAATTAGATTTTGTTTTCATATTGTTCCCACCTTGGATGTGCTAGGACCGAAGAGAGGAAGGACTAGATTGGAGAAAACCTGTAGACTCAACGTCCTACAACACCCTAGAAACTATAAAACACCTTACAATTTTATCTCCAGCTCTTAAAACTTGAGAACCAGTCACTTTTTGAAATATGTACAGGTTGGCATTGAGGCTTCACTAGAATTTCTTCGATCAAGGATCATGTGTGGTAAACAAGTTTCATTAACTTTGTCCTTACTTCGTTTCTTAGCTCAATTGTAAAATACATTGGCAACAAGTTTTTAACAAAATATCCAAATGAAAATTCATTGGTAGGAAAAAGGGTTAATTAAAAGTTAAGGAGAGAGTCAATTAACAAGCTCTTCTTATGGGTGCAGCTGTCTGATAAATTACAATAAAATAGTAAATACGTAGCTTGAATTTAAAGTCCAACAATGAAATGTGTGAACAATACTTCAGGCTGCAAAACTTGCATGAAGTCTCAAAGTGAAACTATTTGACTATATTTGGATTACTAATCAATTCAACCTCATACAAACGGTAGGTCCTGTTGGCAATTTGAGAGAATGTGCTTTAAATGCTGCTTACGTATCATGTAGCTCAAGGTTCATACATGGAAGTGTTAAAGTGGTAGTACTTTTTTAAATATTCCATCATGTATGTATCTCTGTTAAGAAGAAGCTACCAGTAGTATGTTTACAAAAAGATGATCCTCCTGCTAAATCTAGGCTAGCATGAAGTCCTCAAGCATTCCTTGACTCACCAAGTGGCCACTTGGATAGTGCAAACAAGGCCAAACAAGACAAGTATATGGGGTAGTAGAGATCAACCACCTACAATATTTTGGGAAGGTGATGTTTGAAAGGAGGAAGGTGAGGATAGTATGTGACTGTATCTAGAGTGAGTTTCTAACATGTTTGGAGGAAGAAGTTTCAGCTAGAATTTGATGACCGTGAGTAGGTTGTAATTGTAGAACACTGGAGTGACTCGTGAACAGAAAGTGGAGAGTATTCTTTTCTGGAGTCTCAGAGACGAGCCCACACCTCCCCTTTTTTTGTAATTGTCTGCCTTGTTGATCCCTTTTGTGTGTGGTTGGACTATGACGTCGTTTCACCTGATCAGACTGAAGTTCTTTTTTCAGAATAAAGTCTATGAACCAAGAGAAAACACTACTCAGTTAAATCTGCCATCAATTTTCCAAGCTCCTACTCCTGCGATAAGTCCTAAGATTCTAGTCTTTGAGAACAAGGTAATCAGATATACAGAAGAGATGGGGTGCATTTGCAATTCAATTCTTTTAGCGACAATCTCACGTTTGGAGAGAGGGCAGCTTTACGTTCAATGTAGAGTGATAACGAGATTGCCAAAAAGCCTGTAGACAAAGGGGACGGGATAGTCAATTGGGACCTTAACTTGTATGAAAAGGAAACTTTCCACCTGTTGAATAATACTGCTCACTATAAAAGATTAGATGCAAACCCAACACAACGGTTGAAAGGACAAATAAGGGAGATGTGTGATCAAGCAGAAGTCAATGGTTGGATCTGCTGGGACGAAAAAGGAGTTTATGTGTAGGAAAAATCCAAGAATACCAGTCTTCTATATTTTGCCTGCAGGTGCATAAAAGCAGTGATGAATCAACAGGGAGACCAACAGTCTCTGCGATACAGTCCATCCTTGAACCACTGTCTACCCATGCAGATTTTTTCCTTAAACTATATGATGTAGAGATGCGCTTATATGTTACAGATGTGAAGGGCATGATCAATCTATTGGATGGCAAGGAAGTCGAAGACAACGTTTTTGTTGACATTCGATACCAAATCACTTTATACTAACATTCCACAGGTTTAGCGTTTTAGATTGATAGAGACATTCTTGGCCAAATAGCCAAATGGTGAGAATTTTGTGTCTACTGAGTTTTTATTGTTGACTGTGACGGGTTGGCACTGACTGAAAAGGTCTTTCTGTTTAAGAATCCACTATTTAAGGAAATCAAAGGGAACAGCATGGGGGCAACATTTGCACCTGATATTGCCAATATGTGCGTCGCAGAATTTGAAATTAAGTTTTAATGAACTTAATGCATTCAATATTAACATGATTGTTTGGGAACGATACATCGACAGAGTCTTTATGTTATGGTGTGGAGACTGTTCCAGTTTATCAAAATGTTTAAGATGGCTTAATAGCAGAGATGAACATTTAAAATTCACTATGTCATATCATACAACACAAATCTGTTTTTTTGACATTTGGATTATAAAACAGGCAGACAGACTGATCACACTGCCATATACAAAACAGATTGACAAGAATAGCCTGTTACATTTTGAAAGTTTCCACCTACAGGCTCTAAAAGAAAATGTACGATATGGACAATCTGTACTTATTAGATGTAATTGTTCTAAGCAAAATGATTTTGAAGAACAAGCTGAACATTTATAGAGGAATCTTGATAGGCATGGTTATCTGGGCAAATTCATCAGACAGGCTAAAAAGCGGGCTGCCAATTCGGTCCGTGAGGTATGCTTACAGAAACAAACACGACATAGAAAACATAGCTAGGTATGTGTCACTACCCTTAGTCCCATCAGTAATCAGGTGAGTAAAGAGATTAGGAAGTACTGGCATCTATTAGTGTCCTGGCTTTATCGTGCCCAAACCATTGCTCGCTTTTAAGCCTAATAGCAAACTAAGGAAATCTCTACAGAATGCAAAAATCTTAAGCAGAAAACCACACCGACAGTAGATACCTTGTTAGGTCTTCCACCTGTCATTGGTCATTTTAAATGTGCCAACTGTTGTGTCTGTTCCATCACCAAGAACCTTAAGACAGTTGAATTAAAGGGCATGATGTGGAAATTGTGACAATATATGAAATGCAAAAGACAAATGTTATCTACAGCATTAAATGCCTCTGAAATTTACTTTATGTGGGCAAAATAAAGAGAATGTGTCAGAGGATCTGTGAGCAGAGATCATGTATCAAGAACAAAGTTCAGGACAAACCTTTAGTTGAACACTTCATTCCGAACAATCATGGGGTTAATGACATTATCTGGTTTGCTATACATCAAGTTAGAACAAAAATGGGAGGGGCTAAGGTTTAAGAACAGGAGTTACAGGTAAGTAACTTAAACCTTCTACAGCATGGGGTCTGGCATGGATTCACATACTCATGAATAAAGATTACACAGCGGTAGGTATACACAAACATGGGAGGTGGCAAGGCTCAACAGAAGTAAAAAAACACACAACCCTGGAACAGACTCACCTCAAGTGAGCAGGTTGTGTAGCACAGCTTGGCCAACCCGAGACTCCTCCCTGGAATCCATGTCGACACAGTAGAAAATTATGAAGGTGTGCATGGACCTCCACACAGCAGCCCTATAGATGTCGAGCAGGGGCAAACCAGAGAGAAACGCCGTCATTGCTGCAAAGGCCTAGAAGAGGTCTGTTAACCAGCTGATGACAGTGCATGATGGAGCCCGAGAGCCATCTGGAGATGGAAGCCTTCGACAAGGCCTTCCAGTGATTCACGGGTCCAGAATTTCCAAACAATTGAGAAGTCTTCTGAAAACCCTTCGTACGTGCCATGTAAAAATTCAAGGCATGAGCAACATCCAGCGAATGCAAAGCCTCTCCGTTGGCGACAACGGATTCGGGAAGAACACAGGCAACACCAAAGGCTCATTGAGGTGGAACTCCCACGGCATCTTAGGCATAAAGGAAGGGTGTGTATGCAGCACCACCTTTGTAGCATGGAAGGACAAGTACTGCAGTTTGCAAGACAGGACCTGGATCTCCCTGCACCGCCTGGCTGAGGTGTTCGCCATGAGGAAAGTCGTCTTCCACGAGAAAGACTTTAGCAGGGCCTGATGCATTGGTTGAAAGGGGGCCCCCCATGAGCTTAGTCAAGACCACATTGAGTTCCCAAGCTTGGGCCCGAGCCGTCACTGGCGGAAAAGTCCTGAACAGGACTCTGAGAAACTCCTTGACGAGTCTGGGCGACCACAAGTAAGGCCTACCCGGCGTCCTGGTGTAACAGGATATGACGGCAAGGTTCACTTTGATAGAGGCATGAGCCAGTCTAGCCTTGGCCAAAGAAACCAGGTTCGGCAGGAGCTGTGGGGCTGCGGCATGCAGAGGAGTAATCTTCTGAGTCTGGCACCACATGGAGAAGTGCTTCCACTTATGGCCTTAGCAAGTCAATGTCGAAGAAGCTCTGGCCCTGGCCAGAATGTCCTTCCATTCCAATGGCAGGCAATAATGTCTAAACTCTAGAGCTGCAGGAGCCAGGCCCGGAGGCTCAGCAACGCTGGATCGTGGTGCAGAATCTCCCCGCCTTCTCTGGCAAGAAAATTGGGAAGTAGAGGCAGTCGGTTGATATGATATGATATTTTATTTATGACGCGCTTAATAGCCAGAGGTTTCTAAGCGCGGACCCAGGGATCGAACCTGTGGTGCTCCGTGTCGTCTTGTTTCCAAGTCGAGCACGCTGCCGCTGAGCTATCCTCCTGGACACGGTGCTAACGGACGTAGCAGGTCTGGATATCAGATCTGCTGCAGCCTCGGCGGAGCGATGAGTATCATCCTGCAGTGAGACAGGGCCTCTTTACGAGGTTGGCGCTAACCCGTGTTACTGCCAACCCTGTAACACCGTATCCGGCGCCTGACTTCCCGGTGCCACCAGGATATTACACGTCCCAGCGGCACGGGAAGTCAGACGCCATTTTGTGTAAGTCCCCATTTCCATAGAGTCCTATAGGACACTATGCGAGTGAGGAGACGGAAGCACCGGCACTGTTGTTAAAGGTGCAGTTGCTTCCTTGATGACTGCCTACCAGGGCCGCTGCGCCCAGCAGGGTCAGACCTGCCTGGCGCAGCAGCCCCGGCAGGCAGACTCGTAGTGTGGTGGTCTGGAAACAAGGGTACCGGTGATCTTACCGCCACCCTTGTTTCCGGACTGCCACACTTGTAATGGGGCCCACTGTCTGGGTGTGTTGGTCACTCGTAGCAGGAGTAGGAAAGGAGGAAAGGCGCAAAGGAATAGTCCCTCCCACAGGAACGAGACAGCATCCCCCATGCTCCTCAGCAGCAGGAATCTGCTGGCGAACCTCTGACACTTGGAGTTCGTCACCGCAGCAAAGAGGTCGATCTGGGGCAGACCCCACTCGCATAAACAGAAGAGCCACTTGATCCTGGCAAAGCTCCCATTCGTGGCAAGAACGCAGCTCTTTTCTGAGAGAGTCTGCAATGGTGTTCTTGGTGCCCGCCAGGTGAAAAGGGACGAGGAACATGTCCTGAAGAATGGCCCAGCGCCACAGGGCTTGAGCCTCCCGTAAGAGAGCCAAAAAGTGAGTCCCGACCCTGCTTCCGGATGTAGAACATGGTGGTGGTGGTGTCCTTGAAGATCCTCACCATCTTCCCTTCCAGTGACGGCAGGAACGACCTGAGGGCCCAGAAGACCACCCGAAGTTCCAGGACGTGATGTCAAGCGTCTTTTCCTCCGATAGCCAGAGGCATCTGGTGTGCAACTGTCCGGTATGGGCCCCCCAACCTTCCAGGGAGGCATCTGTGGTGACAGTGTTGGTATGGAGGGACCTGAAATCGAGCTCTTTGGGTGAGGTGAGGGTGCACGCGCCACCACTGGATCCCCAGTCGGAACTCCTCATTGAGGGTGATCTTGTCTGTCCAAGAGCCCGAGACCTGCAGCCACCTCGCGTCCAGAAACTCCTGGAGAGGCCTCAACTATAGTCTGCAAAGAAGGACGAGGTTGATGCAGGAGGACAGCAAGCCTAATAGCGACTTGATGGCTCGCAACGTAGCTGACCGCGCCAACGACAGGTGCTGTACCTGACACAGGATAGCCATTACCAGGGGACGTCAGACAAGCGACCATGTTGAGTTGGGCACCCAGAAACAGAGCGTTCTGTGATGGCTCAAAACAGGACTTCGGATAATTTATGGAAATCCCCAGGTCCGTCAGCAGATGCACGGTCCTCGGTGTGTGTTGGCTCTTTAGCATGGGGAGTGCGATGAGACGAGCCGATCATCCATGTAAGGGTAGACCTGGATGCCCATGAAATGAAAAGGAGCCGCCACTGGAGCCAAGCACTTTGTAAACACCTTTGGGGTAGATTTCAGGCAGAAGGGGAGCGCACTGAACTGATAGTGTTGAAAACAGGAACATCCAGTGCTTCTGGGGGATGGGGCCGTGAAAGTAATTATCTTCCAGATCCAGCGACACCAGGAAGTCACCTTCCTCCAGTTGGTCAAGCATGTGCTGCAACGTAACCTTCCTGAACCATCCTGAACTTCTGAAACTTCAAGTACTTGTTGAGGCGCCTTAAATCCAGGATCGGCCACCACCCCCCTGACTTCTCTCGGACCATAAAGTATCTGGAGTACACTTCAGATCCCCAGAGGAGCTGGGGGACGGGCTCTACCGACACCTTCTTTAACATGGCGTGTAGCAGCTGCGCCAAGTGTTGTTCTTGTTGAGCCATAGGAGGAATACCACAGTTCCCGGTCAAAGCGGGATAGAATGGCCAGGGCATTAGCAGCCTTAATGGCGGAGGCTGTGGTATAAATGATCCTCTAGCCCATTGCATACAGCTTCTTCCCCTACTGGTCAGGGGGCACCATGGACGAAGATGATGGGTTTGACACGCACTTCCTGGCAGCGGTAGAGACCATGGAGTCGGGAGAAGGCTGCAACCTCAAGCACTTGGGGGCCGAGTCCGGGACCCTATTCTTCTTCTCTAGCTTATCCCGTTTGGGAGGCGCAGTGCTCAGAGTCTTTATCAGGTTCAACCCCTTCTCCCAGATATCATCCAGCAAGGGAACGGACATGATGGTCTTCCGACTGGACTTGCATCTTTGCAGAGTAATCCCTCCTTCTTAGTCTCCTCAGGGACCAGATTAAAGAGGTCCGAGGCCCTGGATATCATGGCGTGAAAGGAACCGACCTCATCCAGTGGAGAGGCCCTGGCAGGCTGCTCCATGCCCAATGGTACCCGTTCGCGGATATGAAGTCATCGGCCTCGTTGGTGTCCGTCGCCCTAATAGCCGTATCTGTGCCTGTATCGGTGTGCGGTGCCCTCTCACCAGCAGAAGTCAAACCACAATGCAGAGGTGGTAGTGGTGCCGGTTGATGCCTCAGGCCAGCTGGGTCTTTCTACTTACGCTTGGGTTTGGGTGGAATCCCTCGGCCGGAGGCCTTCGGGGGCTTTGAGATGGGTCCGGTCCTGGTGTGGGGGCAGACTCTGCTGGATCCCTGACACTAGTGTGTGCAGCGTCATAGTATATCCAGGGACATGTGCCTTGGCTGAGCAGAAAGGAGTGAGAGGCAAAGGGTCTGGGCTTACCCCATGGGGAACCCCCCTACAGATACGGTTCCATACCCCCCTTCGTGGTCTGAATAATATTCCTTGAGTAGATTATCGTCACCTTCGTCGGAGCTTGTATAGATCTGCACCGGCTTCCCTGGAGCAGTGTGCGGCCCTAACCTCCTTCTCTGGAAACTTATGGAGCAGAGTGGCAAGGGGAGTTGTATCTATCTCTGCGGTGCCAGTGACCTTAGTCTGTGCCGCCGCAGCGCTTCACGCCGTGGTGGCAGGGACCCTCGTGGTTTGTCTGATGCTGTGACAGTGCACACAACCTTTGTGGCCAGGGCCCCCTTCAACAAATATGTGATGGTCGTCGATGAGGTTGTCGCAGAGACTTCATCGACTGGGTCGTGATCGTCGGCAATGAAGTGGTCGTTAACGTAGCTGAGCAGCCGATGGAGTCGCAGGCTTGGACAATGGCGTCACTGATGGGGGCATAGAAGGGCCACCCTTAGATCTCTCCTTTGTCTGTTTGTCCGCAGATGGGAAGTAAAGCTTTGGAGGAGTCAGGGACTTTCTCTTAGAGGGGGCACCCCTCACAGGTAGGCTCGCCCTGGAAGTAGTCGGTGACGGCGACCGTGTCCTCCCCGAGTAGGGACCCGCAGCCGTGGCAAACCCAGGGGGATTAGTGCCATGGAGCCTTGCCTTCTTTTGGACCCTGTAAGGGATTTCAATCAGGCACACATCCAAGTCTTGCCTAGCATGTAGTGCGCAAATAAAACCCTTATTTTATTTTTGTCTATAAGTTTAATATTCTGAATGATATACCACTAATATCACACCCGTCTCAAAATACCCCCCCAGGTCACACTGAACCAGGAATCAGGCTAGTTTTTAAAGGTAAAGATTATTTAATATTCACCTCACACATAAGGTTAATACATATATATATATATTTAATATATATAGGGCAGCAATCACCCAAAGGGTGACAATACAATTCAAAAATAAACAAAGCTATTGAATTCACTTATAATGATGAAAAATAGAAAATACAGGAAAAAGAGCAGTTGTCCTTCGTGCACAGATGGCGTTTAGGTTAATATTCCCACTGCAAAGTTTTGTTTAAATACAAATGAGCAATCCTACACCAATGTGAGTAATCAGCAGGTATTCCGGAATGAAAGACAAGGTCTAAAGCTTATAGGCAAACCGTTTTTGAAAATGGACTCTTTTAAAAATGACAGGTGAAAAATGGCTTTGTGAAATACTGCAAAATGGTCAAAAATGCTTAAATGGAGAACAATTCTAAAGAAAGCAACACTAGACAGGTCCGAACGCACATGAGTTATAATATAAACAACAATACACACTTGAGATCCGGATGGTATGGAAAAAGCACTTTGAAATGGGGAAATGTCACGTGTAACCTTGGGAATTTTGCAAATTTGCGGCAAACTTTTACTATGCGATATTGAAGAAAAACGGGTCAAATACACTGTTCCGCAATGTGGTTTTTAGTTGTGGATGTTAGGTATCAGTGAGAGTTGAAATTTCGTTTCTATCTTTCAAGCTGAAGGAGTTATAGAGGTTTTAGTGAGAGGAGTTTTTGCAAAATAGGCGCGAAAATGAAAACAGAAATGCGTGTTTGAAAATGACAGATGGGTTTGATTACACTATATTATGACTATGAAAAAGAGAATGCCACCTATGGATCTTACAGTCACGTGATCAGCATAACCTGTCACGTTGTGGACACTCTACTTCTTCCTGGGATTTACTGTAGTTATTCAGAATCACTAGGGAGTTATGGTTTTGGAACACAGGTGAGACAATCAGCGCAAGAAGAACTCTAAAAATACTGGAGTTCTGAATTAAAGATGGGATGGGTTGAGCTAGGGATAATACAATGCAGATATACTATGGGTCACTGTTCTTCCTGTTAATACTTACAGAAGAAGTTATTAAATTGGACCGTCAGCTCTGGTTAATGAATTGGATCTGGTCTACCAGCAGCAGGGCACCTCTAGCGGGATTGGATCAGCAAGGCGGTTCTGGTCAATTTGGACTACACTTCAGACTGGATTTGAATGGGCCCCTTCTGGTTACTGGACATGGTAGATAGCAGGATGCAAGCTTTCATCGGGCAAGCCTTAATGGTAGCAAGCCAAGATGAATCATAATTAAATCCCTTCGAGTTTGGGATGTTTGCAATTGGGTCAGGATAGCAATAAATTTGCAATGCTAGAGTCTGGATTCTGCAAAGAAATCTGGATCTTTCAAAGAATTCTGGAGTCAGCTACAAGATGAAAAGTCCTGGAATAAGGTGCTGTGTGAACATCTGGATGGGTTCTGGAAGCAGTCTCCATGTGTAGTGAAACTCCTATATTTATCCATTACAAGTTTATGGCATGGGCAGAACTTCAAAACACACCCCCATGGTTGTGAGTGGCTACAGACATGTGCTTTGTTTTGGTTGGCAGCCTGAACAGAGCTGTCCTCTTACGACAGGATTTAGGAACTCCCACCTGGATTTTTACCCAAAACATACTTTTGCACAAATGTACCATTATGTACCCTCATATAATTGGACACATATACTTTATATTCGATTGTCTACATTTACATTCATTTCCCATCTTTTTGAGAGCAGTATTAGTCATTCTACGGATTTTTGAGTTTGCAACATTAATAGTTTTGCCACAATGAGACATTTTTCACAACTTTGGTTCCTTAAATGGTACGAGTTTCCTCAATGTCTTCAAATCCCAAGGCGGAAATTAGTTTAATGTCTACTAAGTTTCAGATTTATCCCTCTTTAGGTTGCTTAGTTAAAGAGTTTTAAACTTTAATCAAAAATAAGGATTTCACACCAAAGTCCTCCCGTGTAACCTCCCCTTATAAGGCAGCAGCTGTCCAGTCCTTTGAAGTTCACTGACAAACCTCCTCCACATCCTGCCCCTCCTTGAAGAGGTCAATGCTCAGCCTGTCCTTTGTTCTTTGGTCAGCCAGCAGACGAACCTCTAATGCAGCCCCATTGTGTGGCTTGTTGGGATTATGCGGGAGCCATTAACAGCCATTAGCCTTCCTGGTCTCAAGGGAGTGTCAAGCGGAGATGTCCGATCTCCCAGGCCAGGCTGTCAGATCAGAATTTAATAGTGGATTGGCCCCAGACTTGTAACACTCACCTGGTATCCACGGGGACGTCACTCAGCCTGTTTTAACCTCTTACGACCTCAAACCCTTCCCTAGAGGCTATTCGACTGGAGACTGGCCCTGAAACACAGGATTGGTAGAGTTTAACTCCCTATTGTCTCTGTGTGCTTGAACCCCTTCTTACCCGGGGTCCAACCCTTCCCTTTGATCCACAGCTCACCTTGTTTTCTTGGATAGTGTGCTCTCCGTTCTGCTTTCAGCGCAGGGGCGCGTTGATTGATGCGGGCTCGTTGCTGCCTAGTTACTTCACTGGCAAGAGTCTGACAGGTAAGTATAATGAGTCTTTTGAACAGTTCTCTAACTTCGTTCCTTTCCTTCCTTAGATGATGGCCGGCGTCCGGGGATGGTGGGGTGCTGCTGAGATGAGTAGCGCTGAAGGTGAGTGAAAGCGCGAAGCGCGATGCACCCCTTTCGTATTTGTATTGAACTGAGTTCTTTTCCTGTGTCTTCAGCGTGGATGCCGGTTACGAAGAACAAATGCGGTGAGTAAGCACGGTATGCGGCACCTCTAGATGTTTCCACGCTAATCTGGAGTGTCTTTTCCCTCTTGCAGATGGATGAGAAGTTCCGGAGACAGAATTCCCCCAGAGCGGCTGGGAGTCAGGTAAGCGTTTGAAGCTCGTACAGTATTTAAAAATAAGCGAAGATTTGCAGAATGCTTACTAATTCCTTTTTTATGTTCTTTTCCCTTTTCCTTAGGAAGCAACGTGCCGGGATGGGAATGACACCACCGAAGATGCCCGCAGAACAGAAGGATCGATGAATGATGGGCAGAAGTGCCGCAAGGTAAGGCTGTTCCTAACAGTGTTCTTGTTCTTGCAGGAGCTGAGTGCAGAAGAAAGATGCAGGCCTACTGGAGACCGATCCGAACACGGTGAGTGTCACGCTGCAGGTGCAGAAAACACAAAGCATGTTTCTCAGCCTGGGCGTGGTTTAAATAGTCTCTGGGTATCCCAGGTGTCTCTGGGCTGAACCACACCCAAAAGACTAGACCGCACATGCAGTTCTGGGAACTGAAATATGTGGGGGCATCCATCTTGTCCCATCAATGCACTACAATTACAATCCCCATTGTTATCCTATGGGAGTGAGAGAGTCTGGTGCCACAAGCGCCAAGTCTGATTCCAGGTGGTTCTTTGGAGGGATGGAGAGGCCCTTGAGGGGCATGTAGGTGATCGCGGCCTGACTCCAGCCTGACATCTTGGAGGGCTGGGGACATGAGGGGCAGTAATCATGACAGACTGGGCTCTTTGACATTAAAGTATTTTCATTTCAAATATAAAATATAAGCACAGTTTATAAAGGATTTAAACATTTTAAAAGAATTAGCCCTTCACAAACATGCTTGAAATAGTGAATTTTGCAATTTCTTCCAGAAAAAGAAGCACCTTTAAATGGGTTTGACAGCTAATTTCCTTAAGCAGCTGACAGGCAGGGAGACCTAGATTCCTCTGACTGCCTGGAGAATCCATGATTTCGGCACGCTTTCCTTTCCATAATTCTCTGGGGAAAATGACTGAATTTTTACGAGCATTTTTGGATTAGGCCCTTCTGTGGCCTTGTTTCAGGTGACTGATGACAGATGACAGTAGTGATTCCCCTTTTTACACCACTTTGCTTGTGTATGTGGCAGGGCGTGCAGCTCTTTTGGTGTTTTCTGAACCCTGCAATTTTGCAGATTTGGCGCGCACAGGGGTTATTGCCTTAATTTTCGGTAGTTTTCTATCCCCATTGGAAAAGGGGGGCAATGTGGCGCAGTGGCGTGGATAAAATACTCCACAACCCCGAGGGGCAGGGCGTCCTTAAAGGACCTTGACCTCTTTTCTGAGGCAGTTCGTTTGTGGGACCTGCTGGTCCTGGGTGAGGCATGACCATGCCCGGAAGCAGAGTCAGAGGCCTTCCCCGACTTGAGCCACGCTGCCAGCCTACTGTAGTGATGCTTCTTTTTTTCTTCAAAAACCTATGGCAGACCCTGCATCCCTCCTCATCACGGTCCAGATGCAGGCAATATAAACATTCATGGTGTCGATCCTCGACATACACATTTCTCAATCCACATTTTGCGCAGAGTTTGAATAGGCATGGTGGAAGGCGTGAAGTAGGCCCAAGCTCGAGCTGGCTCGAAATTTCGATGGAAGATCTGCGTTGTTGGCTGATCTTCGCCGATAGTAGGTCCCCGCTGCCGGAAATCGACCTTTGGTTGAACGATGAAGTAAAAATTGGTTAACAAATTGTCACATTTTGGTCTAAAAAACTTGGAAGACAAAAAATTGCTTGGACAGCAAGAATAGGGCGCCCTACACTGAAGTGTGCGGTAAAAATATGAAGATGGCGACCAGGGAGGTGCTTTGGGAGGGGACTGTTATTGGATGAGGGCAGTTTGACCCAGAGTACAGTGATTGGTTTAGAAGAGAAATGCAGTTTTCAAGCTAAAGCGAAACTGTTTTCTTTTTACTGCGGATTCCCAGTCTGACGACAGGGAATGTGAGCATGTGAATCCATGCCAGACCCCATGCAGGAGAGCAATGATGCCCTACTTTCTGAGGTCGAGCAAAGATGGATGAGACAACTTAACATGGTAGACCAGGGATTAAATGTCAGTATTGAGTGGGGTTCTTTCATGACCTCATTTTAAAAACCAAAACAATACAGCATTTCATACATTAGAATTTTGCCGGGATTTTGAATGTGATTTGTACACAAGACATGCCCGTTACATCTGGACCAAACCCATTTCTAGTTGTATCTGGGTATTCTAAGATGGAGGATCTATGTAAACATTCTTTTTTAACAAGCCAGTCTATTAGATTACGTTCCAGTGTTCGGGAGAAGGCAAGGGAGACACTCCCCTCGCCCCCTGACTGAGAAACAACGCTTTAGATGGCAAAAGCAAGAGCTGGTCGTCATTCTTTTAGCCTTGGATGACACAGCTGAGTAGTCCTTTCTCCGAGTCATATGGCTGAGCCGTTCTTCCCCAGAATCATGCCTCAAGGAAAGTCTCAAAGTAAATACACTAGGAATCAGTGTTTATTTATTTTATTTGGTTTTTATAACGCACCCAATACCATACCCGAGTTCGATTACTAAGTGCGGATGCGGAATTCGAAACTCTGTTGCTCTGCGTGGTCTTGCTTCCAAGACCAGCGTGTTGCCCCGTGCTACCCCCCACCCCCTGCGCTATCCTCCTCTTGGCAAAGCGTTATTAGCATTTTTAGCACTTTTGTGTGATCCATTTAAAGCATGCAGAGGTTTAGTAGTTCTGCATGTTGGGAATGTGAATTTTAAACATGGACTGTAGAACAATGCCTCAATGAATGTTCCAAGGTAGATTAATTAAGGAGTAGCGTTGATGTTTTATTCAAAACTCCATTTGTATTGTGTATTACAGATTATTTTTTTTTAGGCAACAGTAAAGTTCTGAGAGCTGTCTGTGCATTGATACACCAGGGCTCCATTAAAAATATGCAGAAGTTGAGTATTTTCCACACTTCGGGCATATACATTTTGAAATACACTATGTAGAACAATGGTATACTAATTTTAGAAGCCTGGCCTGATAATGCAGAATTTGGCTAGAGTTGTCACGATATACGTGGCCATTGTTGAGAAAATGCTGGGAATTAAGAATTGATTTGGGTATTAAACCAGAACTTCACCATTTGAATTTGTTTTTTACAATCCACTTGTACCATTTAGTGGAGTGCCTACTCTAAATCAAGATGACTTTGAACCATTCCAGATTTGATATAGACATTGAGAGATTGAATTAGAGATTGGATTAATCATACGCAGGGGCTCTCGTTGATGCAGAGCAGCGGTTAAGTGTCAGAGGACATTTAAGTGAGTGTGCTATTCATGTTAGAAATTGTGATTTAATAATGGTGCACACAGAGGTAAGCATTTCAGGGCCCGATGTGGTGAGGAGAGTGTTTTCTACTAGTAGGTACAAATGTCTTTGCAGCTTGTCACGGTCAACATTTGTTCAATTCAACAAGAAGAGAGGGGTGCATTAGTAGCCAAGAATTCCTATATGTATTGAATGATTGGGCCAGAATTGTGACTGTACCCGATATGGTGGCCGAAACACAGTTGTGTCAACAGGTGAATCAACCACTGTTTGATGAGGGAGGGTATGATGTACAGGTTTTGGCAAGCAGACATGCCGATTCCTCACTTGTAATGCTAATCTGCTCATGCAGTCCTATTCTGAAAACTCAAACCTTTTAAAAAAATATGTAAACAAAGGATATTGGGGAACACAGCATAACTCTGATTGAAGGCATCTGCGTGCTGTATAAAACTGTACAAGCTAGGTCATTAAAGCAAAGCAAGGTAATGCAGGTTGCAGTTAAGTAATTCAGGTTCAGAGTATTGTATGATGTTTATCCTGTCAGGTAGGCTCAATCATAAACTGGCATGTAAGGGTAAACATTTCTTATAAGACACCCACAGAGGAACCTTGGGACCTGCATTCACTCAACCAGGTTACAGAAATAGTGGAAGACAGACTGGATTTTGATTGGCTGAGCGGAATACTAGTCCTAATGCTGCATCTCCGATGGTAACTGTAAGGACAAACGTTAAGAGACAGAAACCTATTTGGGATCACTTAGGCAACACTGATTATTGTGAACCTCGAGTTGGGTATCTTAAGCAACTTATGGTTGCTATCAGCATCTGTTCGGTTGGCACACAGGCTGCTTACAGTTTTTCTGGTGGTCCAGCAGTTGTTCGTTGTAAATGAAGAAGATATTCAAAGCAAGATGGGCACTAGTGGAGCCACTTGTGATACAGGTTTGCCGAAGATTAACTATTGGACCTGGAGTGCAATGCAGCTGTTTGGTTTATTAGCAGTGCAGCTCTGGTGTAAAGATTCACAAGATGACCAGTGGAGGCCGTTCAGCCGGAGAGATGGAGTACCAATTTAACTTCTGTTTGTAGTTTCTTTTTTTACTTGCAACAGCGACAATTTTATTAGTTCCGTTAGTTGTCGGCATGCTCTGTTTCTGGTGTTACTGCTTCTTTATACTGGGTCCAAGTGAAGACGGGTCAAGAAGATGTGCCTTGGTGAAGGGAATCCTCAAGGGCTTGCAACCACCCTCCAGGTCCCGCCAAGTCAATGTAAAGGAACTTCACTTCTTGTACTCTCCCAAGTACAGCCGGTTGCAGTCAGGAAGGGTCTTCAGATTGGTGTCTTCCTCCAGACTTCAGGAGTCGTCATTAGGTTTCACCAAGGTAATGCTAGTCCCTCACCTTTTCAAGATTATCGGGTCTATGGGAGGAGCCCAATCCCCAAGGTAAGGGTTGCATCAATTCAAACATTCTGGCAGCCACCTAATCAGAGAGGACAACCAAATTCAACTTTTGTGTCGGTTTTTATTCCTCCTCTTTCTCTCTCCTCTTTCTCACTCTCCTCTCTCGCTCGGTCACGTTTCACACAATTGGCCACACCTTGCTTTGCAGCTGTCTTCTTTACAAGCAGACAGTAGCCATTCCATATATGGGCAGATCTGTATTGCATTATATTACAGGAACAATATCTGGTTGCTGTACTCAGTAGATCTACAAAGGGGTTCACACATGCATGCCCATGGGCACAGCCCAATGTGGAGAGAGGAGACTCACACAGAACAATTGCTATACCCAGCCCCTGAGTGACAGGGTCTGTCAAAGGCACAGCCAGTATTCATGTCTCCGATTAGGTCTCAAATGAGGGTCCATTGGGAAGGGAAGGGAACATCAAAAATGCACAGGGCCTCTTGCAAAAATGGGACTTTGTCTATCAATCTCCTATTTGTACAAAGTTGAAAATTCTGTTTCAACATACAGTAAATAGAGGTAAATTTTAGGTCCTGAGTACAGACAGATTGCGGCTAGGTAAGGACATAAAACAATCTAGAAACTGCAAATGTAGAGAATTGAGCTATCTTCCATGCTAAAACAAAAAACAAGAAACTGTGTTATAATGCAATGAAACACAAACATATACTAATTTCAATACCTCATTGAATAGATATGGCAAATTGTTTAATTTAAACAAAGCCAATGATAAGATTATCATTTAAATTGAAAGGCATGACCCATCAGGCTTATTTAACATTTCAGTTTCTGCAGCACATATTTTGCTGGGGGGACATTGAGTGGAAAATGTCAGTTTTGTTCGTGGAGTACACAGATGTAGCAGTTTCTAATAGAAATCTACATGTCTAGTGAATACTTGTATAACGATGCAGGTAACAGGTTGAGTATTCAACTTAAAAGCTGTGCCAACGATAAAGAATTTGGAATATTGTAATTACTTGAGCTGAATGGCTCATGTGCGCAGTGGAGGTGCATTGTTACCCTCTTGCCCCTGGGCGATCACGCTGACTCAATGACATTAGTGAAATACCCAGGACACGAGCAGGTGCTACAATGTCTACTTCGCTCTCTTGGAGAACTATCCAACTAGCAAAGAATCACACTTTTCAATCCCCAGTAAATAAACTTACAAACACGTCTATTGAAGTAGCATTTCACAGAGAATTGTCACACTTCATTCCAGTTTGCATTTATTAGAGTACTTGTGCAGCAGCATTTATCCAGTGTGTCAAATTAAAGGGGTCTTCAAAATTACCTTTGCCATACTGTATGCATCCTGTAGCGATGCAATTTTCTGCTGGTATGCATTTGTAGTTCGTTGCTGTTGCTCCATATATGCTCGCAGCTGTTCCTGAATTCTGTGTTTTTCTGCCGTTAACTCAGCTACCTGAATCTGAAAATATAACCTTTTATACAAACACTAAAGTGTGCGTCGAGGCTTTATTAATTAATTTCTTAAAATAAATGCAATGAATAACTGAAACGTTTAAGAAAAGAAAACGTTATCACTCTGTCTTCTGACACAGGAACACTTACAAATCTGCTCAAATGAATAACTGTTTAATTTCTTTATAATATGCATGTGTCCTATTTCATCTTTGATGGATTCTACATAAAAGTAATTGAGGATACACACAGCCTGCATTGTCTGCGCTGTATGTAGACTATATGTCAATGTAGGTCCTCCAAACAGCAGATCCTACCAAAAGGACCGACTGAGTGTCAGTGGGGAAGTAGACCATTCAATGTGTACTGAGACTCTAGAGGTTATAATATTTCTTGTACTTACCATTTGAGTTAAATTAGATTGCAGATATATCATTTCAACGTTAGCAGTTTATTACTTTTTTGGGGGCTACTAGCCTCGGTCTGTTAGTTCTCAAAAAGCAGTCAAAGATCAAAAGGCCTCCAAATGATCAATAACCAAACCATACAACCTTTCAAGCACAGACTGTCCCACATGGGTATCAGCTCTAGAATTTGAATTCTCCAGCTGAAATATCTTTCACTACCCCATACGGCACTAGCCAAAGATGTTGCTCAATGCTTTCAACCTCAGCAAACTGGACCATTTCACCCACCACTACTCTCCTCCCAATGGCAGTGGTGGGCAGAGTGTTGATGGCAAAGGGGGCAGAGAGTTTTTTATGTGGCACCGTCAATAACATTTAAATGTCTTTTTGGTGGCCTGGAGTGACAGGGGGGCAGACAATCCTCACTTGCCCCTTCCTAGCACTGCCTCTGTATCCTCTTCAGTACTCTCTCTCCTCCCTTAAATAAACATCTCAACCTCATCATATTCAAACTCCATAGATCTTTCCATAGCTCATTCTACAGCCAGTCCCTTAGCCCAGTGGGTAAATTGCCTGCTGGTAATTCAATCTAAAGGGTCACAAGTTTGAATTATGCAAAGGCGATTTCATAAAGGTTCACAAATTAAGTACCCATTCAATTGGGTATTTAAAACCTGTTAATTATAGTACTACACACTGCTAAAACCCTTGTCAGCGTGCACAATATAAGCACACACAGGGATGCTCACAATATACAATAGGACCCTGTACACATTTCTCTTACTACTATTCAAATGAAATCAGTCCATCGCTTGATCCTGACCTTGCTCAAATCAAGACCCTAACCGCCTTTTTCACCTGGTCCACTGAACTTGAACCTGAGATCACATACTTGTCTGCACTGTTTAACAATCGTCACTGAGAACCCACCAAAGCCACTTAATTTGAGATGATCAACAGATATGCTACCAAAGTACGAACAGTACAAAGGAAGACAACCTCCTACAGTGAATGACTGATGCTGGATTTTTAACAACTAAATAGTAATAAAGAACCTAAATTACATCACATTTTTAAAATCCAAATTGATTTGCCATATCTTTGCTACGATTCTTCAAAAAGACATTCCAGAATCATTTCATGAAAACAATCGCACATTGTATGCAGAGGAGCACCAATGTTGGCACTTGCGTCACGTGCTGTGGTGTCCCCTGCATGCAATTGTACATGTCAAACAGTTGAAACAAGACTGCCTTGTGGACAGGTAAAGGCTGCCTTCAAATACGCTTTGCAGGCTGAGTTTAGTAAGAGATTTCGATGGAATCCTCCTGGTCTTAACTAGATGCAGATGGCAAAAGCGAGGCAGATGCCATAGGAATCCATTTGTTGTACACCTGTACAAAATGTCATGCAGGCGCACTGACTAGAGCAAGGAGGACTGCATGGCAGAGATCTGATCTCCACTCTGTGCCCTCCTACAGCTCATCACCTCTACAAAATGGGGCAGAGCTGGAAATGGTGCCATAAAAGTATTGCTGTTACGCTTCTATTACCCACTCCATACCATGTAAAAGGAGGCCGTTCATACTTTACAATTCATGAGTGCTTGCTGGTGCCCAAGGCCTGAACACATTCGGAAATGTGGGCTTTCAACAATTACTATTTATGTGATAAATTTACAACCAATATTTCTGAATGGCAGCTAATTAGTATAAATATTGGTTATACTTAAAACCTGACTCGGTGTGGCCCTCGCGGACAGTTAAGGAGTACCTGAACATTGACCACTGATAAAACGAGGTACATTTGGTGAAACCCGATAGGCATTAGATTCATGGAACAAAAGTAAACTAAGTCAGCTAATTCAATAATTAAAGAAAGGTGCAAGAATAAGAGGAAATAAGTCTCAGTCACCTTAATGTGGTTGGCATACAGTTAATCATAACTGGGGGAAACAGTTAAACTTCCTATTGGTGCATCCGAGGAAAACAGATAACCCCTCGGCGATCTACTGCTTTAGGCCAATGTGTTTGAATTTAGAAAAGTACTGGCGTACTTTACCAAGTGCTCCACTGCATTTTTCACTAGGCCGTTTTGTATATGACATTCTAAGAAATTCAAATGAAAAAGTACCTTAAACGACTCTCCTTGTTGCTGAATGGCTTCCAATTCACCCTTCAAAGATGCCTGAAGTAGAAGATTGTCCGTTTCCTAAGAAGTAAAACATTAGAGATTAATTCAGAGAGAAAGCAACTTCAGATTTCGGGTCTATTATAAAAGCATACTGGAAACCTTGTAATCTGCATATACACGTATACACTTCGATATATTATGCAGGTGTGGAGTATTCATTTAGGTGACAGGAGCAAAGCTGATGTCACCTTATGCTCTTAAAGTGATGGGCCTCAATACACTTATTCAGGTTTCTTCCAGTTTGAGTGGCATAAGTAGGGGTTCTCTATGAGCAGCTTGGTCTGTAACGTTTGGGGTTTTTCAAGTGCTTTATACTGAAATTGTGTAACCTGTGAGCTTACTGAAAATGTCATTCTGGGGACTGTGAGAGAGTCACTTCTAAGATGGCTCGAGACTCATGGTGGTTGTATATGCTGGATCCCTGGGTCAACCATGACACCCTACTATCCTGCAAGCCATCCCACAATCGTTCAACTAGGGAAGTCCTCCCTCCATGCCATGTACTAGACCAACAGCAGGGAAGAATTCTGCCCCAGAATGGTCGAAGAAAATGGTGGTTGATCAAGGGCTGGGAGAGTGGGGCACAACATACGAGTCGGCACCAAGAAATGATTAACGGGTAGCGAATCTCCCGCTCGTCACGAGCGCAATCCACAAACCTGATTTTGGCATGGGAGAGACTCGAGCTTCCCGCCCCAATTTATGGAAAGCCCAGAACTTGGATGTGAAAAAGAATCACAGAAAGCATGTGCAACACATTAAAGGGGAAAGCCAGATATTGGCATAACTGGGATGAGGACTGTGAGCCCGCTGGCCACCATAGTAAACTTGCCCGATTTTAAAATTGTGGCTGACCTTTTTGTGCTTGGCGCCCAGAGCCAAGCTTAACCAAACCAAAGCATTTAGGAAATGCTAAACACACGGATCGAATGGGGAAGGGAGGGAAAAACACATGCAGAGGTGGTCTGAGGCATGAAGCACCATCCAATCCCACAATACATGGGTGTTAGGAAAGATTTCTCTTTTGACAACTTTCCCACCATTGTTCTATGGACCCCAAAACGTGTTGCTTTTGTTTTTTAACCTGTCCTGACGTTACAGGGAACGACCTAGGATTGATCTCTTGATAAACTCCCATCAGCTGACCAACCAAGTTATCAGGAGCACCTGACCTCTGGCACTGGTTTGGAACCACATATGCTTTGGGCTCAAAACCTTAGGACTTGACATTTGGTTCTTTGGCCGTGGCCACATATACACCAGACTCTGGTGGGGTCGCATTTGGTTGCTTTGCCCTATCACACACAACCAGGATGTGTTGGGGTTTCGCTTTTGTTTCTTCCTTCTTTTCACTTTGCCTTTTTAACTCATTATATAGACTGTGTATTCAGCTACACATCCTGTGGATGGCTTTGTTTGAAAATGTTTAGCTTTTGCCAACACCAGAGTGTATGTTCCATACCATTTGATGCAATTCTTTGTGCATTTTAATGATCATTGTTTCATTTTGAAAGTATCATTTTTTGAATGCTCCTTAGGGAGACCATGTTTATTTGTTAGACAAGAACTGTACAATTAATAAATAGCCACTAAGCTATTACAGTAGTTTTTCTTTATATATTGTCTTTTGCTCCAAGGCAGCAACACTGAATACTTCGGGGTAGCCTGAGATATCAAATTAATCAGATATCCAGAGTTTCTGGGTTTAACATTTATTGTTCTATAGGCAAATTAGTCTTAAGCCTCTTTGTCGTAGAGTACCACACGGGAAGAAATAGTGTGGGCAATAAGATAAATATCTTTGATGGGATGAGGTCAGTTCCTTGTTTGTATAACAGCATTACAGGGAACGGAGGCCTTCAGCTTCACTCCCTTGGACTTTTGCTCATTTTGTTACGGGGAAACTGATCAGTCCTTCAGACTATCAGTAGTGGGAAACTATGTTTGTCTTTTGTCTTTTACTTTTTGTAACTTTTTAACATTTCACACAGCATCTTACAATACACTGAAATAGGGATACTTTGCATCACCCTAGTCTTTTACTGGGATTTTTGGTTACATTTCTATGTGCCTAAAGACAAGCTGGTGGCAGCACGTATATTTTTTGAAATGTGTGTTATTTCTAGTGTGCACACTGGAGTTTACCGCGTATGGCTACTATAATAATTTATATAGCGCTTTGATCTAAAGCGTTTTGCATAAAACATTTTTATATACAATTATTATTACCCAATCAAAATTGGTACTCAACGTGGCTAGTGCTCTAAAATTGCCACACCAAAAGATTTTCACTTCTTCCTCTGCCATATTGTTGTTTGACCTTCTTCCTGCCTTGCCAGGCAAGGAAATCCCATATAAAGGTCATGCACTGCCCGGGAAAGCTGTTGCTTTCGTGGGCTAGTGAGGCCTTTGCATGCGCATGGCTGTCTGGTCCCATTCCGCATTCCTGGAGCCAGAATTCTGGGTGTGGGGCATGAGTGAAAACAATAGTTGTCCCTGATTTGGCAACTAGTGGCTGCTTAAATGCACAGATCCTTACCATTGGTGGGCTTGGACTTGCTTCCAGGCTGGATTTTGGATAAGGAACAAGTTACTTACCTGTAACTGTTGTTCTCCAGCATGGGTCTGGCATGGATTCACATGCTCATGAATATTCCCCGTCGTCAGGCTGGGAATCCTCGGTAAAGAAAAAACCAGTATCAGTTTCGTTTCTGATCTGTCTTTCGTAGTAATAACCAATCACTGGTCTCTGCGTCATACTGACCACAGCCAATGACTGCCCTCTACCTAAGCACCGCCTCTGGCAGCCATCTTCAGATTTGGAAGCACGTGAAGTGGCAGTATGACCAAGTGAAGAGCCGCAGAGGGGTAGGCGGGAGGGTTCGCATGTGAATCCATGCCAGACCCATGCTGGAGAACAACAGTTACAGGTAAGTAACTTGTTCCTTCTCCAGCATGGGGTCTGGCATGGATTCACATGCTCATGAATAAAGAATACATAGCAGTACACACATGCACAACCACGGGAGGTGGCAAAGGCTCAACATTAAGCATAGCATCAAACTCAACATTAAGCATCTTACCTCCTCACCAGGCTCACCTCAGGCGAACAGGTTGCGCAGCACTGCTTGGCCGACCCTGGACTCCTCCCTGGAATCCCGGTCGACGCAGTAGAATCTCGTGAAGGTGTGCGTCGACCTCCACGTAGTAGCCCTGCATATGTCCAGCAGGGGCACACCAGAAAGGAACGCCGTGGTAGCTGCGATCGCTCTGGTGGAATGGGCTCTCGGACGGCCGGGCAGCGGTCGGTTTGCCAACCGATGACAGTACATGATACAGCCGGAGAGCCATCTGGAAATGGAAGCCTTCGAGAGAGCCTTCCCCTGATTGACAGGTCCAAAGTTCACAAAGAGTTGTGACGTCTTCCGAAAACACTTCGTGCGGTCCACGTAGAACTTCAGCGCTCTAGCTACATCCAGCGAGTGCAAAGTCCTCTCAGCCGGCGACGAAGGCGACGGGAAGAATACAGGCAACACCAAGGGTTCGTTGAGATGGAAGTCCGACGGTACCTTGGGCATGAAGGAGGGGTGCGTCCTGAGCACTACCCTCGTGTCGTGGAAAGTCAAGTACGGGGCCTTGCAGAAAAGGGCCTGGATCTCTCCCACTCGTCGTGCGGAGGTGATGGCCACAAGAAAAGCAGTCTTCCACGATAGAAACTTCAACGGGGCCGAGTGCAGAGGCTCAAACGGAGGTCCCATGAGCTTGGTCAGCACCACGTTGAGCTCCCACGCCGGGGCCGGAGCCTTCACCGGCGGGAACGATCTGAACAGTCCCTTCATGAACTCTTTCACCAGGCGATGAGACCACAAGGACGTCCGTCCCGTGGTTCTGGTGTATCTGGAGATCGCAGCAAGATGAATCTTGATGGACGCGTGTGCCAGGCCAGCTTTGGCCAGCGTCAGCAGGTACGGCAGTACTTGGGGAGCCGTAATCCGTAGAGGGTTAATCTTCTGTGCGTGGCACCAGACAGAGAACCTCTTCCATTTGTGTCCGTAGCATTTAAGAGTCGAGGACGCCCTGGCCTTTGCAAGAATCTCTCTGCAGTCGGCCGGTATGTCGTATCCTCCAAACTCTAGCGCTGCAGGAGCCAGGCCTGCAAGTTCAGCGACTTCGGGTCGTGGTGGAGGATGGCGCCTCCTTCCCTGGAGAGTAGATCCGCGTCCGCCGGCAGTTTGATCGGCGGGGACGCTGACAAGTCCAGAAGGTCCGGGAACCATATCTGCCTCGGCCATGAGGGTGCGACGAGGATCATCCTGCACCGTGACTTCTTGAGCAGGTTGATTAGCCGGATTAGCAGAGGCAAGGGAGGGAACGCGTAGAGGAACAGGCCCTCCCAGGGGAACGAGAAAGCATCGCCCATGCTCCTCGTCTGGGGAAACCTGCTGGCGAACCTCCGGCACTTGGTGTTCGTCGCCGTCGCGAACAAGTCGATCTGTGGTGTGCCCCACCGTCGGAAGAGACGATCCACCAGATCCTGCCGTAGTTCCCACTCGTGGCACGAGCGCAGCTCCCTGCTGAGTGAGTCGGCGATGGTGTTTTTTATCCCTGCCAGATGAAACGGCACCAGAAAAATCCTTTGGGCGACGCCCCAATGCCACAGGTCCTGCGCCTCCTTGGACAGCGCTGGGGACCTGGTTCCGCCCTGTTTCCTGATGTAAAACATGGTGGTGGTGTTGTCGGTGAAGATCCTCACCACCTTGCCCTTGAGGGACGGAAGGAAAGACCTGAGGGCCCAAAACACTGCACGGAGCTCCAGGACGTTGATATGCAGGGACTTCTCCGTCGGGAGCCAGAGTCCCTTTGCGTGCAGATTTTCGGTGTGCGCTCCCCACCCTTCCAGGGAGGCATCCGTAGTCACAGTCTCCTGGTGGGCTGGGGTCTGGAAGTCCATGCCCGCCGTCAGATGCGCGCGGGTGCCCCACCACCGTATCGCTCGTCGGAAGTTCTCGTCGAGCTTGATCCTTTCCTCGAAGCTGCCCGTCGTCTGGATCCAGCGCGCATCCAGGAATTCTTGCAACGGGCGCATCCGGAGCCTGCACATGGGAATGAGGTAGATGCAGGAAGACATCATCCCGAGGAGGGACTTGATGGACCTCACTTTGGCCGCGTCGGCCACCAACATCCGTTGCACCTTGCCCAAGATGGTCCTGGTCCTCTCCTCCGACGGGGAGGCCAGAAGGGACACTGTGTCGAGCCTCGCTCCGAGGAACAGTGCGACTTGCGCGGGCACCAGGTGGGATTTGGCGTAGTTCACGAAGAATCCCAGGTCCGTGAGGAGTTGGACGGTCCTTGCCGTGCGAACCACGGCGAGTTCCCTCGTCTTGGCGCGGATGAGCCAGTCGTCCAGGTAGGGGTAGACGTGGATCCCCTCGCGGCGCAGCTGCGCCGCCACCGGTGCGAGGCACTTGGTGAATACCCTGGGTGCCGACCGTAGTCCGAAGGGGAGGGCTCTGAACTGGTAATGACGCCCTTGGACCACGAACCTGAGGAATTTTCGGTGCCCCTTTAGGATGGGAATGTGGAAGTAGGCATCCTCCAAATCCAACGACGACAGGAAATCCCCTTCCTCCAGCTGGCCCAGGACGTGCTGGAGGGTGACCATCCGGAACTTCTGCGCCTTGATGAACTTGTTCAGACGTCGGAGGTCTAGGATGGGGCGCCATCCTCCCGTCTTCTTCTTCACGAGGAAGTATCTCGAGTAAACTCCGGAGCCCCGAAGCCTCTTTGGGACGATTTCGATGGCGCCCTTTCTGAGCATCGCCTTTACCTCCAGGAGAAGTTGAGGGACGTGAAGTTCTTTCCTGGCCACGGGGGGGACACGCGGGCACCTTCTTTGAAACTCGAGCGCGTGACCCCGGGCCAGGGCGTCCAGAACCCAACGGTCGGTGGAGATGGACTCCCACATGCTGACGAAGCCCGCCAGCCGGCCTCCCACCGGGGTGCTCCGGTGGGGGCCCGACCCCACAGCCGGTTCAATCCTGCTTGGACGCGGCCTTGCCGCCTTGACCTCCTGGGCGACGACGGCGGGGTCCGCTAGACTTGCCTCGTCCTCTGTAGGCCTCTTGCGACGACGAGCGGGCCGCTTGACGGTAGGAAGCGAAACCGCCGCCGGAACCTCTGGAGGCGCCCTTGCCTCCGCTGCTCCGAAAGGGCGTCCGACGTTGCTGCAGGACTCCGAGGGCCCTGGCCGTCTCAGTATCCGCCTTGATGGCCTGAAGGGAATCGTCCACTGTCTTCCCAAACAGGTTGTTCCCGTCGAAGGGCATGTCCAGGACTCTGGTCTGGACGTCCTGCCGGAAATCCGTAGCTTTGAGCCATCCACGACGTCGAAGGCAAACGCCGTTGCCCAACTGGCGGAACCCAGTGTCGGCGATGTCCGTCGCCACAGTGATGGCGTGGTCCGAGGCCACCTCACCTTCCTGCAGGATCTCCAGGGCCTCCGCCCTCTTGTCGTCCGGCAGAAAATCCAGCAGGGGAGCTATCTTGTACCAGAGCTCCCTGTCGTAGCGAGCCACGATAGCCAAGGCGTTGGCCGCTTTAATCGTCGTCGCTGCTGACGAGATGACTCTACGTCCCATAGCATCCAATTTCTTTCCCTCGCCGTCCGGCGGGGAAGTCGATGTGGAGGCCGCACCCCCCCCCGCTTTCTTCCTGGCTGCCGCGGAGACGACGGAATCCGGGGTAGGCTGTGCCCGGAGGCACAGGGGGGCCGTGTCCGGGACCCGGTACTTCTTCTCGTACCGGTCTCTTCTAGCTGGCGTCGTGGAAGGGTTCTTGAGGAGGGAAAGGCCCTCATCCCAAATGTCGTCCAACAGAGGCACTGCGAGGACCGTCTTCCTCTTGGCCTCGCGCCGCTGATAAAGGAAGCCTTCCTTTTTCTTCTCCTCAGGGCAGAGTTGGAAAAGCTCGGAAGCCCTGGAGATCATGGAGTGGAAAGATCCGATCTCGTCGGGCGGAGAAGCCCTGGCGGGAGGCGACGACGGAATATCCTCGTCGTATGCCTCGTCGTCCGTACCCGTCGCTGCCGTGTCAGTCCCCGTATCATCCCCTCGGGTGGACGGGGGAGAGGGCTGGACGGGGCGCGACGGTTGAAAAGGAGGTGGTGGATGAATCCTTCTTTTCTTGGCAGGGGGAACACCAGAAGGTCCCGGTTCTGGATCCCCCGACGGGAAAGGTTCTTCCGTCGGTAACGGTAGTCTCGTCCTTATCTCGGAGCATAAGGACTGTATGGCCAACAAAATGGCCGCCGAGTTGTCTTGCGGCGCTGGCAGAGGGGAATCCGACGGGAATGTCGTCGTCGTCGTCACCTGCGTCGGGGTCCATTCCGACGGGCAGGCCTTCTTCCACGCCTAGGCCGTGGCTTAAGACCTCGATCAGCTCCTCTTCTGAGGTTGAGGCCGAATCTGCGACGACGCCCTGCCCCCCCTTCTTCTTCCCCACGGGGGGTTTCACGGGGGTCCTATCGATGGGCACAAAAGAAGACTCCCTCCGAGGAGGCAGGGAGATTCTGGGCCCCGAGGTCGCTACCACTGGCGCAGCCTCCACAGGCTGAGCCAGGGCCGCCGCGACCGTCTCGATAGAGGGCTTGGTCGGATGGATCAAGGCCTTCACCACCTTAGGTGCGCTCACCGCCTTATCCTTGAGGGAGGGGGCACTGCCACGCTCCTCCTCTGCCTTAGAGCTCGACCGGGGCCTCTCCAGGAGTTTCGCCGGGTGCTCGGCCTTCCTCTTACCCGACCCAGAGCGTTGGCTCGTGGTTGATGGTGCCGGGGAGGGTGCGCCCTGCCTGGCGCCCGTAGAGCCCGACCGTTCGGCGCTCCCGGTGCCAGCGGACTCGCGGTGCTTAGCCTTATGTTGGGCCCCCGTCGCCGGGGCGCCCTCAAAGGTCTTAGAAGACCGCTCGGGTTTCTTCTTCTTCTCGCCAGACGGGCTCTTACCCTCCAGCCAGTTGGCGAGACGTTGATGACGGTCCTTCATGGTCCGTTCCGACATGTTGCCGCAAAACGCACAGTCCTTCTCCACGTGCGTCTTGTCCTCATGAAGGCAATAAAGGCAGAAAGAGTGTTCGTCCTCCTTAAAGACGTTCTGCAGCTGGCATCCAGGGCAGACCCTGAACAGCTTTCCGGGCGTCGAGCTTCCCTTCTCCTGGGCCATCTCCGAGACAGGGCCTGAGAAGCTTCTGGAGTCCTCCGAAGTGTAGCTCGACGAAATCTTCACCCTTGAGGGGCGCAGACGAATCCGACACGGGTCCCCGTTGATCGGATGTAGGATCGGTGGAGCTTGAGGCTCTTTTGACCGAAAGAATCGAGTTTTTGTGAAAAAACGCGAAAAAATAGCACTAACGCTCGAGAGCTATAGCACGAGGATCCCAACACATGAACGTGCGGTAAAAATCTGAAGATGGCTGCCAGAGGCGGTGCTTAGGTAGAGGGCAGTCATTGGCTGTGGTCAGTATGACGCAGAGACCAGTGATTGGTTATTACTACGAAAGACAGATCAGAAACGAAACTGATACTGGTTTTTTCTTTACCGAGGATTCCCAGCCTGACGACGGGGAATATTCATGAGCATGTGAATCCATGCCAGACCCCATGCTGGAGAAGAAGAGGACTCCTGCAGCCATTTCTTGAGATCAGTGCTGGAGCTAAGAATCCCTCATACAAGAACAGCCAACTGGAGATCCAAAGAAGACTCCTGAAGAAGGCCAGAATCCCTTCCTGTATCTGGCCTCGGGAAGCCCTTTTGGACTACCAGATTTGGGAAGGCCTTGTGCTGTGCTTCAGTTCCTCCACTGGTGGAACTAACCAGTCTCAACGTGTTCTCTATGATCCAGCCGTGTAGAGCCTTTGAAAGTGTCCCCAGACCACCAGGTGGACTGACCAGAACTCCAGTGGGCTCCCTTGCTAGAACATCACTGTTCCACGATCAGAGCCGGACCATTGGTGGTCTCCAGCTTGTTGTGTAAGTCGCCTTCCTGCTGAATTTCAGCCTTCTAGCTTTAAGGGATCCTGCCCTGGAAGGACTTCTACAACTGCAATTGGAAGGACACCTGTTGCTGCTGGAACTCTCCTTCCCCCAGCCTGTGATGTTGTCCTGAAGAGGTCTGCATCAGTGCTTTCTGCCTTTCTCCATCGCCAAGGGTTGCACTCTGCTCCAGGATGCTTGCACCCGCAGCTTCAGGGTACTTCTCACTGGAACCAGCAGAGGGAAATCCAACCTCCAGTGACCCCTAGGTGACCCATGCAGTCCTCTGGGAAAATCATAGTTGGGAGGGTTGGGGGTAAGTAAACACAAAGCATGTGTCTCCCCCTGTCCTCCATAGGATAACATTCCTGACGACCATGCCAGATTCTAGAAATCCATTATAAACAATGGGTAACAAAGATAGTGTTCAACCAATCCCTAAATATGTAAGCCATTTAAATAACCTAAAGCAGTAAGGGAAGCAAAGAAGGAAGCAAAAAAACAGCAGTGAGGTAGTTGGGAAGGTGTTCCTGGGGAGCTAGGAAGTAATTTCTGAGCTAGAGGGAGAGCAAGAGGAAGAGAACGACAGAGTGAAAGACAAAGAGAGAGAGACAGGAAAATAAAGAGAATGAGAAAAAGCAAAATAAAGATTGAAAGAGGAAAAAGGGGAGAGAAAGGAGAACATGGCGAGAAAAAGTGAAAAAAAGGAAAACGAGGATAGTCAAGCAGGTAGGTAATCCAGCTTACACAGTACTTGGGAAAAATCAGACATCATGGAAAGACTGGTGTAAGAAACCTGCTGGGGATCACAGCAAGGAAGCTGGCTATGGCCAGTGACCATTAAGAAGAAACATTTTGATCCATCAGCTTGATGGGGACTATAGTGCAGTTCCTGGAGATTATCCTAAATAGGGGCAGCCACAGGTTTGGCTTGTTTAACTTATTAACCACTTAACTAGGCAGTTTTTAATATTGTAGCCCCCTAATAGAGCAAAAACCGCCACAAAATGAAATTTCCGGGCAAAAGAAAATCCCTCAATCACCAATTTCCATCTACCAGCTAAACGGTCAAAACGGGCAGATTTTTCACAAAATTCGCAATTTCTCCACAGAGAAAAGTATGGCCATTTTGCCCACCCCTAGTCCTGAGGCCATTAGAGTAGAGATCACAAGAGACAGAGAATGTGCGCACACAAGAGAGCGCAAGAGAGAAAATAACAAATTACTTACCAGGGGTAATGTTCCTTCTGATGGATAGATCTGCTCACAGATTCTATGTCAAGACCGGAGGCTCCCATTATGCTTCTCTTTCTTTTATTAATATATAAATAGAAAGCTCAGCAGCAAGTGTTAATGCACCTTATTTAAAGCGCAGGAGTGCGTGGCAGACAAAAGGTGCATGAAAAAACACAAAGAACTTAGTAAATATTAACAAAAACAGTGTAAGTCCAAGAAAAAACTCCCATTTCCCAAGATGCTTCAGGAAAAGGTCCAGCAAAGGGTCACTAACATGTGACTTAGTCCACCAATGAATAACTGGCTGTCCATATAAACAGTCATACAAATTATGTCACTTCCTCTTTCTTGCTGCTCACAGCAAAGATAAGTACCCATTTTTTTTTTTATTATCTCCTTGTTCATGAAAAAAAAAAAAAATTTAGAAATTTAAATTTAAATATATTTTAATAAGGTGAATGATGTTTACATAATTTATTTAGCGTTCGTTACTATAATCAGCATACGCGCGCATAACGCGCTTCATCGTCTGTCAGTTTCACTCGATCCTCTGCGTTAGCAGCTTCGCTGCCGCGAGAGGATCTCTGCAGCTGACAGGAGCCCTCGCGTTCGCGAGCGGCCCTGTTAATTTATTCACCCTTCAGTGCGCGGCCTCCGGCTCGCTCTTCACTGCCACAGAGCCCGGGAAGGCCGCACACGGAGAGCATTTCGCTCGCGGTGGCCTTCCGTGGCCACTAGAGGGAGCCTCTGCTCCCTGAGTCCTTTCCTCAAGCAGCTGGCGCTCGCTTGTCAATCCGTTGCTTTTACAACGGAATTTGAAAGCGAGCGCCAGCTGCAATTACAAGCCCCTTTCCTTTCCTCGTTTCAACGGCATAAAAAAAAAAAAAAAGAAAGAAAACGAAATCGAAGGAAGTTTCACAGATAACTTCCACAGAAACAGATTGTTTTTTCCTTTGCAGCAAGGTATCGTGCTCCACACTTTCCTTGTCTGTAATTGAGTGGGCTGAGAGAAGGCTGTCTGTTGCCCACAAAGAGCATTTATATTAAAAAAAAAAAAAAGAAGAGGTGCATTTGAAATTGATTATGGCAGCTCAGTACTTTCCCCAGGCAGATCAGGATTGGTCTGATCATGAGGAGGAAGAGTATCACATAGATGAGGTGGCAATGGCAGACAGCCTCAAAAAGGTGCTGGGATCCTCAGTGGAGACCACCATCAAGAAGGCAGTATCTGAGATGCTCCTGCCTATCCAGCAGCGCCTAGACAGTATGGAGGAGCATCTTCAGGAGACGTCCCCAACAGGGAGAAAGAAAACCCGCAAAAGAAAGCACCTTATAGATGGGGGATGTACTCCGGCTCGTAGGAGCAAAGACTCCATGACCCCCCCGAGCCAGCCTACTCCTGCCACCGCTGCCGTCTCAGACGCCTTCTCCAGGCTTAAAAAAGCCTTCATGGACAGGAAGGACACCCCTTCCCTCAAAAGACCCTCTTACCCCGAGGAAGACAACAGGGGTATTAGACCCTCAAGCCCGGAGGGAGAACAACAGGGCACTGATGACGAAGATAGAGGGGTCTATGATAACTACCATCCCCTTTCATCCTCTGATGAGGATTCTCAAACTATAGGGTCGCGACCCTCTACCTCTGGGATTGTGGCAGTCCCCATCCCCAAGAAGGTAACGGAGGAACCCCCCACTTCCAGCGGGATGTTTGCTCCAGAAGATCTTGTGCACCCCAGATCCTCTGACTGGGAAACTTCGTCCAGAACAACCAATTACATCATGAACAGACTGCGCAAGCCTCTAGATAAGGAAGTAAGGGCCAGATTAAAGGCAGAATGCCCCCGTCCCAATATTCCTGGAAAAATAGCCCTCACCCCGGAGCTAGACTCCAAGATGATCACATTTCTAGGAAAGAATGTGAAAGACCCGAGAAAGGGTATCGACCGCGCTTGGAGGTCCTGTCAGGACAGAGTCCTGGACATTACTGGTCCTCTAGCCAAGATTATGGACCTGGCCGAGGCGGGCATTGATTCCAGTGATCCGATCGATCCAACAATCCTTTCAGGTTGGGCGCAAAGAGCCCTCTGTCTACTGGGTAATGCCAGTTGCGCCATCTCGGCTGAACGCCGTAAAGGTATTTTATACAAAATTGACGGCAAACTAACTGAGCTAGCAGATACAGAATCAGGAACAGCAGCCCAAGGTCTGCTTTTCGGAGACCCATTCATGAAAGAAATGTCGAAATTCGTCGGCACCTTTACAGCCTTGGTAAGGCTCAAGCCTCCATCAGAAGGGTTTTTGCTACTAAGGTTTTCTCCAGGGCCGGACGAGGCAGAGGTCGCTCCTCCGGCCGCTTCGCCTTTGATCGAAGACCTCAGCAATCCCGGGACCAATACAATTCTTGGCAGGACCGCTCAGACACTTTCTTTCCCTCAAGAGGGCGGGGAAGAGGTCGTGGATGGAGAAGAAGTGCAAGATATCCAGCCCAACAGCAAACTACAGGTCAGTGTACCCATAGCAGCGCCTGCACCACAGACACCCGTAGGGGGGAGGTTAGCTCTTTTTGCACAGGCATGGGACTCCTTATCAGGAGATGCATGGATCAGGGACGCAGCGCGCGGCCTGCGCTTAGAGTTTTTCGCTCAACCTCATCAAACCACTCGTCCTACACCATTAGTTATGTCCATAGCAGACGAGGAAGCGTTAGATGGCGAAATACGCAATCTACATCTAAAACAAGCGATTCGCCCCTGCTCAAGCCAAGGCGGATTCTTCAGTCCCATATTCTTGGTTCGCAGGAAGCAAAAAGTACACCCAGTTATAAATTTGAGAGCTCTCATCGACTTCATTATCTACCATCACTTCAAGATGGAAGGGATACACATGCTCAGGGACATCCTGAGGCCAAACGATTGGCTTGTGCGCCTGGACTTGAAGGACGCCTACCTAGCAGTTCCTATTCACCAGGCCCACATAAGCTATCTCAGATTTTCCTGGAAAAACCAAGACTGGGAGTGCACGAGTTTACCCTTCAGGCTCTCCTCAGCGCCTTGGGCCTTTACCAAACTTCTGCGACCCGTAGTAGCTCGCTTGAGAGAACTGGGAGTAAGATTAATAGTCTATCTAGACGACATTATCTTCATGGCTCATTCTCAAGCCCTAGTAGTGCATCAGGCCAGAATAGCCATCGAACTACTGCACAGTCTTGGTTTCCTCATAAACTGGGAGAAATCTGTACTCCGTCCATCCCAGAATCTAGAATTTCTCGGATTCTTGGTGGACACCTTGAACTCGCAACTTCATCTTCCCGTGGCCAAGATACATGCGACACGGAGGGAGATCCGCAGACTTCTACAGAGAGACCTCATATCTCTTCGAGAGTTGGCAAGAGTAATCGGTCTCCTGTCGTCTTCCATTCAAGCGATTTTTCCCGGTCCTCTTCATTACAGAGAATTGCAAAGGCTCAAGGGTCAGCATCTGAGACGGAGCCTCTCCTACTCTCAACGTCTGACACTGTCGACCTCTGTGCGCACGGAGCTCAATTGGTGGCTCACTCATATGGAAGCTCGGAACGGCAGAGCCATTTTCGGATCCACCCCCGACATTATCATAGAATCAGACGCCAGTCGCTCCGGTTGGGGAGCAAGATGCGGCTCTGTAGCCACAGGAGGGTTCTGGTCTCCTCAGGAGCTGAAAATGCATATAAACTGTCTGGAGCTTCTCGCCGGCTCATTCGCTGTGCGCTCCTTTGCCAGAGGCAAAGCGAGTTGTTGTATCTTACTAAAGATGGACAACATCTCCGCAGTACGGTACATCAATCACCTGGGAGGGACCAAGTCAAGACCTCTAGCGGAATTAGCGAAGGATTTTTGGCATTTCTGTCTGGAACACCAGATCTCGGTGACAGCGGAATATCTCCCAGGGCTCACAAACGTAGTGGCGGACTGGCACTCCCGTCACTCCACAGATTTCAGCGACTGGAGGCTCGACAGAGAAGTCTTTCTCCGCCTCCAGCGAACATGGGGCCCCATGTCCGTAGATCTATTTGCATCCCGTCTCAACTACCAGCTACCCATCTTTTACAGTTGGAGACCGGACCCAGCAGCAGCTGCGACCGATGCATTCCTTCAGCAGTGGACCCAGGGGATTCACTATGCCTTTCCTCCATTTACAATGATAGCAAGGACCCTGGCGAAGGCCCGTCAGGAGCATACGGACCTGGTCCTCATAGCCCCGGTCTGGACCTCTCAGACCTGGTATCCAGTTCTTCTGGAACTTTCTTCGGATTTTCCAATCCTTCTACCCCAATTTCCAGATCTCCTTCTGGATCCGTCAGGACAGCGTCACCCCCTTCTCCTCAACGGATCACTGAACCTAGCAGCCTGGAGGATTTCAGGTCAAGGTGGAGGATTCCCGGCATATCAGCCACGGCAATCAACCTCATTGAGGAAAGCTGGGCCCCTGCTACCCTCAAGAGATATTCTAACTCCTGGAACGCCTGGAGTAACTGGTGCCGTAGGAACGGTTCACATCCAGTTCAGCACCTATAGATGAAATCCTAAATTTCCTGGCTTCATTAGTTGAAAGAGGCCTCGCCTATAGGACGGTTAACGCCTACCGCTCAGCTATTTCCGCCGGGCATGATTTCATTCAAGGGCTTCCAGCTGGAGAGCATCAGCTTGTCTGCAGACTCCTTAAAGGAATAAGACTTACAATTCCTCCCCCGTCTCGCTATGATAAGCTTTGGGATGTCAACAAGGTTCTGAATCTTTTTCTGTCATGGCCGCATAACAAGGACCTGTCTTGGACTGCCTTGTCAGGCAAACTTACTACACTGCTCTGCTTAGTCTCCTGCAGGAGGGTCTCTGACGTTAGAGCTCTCGATCTGGCGGGCAGGACCTTTTCTCCTGATGGGGTGGTATTCCATTTGCACAGGAGAACGAAATGTAACTCGAGGGTTATTTCGTACCCCGCTTTCGAAGATCAACCTAAGCTTTGCCTAGTTAAATGCTTAAAAGTTTACGAGGAGCAGACTGCCCCGCTTAGGACTTCCCCTAACGGGCAACTGCTAATAGCCCTGCGTAAACCGCTCAAGGCAGTTTCGTCTCCAACCCTAGCACGCTGGGTGCGCTGGACTCTGACTCAAGCAGGAATAGATACCCTGCATTTCGGAGCCCACTCCGTTAGAAGAGCCATGGCTTCCAAAGCATTTCAGGTCGGAGTACGCCTAGAAGATATCATGAGAATGGCGGATTGGTCAGGTGAATCAATATTCAAGGAATTCTACCTGAAACCGCTAGAACAACCAGCTTCTATCGTGGTAAGTAAGCTTTAAACAAGCATAATGGGAGCCTCCGGTCTTGACATCGAATAAAGATTTTCCATAATAACTTACTAGAAATTCTTGATTCTATTAAAGACACGGAGGCGAGCATTATCCCGCCCAGCAAGAGAAATAACAGCGCTACCACATTTGGGTAATAATTGTGCGACTTGTTTGGGAATGTTACTGCTTATTGGACTGACTTATGTATGTCAAGTTAACACACTATTTCTCTCCCACCCCCGTAAGGGGAACTAGGGTTCTCTGATGCATGAACTAATTCTAGTTACTTTCCTTTCTCTGACAGCGGCTTCAGACAAGCCCTCCTGATCGCCTAATCAGCCCTGCTTCGGCTTCAGTCTCGAGATGACCTCAGCTACAGTTCTTCTTTTCACCGTTTTTTCAAGTTCGCAGCTTTCGAAAGAGGAAGTGACATAATTTGTATGACTGTTTATATGGACAGCCAGTTATTCATTGGTGGACTAAGTCACATGTTAGTGACCCTTTGCTGGACCTTTTCCTGAAGCATCTTGGGAAATGGAGTTTTTTCTTGGACTTACACTGTTTTTGTTAATATTTACTAAGTTCTTTGTGTTTTTTCATGCACCTTTTGTCTGCCACGCACTCCTGCGCTTTAAATAAGTTGCATTAACACTTGCTGCTGAGCTTTCTATTTATATATTAATAAAAGAAAGAGAAGCATAATGCTCGCCTCCGTGTCTTTAATAGAATCAAGAATTTCTAGTAATTTATTATGGAAAATCTTTATTCCTCATCTTTTAATAGTTGTCCTGGACAGTGCAGCTGGCATAGGAAACGTTTTCCCCCAGAAGGCGGTGTTGTGTGCATCTGCGCCAATAGGATCCGGCTGTCCCTTTCTCGACCATGATAGTGACGGCATCTGCAGTACATGTGGGGCACACAGCACCCAGTGACATCAGTTCCACCCTTTTCACTGTGCTAACAAGCTGACAGAATGGCTGAAATGAGTGTGGAAAATACATCTCTCCTCCTATCCCAACAAAATGGCAATTTTGGTCTCTGAGGGTATGGTAAGAAGGGCAATGAGGAATCTGTGGGAGGAGTCATCTATCAGAAAGATGATTACCCCAAGAAAACAATTTGTTCTTGTAAGGGATAGTCCTCCCACAGATTTCTCATCATCAGACAGATTCCAAAAGTAGTGGTCCAAAGCGAGTGAGGTCATCTCATTTAAAACAAGAAGCATTGGCGAACCGCTCGACCAAATCAAGCATCCTAAGTCTCTATGGAATCCGGGCAGTAGTGTTTCGAGAAGGTGTGCACAGAAGGCCAAATAGCCTCCTGGCAAATTTTGAAAATGAGTACACCTCACCGTGGAGCGAGTTATGAACCCTGAAAGGACCTCTTCCCTATCAAATTGTAACACTTTGAAATACAGAGTAAGACCCATCTAGATAGTCAATGTGGACACTGCAGTACTCTGCCTCGCCTGCTTATGTTACAAACAGCTGTTACCTTTTCTAAAGTCTTTGGCCTAGTGACATAGAAACTTAATGCTGAGTTGGGGTGCAACCGGAGTAGCCTTTCTTCCTCTTTGGAGGGATACAGAGGAGGATAGAACATTGGTAAGTTTATCTTTGACTAAGATCGAATTCCAAGATTACCTTTGCAAGAAAGGAAGGCCTGCTACTTGGCACAACCGTCTGTCTAGAGAATAATAGATGAGGCCTGACAAAGCTTTCAGCTCACAAAGAGTCTAAGAGAATAAGAGTCAAAATATGAGCCTAAAGTGAGTAGGAGAAGTGGGCACCACCTGCTAGTAAGATTTATAAGGTCAATAAACCAAATGTGGAAGATGCAGATCAGTAACCAGAATACATAATGTGGTGAAATACTATAAGGATAACACTGAGGAAGACTTCTTCATATCTGACTGCACACTCAAATGCATAAGATCTGCTAAGAATTAGTAAACATTCAGCTTTCACAGCTGTATATTAAGCGCATCTTGAACAGTTGCATAGAGACCAATGTAAACTTCGCCAATGCATTTTGGACCGAAGGTCCTTCATCAGGTGTGAGAAACCTGAAGGAGTCTCCCTAGCTAGTCCCCGGGGATCTGTCATCCAGGTAGCCAGGACACGGCCATCCCTATAGGATCCAGTTCCTGGGGGTGGACCAGTGAAGGAGGATCACCTGGATGGGGCGTCCTCGGGGCGTGGGACACCGACGGGTGGGACGCAGTATCCTCCTTCCTTTAACACCTTTTCCCATCCTCTTTCGTAGGTCATTTCAAACCACTGCCCCCCCTTTTCCAACACGAACACATTTTCACAACACAAAGGACAACTGACTAACACCATAGCCGTTTACCTAATATGTCCCAATACAAGGGTCAGGCAAAGTCAGGCAACTGATCAGAATCACACACACCTGACGGCCCTTTCCCTTCCCCACAGAGATAAAAGGTGGAGCAAGAGAGCACAGTACAAGTGAGGCGAGCATGGCAGACAGCACGGCGAGACAGCGAATATGGCGCAGCAGTTCAAGCAAAGGAGAAAGGCGGGAGGAATCGAGAGTGACCTTGCCCTTTTCGTCTCAGACCCGTGGAACCTTTGTGCCTAATACCGTGAACAATAGCACAAGTGTCTTGCAGATGTCAATGGTACACGTGGCAAGCCTACGCCAATAAGCCGGAGTGAGGGACGCTCCTGCGACCATGCTACCGACCTTGACTCCAATGAAGAAGAAAAGCTAAGCGGTTCATCACAGCCAGTGAGTCGAAAGGGAAACTGATAGAACCGGGCTGTGTTGATTGAGAATCGCAAAGTAGCAAATTTGAATCAAGGTTAATGAACTAGGTAAAGAACTGTAAACAAATGTTGAAGGGGAGACCAGCTGCAGATGGAAACAGCACCACATGTGTGCGAAACCAAGAGAGACTGGTCGAGCCCCATGTGAGAGAAACTACAGATACCAGAAGGCCATAGGAGAGCCAGCAGAATAGGTCAAAGTGGTCATACTGAGGGTCGAGCAAAATCACTGTACAATCGAAAGACTTTGATCTACAAACTAATTAAAAGAAAGGGAAGTGAATCCTGCAGTGAGAAAAAACAAGGGAAAGCGAATACCAAGGGGTGCAAAGTCTAAAGTCCCAAGAAACAGTGTGTTTGAAGCAGTTTAAAAAAACATTAAGATTTGTGGAATATGATACAAGAAGGGTTATCGCCCAGAAGAGGGGGACCCAGGGGTGAACCTTCCACCCAGCGAACACTGGAAATAAACTTTCCATTTGATAAAGGATCTTTTGTTCTATTATTTGAACATGCCAGGTCCTCGAAGGCAAGAGACTTTCATTGGAAACGAGACTTGGCCATCGACAGCCCTGATAGCTGAAAGCTCGAGAGTGTGTCCTGAGACCTGCCATTAGGACTGTTGTCTCATGCTGGAGAAGCCCGAGGCTGTACTGTGCTCCAAGCTCCCATTTTACCCTGTGTCCAAAACGTGGGGAAGGGAGGTACAAGCTACCGAATCCTGACCCATTATTTGAGAACACTTCTTTCTTTTCTTGAGTATTATCCCACGCCCCTTTTTGTATTTGTGAGGTTTGGCAGTACGTTTCCTAGTACATGCCCTTTTATTTGACACAACACCACTAGGACTGCCTTATGTTTCATTTGATGGTCGCAGCTTGCTCTCATCTTAGATGTAGGTTTAGAATAGGCATTTTTCCAACCTGCATACTGTGTTCATTGTTCAATAAACACCCTTGAACTGTGATCCCTTGTGTCTGACTTACTTGTTGTCACCATGAGTTCCTCACACAGGGCAGACTGTAAAGAACACACAAAAAGCATTTATGAAAAGCACGGTTAGAAAAATAAAACTCCAAATCCATTGCTATCTAATCAACAGGTTTATAGAAAACCCACCGTACCCTTCTAAGAAGTCAAGGAAGACACATCCAGACTAATAAGATAAAGAATAATAAAAGAATATGTCAGAGAGTCTATAGCAAGCCTCAATTAGTAGCTCTCTCCATAGGTTTGAAAACTTAAACAAAAATGACAAAACTAACGTACCTTGCCATTTTGCAAACGTATCAACTAAGGACCACCTTCTCAACATATCTACTATGTCAGCTTCAGACACAGTACCAATACATCCTTGTGCTGAAAACAATGGTGAAACATATAACGTTTCCAATACTTAACAAGAGTTGCTAGAAATAATTGCGTAGATAGTTACAACTACAGAATTATTACATTGAGCGAAAAGTGGAAACCGCTGTCACCAAGGATGTTTTTCAATGTAAAGACAACAGCGAAATTGTGTGCTGATTAAATACTTAAAAATGTGAGGTTTTACGAGCAGTTGGCACATGGTGATGTCATCAAGTAAGATGAAAATACCCAGAAGTTAACTATTTTCCCTAATCTAACACATGGTAATCGGTATATGTTATGTAGATGTTCATGTAACGTCACTACCAACAAAAAATACACCAAACGTAAGGCATCAGTTTATTTACAGGTACTCGTATTTCATGAGTTAACACGCAATACGGAACACTGCTCACAGTAAGGTTAGGAAACAAGAAACTTCTATTTATAATGCCAATTCCAGTCTTCCTATTAGTTATAATCATACAAAAAATTCAAATTTGGTTCTCAAAAGTTTTATTAACTTAAAAGGCAGGATGCAGTAAGGCCTAACTTGCCCTATGCTAAGGTGAGATTTACCTACCTAAAGAAAACTAAGGATAGCCTGCGTCCAGAACCTACACTTGCCCTCACATCCAACTGTATACAAAGTGTAGGGATGTCAGCATCAAAATTAATATTTTTCAAAAGAAAGTTTAGAGCTTCTTCCATCTCTTGGCTTATAATCAGCTTCCACTTCCCCAGGTTCAAAACAGTTCACAAGATATTGAGGTTCACTTCCCCAAGAGTTCAAATCTTCCAGCTTTCAAAACAACACAGTTCCTTGGGACACTTCCCAGCTCCTCTGATAGCAGTACTTTGCACCAGTTCACATATGCAGTTCTGTTTCTCGACTTCAAAATCACATCCAAGATTGTTGCAAAATACCAGCTTCTTTATATCTACTTTCATTGGCTTTTACATACAGGGGCACTCGGTCTGCCCATTACAGGTCACGCAACGGATATCCCTTCTTAGCTGCTTTCCATCTTTTCCATACAGGGGCACTCGGTCTAGGCACAGTTGTTGGACCACACGGTCCACCCTTAACAGGACACGCAACCGATACCCCTTCTTAGCTGCCTTGCATCCTTTCCATACAGGGGCACTCAGTGTAGGCGCAGTTGTTGGACCACGCGGTGCACCCATCACAGGTCACGCAACCGATACCCCTTCTTGACTGCTTTTCATCAACAACTGACCAATGCTTTACTTTGACAGTGAAGTTTGGTTCTTTCATCAGTGTCACAATCTTCTAACACTGTACAGTGGATGGGTTAGCCATCGTGCACTTTGTTACACTTTTTGTATTCTTCTGGCTCTTGCCAATTCACGTTTCGTGCCCTTTGTTACACTTTTCTGTGGTCCTCTGGCTCTTGCCGATACAGGTTTCCTCTTAACCTGCAGTTACTTTTATCTTTGGCCAATGCTTGGTTCCTCCTCTCATACCCTTCTTGGTATTCTCTTGGCTTTGCCAATACTTGTGTTTCATACAATACATCCCGTGATATCTACTACATGCACCACCTTTCTTTCACTCCTTTCATGAGTGCTCAACTTGCTTTTTACTCTGTGCAGCATTCAAAAAGTGCTTACAAAAACGTTCAGTTTGTTCGATATTCAAAAGTACTTGTTTCAGCATTCAAAAGTACTTGCAATAACTTTCAGTTCATTCAGTATTCAAAAATACATGTTTCAGCTTTCAAAAGTACTTGCACTAACTTTCAGTTCATTTGGAATTCAAAAGAACTTGGGCACAAGTTTCCAGAGCGCCCCGGTATGAGTGTTTCCCTGGTTTCCGCTCACTGGTCTCACACAGAAAGCTGCCTTCTGCTCGTTGTCCTGCACAATAGCCTCTCTACATTCCTCATTCTGCTTTATGGCTTCTCCAAGCTTCGCCTTTCCCTTGCACTGCTCACTCTCCAGGTTTCCCGCAGTGGCTGGGGGTTTGTGGGAGTGCCACAACTCCTGCTGTGTGGACCCTATAAGAAGGGTAGCAGAACTTCCAGACCCCCTTGTGGCCGACCTTAGCGTCTCTCTCTCCTGAGCGACACAGCTCCCTGCACCTGGGAGCCCATTCCTCCGTCTTCCATGCGGCGAGTATTATATCTGTTAGGAGTGTTAAGTGACTCCAGGTGTGCGTCATTAAGTCCAATCGCCTGAGTATGGCGAAACCCATTAGGTGGATGTGCCTGGTGGTTTCACCTGCATACCTCCATAGCCCTCTTCTTCGTCTGAGTGCCAGAGTGGTGTTCGGGGATATTTGATTTAATAAAAGAAGTATTTATAACTCTGTGTTGGCTTTGATATGTGTTTGTATCAATCAAATGAGGATGCGTCTTTCTAGTTGGTCTCTTCTTCGTCCCAGTATTGAGGTGATGTTTAAGGGGGCAGTTTTGGGGCGAAGAAAGGGGAAAGGGCTGACAGTAGCCTACAAAGGATTGAGGGATAGACGGTTCATTGTGAAAAGGGAAAGGGGGATACCATGTCTCACCTAAGGACGTCCCCTCCCCATTCCCTAAGTTCCCTCCCCTCAGGTGATCCTCCCTTGCATATCCACCCCCAGGGTCAGGATCCAAAAGCTATGGCCTTTCCTCCAGAGAGGAGAATACTGGGGGAAAAGAAGTGAGGACACCCTCAAGTCCTTCACAGTAGATACAATGTTAGCATGTGATCCAATATACATTCAACAGGCTATTCTGCATAGACTGTATGGTTCTGACAGAGAATTTACTTGCCAAGGTCACAATTTGCTATCTAATTCTGTTGGTTTGCCAATTAAATTTAAACTTTTGTATAACAGGTGGTGATTTAAATTACCCTGTTCAATGAAAACACAGCTCTTCTCTTGCCACCAGAGCTCTCCCAACCTGCTTTTCTCGGTTCAGTGCAAGTTCAAAGGGGCTAATAGAGAGAGAGTGCAGGAGTAATCATCTTCAGTCTTAAAAGTACCAAAGGGCTCTATGGGAGAGCTAGCCAAGAAATTGGGCCTCATTACGAATAGCGCGGTAAAAACGGGGTCATTACCGGCATGGCGGAACGAGCGGGTCCGTGCTCGTATGACGCCGCTAATAGCGGGTGATTACGAGTGTGCGAGCACGCGCAAACCCCCATGCTGGTAATGGCCATACCGCATTGCCGCAAAAGGCCCTCCAACCCTCCAATAGCGCCATCACGGGACCCGCCGATAGCGCCACCACCTAGGAGAAACCCCGAAATACCGACCCGGTAATACCAACATGCTAATACCGGGCTCGTAATACCGGACCCAGAAATAACGTCATTGCATCGGAACGGGAAATGGGCCGGTGGCCATCTTTAAAAACACAATCCATTGCAATCCTCCCAAACCACCAGTTGTTTCCTGGAGGGCTCTGTGCCAATACTTCCATATTGTCCAAGGCAACCCAGAAGACCACCCCCTGGCTGCGGAAACAGCGTTTTTCCGACGCTGAATTAAATATGCTAGCGGACACCCTTGCTGCACATGCAGATCTCATCAAATCCCAGAACCTGAAGCATGAGGTGCAGCAGCAGAAGAAGAAGGACATCTGGCAGGAGGTAGCCCGCAAGGTGTCGGCTGTAGGAACCACCCCACATAGTGTCAAGGACTACAGGAAGAAGTGGGATGACCTCCGCTTGAGGGTCCGTAACATCATGGCAAGCAACAGAAGGGAGGCCATGGCCGCAGGCGGGGGTCCCCACTCTCCTGCCAAAATGACCACCTGGGAGGAGACTGCAAGCACCTTCATTAATCCAGAGTCCAGCGAGGGATTTGGGGAGATGGAGACAGGTGCAGCATCATCACCAGAAGGAGGTGAGTGACCCTGCAGATCCCTGTAGGGGAAACCATGACGTAGCACTAGTGATGTGGAAGAGAGTCTAGGCTAGGCAATGCATGTCCCAACACCCACATGAACACATCCAAGTCCAGATGGCGGGTCAAACCCTGCCAGACAGAAATGCATGCTGAGTGCCAATCCCAAAACCAACACACAGCCAACACACATGGACCGTGCCCATGTAATACATCAGACAAACCCCAAATCAACGGCATGCCACCTGACATGCAGCAAATACCAAAATGCCCCCTCAGACTACCATGTGTGACACACCTATAAGACATGAATGCATGATTAAATGAATCATGAACAGCACCATAGTATGCTTCTGGCATGTAACACCATCACTGATGCCCTGCATCTCTTCTACCCCTCTAGGCAACGATGGAGAAGATGCCAGCCAAGACAACACCGCGAGGGCATCCACGTCCCGGATGCAGAAAAGGGCTACCGCCACCAGCACCTCCGGGGCAGCCAAGCAGGCCACACCTTTAGCCAGTGCGCCTGACACAGCCGCGACACAATTGACAACACCTACTGCCAGGGTGCCTGACACACTTGAGACCCAGCAGCCCACACCAGTGGAAGGGGAGTCCCTAGTAGCACTGGCCACCACTGAAGATGACTTGGAGGAGAATGTGGACCAGGAGGGAGTCACAGAAGTGACATGTCCACCTTCCCCAAGCCCCGTGTCCACCCCCCCGCCCCAAATTCAGCCCTCACCCACCTACAGCAGTGCTGATCCCTGCCTCCATGATTCGGACCTGAGCCCCTTCCTGGAGGACAGCACTGAAAATGCAGGCCCCGTGAGTGCACCACCCACCACTCCTGCTCCCACCAACACCCTCGAGTCACATCTGGCGAGGGTGGAGGGCCGACAGGAGTCCATGTTAGAGCTCCTGCGGCAATACATAGCAGATGGCAAGGACACCAGGCGGGAAATAGCCACTGCCATAGAGGGGACCACTGCCGCTATTACCGCCAACACAGCCGCAGTGAATGCGTCGGCAGTGCTGATGAGGGTGTGTCTGGGGGCAATAACACAGGTAGTAACATCAATCTTGCTCCACATGCAGCGGCCACGCCTTGCAGCAGGCGTGGAACCTGCCACCGACTCATCAGCCACCACACCTGCTTCCTCAGTCCCCACCAGCCCTGTGCGTCCTACCAGAAGGAGTGCAAGGCACACCGAAATGCTGCCCCCGGCAGCAAAAAGTCCTGCAAGTAGTGTGGACGGACAATGGGAGTGGGACACATGGTTGGGGGTGAATGGGAGCATTTGGTGGAGTTCATCGGGGGGGTTGGGAGTTCACTGGGGGGGGTTTGGGAGTTCACTGGGGCGTTTGGGAGTTCACTGGGAGGGTTTTGGGGGGGTTGTCACATTTTTGCAGTTTGATCCAATACACCCGTTGTGAGAAAAAACATAATGGCTGGACATTGGTGATTTGGTGTGAAGCCATTTTTGTATGACGGTGTTCAGTGCCCAAATCCCAACATTCCCTGTGTGCATGTCCACATGGACTCCGTGTGTCACTGATACATGTCTGTCAAAGTCCCTGTGGTTCAGAAGTATTCGTGAATCAGTGATTGGTGTACTGCATGGCCATCCTGTGCATCACGTACTGGCAGGGGTGCTGCTTCACCTCCGTCTCCATCCTCATCATCCTCACCCGGTGCATGCATGTCAATGTCAGGTGGCAGTGGTACATTTCTCCGGACGCACATGTTGTGCAGCATGACACAGGCCATGGTGATCTTTGCCACCTTCTCAGGCCTATAAAGGAGTGCTCCATCAAACCTGCTTAGGCAGCGGCACCGCGCCTTCAACAGGCCAAAGGTCTGCTCATTCACAACACATGTACGGGTGTGTACACAATTGTACTCCTCTTCATGGCTGTACTGCGGGTTCTGCACAGGGGTAAGTAGCCACAGCCTCAAGGAATATCCTCCATCAACTGCAAGCAAATACAAATAGGTGTGTGTCACTCTGAGCTGCCACCTTCAGGAATCACAGTCATGGCCGCAGCTATTTGGTGTGGACATGCACATGTCCCTGTACGTATGCACGAATGTCATCCAGATGCATACTATACTGCTATGAGGTGTGGTAGATTGGATGGCGTTCAATAGATGATGCAGGGTGAAATGATGCATGCTGAGGGGGATGTACTGTGGTTGTACAACAATGTTTAGCCTCCCATTTATGCTGTGTATACTACACTGTGCATGGACACAGTAGCCACATTGGCACAGTTGCAATCCTGTTTAGTGATGCATTGCTTGACATACACATGGTGGTCAGGTTGTGCGTCTTACATGTGGTCATTGATATGCGTTAATGGTCAGATGTGTGCCAATGATGTGTCCTGTTGAGGTTGGGTAGTTCAGGTCAGGTGTCATTAGTTCTGCGTGCATTCTCCACTCACCGTCCATTCCCACCCAGGTGGGGTATGCATTCCCCCCCCATTCCCACCCAGGTGGGGAATCCATTCCCCCCATTCCCACCCAGGAGGGGTATGCATCGCAACACATCCCTACCCCAATACACTGCCATGGCCCACTCACGCAACTCACCAAGCAGCCAGGCACGTGGTCCAGCATGTCACTCCATGTGACAGGGTAGCGTGGAATTGCGCAGCACCATGGCATCATGTGTTGATCCGGGAAATCGGGCGCAGCAATGTGTGATGATCTTGCTGGAGTCACATACCATCTGAACATTGATGGAGTGGTATTGCTTGCGATTGCGGTACACCGCCTCTATGGCATGGGGGACAACCAATTTGACATGGGTGCAGTCCAGGGCACCAACACAATTGGGCATGCCTGCCAGTGCATGGAAGCCTACTTTGGTGTCGGCTATCTCCTGGGTAGTCCGTGGTAGGGATATGTGTGTGCTAGCGTGCTTCAGGAGGGCATCCAGCACTTGGGTCAGCATGCGTGAAAATAGTGGTTGTGAAATGCCATGCAGCTGGCCCACTGTGTGCTGGTAGGTGCTTGTGGCCAGGAAGTGGCGCACAGACACCACCTTTAGTAGTGGGGGGATGGCAGTGCGTATTTCTATGAGGCTGGCAACGTCATTGCCTATCATGTCCACTATGGTGGTGATGGAGTCCCGGTCCAACCGGTACAGGGTGTGGATCTGCTCAGGGGTTAGATTGAATGGACTGGGTCTGATGCAAGGGATTGGCGGCTGCCTACGAGGGACTACTGGCTGCACTGGTGGTAATTGCTGGGCCTGTCTCACCCTCTGTTATGCAGAAACCTGTGCAGTTCCCTCTGGGACCACTGCAAAACATTTAGGACTACAGGTGGTTGGCAGTAAACCCACTAGCAGACTGTACCACATAGATTCACTTGGTAGCTGTGGCTGAGCAGTCAGACTTCCCTCAAGAAGAGTTAGGCAGTATACAGAGTATTCACAATAGGTCAAGAGCACACAATAGAACAAATCAACACTGACCAGGGCTTGGTGTAAAAGAGATATCATTATTTATTTAAAACCACATCTAGAAAAACCCACAGGCACTAATAGTAAGCAATTCAAAAACATGGTCACTAAAAGAAATACACTCCCTTAAAAGAATATTAGACAAGTCTTAAGTAAAGCCCCACTTATTTTCAGACAGCGGTGAGCGCTTAACGTAGATGTCACTCTAATAGTTTGTTTTAAAAAGAGAGAGAAAAGCAGAGAACAATTTGAAACAGATCCCAACACTTTTACCAGACCATAACAAGAGAGGAAGGCAAAGTAAAACCGTGAAAACTTTAAGAGGATCAAAACGAAATAGGTCCAAGGTCACACGGTTGCAGTACACAAAAGTCTTGTAAAGGTTCAAAAAGGAGTTGGACCACAGAAAGGGACCAGTTAGAGGGTCAAGACGGCCAGCCCAGTCCAGAAGGTTAAGGAGTTATTATTACCTTGTAGCAATCTTTAGAAAGGGAGGCCTGGCGGACACAGTACCTTAAAGTGGTGAGAACGCTCCAGCGGGGGCACTTGTTCCTGGCAGCGGGTGCAAGTCGGTGCTTCGTCCGGGGGAGGAGAGGATCTCGTCGTGGAGGAAGACAGGAGTCCATTGCACTGCCAGGGAAGAAACCAGCCGCGGAGTTTCTCAGGTACAAGGAGCGGTCCGGTGATTCGCGGTTCAGTGGTAAGTGGCTATCCAGCTGCCGGGGTGCTTGGCACGGGCAGTTCGACCACAAACCGGGCTGGGGTGCAAAGAAAGAAAGGTAAACTGGTTGTGCCCACCAGTCAGGGGAAGAAGCCTCTCCAGCCGGGAGATCTTCTCTGTCGTCGGGAAGTGGTGAGTCGGTTCTGCAGGGCTCCACCGGTGGTGTCATCGTGGAAGGTCTGCTCAGCTTCTCCCTCGTGGGATTCTCAGGTCCTGTGGCGACTTCTGAAGTTCCATTCCCCAAAGCCCTGCTTTTATGCAGAAAACCCCCATTCACTCAGCCTAGCTGTCACTCAAACATGCTAAGTGGTGAGCCAGCCGGCTCACCACTTGGGCCAATCATACAAGAGTGCAACCTGAGTTACCAGGGTAACTCGGTCCAGGGTGCCTAAACCCCCTCCCACACCCTCTGTGGTAACCAGACAGAGTGGCACCACCTTTGGAGGCTTCTGTGTAGAAGCCCGCCAAAAAGTGGAACAAAGGGCTCGACTTGGGTTGGAGTCACAGAAGAGAACACAAACACCATTTTAGAATCAAGTCCTGGCAAAAAATACCAACCAGCGAATTAATATTAATTAAATAAATCGGCGGTATGTTCGAGGCTATGAGAATTAAATAATTAAAGTTGGTAGCCTCGAACAATGGAAAAATCCCATAGGAGAATATTTGCGGTCGAATATAAAAAGTAGTTTCCACTGCCACCAGCCAAAACTTGATCAGGGGGGACGGAGACGTGCCCCCTCGACTAACAGACCCCGGGGCAATCGAATTGCCCCGACCAGTACGTCCACAATATGATGGTTTGTACTGGTTTCTGTTAATAATTTGGGACTAGTAAAGCCAATGGTGACTTTACATGCCCTGGGAGACAGTAGTCAGTCCCAGGGTATGGAGTCTATGGTGGGGTGTCACTATGACACCCCTGTGTTACTGCACGGAGGGTGCTGTGCAACACACATAGGACAAAACACATGAGACTCTATGGAGTAAAGGACCCCATAGCCCATAAAACACATTACCAGTCAAAGCAATACCATTAATCATGTCCAAGAGTGGGAGGAAAAGAGTCTCACTCTTGGCAGGAGGAAAAAAAACAAACTCCAGAAATCCAGCAAAGCTGCTGGGGGACTCACTAGGTTAGGAAATTCAGCCTAAGGAGAGAATTCTCCCTAACACCCTCCTTCTCCTCCTGCGTCTCCTCTGTGATGCCTGTTGTTGCTGCTGCTGTTGTTGTTGTTGTAGCTGCTGTTGTTGCTGTAGTTGTAGCAGTATAGGCACGTCCTCCAGCGCCATGATTGCAACAGCTAGTGGTAGCATTTTGGTGTAGGAAGGGGTGTGGTGTGTGGGTGTACTCCTTTTATACTGGGACAGACTTCATTGAGTCCACCTGTGGTGATTGTGTGCACCTATGGCAGTTGGCCTGATTGCTGTTTGCGGGTGGTCCGCGATGCCTGTATGGCCGGCATCGTGCAGCCCCTGATTACCGCCTTTGGGATGCCGGTTTGCATGTCCGCGTGGGTTGTGATGTCCTCCTATTACCGGCATGCCGGTATTTGCTCCCCGAAGGGGCGCGTGTACGCGCACATGCTGGTATGAGGGGGCAAAGTACGGGCAGTGCCGGTATTGGCGGGTTGTTGGGTCGGAATGCCCCGGACCCGTTAACGATGCCGCTATTACCATTCCGCCTTCCTTTTTTCATTACCTCCATTCTCGTAATGAGGCCCATTGTCTTTCTTTTTCAAACAATTGCAAACCATAATTTTTTCTTTTTAACAAACAAACAATACAAACCAAACTGGCAGCGTTATTTGCAACAAAACACATGAACATCAATTAGTCAAGACCTCTGCTCCCCCAATCCCTCCCCCCTCAAGAGCTTGTTTGTCCTTCTCATTCCGTATCTGCTGCGTGTGGCAGGGTATCACCTTCTTCTGAGACTGCAGAATCCGTTATTGTTCCAAACAGTCCTGCTATTAATACTCTCCATGCTAGCAGGGTACTCACTTCTTCTTCCCCACACTTGCTACATGCCTCCTGCCATACCACCGTTTCAGCCTCTGCCCATTTTTGCAAATCCCGCCACCATACCTCCACCCGTGGCTTATGGCACTGCTTCCAGCCCATGGCAATCCTTCGTTTTGCGAGCACATATGCCAAGTCCTTCAATTTCCCAACATGTTTAAGTTTCCGTGGTCTGGGAACCCTCCCAACAGGCAGGCCCAGGCCGTATCTCTAGTGAGCGTGACCCCTTTGTCCGCTAGTTTTTGCGCCACTTCTCCCCAGAAACTCTCAATCACTGGGCAAGACCAAAACATGTGTGTCATATCAGCATCTTCCTTATCGCATTTTGGGCACGCTTGTTGTCCCGCATTTACAAACTTCGATATTCTCATCGGGGTCATGTAAGCTCTGTGCGTTATGTACAACTGTGTTTGTTGTAATCTGGCATTTCTGGACACCTTCTTGTGGTATCCCATAGCACGCTCCCACATCCCATCTTCCATCTGTGCTCCCACCTCTGTTTCCCAATTCAGCCTCAAATGCGTCAATTCCTTCCCTACCCGGGTCATCACCATCTCATACAGTCTAGAGATCTCATGCCCTCCTTCTGATATGTCATATATCGTCCCTATAGTGGCGCCTGGCTCCTCCGCCAATACAGTCTCAGGTCAGATTTTACGAATATTCTGCACCAGCCTTAGATACGTGACATACTGGCCCCTATGCAAGCCCGCCTCTTCCCCTAGTCCTTCAAAATCCTTAATGGCCCCCTCTTGCCAGACATCCCCCAATCTAACCAGCCCGACCGACTCCCAATAGGTCCTGATTATCATCCTTAGTTGTTTGTTTTCCCCTGCCAAGGCCACCAGCGGCACCTGTGGAGAACACGGGTACTGGTCCTCCATCATTCGACATACTCTACGCCACATCATCCACCCAAGCAACATCATACCCGGGCGCTCCTTCATTTCAGACCTAGGCAACCAAATAATTTCCTTCAGGTAAAACAGAGTGCAGTCCTGTCCAAACAGCCTAAATTCGGGAGTTACCTCATCAGAGAGCCATTTGACCACATATTGCAAATGACCAGCTACATAATAGGCCTCAATATTAGGCAGCTTAATACCCCCTTTTTCATAGAAATTCTGCAACTTCCATAGCGCCACTCTATTCCGAGTGCCATGCCATAGGAAGTCTCTGCACATACTATTCAGCTTGGCAAAAAACTTCTTAGGTATCATGTATGGAATATTGCTTAAAAAATGTAAGAGCCTAGGTAGGACCACCATTTTGAGCATCGCCCCCCGTCCCATCATCGCCAACGGCAACTTCTCCCAAAACTTCATACTTATACGGATTTTTCCCACAGCCACCTCGGTGTTATGCAAATGTTCCTCCTCTACCGTGTGATACACATCTATTCCGAGGTGGCAGAAGGAGCCAACCGCCCATGGTATCGACAACACTGGCAACCGCTCCGGAGGGGTTCCTCTGTAGCTACCCAATGGGAACATGCTCGATTTTTGGGGGTTCACCGCTATGCCAGACAGTTCTGCATACCTTTCCATTACCTCCAGAATATATTGAAGATTTTCCTTCGGATATTTCAGATATAATAGCAAATCGTCAGCATACAGGGATATTAGGTGTTTCTCTCCCCCTACCTCAATGCCTATCATGTCATATTGTTGTCGAAGGTACACTGCCAGGGGCTCCAGGGTCAGAATATATAACATCGGGGACCAGGGACACCCTTGTCTGGTGCCTCTGCTAAGTTGCCACCTCTTGGATATCACCGCTCCTGTACGTACCCTAGCCAGCGGCTCACTGTACAGCAACTTCGCCCACCTGACATAGCCCGGCCCCATCCCGTATTCCCTCAGGGCCTCCAGCAACCACGTCCACCTCACTGAATCGAAAGCTTTGACTGCATCTAGGTACACAACCGCCATTTCACCCTCGCTCTCGCTCCCCCCTTCAATCACCCGGTGAAGTCGCCTATGGTTGTGGGTTATATTTCTGTAGGGGACATAACCTGTCTGATCCGGATGTATCAATTTACTTATAACTCTACGCAACCTATTGGCCAGGACCGCCGTCAATATCTTGCCGTCCTGGTTCAACATTGACAAGGGCCTATAGGAGCCGCAGCTATGCCCTGGTTTGTTGGCCTTAGGGAGTTGTATTATTATCGCTTCTCTAAGTGATTCCGGCAGCCGGCCCACCTCAAACGATTCATTGAGCATTTCTAGCATGGGGGGGTTGAGGGGGGGGGGGGGGGGGGGGGAGTACCTCCTCTCTATATGCTTTATAAAATTCGGTAGGGAGGCTGTCCGCACCCGGGGTCTTTCTGGTGGGCAGCTGCTTCACCACCTCCTCCAATTCCTCTAAAGTAATCAGTGCATCCAGCCCCTCCCTTTCTTCGGCACTAATCTTAGGTAATCCCATATCTCTTAAAGTTTCTCTTATCTCTTCTCGGTTGCCCCCCCCCCCTTTGTCCTCATATAGTGCCCTGTAACAGTCTAAGATTGACTCCTTCTTAGGTGTCCGCTACCTCTCCATCCTCTTTGGTTATCGTCCTAATCGGGGGCCTAGGGGTTTCGCTCTTGTATAACCACGCCAAGAGACGGCCCGTTTTATCCCCACCTGCATGTTGTCTCTCAACATACTTCTTATAGTTAAGGTTGCAGAGCCTTTCCCAAAGTTCTGCACACCGCTGCTGTAGTTTGAGTACTAGCTCTGCTTCCCCTTCTCCCCTATTGAGTTGCCGTTCCAGTTCATCCTCAGCTTCCCCTAACTCAATTAGGACCCCACCCTGCAGGCCCTTTGATTTAGCAATGGCAGCACCCCGCAATACCACCTTAAAGGCTTCCCAGAGCGTGCCCGCCGATTCCACACTGCCAGCGTTCTCCTCGAAATAATGTGTGATCTCATCCCTGATATCCTCTCTAAAGACCGGATCCTTGAGCGCCTCAGCCCGGAGGCGCCACGTCGGTATCTGCGCTCTGGGGCGGCAGTACTGCCAACCCAGGACCAGAGGCGAGTGGTCCGACAGGACCCTCGCTTTGTAGTCTATTTGGGTGGTCTCTATCACCACATCTGGCGTGGCAAAAAAATAATCAAGTCTCGTATGCAGTTGTTGCGGGGCTGAGTAATGCGAGTATTGTTCCTCATTAGGATGTTTCAGCCTCCAAACATCTGCCAGCCCAAAGTCGTCGAGAAGTGTCTGCAATGCCCTGGCCGCTGGGGTGGGCCTATCAATCTTATCATCAGATCTGTCTACCCTGGGGTTCAGCACGCAATTAAAATCCCCTCCCCAAATAACCGCCCCACCCACACACGCACCCAGGTTGGTACACAGAGTCCTAAAATATGCCGCCGTATTTTGATTGGGGGCATACGTATTTACAATGTACACCTCCCTATTCTCCACCAGGGCCTTCAATATGACCATCCTCCCCTCCGTATCCACCACCTCTTGTGTAAGTCGAGCGGAACGTGCGGTGCCACCCAGACCAACACTCCCCTTGCATAGGAAGAATACGGAGAGCCCACTACAGTACCTCTCCACTTCTTCCCCACCAGTTCCAACTTCTGCCGAGTCAGATGTGTCTCTTGCAACAGTACAATATCAATCTTCTGTCTTTTCAAATACATCATGACCTTGTTCCTCTTTAGGTAACTATTGAGTCCCCTGACATTCCACGTTACGATCTTAAGATCCACCATAGTTCATAAGTATCCTCCCCCCTTCCGTGCAGCAAATCCCACCTGCCCACGCGATACAGATACAGCCCTCTGGCTTTTTCTTGTAGCCTCTTGTACAAACTCGAGCTCCCCATAACTATACACACCCCAAACTCCCCACTTCCCTCCCCACCCTCTACCCATCCCTTCCCCAACACCACACACCCCAACTGCTGCCCAGCTCCATCCTCGGAACTCAGGCACCCCCACATCTAGCCCTGCAAGCACCAAACAATGCCCATAGCTCAGTAGGGTGACATCGCCCTAATGGCCACTTAACTAAAGTTACTAAGTGGGGTAAAGAGATCCGCTCTGCAAGGCTCCCCTAAATACAGCAATAGTCACAGTGCTCATAATATCTTGTGCAACAGTCTGGCCTTCTCTGCCTAAGGCCGCGCAAATGACTATAATCAAGTCCCAGAGATCTATTCCGCGCCATCTTGTAGCACCCTCCTCGTGCACTACTGATCTCCTCCATCTCCACTTCCCGTCCGAATGTCAGGCTCCTGGGGACATCCCTGCGTGTCGAGCCATCCCATGGCGTCCTCCGGAGTCTCAAAAAACAAACTTTTGTGTTTATGAAAAACTTTCAATTTCGCCGGATACAGCAACATGTATTTATGGCCCGCCTCTCTCAATCTCCGCTTTACTGTCCCAAAGTTCATGCGGCTACGCTGCACAGTCAGGGTATAGTCCGGGTAGGCAGTTATGTTTGCTGCTCCTCGTGTAATCGTTCCTCCCTTGCGGAACTGTTCTAGTATCCTCTCCCGGTAATTAAGAATTTTGGCAATTACTGGCCTAGGCGGGTTTCCCGGCGGTGGCCTCCTTGTTAGAGCTCTATGCGCACGTTCCACCGCGAATCCTTGAGATAAGGCTCCTCAGGGTATCTCCTGCAACAGCATAGATTCGATGAACTCCGTAGGATCGTGGCCCTCCGATCCTTCTGGCAGGCCCACGATGCGAATGTTGTTCCGTCGAGCGCGTCCTTCTGCCTCCTCCGCCCTGTTCTCCAAGTTGCCCACTCTCTGCACCAGGGCATGCAATTCGGCCTTATGGGAGGCACAATCCGCGGTGTTCGGGCTCACCTCTTTCTCGAGGGTCTCAGTGCGCTCCGCCAAGGACCTGACGTCCTGCCGGAGTAAATTCACCTCCTCCTGCACCTCACCGACCTTAAGGTCCAATGCCGTTTTCAGCTCAGTTACGGCCAGATCAAGCTTAGCTTCCCAGGTCGCCTTCAAGTCCGCAATCGCAGCCAGGACCTCTTGGTTAGTACCCGTCGCAGGCATGCCGCCTGTAGGCGACTTATCCTTACTCTTGGAATTTTCCGGACCAGGGGACGTCTTGGCGAAGTCGTCCAAGGTGGGCTGCTTCGCCTTCGGTCTCACTGTTCTATTAGACATGACCCAGAGGACCTGCGTTCTGCACAAGTTACAAATGCGCACACATTACGCTTCTATCGCCCGACCACGTGCGGCCTGCTCCTTCCTTTGTTCCGGTCGTTGATCGGCCATTTTGTTTCGTCTTCCGTCTCTGGCGCTCCTTATCTTTTTCGCACAAAACTCTGCCACCGTTCCTCCCACGCCTTCCAAATGTTCACCAAGCGCAGTCAGACCGTTCACACACCGGCATGTGTGTTTTCAGCAGTCATAGGCACGTTGTTATGCACTATTTCGCCAGGATCATTTCAGGATCTCGGGAGCTCCTCCAGATCGCATCCTCATACATGGCCCTCGTAGCCACGCCCCCTTGCAAACCATAATTAACACTGGGATCTATATTCAGTGTGGCAAAGGCCAGTATGTGTTAGACAGTCCTACCACTCCATTCCTAAACATTTAAGTCGTTACATAATGCATAATTACAGTATTTCTGCTTCCATGCTATTCAGTAAAGTTTAGTTTATCTAAATCTCAGTGTCAACTACATATCATTTTGTAGGTAAGGGTGGATCATATTGATAAATAAACACTGTACACGATCACACAACAGTATGCTTTTGATGGAAAACCTAGTTTTGTGACCTGCTGATTGCATACATCTGTGCAGCTGGTGCTCAACCCATGAGCTGATGCCAAATCTGATCTTATTACCCTGTAGCTTGATACCAGCTACTGAAAGTGAGACGACATCAAACTACAATTTTCCACCTAGTCTGCTCAATTGTCTGCCTGCTACGCCATCAACTGTACTTAGTCTCTTACTTTCACTCCTTTTACAGAATGAATAAACCAAGCTAACTAAATGTTTTATGCAAAGTAGCAATCAATTGTTCCATCCAGTCTGTACATCTACAGACTTACTTCAATACCATGCACTGCAGTTAGTCTCCAGAGCCTGCTTTGCTCTATGATTATGATTGCATTATATATTAGCATCTGGGGGAGAGAACTGGTGAATCAAGAGGCCGGGACCGCAAGTGAAATTTGCAAGTAGCCGTCTGCATTTCATACTGGCCCGCTGCTCCTCTGCCTGGTCTTCAGCTTGTCCATGGAGGTTGTGTCCCAATCTGAATCTCCACTGGAATGCCTTACCTTGACTCCACTACCCCACCAGAGCCTCCCAGTCAACCCCCACTGCCCACTCTCCTGTGCACCTCCTGGCCCTCCTCCAGGTCAGGGAAATAGTTATTTCCAATCTCAGACACATGTGTAATTTCTTTTTAAGAGAAGCATGAACAAAGTATCAGCATCCCAGACGGTGGCTTAGAGTGCTAAAAGTGATAAATACTGCTTTTGTGAGTTTGCAAGGCTGGAATGCTGTGGTTAGGCCCACCTGGCTCTGGCTTGAGGGCTGTTACGAGCCCTTCCCTCCCCTGGAAGCGGTACTTAACGCTATATTGAAAACAGTGGATATCAATGACAGGCAAGGGCCATCTTGTCCACCTGAAGTTGATATGTCGCAACATCATACCACATACTCAGTATCCAGCTATATTTTTCCTTTAACATTGACTGATATTTGTGTCGAGAGGAGAGTTGCTGTGTAGAGGGAGCTGTGTGCGACTGTCCATTTGGCTAACCTGCCTGGTCGGTACCAACTACGAACAGAGATTTTCACATCGATACACCTCTAACTGGTACTTCCGACCTGCATCAATCAACACCAAAGGTTTTTGTATCTGCCTTCCTGCCGTCTGATTGACACTCCCAGCCCTCCTTTCTTACAGAGCCATGCACTGTGAGGCCAACATTATTGGCAAAAGGGTGCTATATAAGACCACTTAACATTACATTGTGAACTTTTTTATTTACAAAACTGAACTTTTCCTTACACAGCAAATGATGGGGTAAACATACAGTATACGGGACACTGCCTATGCAGCACCGACTGCACTCAGCCTTGCACTAAAAACTGTTAAAGAGCCCTTTTTTTATCATATCTATTTATTGATTTGTGTCCATTCATGTAAGCAGCATTTATATTTTACAAAAACACTCCCCTTACTACTGTCTTACTTCAGAGGTATGGACACAAATATCCTCTTGTGACATTAAAAATAATAGTACACAATTGCTAATGAAATAATCAAAACAATGTTAATTAGCAAATTCTGCTAATCAATTTTTAAAAACTCTTGTATACCTTGCTTGCATGTACACAGATAGGATCATGAGTACTTTGGGCCATCCCCGCAGTGAGTCGCACAAAAATTGGGGACACAGAAAAGGTCATATTGTAAGCAGTGTCAAAACACTTAGTTTCCAGCAAATGTTCTCAGTACCCTCATAAAGATAATATTAACATCATATGTAACACTGTAAGTCACGTTCACCATTCAATCCTCCTGGAGTAACAGAACAAGCCTGTTCCATCCTGCAAAGCACCTTGAGAAAGTGAAAAGGGGAATTGGAGGACTGAGGCTATGGAACAGCCTATAGGGTCTATATGCCTCTGTCCGCACCAGGCACCACACTAATTCCTCTACCAGCAGTTGTAAATGGTTGATTTGGCCAGTTTGCGTGCAGAGGAGTACCTCCACGACCTCTTATCAGTGAAAACCCAATCACTGTATCTCAGGCTCCCATGATCCAGGCATGGAGTTTCAGAATGTTGAGATTGGGATAAAGAACCTGCCCCTACTATAAGCGGAGATGGTCTTGTTTCTATGCGTTGAAGTGGGTAGATAGTCATGTCAAGGAGATCGATGTACCATGTCCTCCGCACCCAGTCAGGGGCAATAAGAATCATCATAGTCTTAAAATCTCCTCAGCCTCCTGACAACCTGCAGGATGACGGGAATTGGTGGAGATTCGAGATTCGCAATGGACGCCGAAACTTCTATATATTAAGAGCCTATTCCTCTGTGCTCATCTCTGGAGAAATTCCCTGGAGCAGAACAGCTTGCACTTCCTGTTGACAATGGCGGTAAACGGGTCCACATGAGGAATACGCCAGAGGTTGGCGATTGCCACAAGAAACTCCTGCATTAGTCTTATTTATGGGAGACCGAACTCTACATGTTCAGAGTCTGCCACCACATTCTCTTTCCCGATGAGATGAGCCACCGACAGGGAGACCTGGTTCTCCAAAGTCCAGTAACATTGCTGCATCGCTTCCTGGCAACGAGGCATGGACCCCACACCCCTTCTCTTGTTGAGGTAGTACATGGCCACCAAGTTGTCTTTCAGTATCAGGATACTTTTCCCCTTGACAGAAGGAAGGCATTCAAGATGAACCTGGTTGCTGGGAGCTTGTGCAGGTTGATATAAAACCTTGTTTCTGCCAACGACCAAGTCCCAATCACCCCAATATCTCTCAGGCGAGCATCCCAGCCTTTCAGGGAAGCATCTGTCACAATTGTCTCCGTTGGCCAAGGCTGCCAGAAGGGTTCCCTGCCTTCAAGTTGTCATTTGGGACAAAAATGACAGGTCCTGAGCCACTCGAGTTGAAACTTTAAGTCAATCTGCCATGCTGCCCAAAACTTGGGAAATTGTGATTGAAACGACCACTGGAGTAATCTCGCCTGAAGCAGGGCCTGTGGCAAGAGAAAAATGCAGGATGATCTCAAACACAAAAGTCACAGAAAAGCCAGGGCTGGCAGTTACTCTCAGTTCTGGAATCATTTGACTATCTGAATATTATGTAACAGGTACTCAGGAGGGAAAGCCTTCTCTTTGCGAGTAGCCGACGAGGCTCTGATGAAAAGGAGCACCAGGGACTTCTTGAAGTTGAGGGAGAACCCCAAACTGTGCAGGAGGTGGCATGTGCAGTGTAGGTGGAAAATCCCCTTAATCTGGCCTTGATGAATCAGTCGTTCAAGAAGGGAAAGACGTAAATCTTCTCCATCCTATATCTAGTCATCACCACACTAATGTCATCAGCTTGGTAAAAAGCATCGGGCCGAAGTCAGCCCGAAAGGGAGCATGCAAAATTGTTAATGCATCTCACCAATCAAGCTTCAGATACTTTCTGTGGTTTCAATGGATGGGCACATGGAAGTAAGGGGTTCTGCACACCAATCAGCACAGGATCATTAATAATCTGGACGAATATCACCATCTTGAACTTGTCTTTCCTCAGGAACTTGTTGGAGTTTCAATGAAACACGAAGTAACCCCTGTCCCTTTCTTGGGCACCACAAAATAGGTAAAGTGCAATCCCTTTCCCTCGTTATCTGTCGAGGACAGATCTATGTGATCACTGCAACTCTCACAATTGCGACGGCCGAAAATGCATTTTTTAAAAATGTTTTTAAAAACCCCTTTACACCACATATATATGCGGGCGGGAGCCCCCACGTCCCACCCATAGTATTATATCATATACCCCCCAAATACATATGTGGTGTAAGGGGGGGGTCTAAAAAAAAAAGTCAGCATTTTCGGCCGTCGTAATTGTGAGGGCGACATTTTTGGCCATTGTCATCCAGGACCCTTTGATTGCTGCTTTTATGAGCAGGCTCCATCTCTCTTCCAGCAGAGCTGGATCTGGGGATGATCCCTCTCAAGTGCGGATGAACTAGGGGTTTCCAAATGAATCAAAGGCAATATCTGAAGGAAACTACGTGGGGAACCCAGGCATCTGAATTAATGCATTACAATTTTCCCGCAAAATAAGCTATCCGTTCTACCACCATGGCAGAGTGCGACAGTGAGAAATCGAAAAGGTTTCTCAGAGGAGGTTGCCAAAGGCACCAAAGCACCCTGGCTTTAGAATTTCTATGCACCGTTACGTCTCCCCTGTCAAATGCCCCATTTCTGGACATGTCTAGTTGCTGTGAAGTGAGATTTCCCTCTCTGCACAAAAGTCTGGAATGTCCTGAAACCCCTATAGAAAGATCTGGCTGTCGAAGGAAAGGGTTGACTGATTAGTTGCTGTACTGCTAGTCCCAACAATTTTACTGTGGATTTAAACTTTCCCACCGATTCATCAGTTTTTGCCCAGAGAACTACACCCCATTAAATGGCTTGTCCAGTAGTGTGGCACATATGTTCAAGGCACAGCCAGAGGTTCTCATTCATGAGTTTCTGCAAAGGCATTTATCCGTGCCAATGGCCCAGCTCAGGCAGTGAGCTGTGTCCAGTCCGGTTTGGAATGCCTGCCATGCTGCCTCTGTGCCACCTTTTAGTTTCTCTTTTAAGCCATCTCCACCACTTCTGACACCACCTTCCAGAGTTTAAGGAACTCAAAGTGGCA